>NW_022436966.1:23861188-24065744 GCF_009761245.1 Sapajus apella | reverse complement strand
GATGATAGTTCCTTTTGCTGTGCAGAAGCTCTTTAGTTTAATTAGATTCCATTAGTCAGTTTTGGGTTTTGTTGCCATTGCTTTTGGTGTTTTAGTCATGAAGTCTTTGCCCATTCCTATGTCCTGAATGGTATTTCCTAGATTTTCTTCTAGGGTTTTTATGGTTATAGGCTTTACATTTAACTCTTTAATCCATCTTGAGTTAATTTTTGTTAAAGTTTAAGGAAGGGATCAAGTTTTAGCTTTCTGTATATGGCTAGCCAGTTTTCCCAACACCATTTATTAAATAGAAAATCCTTTCCCCTTTGCTTGTTTTTGTCAGGTTTGTCAAAGATCAGATGGTTGTAGATGTGTGGTGTTATTACTGAGGCCTCTGTTCTGTTCCACTGGTCTATATATCTGTTTTGGTATCAGTACCATGCTGTTGTTTTTTTACTGTAGGCTTGTAGTATATATTTTGAAGTCAGGTAGTATGATACCTCCAGGTTTGTTCTTTTTGCTTAGGAGTGTCTTGGCTATGTGGGCTCTTTTTTGGTTCCATATGAAATTTATTTATTTATTTTTTTTATTCTGTGAAGGAAGTCAATGGTAGCTTGATGGGGATAGCATTGAATCTATAAATTACTTTGGGCAGTATGGTCATTTTCATGATATTGATTCTTCCTATCCATAAGCATGGAGTGTTTTTCCATTTGTTTGTGTCCTTTTATTTCCTTTAGCAGTGGTTTGTAGTTCTCCTTGAAGAGGTCCTTCATATCTCCTGTTAGCTGTGTTACTAGGTATTTTATTCTTTTAGTAGCAATTGTTAATGGGAGTTCACTCATGATTTGGCTCTCTGTCTGTTATTAGTGTATAGGAATGCTTGTGATTTTTGCATATTGATTTTTGTATCCTGAGACTTTGCCGAAGTTGCTTATCAGCTTGAGGAGATTTGGGGCTGAGATGATGTGGTTTTCTAAATATACAATCATGTCATATGCGAACAGGGACAATTTGACTTCCTCTTTTCTTGCTTCAATTCCCTTTATTTCTTCCTCTTGCCTGATTGCCCTGGCCAGAACTTACAATCCTATGTTGAATAGGGGTGGTGAGAGAGGGCACCTTGTCTTGTGCCAGTTTTCAAAGGGAATGCTTTCAGTTTTTGCCTATTGAGTATGATATTGGCTGTGGGTTTGTTATAAATAGTTCTTATTATTTTGAGATACCATCCATCAATACCTAGTTTATTGAGAGTTTCTAGCGTGAAGAGCTGTTGAATTTTGTTGAAGGCCTTTTCTGCATCTATTAATATAACCATCTGTTTTTTGTCTTTGGTTCTGTTTATGTGATGGATTACATTTATTTATTTGTGTATGTTGAACCAGCATTGCATCCCAGGGATAAAAATGACTTGATTGTGATGGATAAGCTTTATGATGTGCTGCTGGATTCAGTTTGCTAGTGTTTTACTGAGGATTCTCACATCAATGTTCATCATGGATATTGGCCTGACATTTTCTTTTTTAGTTGTGTCTCTGCCAGGTTTTGATATCAGGATGATGCTGGTCTCATGAAATGAGTTAGGGAGGATTCCCTTGTTTTCTATTGTTTTGAATAGCTTCAGAAAAAAATGGTACCTGCTCCTTTTTCTACCTCTGGTAAAATTTGGCTTTGAATCTGTCTGGTCTTGGACTTTTTTTGGTTGACAGGATATTAATTGCTGCCTCAAATTCAGAACTTGTTATTGGTCTATTCAGGGATTTGACTTCTTCCTGGTTCAATCTTGGGAGGGTATATGTGTCCAGGAATTTATCCATTTCTTCTAGATTTTCTAGTTTATTTGCATAGAGGTGTTTATAGTATTCTCTGATGGTAGTTTGTATTTCTGTGGGATTGATGATGATATCCCCTTTATCATTTTTATTCCGTCTACTTGATTCTTTCCTCTTTTCCTCCTTATTAGTCTGGCTGGCAGTTTATCTATTTTCTTGATCTTTTCAAAAAACCAGCTCCTGAATTCATTGATCTTTTGAAGGATTTTTCATATCTCTATCTCCTTCAGTTCTGCTTTGATCTTAGTTATTTCTTGTTTTCTGCTAGCTTTTTCATTTGTTTGTTCATGCTTCTCTAGTTCTTTTAATTGTGATGTTAGGGTGTCGATTTTAGATCTTTCCTGCTTTTTCTTGTGGACACTTAGTGCTACAAATTTCCCTCTATACACTACTTTAAATGTGTCACAGAGATTCTGGTAGGTTTTGTCTTTGCTCTCAGTGGTTTCAAAAAACATCTTTATTTCTACCTTCATTTCGTGATTTACCCTCTGCCTGTTACCCAGTTCCAAAGTCAGTTTTATATTTTCAGGTGTCTTTTCAGCAATGCCTCACTCTATTCTTAAAAATTTACTGAATTAGTCCATTTTCATGCTGCTGATAAAGACATATCTGAGACTGGGCAATATACAAAAGAAAGAGATTTAATGGACTTATAGTTCCACATGGCTGAGAAGGCCTCACAGTCATGGTAGAAAGCAAGGAGAAACAAATCATGTCTTACAAGGATGGTAGCAGGCAAAGAAGGAGTTTGTGCAGGGGAACTCTTTTTAAAACCATCATATCTCATGAGACTTATTTGCTATCATGAGAACAGCATGGGAAAGGCCTGCCCCATGATTCAATTACCTCCCACTGCATCCCTCCAGTACTAGCCAAACCATATCAGCTAGTAAAAGAAGGAATGCTCTCCAACTTTTTTTATGTGGTTAGTGTAACCTTGGTAACAAAACTAGACAGGGACAATAAAAGAATGAAAATAATATACGTACAGTGTGCATTTAGTAGAATCTAAATAAATAATACATTATTATCAGTATGAATGTGTCATAGCATTCAAGAGTTGCTAAATATTAGAAAGCTCTATCTAATATTTTCATATAAATAAAAGAGAAAACACCATATGATTTTCTTAATAGACATAGAAAATGTATTTGGTAAAAATGGAAATCGATTATCATAAATGTTTTGAGACAAAAGAAAATTCTTAATCTGATAAGGGGTAATTCTATTAAACACTAAAATAAGTATCATACTCAATGGAGAAATTTTAGACACTTTCCACTTAAAATTGGAATGACACAATGTTGCTGTTACCTCCTCTGTTTCATATTGTGCTAGATACTCTGTCTAACACAATAAGAATAGAAAAAGAAAAAGGTATATCAGAATTACTGATGAAAAACTACCATTACCCACAGAAAACATCACTGTCTACACACACACACACACACACACACACACACACACACACACACACACACAGAAACTCTACTCTGTAACCAATCTAAGACATCACTGTTACAACTAATAAGAAAATCTAGTCAGGTAGCTGGGTGTATGATTAGTGAACAAAAATTATCCATCCATATTACTTTAAACTGTTTCAGTTACAGTGACCACAAAACAAATATAGTAACATTAAGTATATTAAACCAAATATAGTAATATTAAAAAATTAGTCTAAGAAAAAATACACTTCAGGATTTAGGAGAATTAATCAAATACTTAATTGAAAAAAAATTATAAACCCAAAACAAATAGAAATAATCACATTTATAAATGGGAAGTTTCAATATTATAAAGATAATCAGTTTTAATCCACATTAATATATAAATTAAATGCAGGGCCATCTAAAGCACAGTTGTTTTTTGCTTATTTTTTTATGGTTATATGGAAATTGACTAGCTTATTAATAGTCACATGAAAGAGCAAGTTGTAAAGAATAACTAAAGCAATTTTAAAGAAGTAGAACAAGATTGAGGTGATTGGCATACAAGGAAAAACAATTTTTCTAAAGTTAGAGTGATTAAAATATTTTGATATTGACAGAGATTTAAAAGAAATAGACCAGTGGAAGAGAATAAAGAGCACAGAAATAGACCACAAACAAAAGAATATGATAAATGACAGTGTATTATCAAAAATCAATGGTGGAAGATATGGACTAATCAATAAGGGATGCTAAGACTATTGATTTTCCTTGTGGAGTAAACTAAAACCTTTACTTATTACCATATTAAATCTCAATTCCAAGTTTACTAAAGAAATAAATGGGAGAAGCCAAGACTTAAAAACTTTTAAATAAAACATCTGTTCAGAAGACTTTCTTTAAAAAGGACACAACAACTGTGCACTAAAATTGAAAAGTTAATAAATTTAACTACATTAAACTTAAAACTTCTCTAAAACAAAGACACATAAACTGAACTGTAGTTTATGCATAAGCTTCAGACTGGAGAAAGATATTTGCAACACATGCAACTGAAGTATATAAAGAAATTTACTAAATAATAAAAGAAATACAACCCAGTAGAAAAATCGGCAAAAGATATGAACAGGCAATTTATAGAAGAGAAAATGCAAGAGATCAATAAACATACATAAAAAAAGATGTTCAGCTTCACTAGTAACCAAGAAAATGCAAGTGTAAACAATACTTGGATACTATTATGCACCATTATACTGGCAAACACTGAAAGGAAAATCTCACAGTATCCATGCTGGTGAGGCTGTGGAACAGTAGGATATTTTCTACAATCTTGATGGAAGGGTAGTTTGCTACAACTGCTTTCAAGAGTGATTTGTCAATATGTATTAAAGTAGAAGATACAAAATGCCCTTGGACCCAGTTATTTCATGTCTTTCTCTCTGCCACATGTGCACCTGGGGACAAATAAAACATTAATCATAGCAGCTTTATTACTGATAGCAAAAAACTGGAAACACCTTAAGTACCCTCAAATAAGAACATGAATACACATTAATATACTGTGGTACACTGACACAGTGTCAAATTGTAAAAAAGAAAAAAGGCGTAAGCTGAGATGCATGGAACCAGCTAGAAAAATTCCCAAAGTATGTTGAGAGCAAAAACCAAAAAATTGATGAGATGTATCTATACCATGAACAGAATGATACAATTTTGATAAAGGTTAACAGCATGCAGAATAACATGGTATGTTGTTTTGTATTAATCATGTCTTTTTATTTTGTATTTTCGATGCTTTGACATCTTTCAGCTTTGCTGACCCTGGAGAACCTGCCCCTCCCAGTGGTGGTGGCTAATTCCCAGAGACAGCAAACAACCGGTTCTAGAATGCACCTTTTCCCTCCCCGTGTCCATGTGTTCTCATTGTTCAGCACCCGCCTATGAGTGAAAACATGTGGTGTTTGATTTTCTGCTCTTGTGTCAGGGAGGGGAGCACTACACACTGGGGACTCTTGGGGGGAAATAGGGGAGGGACAGTGGGGGTTGGGGAGTTGGGGAGAGATAGCATGGGGAGAAATGCCAGATATAGGTGATGGGGAGGAAGGCAGCAAATCACACTGCCACGTGTATACCTATGCAACAATCTTGCATGTTCTTCACATGTACCCCAAAACCTAAAATGCAATGAAATAAAATTTAAAAAAAAAAGAATGCACCTTTCATAGCAAACCAACCAAACCAAAGTCTATACCCCCAGCCACCTCCTTTACAGGGTTCTTAACACTCAGGGCATTATTCCCCTACCTAATTACCTAGGTCTAGGGTTTGCTAAAGTAATTGAAACCTGCTTACCTGGTCTCTGGCCTGTTCCTATGGAAAGCGTTACCCACATTTCCCCCTTACTTTCTCTGCCTTCTGATCGACCCTGTGCTGCTTTGTGTTCCTCTCCCTGCCCTGGGGTATGATTCCTTTCTCTTGGGATCTGTGAGTATAACAAATGATCTTTTCAACTGTAGTTGTCTCTTGGTCTGTTGACCTCACCATTAAACATGAATAATAATAAAGCCTGTATTTTAAAACATGTTTAAATATGCATATATATATATATATATATATTAAAAAATTCTGGAGATGACCACCACCAAAATCAGTATAGTCACTTCTGTGACAAGAAGAGAAGAGGTACACAGTTGTATCTAAAACATCTTATATTTAAAAAAAAAAACAAAACCTAAGCAATTATGACCAAGTGTTACAATCTGGCAAAGCTAAGTGCTGTCTTATGGGTGTTTATTATAATATTTTCTATATTTCATGCTTGAAATATTTCATAATTAATTTTTCAAGATTGAAATTCTCACCAGGGCATATCCCAAGCATCATTTATTAATTCATTTGTTTTTAAACAGCTGTTTAAAAGTATCATTACATCATTCTTGTCAGATAATACCTTTACCCCACTCTGTTAGGGGCATAAAGTGCCTGAGTGAATTTTGTAAAGATTAAATAATTCACCAAGATGACACTAAAATTTTTTTTTTGTCACTGTACTGCAGGTTACTTAATGTCTCTCCCATGATAAATGGGGTGGGTGGAATTTACATTTTCTTTCCTGAAGTTGCGAAGCTTTAGGATTTGCTTAAACTCTGTCTCTGTTAGAGATATTTCATGTTTTGGGCACTCCATTCACCCTTGGCCAAATTTAATTTCCCTTTCTGGCTTAAAGGAGAATGGTTTAAAAGATTCCATAAAAATCTTTCTTGCAGTCTGGAAAACAGCCAATATTCTTTTTGAGAAAGCTGCCTTTTTAGGATGGTCCAAGTGTAAATGACACTGGGCTCTGAGTTCTTTGAATTTCACACAAGTTTAAAAGTTAAAGTGAGAACAGGTTGGCAAAGGATATACAGAAACACAATTGATTATCTTCTTGGCCTCAAAATGCTAAGGAGTTTTGTGCTTCACACTCTGTAGGTCACACTCTTACTCTTATTAACTTTCTGGGAATATATTTAGGAAAATGATGCAAAGAGGTAGATTGAACTAAATTAGGAAATAATCCAGATAAAAATAGGATGCAAATAACTAGAATTGGCTATTTATCATGATCCAGCAGATGATTACCTCACTTACAAAATTATTTGGGCATCGAATTGGTTGGATTTCTCATGTTGTTACAAGTGGGTTTTGAAGCCAGGTGGGGCAGGGAAGGGCAGTTGTTAGGTAGGAAGAGGGGCTTCCATATATAATTTGACCTTAAATTAAACAGCAGGATTAGCTATCAGTCACCTTCAGGGTATGCAAGTAAATGCAGAAGATTCACCAGGGACGCTGCTATGGTTCGGATATTTGTCCCCTCCAAACCTCATTTTGAAATTTGATCCCCAAGGTTGAAGGTATTTGGATGGTGGGAGGTGTTTGGATCATGGGGGTGGATCTCTCATGAATAGATTAATGCTTTCCTTTGGGAAGGGTGAGTGAGTTCTTGGTCTTTTCCCCCAAGCTGGTAGTTATAAAGAGGCCGGCACCTGCCCCTAGTATCTTGGTTCCTCTCTTGCCGTGGGATCTCTGCACATGCCAGCTCACCTTCACCTTTTGCCATGAGTGCTTACAGTCTGAGGTCCTCAGCAGAGGCAGATGCTCTGAGCTTTCCAATTATCAGAATCATGAACCAAATAAACCTTTCTTTCTTTATCTATTCCCCAGCCTCTGGTAGTCCTTTATAGCAGCACAAAACGGCCTAAGACAGGTGACAGTCTCCCAGTGAGGATTCTAGAAAGAGAAGTGTCATTGTTCTCTACATCCCTCTTTCATGGTACAGAAGTAGTGGTTGTCATTCACCTTTAGCCACATGTGGGAAGTATTAGGAGAACTAATTAAAGAGGTTGACATTTATTTCCTGCAATTTGGGGGTGCAGTACTGGAACATGACTCAGGTCTGACCTCTAAAGATAGTAAGTGGCCAGTTGCTTTGAGAGAGAGTGTTTCAGGTCCACAGAGAGTTGGGAGAAGATGTGAATTTTCCCTTGAGCCAGACCTGGAATCAGTAGAAGGGATCTGGACTGCTCATCCTGAGAAAAATGGATTTGTCTGTACAGTGAATTGACACCAAATTAGTGGTTGTGTGGAGTGGACTGCTGGCAACCAGTGAGAAGAGGTATTACTCTTCTCAGGAATTGCAGATGGAGGGAGGTCTCCAGTATGAGAAGTCCAGAAAAACTCACAGGAGCTCCTGTGAAAATAAGAATTTGCTTTTGGGTATCTGCTACACCCAGAGAGCTCTAAAGCCAGATGGCCACTGTGCCGTTAGTGTTAAATCCATCTCCTTTTCCCCTCTAATCTTCCTCACTCTTTGGTCCAGCCTAGGTGAGGACAGAAACAACAGCAACTGAAGGAGGAGGTAGGATAGGGAAGAAAGAAAAAACTTCTTCTTCCTCACCATTGGTGGGTTTCCAAACCTGAAGCAGGCCCATGTAGTAGAATACAGAAGTTCAAAATAGGATGAAAGAGGAGGGCTTTAGTATTAGATGGCACTGGGTTCTACTGCGCTCATGAAACTGGAACAGCTGTGGTGCTTGCACATAGGTTCTTCTGAGGTGTGAAAAAACGAGTCAACAGAGTAGATTATGATTTTGAGTTGGTAAAAAACCTTATCCAAGCCATTCTTTGTAATCCTTTATCTGTGGGAGAAAAAGTGTCATGGACTTAAGTGGGAGAGGAGGTAGACAGACATGAAAAACATTCTTACTTCTATTTTCCTCTCTCTTATTTAGCTATTGCATGGGCTGTTGAGCAATTTAGAAGAGAGAGGGAAATTGGACTTTACCTCTAGGCAGGATTTCAGTTAGCCAAGAGATGTTTGCAAGTCAGGGCCCAAGCCAAAGGGATTTTCCACATAATACCAGAATGGCCGGCCAAAGGAGGGAAAATGCAATCGTCTAGATACTCAGTTTCCATCAGATCATTTATTCAGCTAAACATTCAGTTAATCTATCTCATGTAGATATGTCCACAGGCCGCTTAACTTATTACAGGATGTTTTGTCTTGGAGAGAGAGTTTATGTTTACGGGATAGAAAGACACGAGGCCGGCACCACTCCAAGCCCGGTTCTAACCACACCTCCTTGTCCCCTGAGTCTCCCTCTGTGATTTTCCCTTGGAAACCTTTCCAGAGGGGTGATTCTTCACTTTTATTGCCTCCCAGTGAACAAATGCTTTCTAATAGCTGTTTTGAATCTGCTCTCCTTTTATTTCCATTTATGTCCCCTTATCTCAACATCTGTGCTAGGCTGATGAAAAGGATGTAGGCACTACTGCTTGCTGTGTATCACTCCTGACTTTATCTCCTCCTTCATACACCCTTTACATAGAGGTTGTGGGGACTCTTCTTCCTAACTACCCCCTCTCTTGTTTGCATTGGCTGGTTATGGAATTGCTCTCTTCACCACATTTAATCATCTGATCACCTTCATCTTCTTTCCTGAATCTGATACCTGATTTATAAGCCATTTATTTTTAAATGGCTCCTGGATGAAGAAGCCACATGGTGAAGAGAAAACATTAGTAGGGTTGAAAATTAGAAGTCTGAGCTCCATTCTGGCTCTGCCACAAGGTACATACGTGACTTGGAAAAGCCAAGTCCCATTTGTAAACTGTGGACGTTGGACCAAATGCTCTCTAAGGACTCCAAGATAAATTTTACAATGTGATTATATAGTGGAATCCTCTTAAAGTGCTCTCCCATTTCATCCGTATTCTGTTTAAAGTAATAAAGATAATTTTGTGTCAAGTGCACAACACAGAATGAGGCCCATCCTAGGGGATTACTGAATAGCAGCCAGCCCTTCTACTCTTGTCAAGGTCAATATCTCCCGAGCCTGCACCTTCCTTCCCATTTGTCTGTTACCACCCAGGACTCACCTTCATGCCCTCATGTCTGCAGCCTTGGCTGTGCCTACCAAGAGGTCTTCCTCCTCTGGTTTCTAGTGTCCGATCTGTCTCATCTACCATGATTAGTGCGTTCCTCCTAAGCACTTTTGCCACAACACTCTCCCACTCAGCAACAAGACAAAACAAAAGCCCACAAAAATGAAAAACAGTCAACGTCCCTTCATTTGCTCATGACTGCCTCTAAAAATCTTAACTCATTTGTCATTTACTTTAAACACACCACAAGCTGTCTCCACTTTCTTTTCAACTAAAAGTTCTATTCCTCCTCCATATAAACTCAACTCTAGCCCTGCTCTCACCATTTATTGGCTTGTGTTTTATTTGTACCTAAATCCCATGGGTTTAGATTCTCCTTCCCTGTGTATATGGGATGGTTCCATAGAACAGGAATTTGTCTTGATTCCCGAGGGCCTAGTCAGTGCTTTGCATATTTCAGGTATTAATAAATATTAGAAAATGGGGGGTTATGTTTATACTGGCAATTGCTCTAAGCCGAAGACATTTTAGCATCTCATTCTTTAAACCATAGAAGTATTTAGGACCTTAAAAATTATCCTACACATACAAATCGGTTTTGTTTGAAACATCACCTAGAGCATATATGTATTATGAAAAAGGAATCTAGCTTTCAAAGAATTTAATACAGACTTGGTGAAAAATATAGAAAGGTTTTCTTAGGATATGGGAGAATAGTTCGTATAAGTAAAAACTGAATTATTGGCCCATGAATGTAATCCAACCCAACATATGTTTTTTTTTTTTTTCAGCCCATACCACATTTTAGAGATATTTGAATAGGTGCCAGCACTTTACATTGTAAGAGTTCATCTGAAATTGTAGATTTATGGCTTCTTTTGAAGATACAGAAGATCTAGCAACACTGAGCTGCATTCTCACATAATCACAATTGGCTATAGTTGAGTGATGGGTGACACCTTATACATGGCATAAGTTATCAGTCAGAGTCCCTGCTGATCTATTCTTCTGTCTTGTAACTTAGGACTTTGAGTTTGAGATTTCTGGTACCTGGAAATCTACAGTCTGAATGGACTTTTGAACTCAATGATTCTCAACTCTGGCTTCATTTTATAATCACCTGGGGAAGATTTTTCTTACTGTAAATGCCTGAGCCTCTCTCCTTGAGGTGGGTACTATCAGGCATCCTTATTTTATTGCTTTTTTTTTATTTTTTTATTTTTTATTTTTTGAGATGAAGTCTTGCTCTGTTACCCAGGCTGGAATGCAGTGGCACAATCTCGGCTCCCTGCAACCTCTACATCCTGGGTTCAAGCAATTCTCCCACCTCAGCCTCCCAAGTAGCTGGGATTATAGGTGCCTACCACCATGCCCTGCTTATTTTTGTATTTTTCTTAGAAACAGGGTTTTACCACGTTGGCCATAGTTGGCCAGGCTGGTCTCAGACTCCTGATCTCAGGTGATCTGCCTGCCTTGGCCTCCCAAAGTGCTGGGATTACAGGTGAGGCACTGCGCCTGGCCCAGGCATCCTTATTTTAAACGATTCTCCAGATGGTTTTCATGCGTAGTCAAGATTGAGAACCTGCTTTTGTAGGATGGCATAAAGAGCCAGCAGCAAGTTGCCCTGATCAGTAGTTTAGGGTCCCTGTGGGCATGATGGAAACATTTCTTTTTACAAAGCTACTCCTATCTGAAATCTCTCTCCTTTCAGTCATGGGTCAAGGCATTGGAATAACAACACAAATAAATAGGATATATACATATTCCGTTGGAGAGCCTCTTATTTGTTCAATGGAGGTTAGGCTTTGGGTAATTGGGGCCCTATCAGGATGGAAAGGACTCTTATTTTATCTCAGTTGTATATAGTATGTAAATAAGGGTAGTGTATATAACAGTAAAGAAGAGCACTGGATGGAAGTGAGACAAGAAAGCCAGAGAGAGGCGTTCACAACGAAGAACCAGAAGCAGATATTGAAAGAGTCAGAGAGCATTCACTTGTTGTTTTGACAAATATTTACTGTGTTCCTGTTCATATGTCTGACACTGCTCTAGGCTCTGAGGACACAATGATAAAAAAAGACAAAGTATCTGCCCTAATGAGCTTATGTTCTAGCCAGAGACATAAGCAATCAGAAATAATTTGAAAAAATAAAAACATGTATAGTCAGGAGGCAATTACGTTGAATGAAAAGAGGATCAATCATGCATAAAGTAATAGAGATAAAAAGAAACAGTGCTTTAAAATTACATGCATATGCATAGATAGGTGGTGGATGGATGGATGGAGACGGAGGGAGAAAGGGAAGGAGAAAGATGTGAGGGACTAATATATACTGTTATCCATTTACACATTATTTATTGAACATCTACTAAATGATACGCATTATGTTTCTCAGAAAAAAGTGATAAGACAGACACATTTCCTTCTCTACCAATTTTAATTATATTGAGAGAGATACATGTGTAGTCTGATAACTACAGTATAGAGTGTGTGGGGATGATGACAATGGTGGCATTTAGCACTTGCTGTATCAGGCACTGTGCTAAATATTTCACTTGCATTACCTAATACAATCCTCGAAATCATCTGTGAAGTAGGTAACTATCCATACTTGTGTCCACTTACAGATGAGGGCATTGGCTAAGCACGGTTTAGTAACTTGATCAAGGACACAGTTAGAAAGTGGCAGATGTAGTTTCAAAACCCAAGACTGGTCCCTAAGCCCATGCTCACAAGTCTGCCTGTGTATATGGTGCAGAGGGATAAGAGAATGGGACCCAGGGCTGGTACAGTTTTAATGTGGGCAAGCAGAATGAGTGTTAACCAAACAGTTCTGGAGCTTAGATGTTTCTTTAAAAAGTAGGACCAGGTAAGCTAATTCAGAAGAAAGACAGCAGTCATCTGAGGTTGTGCTGGGACTGAGGAAACACAAAGATGCCCCAAGAAGGGGAAAGGAGAAATTTCACCAGAAATTTTTCAGAAAGGCAGTCTGGTGTAAAATTAATTCAGAATTGGATTTTTGTTACTCTAGATTCTGCACCTTGGTCAGGAAAATTCAGGGCTGCCCTTATTTTTACTCTGTCAGTGTGAATAAACAGAATTCGACTTTAATAATTCCCTGTAGTTTCAGGCAGAATGACAAATGCATTGTGCCTCTAAAGCAGTTCTTTAGGTGCCCTCAGTTAATATCCGTCTGATTTAACTGAATTTTATTGACAATATTTAGCTCAAGATGCAATAATGTAAGGTGACTGTCACATAAAGGTCAGTTTGGGGCTACTTCAGTTGGGGCTTAGGTACAGAAGGATTAACTAGGGGTAAACTTCCTTCTAGAATCCATGAACTCCGGCTGACTGACAGTCACCGAGAATGAAGCCACAAGGAAGGCTGATCACTGCTCCATGAACCAAAGATAAATTCAGGTCTTTCATAATGCACTTAAACTAATTTCCGTATTCTATTTCAAAGTTTTGCATATTTAATCAGAAAACATATGCATTGAATAATTATCTTTTACTGGCTGTGTGAAATGCAAATGTCGAATGCTCAAATGAACCATTAGAAATAAAAACCAATGGCATCAAACTATAATAGATTCAGAGAAAAGTGAACAAGACTTAGCACTCAGAATGCAATCATGCATTCAAATTCACTTCTAAGAGAATAAATATGATACTTATATGAGTTTGAGGAATGATTTATTTAATTATTTAATCTTTGTGGTGATAACCTGATGATATCTATACCTATTCCTTAAGAACAACATGTATTTTGGCAGAGGGAAAGATTCCCTGAAAAATTTAATTTCCTCTGTAGGGAGAGAATGAAAGTATCTTTTTTTTTAGCATTGTTTCTTTCAAATATGAACCAGAGATTTTTTACCAGAAATCAAGATAAATAACTGCTTTGCATCAGAAGAACATAATAATATCAAGGACACATTCTGCTTCTTTAGATGCTATTAGCACAGAGCAAGCCCTTTGGCATACATGATGAAATAGAGGAAAAGCAGTTTATCTTTTATAGTACTTAATTGGTAAAACTAAATAGCAATGGCCAACCAAATCTCAGAGACTCTTCATTAAAAAATACTGAAATTTATAAATTCTCATCTCTAGAGTAACTGTGTGTGGCAAAACAACAGCTCATCCAGGCTCCAGTGCAACAGTGATATAATAGGATCAAAGCCTTGCATTTAACAAAGAAAGTGTGTCTCCAATATCTACAAAACACTGGTATATTTCATATTACTCTAAGAATGAGATATGTGTCTTGATTTTTGACAGTTCATAATTTGACAGCAGCTATTAATCTAAGAAATAAATATTTCTGTTAAAATGGGCCTTTGCACGAATGTAAGTTTGAAAAAAATAATAGTGAAGAGATGAGTCACTGCAGCTGAGGATGCAGATGTACACAGTCTGCACCAGGCTTTTCTAATTCTGAACTGCGTGTGCAAAGCATGTAGATTCTAGCTAGTGGGGACACTGACCACTTGAAAAGGACTTACCTGTGGCTAAGAGGCAAAAAGACCAGGGGAAATGACTTACCATTTATTTAGGACCTACCATGTACAGACATTGTCCAAGGTTGTTTATCACGTGATCTTGTTTTTAGTTCTCACTGCAGTGCAACAAAGCAATTTTTTAATTAAGCTCACACACAGTAAAATTGAGTGCGTGTATACAATTCCATGAGTTTGAACATGTGCATAGATTCATGTAACCACCACAATCAAGATACAGAACAGCCCTATCACCACAAAACTCCCTTGGACTGACTTTTTGTGGAAACACTGCCCCTCCTCTTTCAACTCCTGGTAATGGCCAATCTGTTCTCTGTTACTATACCTTTGATTTTTCTAAAATATTATATAAATGATATCATACAGCATATAACATTTGAGAGTAGCTTCTTTCAGTTCATTTGTGATTCATCTGTTTTAGTTGTATAGGTCAATACATAGTTTGTTCCTTTTTGTTGCTGAGTACTATTCCATTGTATGAATATACCACAGCTTGTTTACCCATTCACCTGTTGAAGTACGTTTGGGTTGTTCTTGTTTTTGGGTGATTATGAGTAGAGCTGCTATAAACACTTATGTGGAGGTTTTTAATGAATAGAACTTTTTATTTTTCATGTTAAATATATAGGAGTGAAATTACTGGGTCATATGGTAAATATGTTTAATTATATAAAATTTGCTAAATTGTTTTCAAGAGCAGCTGTACCACACTGGACTCTTAGGAAGTATTTATGAGAGTTCCAGGTGCTCTACATTGTCAGCTTGCATTAGTTTTGTTTTGAACTGTTCTGATAGCTATCAAGTTTCATCACATTGTGGTTTTCATGAATTGCTTAATGGCTACATTATTTTTTAGTGTTGAACATCTTCTTTTGTGCTTATTTGTCATTATGTTTTTTGGTGCAGTGTCTGAGTCTTTGACATGATTAAAAAATTACTTTTTCTTGTTTTCTTTCTGGAGTTTTGAGAATTCTTTATATTTACTGGATACAAGTCCTTTTTTAGACATAGGGTTTACAAATATTTTCTCCCAATCTGTAGTTTGTCTTTCATTCTCTTGAAAGTAGCTTACATACAACAAAAGTTTTACATTTTGATGAAGCCCAACTTACCATTTTTAAAATGGATCATGTTTTTAATGTCATGTTTTAAAACCCTTTGCCTAAAATCTTGGAGATTTTCCCTAATGTTTTCTTATAAATGTTTTATAACTTTTAGGTTTTACATTTAGATTTATGATACAATTTGGGTTAATTTTGTGTATGATATGGAGGTTAGGACATTAAAAAAATTTTTTTGAGACACAATCTTGTTCTGTCACTCAGGCTGGAGTGCAGTGGCACAATCACTGCTCTCTGCAGTCTTGACTTTCCAAGCTCCTGTGAACCTTTCCCCTCAGCTGACTTAGTAGCTGGGACTACAGGTGCATGCTACCATGCCTGGCTAATATTTGTGTGTATGTGTGTGTGTGTGTGTTTGTGTTTGTGTGTATATATATGTCTCAACATGTTGCCCAGACCAGTCTTCGAACTACTGACCTCAAGTGATCCACCCAACTTGACCTCCCAAAGTTCTGAGATTACAGGCATGAGCCACCATGCCCAGTCAATAACATTTTTAAAAACATATGCTCCAATCCTATTTGTTTAAAAATACTATCCTTTGCTGGTGAATTAGATTCCTGTTCAAAAATTAATTAGTTATAATTGTGTGGGTCTATTCTGTTAAAGGGATAGATCTATGAGTCTATCTTTTTGCTAATGTAACATTTTCTTGATTAGTGCAGTTTTATAGTAAGTCTTTAAATTGATTAATGTGAGTTATCTGATTTGGTTCTTCTTTGTCAAAATTATTTTGACTGTTTTAATCCCTTTTCCTTTTCACATAAATTTTAGAATCAGCTCATTTGTATCTACAAAAAATCCTGCAGTGATTTTGTTTGGAACTATGTTAACCTACAGATCAATTTGGGGAGAATTAACATCTTAACTATGGTGAATTTTCTGATTGTGACCACAACACAGTATGGCTTTCTGTTAATTAGGTCTTCTCTGATTTTTTTCATCAGCATTTTGTAGCTTTCATGATATAGGTTCTGTATCTATTTTACGAGGTTTACAACTAGGTAAGTGTATGTTTGTAAGCACTAATAATAATAATGGTAATAACTCACTTTCGTAGTGCTTGCTCTGTTGCAGGCTCTTTTACACATATTAACTTATGTAATTTTCACAACAAACTTATGTAGGTACTAGGATCATTCCAAGTTTTTGGATGAGGAAGCCTAAGCATAGAACATCAAAATGACTTGCCTAAAGTCACAAAGCTAGGTAGAAGGTGGTAGTGCCAGAATTCAATTCTAGGAACATACTTGCTCTAGCATCCATGCTTTTGGCATTTTGCTTTCCTGCTTATAAGAGTTAATTGATACAAAAAAGAAGGTGGAATTATATTCAGAGGCAGACAACGAGTATTAGCTAGTCAACTTCAGAAATTCACAATACATTCTCTTTTGATTTTTTCAGTTTCAGAGGCTGCAAAATAAAATACTCAACTGTTCAGTCATCATTGCAGCTAAGGTAGCCATGTAAGATACTTCTTATGGAAGTCCTTGTAAAAGAATTCTCATTCTGAAAAAAAGGAGTCTCGGGAGTAGAAAGTCTTTGTGTTTCTCCCAAAACCCTCACCTAATCTTCCTACCTGGATGAGATGCATGCATGCAGCTCCCATCCTGTGATCCTGAAGATGGGAGACACATGTTAAGTAAAAGTGGAGTGGAGAGAGTGATAGATCCCAGATCCCTGATAAGATCCTTGAATAGTTAGCTCTGGGTTGTCTACAGCTGGGCCTTTTGTTATGTAAGAAAAATGTAGCTCTATCAGTCTAAACCATTATCATTCTAGGTTTCTATCACTTGCACCTGAAAGCAAATCCGATGGATACATTGGGAGAGTGTTTATAGTGGAAGAAGCGTTGAGGAAAGCTGACCCAAAAAAAAGGCTCCGTGGAAGAAAACCAGGGAAGGAGGTTGAGAAAGAATGATCAGGGAGCTTCAAGGAGAACTGGAAAGTGTTGTGTTAAGAAATCAAAGGAGGTATAGAATTTTTAAAAGACTAGTGATAAAAATGGCAAGTGCATCAAAGAGATATAATAAGATAAAAACTGAAAAGTATGCATTGGGTATAATCATTGAGAGGTAATTGGTGACTTTATTAAAAAAATTTCTGTGCATTGTTGAATAAAACATTTGATTGCATTGTATTGGTGAAAGATGTGCAAATGTTAAGGGAGTAAAGACAACACACGTAAAATAACTTTCTAAAAATTTTGGATGAACCAGGGAAGATACGTTGGAGGGTAGCTAGAGGGAGAGAAAGTCAAAGAAAAACTTTTTTTCCTGCCCAGTTGTGAGTGACTCAAAGATGTTTATAGGCTGGAAAAGAAAGAGAAAGTTAGGAGAGCAGGGAAGTATGATAATGTGGAGTCCCTCTAGAACTGGGAGTGAACGGCAGATTGGAAGAGACGCTAATCTTGAACAGAACTGAAGGACTCTTGTCCACTGAGACTAGAGAAAATTAAATAGAGGAGGGTAAGATTGTAGTTAATTCTAATGATAAAAAAGCAGAAAACGAAGAGAGAAAGAGATTATGTCAGAGGGCTCAATTTTCTAAATTACAAAGAAGGCAAGAACATTTACTTCAATTGTGTGGGTAGGGTTCAGAAGAACATATGAGAAGAGTAGCAGGGATTTAGCTCCTGAATGAAGGGTGTCTTTGTCCATTGTCTGTTGATTATATCAGAATATCTGAAACAGAATGTCTGAAACTTTTCTTTATAAATTTCAGGAATCTGAAAATCCGTAAAGAATCTGAAGGAATCTGAAATCTATTAAAAAAAAAAAAAAGAAATTTACTTCTTACAGTTATGGAGTCTGAGAAATCCAAGGACAAAGGGCCACATCTTATGATGGCCTTTCTGTTGGGGACTCTGTAGAGTCCTAATGTGGCACAGGGCATTAGATGGCCAAAGGACTGAGTGTGTTAGCTCAGGTGTCTCTTCCTCTTCTTCTAAAGCCATCAGTCCCATTGAAGCTCCCATCACAGCCCTCATGACCTAATCACCTTTTAAAGGCCCTACTTCTCAATACTGCCACATTGGATATTAAATTCCAGCATGAGTTTTGGAGGGGACAAATATTCAAATATAGCAAAGGTAGTCAACAAAGAAGCTAATCAAGGGAAACTAAGCGTGGCCGTGTGGAGGGACACCTATAGTCCAGGATTATATACAAAGTTTTGTATTACTGGCTATTTGCCCAGCTGTGTGCATTTCTACCAGCAGTGAGTAGTGACCTGGGCATGAGGGGAAGAAGCTGAGCTGTGGCAATGATCCATAGTCATCCTCCTTTGGGACTTTACTGGGAAGGTGTGGGGCAGCAAAGAAGTACAAAAAATTAATGCTGACGAGACAATAAAGTGGAAGTTCATCAAGGGAGTCCAAGTCTGTAAAAGGGAAAGTGCACTTAAATGCTCATTAGGATGGACCAGTACTGGGCAATAAATAGAATGATATCCTCTGAAAGTAAGTGCTAAAGTTCAGTAAAGTGAGTCTTTAATATAGAGTTAACATAGTCCAGTAAATAGAAAGTCAGTTATTGAATGGATTAGCTTCATGGGCATTGAAATCTAGGATGATATATAATCTAGTATAGCACATGATCTATTACTGAGTTGTATCTGAAGTAATATAATATTATATATTTATTTATTTAATTCCAACATGTAAATATTTCTATAAAAATCTCCATGATTTTCAGGATTTCTGTCACCTAAACCATTTGTTATTCTTTGATATAAAAGTAGAGTGAGAGAAAGGATGGAAAGGCATGTTGAAATGAGATTGTAAAAGTTGTTAGTTTATCTCAGTATTTCTCAACTTTTTCTCCCATTATTGCTTCCCTAAGGTACTTTTTCTACATGCATTTTTTTCTCTAATCCTACCCCCTTTATTCGCCCATGAAAATTTAATACCACAGTTATATTCTATATCTGTTATGCACTGTATGTATATCTGTTCTTTATAATAAAAGGCGTAAGGACTGTCTTACCTCCTCCCCCCTCCCCAAAACAATTTTTGCCTCTTTGGGAGCAATTGCTCTATTGAGAAGAAATTTCCTAGGTTTGGATGTTACTTGAAAGGAAATAGGAGCCCCTGAGCATATCTAGGAAGGGATTGATATAGAAACGTTGGTGTGGCTTCTCTTATAATTTAAAAGATCCTCTCTTTTGTGGAAATTAAAGGATCATAAATAAACTCAAGCTTACATCAAAAAGTAGCATTGACAAATCTCTCACAACACAGTCACAAGACAAGATTTAGAAACAAAGGTAAGGCCTGTTTCAGGTGGAACTATAGAGTCCTCCTCTGCTTGTCTTCTTCAAAGCCAAGTACTCAGAATTTGCTTTGCAGAACCCTCTGTGGGTAGATGTGATCCTCAGCATGGATCTGAGGGCAGGGGGCAGCCAATAACTGACATCTAAGGATGTCAAAGGGCACATTCTGAGATGGCATCCCTGCAGAACCGATGGCCTGCCTCTAGTGGCTGGCTCATCGGTACAGTGAGGTCACATCCATATCTTTTAAATTGAGGACACAAATGGCAAGAAAGGGAGGGACAAAGTCTCTAAAGAATGTCTGATTCTCTTGGCCTTACTGGAATAACCTACATAAAGGTCAGAGTCTTCCTCTCATGATAATCAGGGATAAGAAAGAAAGACCACAGTCATGGCTCTGTCTATGCCCAGGACGAAATCTGGAATAAAGACAGATCATTTTATTACATTGTGAGTAGAGGACAACAGGTGCTTTGTTTTGTTTTCTTTTAGTGTGACTTGGTGCCCACGGGTTTTCCCCAAAGCTCAAATGCCATGGATTATTGTGACTATGTGGGCTATTTTTTTTTTAATCCTCTAAAAAGATATTGAAAGAATTCACTATTATCATTACAATTTCAGTGTGTAAAGGCTTCAGGGAGATGATAGTATCAGTAATCATGCCAGAGAAGCGTATAGAAAAGGTCATTATCTAGCGAACTCTTACCTGGAGGAAGATTAGAGTAGATTTAATCTTTGCAAAATGCTGACCCCAGGCCCAATGGCCCTTGGAAGAAAAAGGGTGATCCTTGAAACTGGAAAGTTGCTTTTCTTCAGCCTCTCGGCAGGCTGATCAGATTAAAAGGCACCTTGACTTTCTGGTCGGCCATTGCCACTTCCTGAGCATAGGCAGAGGATTGCTGTGTGTTGAGTAGAAACAGATGGTGCCACAGAGAGGCCCCCCTGAACCAGAACTCTGTGTGAAGGGGGAAGAGCTTCCTTTGTTTGGTCCGAGTTCAAAACAGTTCATCATGGGAAGTTGTCCTGAGAGCAATTCTGCGTGCTTTCTGTCTTATATCCATTGAGGCTTTTCTTGTAGACAGAAAAGAAGAAAAGCTTAAGAAAAAGAAAATGTCCTTGTTCAGCCTTTGCTTTGCATTCTAGTGGAGCTGTAGTTTTATCAGAACTAGGTTGACTTGAGAAATTAATCATGGAAAAATGGTTTGCAGAAAGATATCATGTTCCAAAGGGCATGTGGAGTGGCATGAGACAGGTTGGAAGATGACAAGAATGTAAAGAGGACCAATGTTGCTTCAGTTGGGTGTTTTTTTTTTTGGTTCTTCTCTATCTCTGATTGTCATCTTCAATACAGCAGGGTAGAGAGAGAGGGGAGTGGTCAACTCCACCCCAGACCAGCATTTCTACCAGTTCTGCTTAGCCCCAAGGTGCCCTTTCTTGGTATGGGGTGGGAAAGGGATGGGGGTCACAGAACTCACCTGTGACAGAGAGGAGACCAACTTTCTAAAAACTTCTGGGGCCATGTGGAGAATGAGAAGGGCTCAGCAGTGGAGACTTGTGAATTAGAGGTAAGAATAGCCAGGTAACAGAAACACCTGCTTTGAGTAGAGAAATCCATAAATACGAAAACTTTGGGGGAAGGGGCTCATACCAGCAATTCTGGACCGGGTGAGGGAAGGGAGTGAGGACTGAGACCAATGACACTTTGTACTTTTCAAACAAACACAAACACAAAGCACAAAGTTTGAGTGTTTTCACCAATGTAATCTAGGTTATCTGCATATTAGCAACAGCCTTGAAAAGTGTAAAAGGGAGCCTGTATTGAAAACAAGGGACAGTTTTCTCCCCTTTGCCTTGGTATGCTTGGGGAGTGCTGCTTGCATTGCTGTATCTTAATCACGTTTCGTTGGCAAACTCCCCTCCTTAGTTTACTCCACCACCTGCTGCCTTCCCAGTTACTCCTGAGCCTGGACACGTGTTTCTGTCGTTCAAGGGCAAGGTGAGGGTTCATTACTTAATACCTTAGAAAGTCAGGCTGCTCCCCTTTTGTGCTTAAAAAACAAAGGCTGGCAATTAAACTTCAAAAGTCTTGAGGCTGGACAAGAATAAATAAAAAAAGATTAAATGAGAAAAACAACTAAGTTTCCGCTTTCTCAGAAATATTGGACTCTGTGAGCTGATTCTCATCCATGTGCCCTGTTGGCTCTCATTTCCCAGAGGCCCATCCTGGTCTCAACATTGATACATTCAGTTTTTCAGGACAAAGCACTGCTGTCTTTGTGAGCCATGTTCCAGCCAGCTGGGAGCTGCCCCACTCAAGGCCACTGAGCAGACAAACAAAGTTCTGGGAAGAGGTTCTGGGTGTTTTGACCTCTCTCCATCACGTGAGGCTGGCTGGATGTTCCAAGTCAATGGATGCTGAAGAACATTGACTCAGACAAGATTTCATGGCAAGGTGAAGGTTCTCCCCCTCCTGGTCAGCAAGCTAGCTAGACCTTACTCCCAAAAGCTAACTGTGCTGTCATAAGCAAATCACTTAATCCCTCTGGATCTCAGTTTTCTTCCCTGTAAAATGGGCATATGACTATCTGCTCTGCCTTCCGAGCAGCTTATTAGGAAGGCCAAAGGAGGCAATATTTAATAGCAATTAAAGACAACTTTCAAATGCAATGTCAGGAGTATGAAGAGAAGACTCTCTACCTGCCCATCTCTCCTTCCTGAGACCTCAGGCCTGAAATATCTTTAAAAGGAGGCAAGCCTTAATGCTCAGCAACAAGATGACATTGGAAGTGGAAACACTCCAGGGATGAGATACACAAGAGCAGACCTATACCTAGGAGTGAGTGAATATATCGGCGATGTCTCTGGGAGCCAGGTTTGATGGGGGAAGGAGAGAGAGTGCAAAAGCTCCTGCAGTTGGCCCTCAGATAGGGGATATGGGTGCATGGGGGAGGGCAATGATGGGAAAAAGTTAAAATTTCAGAATAAACTGCAATAATTTTACTGGGAATGGATCTGCCATTCAGAGATTTTCTTCAGAGGTGCAGGTTGAAATCAATTAAGAGAGAAGAAAGACATATTTTACCCTATTCTGCTCTTAATTTTATACAATATAAAGAGACAGCTTATTAAATTCAACCAAGCTGCAGACTCATGAGTGTGAAGCAATGTTCTTGACACTGAATCTATGTCACGGACTGTTCCCTGCATTTTGCTTATTAGGACTCGTCCAGACAAATAAATTCAGTGTGCTTAATTCTCCGAAGCATTGCTTGCCTGATGGTTGTGGCTCCCTCTAATCCAGAGCTTCCTAACCCCTGTACCACTTCACAATGGTGGGCTGCGAGGAGGCTGCATACGTGCAAGATGGCCAGTCCCTCAGCAATCTGCAGCTCTGTGGGGTGTGGGGCAGCCTCTTGCCTTATGCATCCTGTTGCTGACCATAATGAGCCATACCTTTATTATACTAATTTACTTGAACCATTGTGTGGGGAAAAAAAGTTGGAAAGCATTATTCTAATCTGTTTTCTACAATATCTAAAGACAACTTTCTAAATGAAAATCCTATCTCATCATTTCCTTTCCATAACTCCTTATCACCTGTAGAATAAAGTTCAAGCTCCTCAGCATTTATGAACAATTCCTCTATGATCCGGCTCGTGCATTAGTCCCTAGTCCTGTCTTCTGGTCACCTCAAGCTGCTTGCTGTTTCTTGAATGCACTATGTTATTCTTAGCTCTACTTTTTGTACATGCTCTTCCCTCTCCTTGAAATGGCCTCCTTTCCTAGTTCTCATGAGGATGTCCTCCCTTCCGTTAAAATCCATCTTCCATATTTTCTCCTCTGGGCAAGTGCTTATGCTTTGCTAAGATCACCATGCTGCCTTGTACACACCCATCTTCTAGCCCTTCTCTTACTGCCTTCACTTGTGGCTGGCCCAGCTGTTTCACCATTATAATTAGCCCCAGGAAAGCAGGCTCTGTATTTCACTCAACTTGTGTCTTAAAAATTACAGGTATTTAATGAATACTTACTGGAAAATAATTAATCCATCTATGATGGTAAAGGGAAACAACTTGGTTATAGAATGAAAATGGATTGACAATGGTTAATCACAAAATTAATATTAATAGTCATTATCTTTTATTGGGAATCTACCCTGTGGCAAGAACTATTGGTAGGCTTACCTTCTTACACTGTAGTCATTCTGATAATCCTACAAAGTAAGAACTACTATTCCCAATTTTATAGGTGAGGAAAATGAGGTTGAGAGAGACCAGGTGACTTTCACAAATTCACATAATTTCTTAACAGCAGAGATGAGTACAGACAAAGTATTCCTGACTCTGATGATGGATCTCTTTCTTCCTCCCAACCCATGGCTTTCAAATGAATATTGAAAATATTTTGAGTACACATTCTTTACCTGGATACATGAATATTATGATCATGAATGTTTTCTGTCAACCAAGAGGCGCCCAGTGCAAACATTATTTCTGGGTATGTCTGTGAGGATGCTTCTGGCTAAGATTAACATTGGAATCAGTGGGCTCAGTAGATTGCCTTCTCTAATGTGAATGAGCATCATCCAATCTGTTGAGGGCCTGAATAGAACAAAAATGTTGAGGAGGATAAATTCATCCTTTTTGTTTCCTGCATGCCTGCTTGAGCTGGGACATTGTTCTTCTCTAAACTTTTAACTGTGATTCATATCAATTATCCTGCTTCTCAGGTCTTCGGATTCAAACTGATACTATACTACTGGTTTTCCCGGGTCTCCCACTGGCAGATTGTAGATTATGAGACTTGTCAGCCTCCACGATCATGTCAGCCAATTTCTCACAGTAGATTTCTTCCTATATGTATGTTCTATTGCTTTAGTTTCTCTGGAGAACCCTGACCTAATACAAATACATATCCATACCTGGGTGTATTTGCTCTCTGTCTCTTACATGTCTTTTCCTCCTCTCACTCCTTATTCTTCCCCACTCTGGCCAACTATGCCCAGCTTAGAGTTCTGGCACCTTTAGATGTGGCTATAAAGTAGGCAGAAGTTGGGGGCCCACTGAGTTCCAACTATGTTCTGCCTATAATTCTCCTGTCAAGAGCCTCTCATGGAGAAACTGAGCATGGGAGTTTTCAAAAATGGAAGCAAAACAGAACAAGGCGTGTTTGTAAAGGGAGAGTAAAGAGACCTGCATTCCTGCAGGGTGTGCTTTTAAGAACACTTTGAGAATACTTTGAGCAGGAGTGGAGGGGTGAATTGTGGCCTGGAGACAATGGGAATGAAGGAGAATGAATAGAGTTGAGAGGATATGCTCAAGGCATAGTTAAAAACGAGTCAAAAGTTTAGATCTCTAATTAGGTGTGAGTCTTTAAAGAGTCCTTTATATATTCATTCTCTAAACATATATAACTTAATATGTGTCATAAGGGGAATAAAGGGACAGTCAGGACCAAATTCCTACCTTTGCGGTGCTAATAGTCCAGAAAAGTAGATGGTATTAAACACACCCGCTGGGTTTAAAATGTCAGAGGAGATGTCTTTACCAAGGGAGGAGAGAGCTGAGGAAGCATATCTGCCTGGGATTCTGGGAGTGAGATGGGGAAAGGTATGCAGGGAATATCTTGAAGATCCCCATAGATAAATGTGAGTATATTTGGCTGTGCATAAAAGGAGGAGCAGAAATTCTCTGGGCCGGGAAGATGAGTATTGTGTTCCAGGCCAAGGGCAAAGTTGAGAACATTGATGAGGCTGGGAAGAGTGAGCAGCTTGGTGTTGCAGGAGCAGAGTGGGTGGGAGACAGAGGAGAGAGACAGCTGAGATGGGAGCTGGTGTGAAGAGCTGCCTTTTATTCCCGAAGAAAAACGTTAACTTTCTACCATGAGACATGAAGTCTCCTTTAAGTGTTTTAGCTGGGTTCGGGAGAGGAGGTGCCATGGCCAAATTTATGTTCTTTCATACAGATAATTCTGACTACAGTGTAGAAACAGACTGCAGTGGGCAAAGCTGAATGGTGAGAGAGCCTCCCCTGAGGTCAAGGGCATGGTGGACACAGTGGTTGTTTTGTTCATAGAAAAGGTAGGTCAACAGATCGAGACCATCCTGGTCAACATGGTGAAACCCTGTCTCTACTAAAAATACAAAAAATTAGCTGGGCATGGTGGCGCGTGCCTGTAATCCCAGCTACTCAGGAGGCTGAGGCAGGAGAATTGCCTGAACCCGGGAGACGGAGGTTGCGGTGAGCTGAGATCGCGCCATTGCACTCCAGCCTGGGTAACAAGAGCGAAACTCCGTCTCCAAAAAAAAAAAAAAAAAAAAAAAGGTAGGGAACTGGGGAGACAGTGTGGTGAAACAGGGCATGGCCAGTTTTAATTATGTGGACCAGGCACACTGAGAGCTGATCCAATAAAGAGACAGCGACGTGCCATGGAACGTTACCTGCACCTACCACAATCCTGCATAGCTCCATATCACATCTTCTAAGAACCTTCTCCAATATCTCAGAAATTGCTTTTTCCTTTATGCCATTATGATGGGGAGATGGGAAGCAACTCTGTTAAATTAGGAACGTGAAAATAAAATTTTAAATTGGGAAAAGAGTAAGCTATCCTTCTGTGAAAAAGATTAAAGTCTTTCCACTTCTAAGATATCAAGACGAATCTGTTTCAATGGGACTAGAGATAAAGAATAAGAAGAGAGCCATCCAGAATGAGAGCATGGGCTGTGCAGGTGTCAGATCGTGTGAGAGCATTTGAGAGGCAGGGTCAGGACAGTTGCAGTAGGAGGTCAAGAGGAGTGCGTTTGGGAGTAGGGTTTGCATGTGGATATTTAGTAAACTGAGTCATGCAGGATTTCTCATGTTTTTATGTTGCTTATGCCCCTCATATTTAATATGTCATTACCCAGTAACAACAGCCTACATTAACATGATGCTTCCTATATGCCAGGCATGGTCCTAAGTGTTTTTAGCTTTGTTAGCCTGTTTAATCCTCTCAGTATCCCATGAGGTATGAACAATCACCCTCATTTTATAAGTACAAAAACTGAGGCCCAGAGCAGAAAAATCCTGGGAATGGCAGTCTCAAGATTTAAACATGGGCTGTCTGGCCCTAATGCTGACTCTCTTAACCACTTAATATACTGCCTCTGCACATTAAAGTTCAGTAAAACTTTACGTGAAGAACACTTGAATTGTAAATCATTTATTTCTAGGTGGGGATATCACATCTGTCAATACTCCATAAAAGTAAATCACCTGGCACAGTGCAAGGAAAGGAAGGGTTGGAGTTTCAACATCTAGTTAGTTGTTAGTTGACTGCATATGTGTCACGCTCATCATGTTTTCAGCCTCTCGAGGATCAAGAATTCTATTTCCTCTGTTTCCCTGTCACAGCTGGTATAGGATTTTGCAAAAAGTAGGTGCTTATAAATGCCTATTAGTCAATTTTTCACAATTTCCCACTCTTGTCAGACTCAGCAAGCTGCAATTTCTCCCATGGTGTGGAGTTGCTGCTGGGGAGTGGCTGTCCAGCCAACATTTCCAGACCCCTTGTATCCAGCTGGTGCTGTTCAGAATTCAGGCAATGGAATTGGGTGGAAGAGTCACCCAGACAAATGTAGACTTTGTTGGAAGGAAAATTAATTTTTGTTACGTGCCACTGTAACTTAAGGGGGCTGCTTGTTACAGCAGCTAGCCTACCTTTATTAACACACAGTGGTTAATAAGGTTTTTTAAATGGAAGATTATGAATGGAATAAGTTCTTTAAATGGAAAACTGGAGCCCTGCTTTATGTATGACCTATGGCCATGTGGCTTGACTGTAGGCAGAGACCCCCCTGGGGACTTGGCTTTGTCTGGATTAGTTCAGTTGTCATTATCATGTCCTTATCAAGCCATTAGGACCCGTGAGAGCCATGTTCTATATGTTGGAGAGAATAGCAGCCCCAGAGCGCTTCTCTGACAGACAAAGGGCCATTGTATAACCAGGCATTACTTTCTTCCTTCTCAGTAGCTGTTCTGCCTCCTGAGTTCTTTTTTGGCCTGCCCTGTGAGGGAAACAGGTGAGGGAAATTTTTGTTTTAATCCACTGTCCATTCTTCTCCCCAGGTGTTTCGCCTTTAAAATGCTTTGGTCTTTGAATTCAGACGGATCATCCTTTTTGCCAAAAGAATAATCATCTACTTGCAGCTCAGCTGGTCACTTCATTTCTCCAGTCGGCTGAGGAAAGTATTATTATCAGACAATTTTTCTTCTCTCTAAGGGGAAAGAGCAGTGATTTGTTCCTCTGTTCAGGTCTCA
Source organism: Sapajus apella (assembly GCF_009761245.1). Classification (NCBI taxonomy): domain Eukaryota; kingdom Metazoa; phylum Chordata; class Mammalia; order Primates; family Cebidae; genus Sapajus; species Sapajus apella. The sequence continues at coordinate 24,037,861 of NW_022436966.1, read as the reverse complement.
AAAGAAGGTGACAAATATACTTTTTCTGGTGGCTTTTGTCTGAACAGTGCACACAGTGGTGGAGGAAGCCGTTGTTGCCTGGATGGCGGGTTTATTGATTGAGATCATGTATGATGGGGCCTCTCCTGACACAGCTCTGCAGCTGGTGCTCCCCATGGCTCTTCAGCAAGGGTCCATTATATTTTCACAGAAGGCTCTGGGAACCATAATGGCTTAGTTGGCAGGGAAAATCTCCATATCCTTTATGCTTTCCTACTGAGCTCTGCTTCTACAATGTCTCTTTATCCTCTCTCAGTAATTATTTCTTACTCTCCAACAGTACATTGTCTTTACAAAGTGATTCCATGTGAATCATCCCATGGGATTCTTAGAAAATCTTGGTGAAGGAAGTGGGGCTGATGATATTGCCCCTAACTTATATAAGAGGGAACTGAGGAAAGATCAAACAATTTACTCAAGGTAAGAGAGCTTCCAAGTGACACAGTAGCAACTAGAATCTCTTATATATTCTTTTCACCTCATGGTGTCACTTCTCATGGAATATGAAATTAATGCTTTCGTTATATATGTGAACTTCCTTTAGTTGGAGTCCTAAAACTCAGCCAAGAGAAAAATCCCATCCTATTACATTTCCATTCACAAAACTGCAACTAGGTATGGCCAAAGTGCTTCAGGGTAATGTACATGTATTGTAATAGACAGTGAAGTTGAGTAAGGGAAATGCCATTGTCTTTTCTAATAGAATACACAAACAGAACACACACAAGAGAATACACACGCAATAGAACACGTAAATATTTATGATGAAACAGTCATGTCTGGGACTTGCTTTAAAATAATGCAGTAGAGAAGAAGGATTTGGGAAAGTTGGCAAACATAGATGAAACAAGATTAACCATTTACTGATGATTATTGAAGCTGGGTCTTAGGTACATTGGAGTTATTATGTTACTTTTTGTATATCTTTGAATATGTTAGAAATTCCAAAACAAAATGCTAAATGTATAAAGATGCATTATTAGGTAGAGAAGCCCATGTCCTTGAAGTCTTTAAGCGGAAGTAGCAGATCACTTTGTGAGTATATTAAAGAGAATATTAGGTGAGAGGATCCCTGCAACCACTAGAACAAAATGCTGACTGCCATTTAATTTTTATTTTGGAGAGAGAAACTTCCCAATAGTTAACTAAATAACAAGGATAGTAAGACCTTCTTGCCCCTGTAAACTTTTGTGAACAATGCTTTAATAAGTTTTTAGGTTGCACCAAGATATTTTTATGAGCTGGTCATGCTGCATATTTGAAAGGTACATTAGTGCAAAGTGGGCCATTAGAGATCCAGTCCTGAGAACTTTTATTCCTAAGACAAGTCCCAAATGCTCACTTGGGAGGAAGCAATTGGAGAGAAAAGAAAAGCCTCCATGTATGTGGAAGGGAAAGAAAACGGGCCAGTTAACAGACCATGTATGAGGAAGAGGCAGAATGGGAGCCAGGGCAGGGCTCTAGGGGTTATGACTAAGGGGTGACAATGGAGACACTGCGGGAAGAGTGTCCTTCACTACCAGCCTTGACTACCAGTGACCTTGAGCAGATGCCAGCACCTCTAGACATGTGAGGCTCCAGGTCCTCAGAGCTAGTTCTGCCAGACAGGGCTAAGCCATTTTAACACATTGCTTGTCCCACTGCCAAAACACGATTGGAAATCTCTGGCAGACGGCTGCATGCAGCTCTGTGCAAGTCTGGTAGGCACCCAGGGTGAGAGGCTGAGCCCTAAAAAAACTAAATCCTAAGCTCCTATGAGTTCTTATAGCCTTGGTGCTGAAATTTAAAAGGATGATTATTAATGAAAATAGTTAATCCAGCAACATACCCACCTTATGTTCTAGGAATCTGTGGATTTGCACAGACAAGAAGAGAGCTAATGTTAGCTCAGCAGGTTAAGAAATGAGATTTAAATGAAAAAACCATTCAAATCTTTGCTTTGTTTTGTTTTTCTTTTGCCCAAATGCATTTTTCCCTTTTACTTTAACCCATGAGAACAAGATTTTGTTCATTTTTTCATTTTTCCCGTAAACAATTAGTTTTAATTGAATTGAACAATCCTATTCGAGACACAGCTTCTGGCTTTCTATTTTGACAGTGACATTTTTGTAGACAGTGGTTTCTGAACTTAAACTGTGCCAAAAAAGGCCTCAGGACACTTTGAGGGACATCTTGGCACCCAGGTACATAGACCTCCACACGTGCCAGATGTGTCGGCAGTAAATGCTGCCCTTCTATTGATCATAAGCAAAGTTCCTTAAATGTTTTCATGCCCATTGCCTCCTGTCATCCTCAAGTGACCTCAGAGTTGTCTCAAGTGAGCCTTGTCACCCTCATGAAGAACATGGAATAATTAAGGCTTAGAGAAGTGACAGTTTGTCAACAGCTCATTTTTCTAGCTTACAGGTCACACCAGCAAAGCATGCTGCTTCTCTACCTGGCAGGATGGTTATCCTCCCAGCCTCTCTCGCTGAAGGCTTGCTTCCCAGGAAACCCATCTTCTCACTCCACTCCTTGGTTACCACAGGATGACACAGAGACCACTGTGCAAACAAATAACTTTGGCATGCCGGCATTTCCACATCGCCAGGTCTACCACCTGCACTTAGGGAGGCTTTGCTGGCTTTCACACCACCGGGCTGAGCATTATCTAAATGCTAAACATGGTGATTAGGGACTTATCAACTCTACATCCCAGGGAACTTCTGTGAACTCACGCATTCATTCTAGACCAAAACAGTATTCTCCCAATGCATTGCTTTTATGTAACATGTCAGAACCCACTTGCTAGGATTTCCTTTCTTTATAAATCACAGTCTTGGCCATTGTGGAAGTGCTTCAGAGAAAAAAGAATGAGAAGGGTTTCACATTAACTGGAAGTTCTGTCTTCAGACTGTCTGTAATACTAAACAGCCATATAACCCTGAGTAAGTGAACTACTGTTTCTGAATCTCAGTTGCCACAGCTATGAAAAATAAACAGGAGAGTAAGTACCCTTGTAGGATTACTGTGTTACTCAAAAGGGATAATGTGTGTGAAAATGCCTTGGAGAGTGTGATAAAGACAATAGCAACAGTCACAGTACTTTTATACTATCGAAGAAGCCAGAAGTTGGGATGGTTTATCTTTCATTCTGCCTTAGGGAAACTGAGGCACCCAGAATTCAAATAAAAGCAGAAATTGTTGGGGGGGGCATTCAAAGCATACTAGGCTCAGAGAGGAATATTGTTACAATGATCATACAACCTTTGATTGTGGTAGAATCAATGTGGCATGAGGAAATGAGGATCCTTTGAAAGGTAAGACAATATACAGAAAAAGCTATCAGTGCCCAATGCTGAAAAACAGAGGGCTAGAATTTGGTTTTAACCATTTGGTTAAAAAGTTTGTTTGGCCCCATGCCTGCCCTTAGAACATGATCCAATGAAAACCCAGTTCTAGTGGACAAGATTGTGCATGGAAACGAGCTGGCTCCCTTAAACCTTAGAGTGGTGTGTGGAGAAAACCTGGCATACAGGATGAAAGGGAGACAGAAGAAGGACTTGGCCACTTGTATGACCCTTCACAGGATCTAACCAGGCCACCTGGATGCACCACAGCAGAGAGATAATGTTGCATCTGCACACACTTCCTTAATACCCCTGGAAATGTTTTGAACACCACCTCTGAATACAGCATTATTTACATGTGAAACATGTCCCTGTGATGCTTACTATTTTCTCAGACCTAGGTCAAGGTCATTCAACACATGTTTACTGAACACCTTCTGTGGACCAGACACTATTCTAGCTCTGCAGAAAGACGGAAAAACGGCCAGCGTGGTCCTGATTTTTATAGACTGTGTAATCTGGTAGAGCAATACTCGTAATTTGGAATAAGTGCTAGGGTGAAAACAAATATGGGGCTGTTTTTGGGAAGATGAGGAAACTGTAAGGAAAAGCTTCTCTTGGATGTGGCTGATTTTAGGTAACTTTTAGTGATGGAGCTGGGATTTGAACCTAGGTGCCACATGCTGCTATAGACAGTCTTCTTAAATCGTGCTCTGCTGTTTCATGAAAAGAGTAAAGAAATCATGCTGTCATGACCTATTGGCCCTGTTGCATCATTTGTGAGAATCAGCTGTAGTGCCATGGTGTCTTCATTCATTTTGCTGACTGACGGAGGTCCAGTTATGGTGCAAAGTGCTGGAACTAAAATGATGAATATGATATAAATATTACTCTCTAGGACCTCAATCTAGAGGCAGGAGAGAAAACTGCAATTTGGTGTGATATGTGCATGATATATTTGAAGGGTTGGTTATCGGTGCCCAGGATAAAGGGCAGCTAACTGAGCCTTGTGGGGACTTGAAGCTTTCTTTCTTTTTCTTTTTTTAATTGTACTTTAGGTTCTGGGGTACATGTGCAGATCATGCAGGATTGTTACATAGGTACATACGTGGCAAGGTGGTTTGCTGCCTCCATCCCCCCGTGACCTTTACCTGGCATTTTCCACCATGTTATCACTCCCTAGCCTCCCCACCCCCATCCCTTCCCTAGCCCCTCCAACAGACCCCAGTGTGTGATGCTCCCCTCCCTGTGTCCATGTGTTCTCATTGTTCAACATCCGCCTATGAGTGAGAACATGTGGTGTTTGATTTTCTGTTCTTGTGACAGTTTGCTGAGAATGATGGTTTCCAGGTTCATCCATGTCCCTACAAAGGACACAAACTCATTGTTTTCTGTGGCTGCGTAGTATTCCATGGTGTATATGTGCCACATTTTCCTTGTCCAATGATAAATCAAAGAGTTTATCATTGATGGGCATTTGCGTTGGTTCCAGGTCTTTGCTATTGTAAACAATGCTGCAATGAACATACGTATACATGTGTCTCTATAATAGAATGATTTATAATCCTTTGGGTATATACCTAGTAATGTGGGAGACTTGAAGCTTTCTGAGAGGAGGTGACACTATGCTGAATCCAAATCCTGCATTTGTATCAGAATGAAACAAGTCATCAGGGCAAAGGAGAGAGGGAGGAGACTATTTTTGGTAAGGGGAGTATCTCATACCAAAACCTGCAAGTGAGTGAGATCTTGGCAAAAACCTGCAAGTAAGCGAGATCTTGGCATTTTTTAGTAATTTTATTAGAATCATCTTGGTTAGAGCAGAGGGGTGGGGAGTTCATAAGAACCGAGTCTGATGTGTGAGCAGGAGTCAAATCAGGAAGGCTTTTTTTAGTCATATTGGTAAATTTGGACTTTGTCCTGGAGGAAAATAGGGAACCCTGAGAGGTTTTAAGCAAGGGACTGAAGCAATCAAACTTGAGTTTCCAAAGTTTTCTCGGCTGCCATATGGTGGGGATGAGATAACGGCTGACCTAGGAGTTTGAAGGCTCTGACACTCATGTTACCTAGAGGCAGTATGGTAAGTTGGAAGATATGGGCTCTAGCCTTAGGCAGATGAGAGTTTTAGTCTTTGTTAGGCTACTTATAAGCTACCTGTTCTCTGAAACTTACTTTTCTCCTTATAAAATGAGAATAAAAATAGGACTTCCTAATAAACCCGTTGTGAGGATTAAATGAGGTAATGTAAATGCACATAAAGTTCTCAGCACTGTGCCTAACACCTGGCTAAGTACTTGAGAAATGATAGTTGAAAGTGTCAGCTAGAATTTTTCTTAACCTCCAAGTATGTAACCAATAGCTTTCTATGCACCCACATTTTGCTAACTTTATTCTTTAAATTTTATTTTTAATTGAAAAATAATGGGGTACAATGTGATAGTTCGATGCACATATACATTGTAGAATGGTCAAATCAGAGTTCTTAGTGTAACTCTCTTATTTCAAGATTCTGGCCTCTTTTCCCAACATCTGCTTTGGTGGCTCAATTAAAAGGCAAAATGAAAATAAAGGAGCATTCATGCCCTATCGCATTCTATTTCTGTTTGAGACTTTGATATGAGTGGAGACATTTTCAATCCAGCTAACTCTAGGAGGAAAAAGAGAGCTTGAGAGAGGGAAGCGTCCTTCCTTTTCTTTGTCTACCATTGTGTAAAACATGGCCCCGGCACTTTGTGAACCCAGTCAGGGTCAGCTAGAATTGTTACAGGCCTGGTTAGAGTTCGGCCATCCTAAGAGCAGGTCAAGAATAAAGGTTGACAGGATGAAATTCTGTTTTCGATTAAAAAAAAAAAAATCACCAAGGGCAACTATGGAATATCTAGCTTCTGTGTTTAATATTCACCCTTCCAGACTTCTCAGCTGTACTTTCCAAATCAAAGTAATCCTTTCCCTGACCACAACACACATCATTGCATCTCTGGTGTGTCATCAGTGTCATTAGGGGGAACCTCTCTAGTGAATGGGACATATCATACACATGTACTGTGATAGAGCTTGCTCTGGCTGTACTGTCTGTATAATAATAGTGTACTGATGACAAGGTAGATACAAAGAAGAGTTAGTTTCTAAGTGAATAGTCATGTTACCTTTTGCTTTTCTGGAATTCAATATGACTCATAAAAATTAGCAGTGTTCCTGTGTACCTATGCTGAGGACCATAAGAGTTCTGAAGGCTGCAGTTTTATCCCAGATAAATGGAGTGCCCTTTTTGGAAGCACTGTGCCATAAAGCTGACGGAGGATCAAAAAGGTTCAATGACATCAAAAGCCCAATAATTGTGCACCAATGAGATTAAGTATAGCAGCACCAAGGAAAAGCCATTTAACCTCACTCCTGCCTCACTTTCTGTTTTTCAAATTTCTTTCCTGTGTGCTCTTATCTTTGTCTTTGATGTTCAATTTGCTTGACCATTCTTGAGCGGGAATTATTTCATTAGTTTCACCGAGATCGTGTTATCCCTTGTATATACCTCCATAAGCTCTATTTTGCATGACAGTGATGCTCACCCATTGTAGCAAAGGGATAGAAAACCCAACACAAAGGAGATGTATAGAATTATTTTAGGAAATTATAAAGGAGCACCACAGTTTAATCACTTAGCAAATATTGCTGAGCCCTGAACTACAAACTGGGGTATGGGATTCAGATGATTTAAAGGTGTCTGGGCCAACCTGATGAGTAGGTGTAGCCAAGAGCCCTGAGACATCTCTTGGGAAATGTTAATTTGATGGATGGTTGGGTGGAAAGAGAAAAAGCTAGAAGGGTGTCTCTCCACTCCACGGTGGTGGACTTGTGCCTGAGCATTCTGCAGAGAGGATCTCCAGGTAGAAGTTGAGAGAGCTATTCCCAAGGAGGAAAGGACGAATGAGTGGAAGGGAGGGCAGTGAGGACGTTTCAGAGACACAGCCAAGTCAAGAGGCTTCTGTGAGTGGCTGGTTGAATGGGGCTAAATGGGGGAAAAGATGCTTTCTCCCCGCCTCAGCTCAACTAGTGAGCTCAGTCTTAAAGGGGTCCCGGCACTAACTGCACCTTGAGAAACAGTGGCTTTGGCACCCCTGTGGCTCTCACTTGGCAGCAGTGGGACTGGAGAGGTTTCATGTGAAGTAGCTTCATGTGAGACAGGAATAATACAGGGTGGTCAGGGGAGAATAGAAAATTCCAGGCAGCAGTTTCACATGACTACAAAAAGAGAGCTGTTGAAATAGCTGCATAAGCTAGAGGCTGATTAGACCCTGAAAACCAGGATGTGGGCCACGTTGGCTAAGACCAACTGGACCCGGTGTGGCACTGGACTTGACCTAGGTTTCACCTCGGACTTCATTATATGCTCATTAACACACTCAATCACACATCCACCAGCACCATGTCAGTTTCAAGAACACCCATATTTGGTGTAAATGTGAGTGGCACCACAGTTCTGATAACTCTTCACCTTTTTCCAGAAATCTTCATGAATATTCCACCCCTTAGTTTTCAAGAAACCCATAAAGGTAGAAACCAAACCCCTTTGGATAGGATTCTCTCTCTTGAGTACACCCACACTCCCCTTTCTTAATATGTACTTTTTGCTTTGCAATAAATCTCTTTACTTTCTCTATTTTCCAACTTGTCCTTGAATTCCTTCTTGTGATGGTGTCAAGAGCCTAGACACCAACAGGATGGAGGTCTCTCCAGCGTTTGGGGACCTCCACCAGTTACATGGGCAGTGGACATGAGTAAGTAGGATAAGACTACTTCTGGACATGTGATCTGGACCCCAGAAATGTCCAGTGTAATTCAGGGACCCTTTGAGAATGAAGACTTGACATTATTGGGGAATAAGAGAGTGGGGAAAGAAACTAGAGCCTTTATAATTCACTGTTACTTCAAAGTGATATTTTGCTACTATGCTTGTAAGTGTGAGCAAATTTAGGTTACATATATTGGTAAGCAGTGTTCCAAAAGCAAATAATACGTACTTTAGCCAAATTCTGAGACAAGAAGGACCATTTTTTTTTTTTCCATCTTTGTTCTCTAGAAACTTCTGTGCCGGAAACCTAAAATACTTTCTTAATTTCCATTTCACACCCATCAATTCAATTTATCTCGCACCTGCAAATTATTTCTTTTTTTTCTTTTTTGCAATGACACATTTTAGATCACTGGTTTGTTTTGCTTTCTTTGACAAGACCTGTTATCACCAAATTATCTTGCAGGATTTTTGTGCAAATATTATACAAACGTTTAGAACAGATTTTCACTGAATTCCCAGGTAATATACATACCTTTGGACACTCTCCCTTTACAGTTGTTATTAGTGCAATTTTCAACATAAAACAAGTGGACAGAAGTACAAAAATGAGGAAAGGAATCCAGACTCAAGGTGTGTTTCTGATTTCACACTTAGAGCCAGCATGTTGCACAACCTCGCTGAGCCTCAGTTTGCCCATCTGCAAACTGGGGCTAAGAATAGTCTACATTGTAGGGTTACTGTGAGAAATTAATGAGAGAATATGATTACAGCAAGTGGCAGCAGCAGTTATATAGTGGGCTCTATGATGGTTCTTTAAAGAGGAAGGAGGCTGGGTGCAGTGGCTCACACCTGTAATCCCAGCACTTTTGGAGGCTGAGGCAGGTGGGTCACTTGAGGTTAGGAGCCCAAGATCCACCTGGCCAACGTGGTGAAACCCTGTCTCTACTAAAAATACAAAAAATTAGCTGGGTATGGTGGTGCACACCTGTAGCCTTGGGTACTTGGGAGGCTGAGGCAGAGGAATCTCTGGGACTAGGGAGGTGAAGGTTGCAGTGAACTGAGATCGTGTCCAGCTGAGATTGGCTGTACTCCAACCTGGGGGACAGAGTGAGATTCCATCTAAAAAAAAAAAAAAAGGAAAGGAAACTGTTGCAACCCTATATTTTAGATACAGAATTTCATCTCCTAAGTCAGGATGGTAGTGAAATTCATTATAAATCAAAACTTGAGGAAAATGTGTTATGTTCCCTTGTGGATAATACTGATGAATTCTGGTTTCTGTTGTTGGACAGGATGGTCTTGTGTAGTTGGCCGACACTTAAATAAAATAAGTCGGGGAAGAATGTAGCACTTCAAATTGTACTGATACAGTGATATAATATTATGTCCTTGAAAAAGTTAGAATTTGTTGGTGTAAGTTGCATTCCATAGCATTCTAGCAATCTCTAGAAACAAGAGATATTGTGGCCTAGCTGAAATAGGACGGACCTGGAGCAAGACACACTTTCTGGGTTCAAATCCTGGCTCATTCTCATACCAATTATGCTTTGGACGTATCATAAAACCTCCCTGACCTCACTTTCTTCCATGAAAAGAGTTGCTACAAGGCCAGCTCTTTGAAAGTTGTTTTAAAAAGGCTTACCACAGTTGCTGATCTTTAGTTGATGCTGAGTATATCTTTTTTTTTTCCATTTTGCTTCCATATTTTTAGGTCTAAACCAACATTATACCCACACAGGTTGAACAAAGAATATAAGAGTGAGATGCATTGCGATATGCTAGGAGAACACTAGTGATTTCGGGTTTTTCTTCATAGCTTAATAAATTATCAGGAATTAGAAGTCCTTTTGAGAGTTTCAGACTGCAAGTGATAATAAACCCAATTATTCTATCTAACATGGTCATCCTTTGAAAGAAGAATTGCTGAAGTATGTGACAAGTTGTTTTGGATAACAGGTGGTCAGCGAAGTTCTTGTGTGTTAGGGAATGATGTGCTGCTATTTATTGAGCAGCTTTATGTGCCAGATACTGCCGAGTGATTTCCATAACCTACCTTTGGCCTTCAAAGTTTTACCACTTTGGATCGGGGCCTATTTCATTATTTATAAAGTGTATACCTTTGGGGAAGTCATTTAACCTCTCTGACCTTCAGTGTTCTCACCAGTACAAAATAATAACCTCTATCTTCCTTTATGGGAACCAAATAAGATAATGCCAAAGTCCTCTGTAAACTGAAAAGTACCCTGTAAATGGCAGCTATTATGAATGAAAAAAACCTCTCAGGAACAGAAATCTGGCCTGTATTGATGTCTCTAAAAGCCCCTAGTCCTGAGCATCTCTGTAGTAGAAAGCAGTGCAGGAAGTGGGCTAATTGTTTATTAGGTGTCTGCTAGATTCCAGATATTCTCTGGGGGCCGTCCCTACCTAGCTGAGGTTCTGGGTATCAGTTCAGACTTTTGTGTGACTTAATGACTTCCTTTGCCCTAAAGTTGTCATTCTGGATATCTTGGTGCTTATATAGATAGCAGCCCAAGGAAGAGCTCTATGTGCATTGCAACCTTAACTCCAACACTGGAGCCTGTCAACAAAAGACTGGTTGCCACCATATCAAGGTCCATGAGTCTTTCATTTTTAATAGCAATGATTTCTTTTTCTTAAGAAAAATATCCATAAGGTAGTATTTCTTCTCTGCCTCATCTTTTCGTGATCTGTATCTTCAGGACAAAAATAAAGCGACACCCTTTCTCTTGAACAGGATGTTTTTCCAGTTGTTTATTTATTTGAGAAAATTGTCATCCAAAGCACTTCAGTCAAATCTCCTTTTGTATTTACCCTCCTGATACCTGTTCAGTCAGGCAACATGCATGCCCCTACAAATTGCTCCTAACTAAAGAATCAGAGCCCTTGCTGTAGCCTGTTTTCTTTTACCCACTTTTTGGTTCTTTTCAAATCCTGGCATTGATGGTGAGAGAGGTGAACTTTTCCTTTTTTCAGCTTTAGGATATAATATGCTTTGCATAAAGCATGTTCTGAGCATTTTCCTTTGTACCTTCATGATGGAAAGAAGGAGCTGAAAACAGACTGACAGACCTACATGGGCATGTTCTTGGCTTACACGGCAGTGAGCTGGAGCCTTACTGATTTTGCTGACAGAACTGTCATCTTCCTAATGCATAAAGGGCGGGGGAGGTGGCTCTAGCCTTCTCTACAAATGGATTCACAGGGCGACAACAAGCTTATGAAACAGTGAATCAGCTTCCGTGGTTACTACAGTCGGGGTCTTCTTTTACTTGTCTCTTGCTCTCAATTCTCATTACCCAAAAGTCTGATCACTTCTTCCTTGAAAATGTGTCTTGGATACACTATTTCTTCTTAACTTTTAGTTTTATCCTGGCTGAGAGTCTTGGACTCCTCATAACTAGATAACCTTACGGCCAGCATTCTGTCTCCTCCATTTTACCGTCTCTCCCTTTTCCAATTTGTCTTGGACAGTTACCCTCAAGAGAACACTCCAGAAACATGATCTCCAGCTCCTGCTCCAGGGTGTGCAATAGCTTTCCATGGTCTGTTATATGGAAGCTATTATTCTCTGCCTCACTTTAAAGTCCCTCCTGGTGAAGAGGGCTGACTCACTTCTGCTGAAAATTAACACCCAGGATCTTGGGTTCCAATCTTGGCCTTGCCAAATCCTGGCTCTGTATCTTTGAAAAGGTCATGTCACCCTTCTAAATTTCAACTTCTACATTTACTAAATGAAAGGTGTCTTGGGTTATGAAGACATATGGAGTCTGTCTCCATAGCCCACTGTCATCCCCTTCTCCTAGTACTGTAGTTTTCCTCTTCCCTTACTTCCTTCCCTCCCTCATTTCCTATATCCTTCCTCTCCTCCTTCCTTCCTTTCCCGCACATTTTGGTTTGAGATGAGACACATCCATAGCATAAAAAATTGAAGAGACTTATGTACCTGAGCCACATAGAGTCTATTTTCCCTATCAGGTCTGTAAACTCTGTTTTAAAAGGAATCGTGATTTCATGTTTTAAAATAGCTAAAAGCGAGAATTTAAAATGTTTTCAGTCAGGCGCAGTGGCTCACACCTATAATCCTAGCACTTTGGAAGGCTGAGGCAGGCAGATTGCTTGAGACCAGCCTGGGCAACATGGCAGAATACCGTCTTTACAAGAAATGCAATAATTAGCCACGCGTGGTGGCTCTCGTCTGTAGTCCCAGCTACTAGGGAGGCTGAGGTAGGGATATTGCTTGAGCCCAGGAGGTTCAGGTTGCAGGGAGCTGTGATTGCATCATTGTACTCCAGCCTGGGTGACAGAGTGAGACCCCATCTCAAATTAAATATAATAATAATAATAATAAAATGACAAATATTTGAGGTGATGGATATGTTAATTAGCTTGATTTGATAAGTCTACAATGTATATGTGTATTGAAGCATCACATTGTTCCCTGTACATTTATATAATAATTATTTGTCAATTAAAAATAAAATACAAGTTTCAAATAAAAGGAATCATGGCCTTTAAGCAAGATTCAGATACCAGAGACCTCCATTCAGTGTTACTCCCCAGGGGAGGGAGATAAGGGATTCAGCAGAAGCACTGGGAGAGGACAAAGCAGGGAAGAACTGTGCAAAATGTTGACAATAAAATGAGCAGTTATCACCAGGGGAGAGAGGGTTCTCTCTGCATCTTCACCAGACATACTAGAGTAGGTGGCTTGAGCCTGTAGCTGTAGGGATCTTGCTTAGCTATTAGGAGAGTTTTTTAAGCTATTACTGAGGTATAATGTAACTCTTCAAGAGCTCTTGAGTTTTCTTGAAGTGTAAATTTTTAGTGTAATGTTCTAAGGGCAGGGGATGGGCAAAGTTTAGCCTGGGTGGTGTCAAAAAACCGAAATGTAATTAAATATCCAAATCACAATATTTAGGCTATAGAATTATTTTTGAAAGTATAAAGACTTATTCCTAGGTTAAGTCTGTCTCACGATGTTCATCCTCCCTGCTTTGTTTCTCCTACATTCTTCCTCAGTCTTGGAAATGGTAGCTTCATTCTTTTTTTAACTGTTCAGGTTTATAACCCTATAACCATTTTGACACTATTTTCTCTCATGTCCCCAATCTGATTTGTCAGTAATCTTGTTGTCACTATCTTCAAACTGTGCCCAGAATCTGACCCCTTCTCATCACCTTCTCTATTATCACGTTTATATGGTCTATCATCTCCTGTCAGATGGATTATTTTAATAGTCTCCTAAGTGGTCTTCCTGCTTCTCCTTTGACCTCCTTTAGTCAACAGTAATTTTTGTAAAGCTTTAATCAGGTCACATCCTTTCAATCGCTTCCTGCCTTACCCTGCAGGGAAACTGGTGTCTTTACAAGGGTCCACCAGCCCCTCATTACATGCAGCCTTCTCTGTTACTCTCTGATCTTGTCTGACACTAATCCCTGTCCACTCATCCATTCCCGTCACCTGTCACTGACTTGTTTGTTGTTCCTTATACAAGCAAATGTGTTCTTGCCTCAGAGTCACTGCTCTTGCTTGTCTGTCTACTGGAACGTTCATCCCTCAGATATCCACATGATTGTGTCCTTCACCACATGTAGGCTTTACTCAATTGGTTCTTTTTCTGATGGGCTTCCTGGGCAGTGTATCTGCTATGTCTGACCCTCCCTATTCCCTTTTTTTTGTTTTCTTACTTTTTTAGTAGTGTACATCACCATGTAGCATAGGGATGCTCAATCTTTCGGCTTCCTTGGACCACACTGGAACAAGAGGAATTGTCTTGGGCCACACGTAAAATACAGTGACACTAGCATTAGCTAATGAGATTTTTAAAATCACAAAACATCTTATAATGTTTTAAGAAAGTTTACAAGTTTGTGTTGGGCTGCATTCAAAACCATCCTGGGCCTCATTGCAGCCTGTGAGCTGCTGGTTGAAAGCTTGATCTAACATTTTACACATCTCATTACCTATTTTTCATGTTCATTATCAGTCATCTGCTATAGAATATCAACTCCGTGAGAGCTGATCATCTCTTCCTGTAGTCAGCTGTGTTCTCTGCTGTATCTACAGCATGTAGAGTACTATCTCACACACAGTAGTCAATCAATAAGTATTTGTTGAATTAATGAATGATAATTAATCTCTGCTTTCTTCTTTCCTTAGGAAATAACATTCAGTTACCCAAGGAATCTAAAATCTATCACTGCCTCAAATTTGTAGGACTGTTGTTGGTTGTAAATGTTGGACTTAGATAAGGAAAGCCAGGACCAGCCATGCACTTCAATTTAAAGTGTTCCCAACTCCACGGTCTTGCCATTAGCTGTTGTGCTACAGATGAAATGTCAGTTTCTAACAGACCTAAAGACTAGGAAACTGAGGATGGCTGATGAGCTCAGTTAGCCTCTGCTATTCCTCCTCCTGGGGTAGGGTTTAGGGGCAAACTATCCATAAGTAGACACTGGGTATTTCTAGCTTATTCCTGCTGCCACTTAATCATAACAAGCCAGAAGAAAAAGGCTGGTAAGAGAAGCAAAATTTCCACTACCCATGTGGGATTCCTAGAATCACAAATGAAAAAGCGGTAAAGGATCTCTGGAAATGGTAAGCTGGGAAGGTGTCTTAGTCTGTTTTGTGGTAGTATAACAGAATATCTGAGACTGGGCAATTTATAAAGAACAGAGGTTTATTTGTTACAGTTTTAGAGACTGAAATGTCCAAGATTTGGGGTCCCATGTCTGGCAAGGGTTTTTTTATCCCATGGGGGAGGGCGGAAAGGCAAAAAAGGAAGAGATGGGAAGGAGAGAGACAAGGCCAGAAGGGATTGAACTCACATTTATAACAATCCCCATTCCTGCAATAATATAACAATATTAATCCATTTATGAGAGTTCTCTGCCTTCATGACCTAAACATCTCCCATTAGGCCCCACCTGATACAATTGTTGCATTGGGGATTAGGTTTCCAACACAAACTTTGGGGGACATATTCAAATAATAGCAAAAGAACAGTAAACAAGACATGAAGCTGATTGTACTAGCAAATGATTGAGTGACCTCAGTAATAGTAATCTCCAGGGCTGAAGTTTTCCTTCTGTTTAGTGGGATTGGAAGGGACTGGCGATCACTGTGTTCAATTCTGTCACTGTATAGAGGAGTAAACTGAGGTCCAGAAAAGTTAGATACTTTTCTTAGGTTGTATAATGATGTCCTCTTGGTACTGCAGTCACTGCCCAGGTCTTCTCACTTCTAATCTTGGGTTCACTCCTTGTCCTAGGACATAACTCTCAAGATGGAATGTGAAAGTGACAGAGATGGCTTGCAGGCCTTCCTCACAAGGAGGCATTCATGCAATATCTCTGTTTCCTAAATTCATCAGATAGAAAGAGTATTCACTTCCGTAAGCTGGTAGAGAAAGAGTGGGCAACCAAGAATGGATATGGGAAAACTCAGTAGAAGGAAAGGGAAACATGTGGGAAAGACAAAATAATCATCTTGGATGAAAGAGTTGGGTGCAGTGGCTCACGCTTGAAATCCCAGCCCTTTGTGAGGCTGAGGCTGGTGGATCACTGAGGTCAGGAGTTCGAGACCAGCCTGGCCAACATGGTTCAGGATGGGGTGAAACCCCGCCTCTACTAAAAATACAAAAATTACCTGGGCATGGTGGTGTGCACCTGTAATCCCAGCTACATGGGAGGCTGAGGCAGGAGAATTGCTTGAACCGGGGAGGTGGAGGTTGCAGAGAGCCGAGATCACACCACTGCCCTACAGCCTGGGCATCAGAGCAAGACTGTATCTCAAAAAAAAAAAAAAAAAAAAAAAAAAAAGGAAAAGAAAAGAAAGGAAAAAAGAGTCTTACAGTAGCAAAATAAATGAAATATCTAAGCATATAAAATAATAGAGATGAGAAGTAACAAGAAAAGTGCATCATGGAGAAGGAGGAAAAAAATTGAACCTGTCCTTTCATTTCTCCTGAAATATTCCATTTCTTTCTCAGTGACCATCATCACAATAAACACAGACACATACACACACACTCTGTCTACACACAAATACATCTTTTCGTCTTCCCTTATCTAAATCATCCAAGGTAAAGGTCTACTGACATCCATACAGTGAAGTTTCCTTCTCTGATATATGCTCTCGTCTTGCCAATCCTGCCTCTGCTATCTGTCTTCTCTGAATTCCCCCAAGACTTTTGTATCTTTTGTGGCACATTGATTTGTGCTTTATTTATTTTTTAGAGATGGAGTCTCACTCTGTTGCCTAGGCTGGAGTGCAGTGGTGTGATCTCTGCTCACTGCAACCTCTGCCTCCTGGGTTCAAGCAATTATTAGGCCTCAGCCTCCTGAGTAGCTGGGATTACAGGTGCATGCCATGATACCTGGCTAATTTTTGTATTTTTAGTAGAGGTGAGCTTTCACTGTGTTGCTCAGGCTGGTCTCAAACTGCTGACCTGAACTGATCCACCTGCCTTGGCCTCCCGAGTGCTGGAATTACAGGTGTGAGCCATCGCACCCGGTCGGTTTATTCCTGAACTCGGATCTGTATCTAGTTTTTCTGTGCTTCACAGTGACTATCTCAGTGCATGCTGAATAGACAATTGTTGAATAAATGAGTGAATAAATGGGTGAATTTTCTTAATGTAATAAAGTAAAATTATAAACATTTATAATTGATACCACATACACACAAATGGAACAAATACGGAGAAAAAAACTTGAAAAATATTGCATTAAGAAAGCTATTCATACACAAAATAAAGGAACATAATATTAAGGGTAAAGACAAACGAGTAGCAGGAACCTAAACCCTACAGTGAGCTGGGATCTTGAAAAAAAATGCTAAGACCTACAAAGCTGGCTTTTCATCTTTATTCAGGTCAAGAAGAAAAGCAAGCGATGATGAGCCTGCTCTACTGTAACACTCACAGATAACAACACTAAAGTACCTGTCTTCTGTTTGACTTCTACCTTCTTAATCAGGGAGAATTGTCCAGGAAAGTGTCGAATAGTCTTTTTTTTTTTCCTATAAAAATGAAGTTCAATATGTGGGAGGAGAGAGGGCAGAAACAGCTGCTTTAAATGAGTATCTAATTCAGACACAGATGAGTGACATCTCAAAGCTCTGGAAAAACTTGGACATGTGATAGGAAACTTCTTAATCATTGAAGAAGAATAGAATAGAAGAATAGAAGTGATATCAGAAGACTGGAGAATAACATGTAATGTTTCAATTTTTCAGAAGGTAGAAAACAGAATTTAGGAATTTTAGACAAGAAAATTTAACATCACTTTATTATTTTTCACAATCCTAATTTCACATTCCCATCTTTGAGGGTTGTTAAAGCATATGAGTCATCCAGATTGTTTATCTGTTTTCTGTTTTTTTTCCCAGTTATCTTTTTCAAATTCCTCAAAATTTTTTGTCCCAAACTATACTTTTGTTTTCAGTATCCCTTTCCCCTGACTGTCTTGCTCCTCATGCAGCCCCATAAATGCCACTGTCTTCCACTCTTCCTCACACCTCACATCATCCATTAACTCCTAAGGATTCTGAGTCATCCCTTGCCTCCCTGACCTCACAGCCAGGCCAGAGAGCCTGATTTTTATTTAGCTTCTAGTTAGTAGGGGCTGCTAAGTAACTATACACAGGATGACTTCCATGTCCTCAGAACTCTAATGAATGCAGATCTTCAGTACTAGAATAGTCAATAACTAGAATTGCTTGTGTGTTTCTGATTCCAACAGGAAGATAAGTGCTTCTTGATGTGCAGGTCTCATTGGAAGCACTCAGTTAGTCCTCACCGATGTGAGCAGCAGATCCAGAGATAGATGGGCCTTTTTGTGTATAAGGCAGGGTAATAATACCATGTTAGGATTGCTGGCCATTCTGGAGCTGAGGATGTAGCATGGTGTCCATCACTGACTAGGGCCTACAAATCCCAAGACATTAACTGAACATTTTTAACATCGTGGAGCTGTGTTTTCAAATATAAAGGATACATATATATAAATGTGAGATGATGTGTTATCTCAAAAGCCTTTAGTTTATATAGTATTCTCAGAAATTAGAATCCTCACACACCTCCAAGATTCTGTACAATATAGTCTGGCAGACCCTACTGAGGTCGAAATTCAGGAAACTTAGAGTTGTAAAACCTGGTTATTTAAAAATATTTAAGTTCAGGAAATTAGGACACTTTATAATTTCAAGTTTCCCAGAGGGAGATAATTCTTCTATTTCTTCATTTCCTTAACATGTTTTATTTTATTTGGTTTTAAATCTTATTTGTGCTATGCTACAAACTCTCTTTCTCAAAGGACTGTGATGTCTTTAAACGGATATGAGCAATGTCTTGAGATCTTACTTCCTGGGTTCAAATCCTGGATATACCACTTAGGCAAGTTACTTAATTATTTTGTACCTCAGTTGCTTTATCTGAGAAAGAGGATAATAGAGGGGTCTACCCTGATGTGTTGCTAGGAGGGATAAATAAGATGGCACAAGAAAGCGCTGAGAGCTTTCTTGTAATAATTGTAATAATTGGGCTTACACATATTAAGTACATACTGTACTTAATATTTGCCTATATTGTTATCATGTGTGGAGTCTCTGCTCTGCTTCCATTTTACTATCTGTCCTTGGGTAAATCACTTAATCTCAGTTTCCTCAATGGCCAGGAGGGTCTGGACTCCCTGATCATTCCAAGTTCTGGCCTTGATTATCTGGTGAATGGAACACTCTGGCCTTCCTTCTGCTCTCATGATAGTCATTCTGTCAGCCTAGAGAAGTCAATTTAATTTAGTTCAATCCAGTCTAATTTAGTTCAACTCATTAATTCAATTTAGTGCAAGTTATGAATTTCATTTATTCAAAAATATCTCTTGAGGTTTAAGACATGCATAACACTTTCAGACCTATGTTCTTACAAATCTGAATACCTTTTGAATCTTTACATATTTCTTAGTGGAGAGAAAATAAGACACTTTATCCCTCAGGGGTTTAAGGGACTTATCCTTTAAACAATCTTTAGGAAAATGACATTTACCTAGTTACTCAGAAATGTACTTCTGATTTCTAAATGGTTCTAATTATTTCCTACTCCAGGGGGATGTTCCTCAAGGCTGACCAGTCTTCCCCAGAGGGTGTAGCAGACAAGCTACTCAACTTAGGTGAAAATAAGAAGGGGACTGTTACATAGTTCAAACTACAGCAAAATAAACAAAGCCCCAATTACGATTCAGGGGAGGTAAATGGGCTTTTCCATTTCGTAAAAAAAAAAAAAAAAAAAAAAATTGATTTCTCCTGGAGAGTTACTTATACCATAATGATTATTAGAAGGAAGACAGCTTAACAGAGTGATGCAAAAATGAAATTAAATGAACCATGTATCAGCAACTGGTGGGCTGACCTGAAAGCAGAGTTAGAAAAACACAACAAATGGAGAGATAGGATATTTAAAACATATTTGTAATATTTATTATTTATACTCAGTCCTTTATTTATTTGTTATTTTCTTTCTTTAAAAGAAAGATAAGTTGAAGACCAACAAACAAGATGATAAATTCAAGTTAATTTTGGGAAAAGTTATTTATATCTAATTGGAGCTTATTTGCTTTTATGCATAAAAGACTAAATTAACACCATGTTTAGAAAAGTCAGAAACATATGATGTTGAATCCAAAGACTCTCTAGGTATAGTGTGATCTGAGCCAGTCCCTACTCCAGGCAATAAAAATAAATAAATGAATAAAGAATCAATTCTTTGCTAAAAGACATTTGTATTTCTTAATTACAAACTAAGGCAGAGTCTATATTCAGTTATAGAGATTTGAGAAACCATTTATTTCACCTCAGCAAGTTTCTCTACACCACATTTTGGTTCTTTCTACCCAAAGCTCCACACATTTTTAAAGGAACTGCATTATTTCTTGCTGTATTATCTTGAATGTAAAGATATGACATGGAAATACTTCAGCTACCTTCTCCCCACTCAAGCACTGTACTTGGCACATTTCTAGAAATTAAATAGATAATTCAGAGAAATACTATTTTCTTCAGGAGTGAAAATTATGTCTTTGATTTGCTGCTGTTTGATTGGTTCTCGAGAAGTTCTTTTTACCTACTATGCATTCTCTCTTATTATCATATATTTAAGTCCTTTTTTATACCCAGCACATATCTCACCTTTTCAAGGAAGTGTCCCATCCTATGTTTATTCTAGTGTAGTTACCTCTTCTTTTAAAGAACTTCTGCAGGACTCAAATATTGCTCTGTACTTCCTATCCTTATGTTATCATGTGACAACCTGAAAAGCTTTGTTCTATTTTTCTGTGTTTGTGCACACATGTGTGTGTGTGTGTGTGTGTGTGTGTGTGTGTGTGTGTCTTTAGCTGCATTAAAAGGGTTTTTGTGTCAAGGCTGTATCCTTGGCTCTTAAATCCCAGAACATTGCAGTATACACTGTAAGTGTTCAAT
The DNA here is from genome assembly GCF_009761245.1 of Sapajus apella. Classification (NCBI taxonomy): domain Eukaryota; kingdom Metazoa; phylum Chordata; class Mammalia; order Primates; family Cebidae; genus Sapajus; species Sapajus apella. The sequence goes on along the minus strand of NW_022436966.1, from coordinate 24,017,206 downwards.
AAAGATGTGTTCCCTGTAGTTACAGGTCTTGGATGATGTACTGCTTTGTTTAGAGTCTCAGTGATTTGCTGTGAAGATGCTGAACTCGGGACTTTGATATAACTTTTGGCTTGTTTTCGATTTGGTACAACTGCCTGCTCTCTGTTGCTGAAATTACTTCAGTCAAATGGTCAGGCTGTAAATACTCAGGGAAAAGGTCATTTTTGTTTCTATCCTGCTCAGAAGAAAATAAATCTGTTCTTCCCCTTTAATCTAACAAACCAAAGCAATACTGGAAAGCATCCTTTTTTTAAGTGGTAATTCTATTTTGATGTTTTGCTCTCCATATCACACTGTTTAAGAAACTGCTATATCTGCCAAAAAGAGCAGTTACTGGCCTTATTTTGCAGGTGATAGAGCCATTACCATTCACCAGACCAGTATTTAGGACATCCACACTGAATTATTTAACACTAATAATGCACATGGAAAACATTAAAGTAAAAAATTGTATAAGTAACTTCATTACAATACCATTTATTTCCTTCTGGCTTGCCCAACTGTTCACTTTTGTTCAAGGGCACACCAAGAACTTCAGAGATGATAATCCTGGGTACCTAACTGCTTTGCTTCTTTCAACCACAACCCACTTACTCTGTTTTGCTTGGTCAAGAACATAGTTGTGGGATTGACTTCCAGCATGACAATTTAAGGAGCTCTGCTGTCCTTGTTCCATAGTGAACTGATAAAAATTATAAACACCAAATAAAAACTATTCAGTTTCTCAAAATTATCCTAAGGCAGAAGAGCAAAGGAGAATACATTTATTCAAAAAAAAAAAAAAAAAAAGGCAAGTTTGTGGTACTTGAACCAAGACCACTTTCTCCCTTTCTCCTCCCACCTCAGAGTGGGTGGAGACCCCACTCCAGACTGCTGCAGTAAAGAACACAGAGTTCCCTCTTCCCTAGCTCCTAAGTATAGGACTTTCTTCCCAAGATAAGGAAGACTTCAGTATGTCTCATTCTTCCGTCAGCTGCCCGTTGCTGAGGCTAAGTCCTGTGCAACTGCAGTTAAGAGGGGTAGGTTGTTCAAGCCACACTTACGCAAGCAAGACTCTACTGTGACCATGACTTGCTAAGAATATGGGTCTCTGATACCTCTTGTCTCAGTTTATGCGGCAGCAGATCCATGTCAGGAGAGTCAAGTTAGATCTCAAGCTAATAACCTCTTCCACTGAGTGCTTAGCTCCTAGACTGGTGGTCTCTGAGAGAAGCTTGCCATTTCTGAGCCCAGCTAAGAGATTTTGACTTAGAGGAGAGGCAGGCTGTATACCAGATTACTGGTCGTTTTTTTTCCCCCTCAAAGGAACAAATTTTATTTGCAATAGAATGTGGAGAAGTTTAAGCCTGAGAGCATGCTTGAGAACAATAGAGGTTATGGTGACAGGCAATTGGGAAATTCATTGAGTTAATGAAGCTCTAATTTAGGCCATGTAGATAGAACTGGGTAAATCATACAACTCAAAGAGCCATCTGGGAGACCGAACAAATATTAAGCACTAGCCTCAGAATGATTTCCTTGAAGGAGCCCTGATCGGATTAAATTAATTTGCAGAGAAATTTATGCCCCAGGGAATTGTTGAGGACAATAGCACTGTCTGATTACAATTAGTGAAATCTAACAACTGGGTGTGGTCAGGGAAACAGTGGAAGAGAACCCTATCTGTACCACCATTATCCCCCGTGACTGAGCAATTCAAAGCTATACGTCCTTGAAGAGTAACCTTAGAGGCTTTCACTAAAGTAACCCATGAGGTCACTAAATAAATAAGTACATAAATAAATAAATAAATAAATAAATAAATAAATAAAATAAGTCATGTAAGGGGGAACCAATATGCGGAATGCTGCAATATATTATTTAAATGTGAAGTTTTCCGCAAAAAGTTGTAAGACATGAAAGAAACAAGACAGTATGACCCATAAACTGGAAAGAAAGCAGGCAACAGAAACTGCCAATGATAGTGATCAGATGTCATATTTAGCTAACAAAGAATTCAAAGTAGCCATAATAAATATGTAAGTAAAGGAAAACGTGATTAAGGAAATAAAGGTATAAAAATATTGCATCAAATAATGACTATCAATGGAGAAATTAAAAATATTTAAAAAACCAAATAAAATTCTGGAGTCAAACAGTAAAATAGCTAAAATTTTAAAAATCACTAGAGGAGCTCCAAAGTAGATTTGAACTTGCAGAAGACATATTTAGCAAACTTGAAAATAGATCAATAGATATTTGCAAGCCAAAGAACAGAGAGAAAAAAGAATGAAGAAAAATGAAAAAGACTTAGAGAAATGAAGGGCAAAATTAAGCACACCAATATAGGCATAATGGGAACTGTAGAAGGAGAGGAGAGAAAGAAAGAAAAAAATGAAAAAATAATGGCTGAAAACTCAAACATATTAAAAAAATAATGCCCTACACATTTAGGAAGATTGATAAGCTGCAGTAGGAGATAACACCAAGAGACCCATAGACAAACACATCATAGTAAAAATGCAGAAAATCAAAGAAAACCTTGAAAAGAGTAGTAGAAAAAATGACATTACTTGTAAGGAAATCCAGTAAGATTATCAGTTCACTTCTCTTTGAAAATATTGGAGGACAGATGCTGTGTGATAACATATTTAAAGTGTTCAAAGGAAAAAAATGTCAACCAAGAATACCATATTCATATTCGCTATCTTTCAAAAATGAAGGCAAAATATTTTCCAAGATAAATACAAACTCAGAAAATTTGTTGCCAGCATACCTGCTTCATAATAAATACCAAAGAAAATTCCTGAGACTAAAGCTAATAACCCCTAATGGTAATTTGAATCTACACCAAAAATGGTAATGAAGTAATTTAAAAGGACTCTATAAATACATATTTTTCTCATTCCTCTCTGATAGGAAACAGAGTTATATAGGTATAACATCTCTCTCTCTCTCTCTCTATTTATCTCTCTCTCTCTTTCACACACATACAAAATGGAATTAATCTATCGAAAATCTGAAGCATATCCTCATGAGATAATGTGTATATGGTAAATCTTACAGCAAGCATATTAAAAAAAATAAAACACATAGTAAAAAGTCATTAAAGAAATTAAAGAACAACATTAGAAAATATTCACTTAATGAAAAAGAAAATATTAAAGCAAGAATAGAGAAACAAGATGAGACATAAAAAAACCAAATGGTGAATATAAATCCAACTATATCAATAATAACATAAAATATGAATAGATTAAACAATTCAATTTATAAGGCAGACATTTTTAAACTAAATTAAATATGATTTAACTGTGGTTTCAAAGGGATGCACATATTGGGTTCTATAACACAAATAAATAGGTAGGTATGCCATGCAAATAACAACTACAGGAAAGCTAGAGTTGCTAAAATATCATCCAACAAAAGAGACTTTAAAGCAAAAAATGTTACTGGAGATAAAGAGGAATATTTTATAATATTAAAAAGTCACTCCATCAAGAAGATATAGCAATGATAAACATATATGTACTTAACAACAGAGCACCAAAATAACTAAGGCAAAACTCAACAGAAATTAAGGGAGAAATAGATGTAAAAATAATACTTGAAGATGTCAGTATTTATTTTCAATAATGGATGCAACCACTAGACAGAATATCAACAAGGGTATAAAAAACTTGAGCAATATTATCAATCAACTAGACCTACCAGACCTATATAGAATAGTTAACTCGTCAATAAAAGAGACACATTCTTCTTAAGTTCACATGGAACATTCTCCAAGATAGACTATTTGCTAAGCCATTTTAAAAAACGGCAGTAATTTTGATTGAATAGAAATAATACAAAGTATGTGCTCCAACTACAATGAAATGGAATAAAAAATAAATATTAGGAAAATATTTGGGAAGTCACAAATATGTCAAAATTAACAAGCATAGTACTCAATAACAAATAGATGACAAATTAAAAACAAAGGAAACAGAAAACATGAGATGAGAAACCCTCCAAGATGGCCGAATAGACACAACTCTGGCATACAACACCCAGCAAGAGAGACACAGAAATCCAGAGATCTCCTAGCTCCAAATGAGGTACCAGGTGCATTTCAATGGGTCTAGTCCAATGGTGAGAAAAGCCCAGGCAGGGCAGACCGAGGTGGGGAGGGGTGCTGCTTTACCCAGAAAGTGCATCTAACCAGTAAGTTGGAGGCTCCCCCTCTGGCACTCTGGTCCAGATACAGCACTTTCCCCAAAGCCCCAGCAATACACAGAACAGGGGATCTTTGTCAGTCAGGGGCCGGGAATTACAAGCCTGGAGTTGAATAATAATCTAGGACAGTGTCCTGGATTGGCGCACTGACCTAAACAGACGCATAAGCCTGAAAGTCTGCCAGGAGAGCCTCCAGACCTAGCTATCGCCCCCTCCCCCCCCGCCCAGAAAGAGAGGGAGCTGTAAGCGGGAGGACAACAGACAGAACAGCTGGGTGGGCCCCTACTCCATGAGCAGAGAGAGAGGAAGCTGAAAGAGGGGGATGGCCAGGTGCAGCTGGGCGGGTCCCTACCCTCCCCCACAAACCCCAGAGGGCTGAAGCTCTGACTCTAGCAGGTTACGCAGCCACTACCACAGTCTGAGCTGAACCTGAATGACCCAGCCCAGCAGAGGAAGGGCACAACCCACCATTAGAGGGGTGGGACTGGGCTACATATTTTAACAAAAAACACAGGAAGCCTACATAGCAACAGGACGGCATTCTTGACCACTCAGCAACATCTCCAGGTTAGTGGAAGAGGTGGGCCTAATCTCCCAAGTAAACATAAAAGGAAGCTTCCCTAGTAACCTGAAGGAGTCCCTAGAAACACAGTAGTGCCTTAGCAGGCAGACAAGCAACCTCAGCAAGGAGCTTCCTGAGACCACAACCAGGTAAATTCGTGAAGATGGGAAAAAACCAGCGCAAAAAAGATGAGACCATCAAAGACCAGAACACCTCTTCTCCTTCAAAGGATCACAACTCCTCAACAACACAGGATCACATCTTGACCTAGAAAGAGTGCAACGAATTGACAGAAACAGGCTTCAGAAGGTGGATAATAAACTTTTCTGAGGTAAAGGAACATGTTCTAACTCAATGCAAAGAAATAAAAAACCTTGAAAAAAGGTTAGACGAAATGTTAACTAGAATAACCAGCTTAGAGAAGAACATAATCGACTTTATGGAGTTGAAAAATACAGCATGAGAACTATGTGAAGCAAACACAAGTTTTAATAGCTGAATTGATCAAGCAGAAGAAAGGATATCAGAGATTGAGGATCAACTCAATGAAATCAAAAGAGAAGGCAAGAGGAGAAAAAAAAGTGAAAAGAAACGAACAAAGTCTCCAAGAAATATGGGACCATGTGAAAAGACCTAATCTATACCTGATTGGTGTACCTGAATATGATGGGGAGAATGAGTCCAAGCTGGAGAATATGCTCTAGGATATTATCCAGGAGAGCTTCCCAAGCCTAGCAAGGCAGTCCAATATTCAAATTCAAGAAATACAGAGAACTCCACAAAGATATTCTTCAAGAAGAGCAATCCCAAGGCACATAATCATCAGATTCACCACTTTTGAAATGAAGGAAAAAATGCTAAAGGCAGCCAGAGAGAAAGGTCAGGTCATCCACAAAGGGAAGCCCATCAGACTCACAGCAGGTCTCTTGGCAGAAACCCTACAAGCCAGAAGAGAGTGGGGACCAATATTCAACATCCTTAAAGGAAAGAACTTGCAACCCAGAATTTCATATCCAGCTTCGTAAGTGAAGGAGAAATAAAATCCTTATGGACAAGCAATTATTAAGAGATTTTGTCACCACCAGACCTGCCCTTCAAGAGCTCCTGAAAGAAACACTAAGCATGGAAAGGAACAAGCACAAGCCATTGCAAAAGCAAACCAGTTGGCAAAGACCAAAAATGCAGTGAAGAAAATGAGTCAACTAATGAGAGAGAAAACCATCCAGTAACAAAATGGCAGGATCAAATTCACACATAACAATATTAACATTGAATGTAAATGGCCTAAACACCCCAATCAAAAGACCCAGACTGGCAAACTGGATAAAAAGTCAAGACCCATCGGTGTACTGTATCCAGGAAACCCATCTCACATACAAAGACAAAAATAGATTCAAAATAAAGGGATGGAAGAAGATTTACCAAGCAAATGGAGAACAAAAAAAAGTGGGGGTTGCAATCCTAATCTCTGATAAAATAGACTTCAAACCAACAAAGATCGAAAGAGACAAGGACACTACATAATGGTAAAAGGATCAATCCAACAAGAAGAGCTAACTATCCTAAACATATATGCACCCAACATAAGAGCACCCAGATACATAAAGTAAGTTCTTAATGACCTAAAATGAGATTTAGACTCCCACACAGTAATGGTGGGAGACTTCAACACTTTGCTGTCAATATTAGACAGATCAACAAGACAGAAAATTAACAAGGACATCCAGGACTTGAATGCAGAGCTGGATCAAGTGGACCTAATAGACGTATGCAGAGTGCTCCACCCCAAATCCAAAGAATATCCATTTTTCTCAGTACCACATTAAACTTACTCTAAAATTGACCACATCATTGGAAGCAAAACACTCCTCAACAAATGCAAAAGAAGGGAAATCATAACAAACAGTCTATCAGACCACAGCACAATCAGACTAGAACTCAGAATTAAGAAACACACTCAAACCCGCACAACCACTTGGAAACTGAACAACTTGCTTCTGAGTGTTGACTAGATAAACAATGAAATGAAGGCAGAAATAAAGATGTTCTTCGAAACCAATCAGAATGAAGACACAACTTACCAGAATCTCTGGGACACCTTTAATGTAGTGTCGAGAGGGAAATGTATCATAAAATGATAAAAGCTATATATGACAAACCTACAGCCAATATCATACTAATGGGCAGAAGCTGGAAGAATTCCCTTTGAAATCAGGCACAAGACAAGGATGCCGTCTGTCACCACTCCTATTCAATATAGTATTGGAAGTTCTAGCCAGAGCAATCAGGCAATAAATAGAAGTAAAGAGTATTCAATTAGGAATGGAGGAAGTCAAACTGTCTCTATTTGCAGACGACATGATTGTATATCTAGAAGACCCCATTGTCTCAGCCCAAAATCTTCTCAAACTGATAAGCAACTTGAGCAAAGTCTCAGGATACAAAGTCAATGTGCAGAAATCACAAGCATTCCTGTATACCAATAACAGACAGAGAGCCAAATCAAGAGCAAACTCCCATTCACAATTGCTACAAAGAGAATAAAATACCTATGAATACAACTAACAAAGGATGTAAAGGACCTCTTCAAGGACAACTACAAAGCACTGCTCAATGAAATAAGAGAGGACACAAACAGCTCGAAAAACATTCCATGCTCATGGTTAGGAAGAATTTATATCGTGAAAATGGCCATACTGCGCAGAGTAATCTATAGATTCAACGCTATCCCCATCAAGCTGCCAATGACCTTCTTCACAGAACTGGAAAAAAACCACTTTAAACTTCATATGGAATCACAAGAGAACTCGCATAGCCAATACAATCCTAAGCAAAAAGAACAAAGCCGGAGGCATCACACTGCCAGACTTTAAACTATGCTACAAGGCTACAGTAATCAAAAGAGCACGGTACTGGTACCCAAACAGAGACATAGACCAATGGAGCAGAACAGAGGCCCCAGAAGCAACACCACACATCTACAACCATCTGATCTTTGACAAACCCGGCAAAAACAAGCAATGGGGAAAGGACTCTATGTTTAATAAACGGTGTTGGAAAAACTGGCTAGCAATGTGTAGAAAGCAGAAACTGGACCCCTTCCTGTCACCTTACACTGATATTACTCCAGATGGATTAAAGATTTAAACATAAAACCTAACACCATAAAAACACTAGAAGAAAATGTAGGGAAAACCATTCAGGACATAGGCATAGGCAGGACTTCATGACTAAAACACCAAAAGCAATGGCAATCAAAGCCAAGATAGACAAATGGGATCTAATTAACATTCAGAGCTTTCTGTACAGCAAAAGAAACCATCATTAGAGTGAACCAGCAACCAAGAGAAGGTTAAAAAATTTTTGCAATCTACCCATCTGACAAAAGGCTAATATCCAGAATCTACAAAGAACTAAAACAGATATACGGGAAAAAAACAGACGACCCCATTTAAAAGTGGGTGAAGGATATGAACAGACACTTTTTAAAAGAAGACTTACATGAGGCCAACAAACATATGAAAAAATGCTCATCATCACTGGTCATTAGAGAAATGCAAATCAAAACCACATTGAGATACCATTTCACACCAGTTAGAATGGCAATCATTAAAAAATCTGGAGACAACAGATGCTGGAGAGGATGTGGAGAAATAGGAGCACTTTTATACTGTTAGTACGAGTGTAAATTAGTTTAACCATTGTGGAAGACAGTGTGGTGATTTCTCAAGGATCTAGAAATAGAAATACCATTTGACCCAGCAATCCCATTACTGGGTATATATCCAAAAAAACTATAAATCATTTTACTATAAAGGCACATGCACATGTATGTTCATTGCAGCCCTATGTACAAAAGCAGAGACCTGGAACCAATCCAAATGCCCATCAATGATAGACTGGACAAAGAAAATGTGGTGCATGTACACCATGGAATACTATGCAGCCATAAAAAATGATGAGTTCATGTCCTTTGTAGGGACTTGGATGAATCTGGAAACCGTCATTCTCAGCAAACTGACACAAGAACAGAAAATCAAACACCGCATGTTCTCACTCATTAGGTGGGTGTTGAACAGTGAGAACACATGGACACAGGGAGGGAAGCATCACACACTGGAGGCAGTTGAGGCGGGTAGGGGAGGGACAGCAGGGGTGGGGAGGGTGCGGAGGTTGGGGAGGGATAACATGGGGAGAAATGCCGGATATAGTATGCACCTAAAGTAAAATTAAAAAAAAACAAAACATGAATGAAAATTAAGACACAACATACTAAACTTATGGAATCCAGCTACGGTAACGCTTATAGAAAAGTTTGTAGCTATAAATACCTATATTTGGAAAAAAAAAAGATCTCAAATTAATAATCCAACCTTCATCGTAAGACCCTGGGAAAAGAAGAGCAAATTAAATCTAATGCAAGCTGAGGAAGGGAATAGTAAAGACTATAGTTGACCCTTGAACAATGTAGGGGTTAGGGTTATCAGCCCCCATGCAGCAAAAAATTTATGTATAACTTTGAATCCCCTAGCACTTAACTACTCATAACCTACTGTTGACCAAAAGCCTTATTCATAATATAAAATATTAACACGTTTTATATGTCTATTACATACTGTATTCTTACAATAAAGTAAGCTAGAGAAAAAAGATTATTGAGAAACTTAAGAAGGGTGGGATATGTTTACTATTTATTAAGTGGAAATCAATTATCATAAAGGTCTTCATCCTTGTCATCTTCACATTGAGTAGGCTGAGGGAAGGAGGAGGACAAGGGGTTGATTTTGTTTTCTTGGAGGGCTGGCAAAGGTGAAAGAAAACATACATATAAGTGGCCCCATATAGTTCATAGTTACTCGATCTGATAATAAGGCATCTATGGAAAAATCACCACTAACATCACACTTGATAGTGAGAAACTGGATGATTTTACTTAAGATCAGGACAAAGACAAGGATGTACACTCCTACTACTTCCATTCAACACTTACTGAAGGTTCTAGCTAAAGTGATTAGATAAGAAAAAGCAATAAAAGGCATACCGACTAGAAAGAAGTTAAACTATTTCTATTCATGGATGACATATTCCTGTATATGGAAAGTCCTATAGAATCCACTAAAAAACTATTAGAACTAATAAATGAGTTCAGCAAATCAATATACAAATCAATATACAAAATGAATATACTAAAATCAACGATATTTCTCTATACTTGTAATGAACAAATTAAAAATAAAATTAAGAGAAAAATTTCTTTCATGATAGTATTATAAAAAGAACTTAGGAATAGATTTAACAAAAGAAGTGTAAAACTTCTTTCTTGAAAACTGTAAAGTAATGATTGAAAGAAAATTAAAATAGGACAAGATTACATATTCATAGATCAGAAAACTTAACATTGTTAAGATGGCAGTACTCCCTAAACTAGTCTACAGGTTCAGTGCAAAATCCCTGTTAGTATCCCAGCTGATTTCTTTGTAGAAATTGACAGGCTGATTCTAAAATGTATATGGAATTGCAAGAGCCTCTAAATAGCTACCATCCTAAAGGAGAACAAAGTTGGAGGATTGTACTTCCTGACTTCAAAACTTACTAAAAAGAAACAGTAATCAAGACAGTGTGATAGTGACACAAGGATAGATATGATGGTAAATGGAACAGAAATAATGACAGTCCAGAAAAAAAAAAACCCTAACTCTATGGTCAAACTGATTTTCAATAAAATCCCCAATTGTTTAGTAAGGGACAATTAAATATTCACATGCAGGACTGAAGTTGGACACTTATCAAACATCATATACAAAAATTAACTAAAAATAGATCAAATGCCCACATGTAAGAACTAAAATTATAAAACTTCTGGAAGCCATAAAGATATAAAGATATATATTGTCTTAATCTTGGACTTGGAAAAGGATTATTGGATATGACACCAAAAGCACAAACAACAGAATTTAAACAATACTTTGAATGTTATCAAAATTAAAAACAGTTATGCTTCAAAGGACACCTTCAAAAAAGTTTAAAGGCTCACATAACGGTACAAAACATTTGTAAATTATACATGTGATAAGGGATTTATATCTAGATTGTACAAAGAACTCTCACAAGTTAATAATAAAAGACAACCCAGCTGAAAAATAAGCAAAGGATCTGAATAGGCATTTAGGGAAGAGATATAATTGTCCAATAAGCGCATGAAAAGATGCTTGGCATCATTAGCCATCAGGGAAAGGCAAATAAAAATCCACAATGAGGCAGCACTTTATTCTCAAGAGGATTGCTGGAATCAAGAAGTCAGATATTAAGCAATGATAATAACATGAAAAAATAGTAAACTTCATCCACTATTCATGGGAATGTAAAATGGCTCAGCCACTTTGGAAAAACAGTCTGGTGATCCCATAAAGGATTAAACATGAATCAGCTATTGTACTCCTAGGTATATACTAAGAAAACTGAAAACATATGCCAACTCTAAAACTTGTACACAAATGTTTAAAACAGCATTATTCATAAGAGCCCCAAAGTGAAAACAACCCAAGTGTCCATCAACAGATGAATGGATAAACGAAGTGTGCCATGTCCATACAATTGAATATTTTTGACCCCTAAAATAATAGTCCTGATAACATTCTAATTTGAATGAACCTTGAAAATACTATGCTAAGTGAAAGAAGACACTAACAAAAGACTTTATGTTGTATGATCCCACTTATATGAAAGTCCAGAATAGAGAAATCTGTAGAGGCAGAAACTAGATTAGTGTTTGCTCAGGATGAATGGAAGATGGGTAGGAAGCAGGATGATAGCTTAGATGTATGGGTTTTTCTTTTCAGATAATAAAAAAGTTTTTTTAAAAAAGCCGTCGAAATGTAAACTTTCAATGAGAAGATTGTATTGTATATAAGTTATACCTCAAAGCTGTTTTTTATTTTAAATAATGCAAAAGTAAGACAAAATACCAGTGGAATTCTAATGCTCATAATTCTGGAAGATGTTTCCCTGGGTGTGTGGGGTATGAGGTAAAGGTGGTAGTTGGAGGTCATCTGCACTTCATATGAGTAGAAAAGTGTTTTATCACCAAGTCTGCCCTAGAAGCTTAGAAATAGCAAGCTTAAAATTGTTGGCTTTGGCAATAAAGGACAAACAATGCATTTAACTACCCACATGATCTTAGACAAATTATTTCATTTCACTGGGCTTCATTTTTCATTCCTAAAACAAGGGGAAGGGGGTAATATATATTGTCTCAAGTTCATCTGGCAAAAAGTTTTCTAATTTGAAGAACAATGCAGGTTTTCCCAGGAGACTTGGCCCACATGGAACTTTAAAAAGGGATTTTGGTGTCTGCCATCTATTTTGGGTTGTCCATAGTACCTTTTTCAACCCTTAAGTTCCTCTGAGTGTATATGGAGACCCATTTGCCAAAGCATATTTTCAGTTAGCTCCATTTTATTAAATCAGATTCCTGAAGTGTGGAAGGTAGAATACTTAGAGTGATACAAAATTGGAGTGCCTCTGAGCACCTTTAATATGTGTGTGCATGTGAATTGCTAGAATGGGGGTATAGTGTGCAGCATTTTCCAAACCAAGCTGACCATGGAAGACCTTTTAAAATTTTACTTTTTATGAAATGTCCCATAAAATTAGGGTTGTGAGGAATATACTTGGAAAAATGCTAAAGGACCAGCCTTTAAAAGCTTACAATTTTTAAGTTCCAAGAAGTTTTATGTTTCAAATACAGAGTGCTGGAAATTAGGGCAACCTTTAAAGCTCCAAGGATTGATATATTAATGGTGGTATTGTGATAAGCAGCAGAGGATATATTTGGGGGCAACTGAGACAGTTTTGTGCTTCTCAGATTGTGTTACATAGGGAACTATGGATTTGTCAGGCAGCTTTGGCCTGAATATTAAATCACATCTGATGTAGTTTGGATATTTGTCCTCATCCAACTCTCATGTTAAAATGTAATTTCCAGGCCGGGCGTGGTGGCTCACGCCTGTAATCCAAGCACTTTGGAGGCCAAGGTGGGTGGATCACCTGAGGTTGGGAGTTCAAGACCAGACCGACCAACATGGTGAAACCCTATCTTTAAAAAATAAAAATAAACAAATAAACAAATAAAAAATATAATTTCCAAGGTTGGAGGTGGGGCCTGGTGGGAGGTATTTGAGTCTTGGGGGTGGATCCCTCATGAATGGCTTGGGTCATCCCCTTGGTTTTAAGTGAGCATTGCCTTGAGTTCACACAAATCTGGACATTTGAAAGTGTGTGGCATTGCCCTATCCGCCACCCCCAATATTCTCTCTCTTGTTCCTGCTATTGCCATGTGATGCACAAGCTCCCACTTTGTTGTCTGTCATGAGTAAAAGCTCCCTGAGGTCTCCCCAGAAACAGTGATTTCAGCTCTATGCTTCCTGCGCAGCATGCTGAACTGTGAGCCAATTAAACCTCTTTTCATCATAAATTACTAGTCTCAGGTATTCCTTTATAGTACTGCAAGAATGGCCTAATACGAGATCCAAAATGAGAAGACAGAGGTTCAATTTCCCAAATCTAGAAATAAATCTTAGAAAAGGCTATGAGGTCATGATAGATCAGTAATTTTTTTTCCTGAACTCTATGGGGTTTTTGAAATACCATCATCAAGGTTTATCTAATTCAGTGAGGAGCATTTAGGGAGTATTTACAGTGATTTCCTGAGCCTCCTTTATTCTCCATTTTCACATGGCATTCAATTCTGCTAAGCCTCTACATCTGCAGAGATCAGCTATTCAACTTGCTGAGAGTCAATTACTTCTGGGCACCATCTTCATAAGCAATGTGTAAAAGGCAACAGAAACTTGGAGCTAGCCCTGTCTATTGCCTGCTCTATAGACAGGCATACCTATTGCCTAGGCAGCTCCTTGACATTAGACAGCTTCTGTTTACTTTGTAATTTATTTCTGGAAATGGTCATTACATTTACTTTTTAGGCCTCTACTTATTCACAACCCCACTGATTCAATCTCTCTTTATCTCTCCTTCTCATTGAGTAGTTGCTCATATCCATCTGTGTTAGGCTGTTCTTGCATTGCTATTAAAAAATACCCGAGACTGGTTAATTTATAAAGAAAACAGCTTTCATTGACTCAGGTTCTGCAGGCTATACAGGAAGTATGTAATGTGGCATCTGTTTGGCTTCTGCAGAGGTCTCTTTTATTCATGGTGAGAGTTGAAGAGGGAAAACAGGCATCTCACATGGCAGAGAAGGAGCAAGGTAGAGGGAGATACCACACCTTACAACAGCCAGAGCTCACGAGAACTCACTCGTGAGTTCAAAGCCGTGAAGGATCCGCCCCCATGACCCACATACCTCCCACCAGGCCCCACTTCCAACAATGGGGATTACACTGCAACATGAGATATAGAGGGGACACACATCCAAACTATGTCACCAACCCTGGTGGGTGCAGGAGAAGAATACAGTGCTAACCCTCAGTTTACTATATATGGGAGACAAAATAATACATAAGTTCTGTATCAAAGATGGGTCCAGCATTGTGCATATGTAAGTGCTCAGATGAAGAGTTTAGACTTTTACTTTAGGAGTTCAGAATGACAAGAAGTCCTCTGTCTCTTTTTTTTTTTTTTTCCTGGTTTGTACAAAGACTGGGAATTTTAGAATCAGGTATATAAGAGATGTCAATTTCAATTCTGATACTGAGAAGCTGAGTGGCTTTGGACTAATTCTTAATTTTATTTTCCTTATTTTCAAAATGGGACAGTAATAGCTACAGTGCAAAACTATTGGGCAAGATGCTATAGGTGGCATGTGGCATAGTGACACAGTAGGACTTAGCAGATGTGTTACATTCAGTCTTTCCTTCTAATTATTATTTGCTTGAGAAGCCATTTCATCTATTCTTTCAACTCATATATGTATTGAGTGTTTACTGTGTGCCAGGGACTATTGAACATGTTGAAATCTTTGCCATCGTTCAACTTTAGTTCTAGTTGCTAGTGACGGAGTGGTGGGAAGGAAAATAAATGAAAACATTCAAGTTACAGTAAGTTCATGAAAGAAATAAAAGTGTCACATGCTAGAGCAATGGATGTGTTACTATAATAGAGTGGTCAAAAAGACCCTTCCAACGGGGGTGGCATTTGGGTAGAGACTGAAAAGATGAAAAGTCATCTTGTATTATCTCATCAAGCTGAAAGATTTGAAGAGGAGTGAGAAAAATATTCTGGGCAGAAAGAAAAGTAAGTGAAAAGATCTAAGGTAGGAGAGAGCTTAGTGTATCTGAAGAGTAGAAAGGGTCCAGGGTGACAGGAAGAGGTCAGATCATGGGGTGCCTTGTAGTCAAGGCAAAGCACATTGGCTCCACAAGAAAAGATAATCTGTCTGTTTTGCTCACTGCTGACTCTCCAGCACCTCAAACAGTGCCTGTCATAGTAGGCAGTCATAAAACAAGAGTCTAATAAATTTTATTGTAAATGAAGTTCTATATAATTGGACGCCATATGCTTTTGAAATGTTTCTCTGGCTGCTGCATAGGGGATAGACTATTAATTCAAGTGAAACAGGGAATAGAAAAGGTAGGGCATATTGCAGTAGCCCAGGTGAGAGATGATGGTGGATTAAGCTGGAGTGATGGTAGGGGCAATATGGTTAAGTGGAGTCTTTGGAGCTGTATTTTATGTGTCAAATCCCCAGCACCTGTTGATGGATTGGATTTGGGAGTGAGAGTTTGAAGACATGTGCATTTGTACAGATGATGAAGGCTGGGAGAAGAGATTCTGTGGAGGTTGAGGGAAGGCAATTAAGTGTACTATTTTCTATTTACTGGTTTTGAGATGCTTGTAAAAGAGTCAAGTGGAGAAGTCAAGGTTTCAGTTGAATATTACATGTCTCAGGCTCTGTAAGGCAGTCAGAAATGGCACATATATTCTGAATATAGGTTATATTTGAAGCTGTCTGGATGAGCTCACCATACAGAGAGAACAAATGCACGACAGAAGAAGGTCCAGGATGAAGCCTGGGCACTTCAACATTTAGAGAGTGAAAAGCAATAGAGAATTCAGCAGAGAAGACCAAAGTTTGGCCTGAGTTGTAGGAGGAAAACCAGTGTGGTTATTACAGAAACTGAAAGTCAAAAGAGGAAGGTGTGTCAAGTACTCAAATGGTGGCTTGCGTGGAGTGTTCCTGAGAGGCGTGTGACATGTGAACAGAGAAGTGACCACTGACTCTGTCATATGAATTGTGCACATTCCTCTTACATTCAGAGTCGTAAGATGTAAAATGTAATATAACCACCATATAAAACATATGGAAAATAAAGAGAAGTTTATTGGTACCTGTGACAAGAAGAATTTTCAGCTCATTGGAACCATGGAGACAGAGCCAGATTGAGTAGGTGAATAATGAATGGGAATTTCTGGGTAGAAATGGCATATTAAACAAACAACTATTTGTTTCCTCCCAAAACTCCTCTGAGAAGACAATAAGGGAATTTGGTTTTTAAATGAATAAAGCAACAAGGACAGAAGGACAAGGGCAGGAAGATTTTAGGATTGCAGAGATGGAGGAATATGGTTCTGGAACTAGTACTGACAGCATCCCTGAAAGCCGAATTAGAATCTGTGTTTCACAATGTGTTCCTCTGCTTTGCAAGCATATTAAAGGTTGAGAAGTGTTAAATGGTAGACTTTAGAAAATAGAATCCTAAGTCAAAGTGATTTATACTGCACCATCCCTGAAATACTCAGGATTGGAGACCCTGGGTATCTACGAGTGGGGCAGGGGTGGAAATAGGGTAAAATGGACAAAATAAAGAGGATATTTTATAAATATATAGAGTATATTTAAGAGACATCCAGACTTTCCCCTCAGAACAGTCAGGGGAGTGCCCCTACCCACCCGAGCAAAACCCCAAAGATTTACTGTTTAGAGAGCATAAAACAGGGAGTTTCTGGACTTGAGGATGCCAGGTACCACTCATGACTACTGGAGGCTGAGGCTCTAGTTCTTTTCCCAGCCACCAGAATGCTGGTAGTCAGGACACCATCCTCCAGTAGAAGTTTGGAGGAATCTTCTCTGGGAAATTCAACCACCCTGAGTCAAGACAGAAAGATTTTGATGCAGCAATTTCCCCAACAAACAGCCTAGTGGTTTCTTTTATTGAGGTTCTGACATCTGCTGCTGCTGTTGTTGCTCCTCTTCCTCCAGAATCTTACCCCAAACATCTGCTTCCAGGGCTACTTTGTAATTTTCCTATCTGATAGCATAACTGCTTGTGCTTCTTTCCCCTTGTTTCTCGTATTTATCTGGGGGAATGAGATGCCGTTCCAAGACTGTGTGTTCTTATTTAAGGAGTTCAGTAGATTTTCACAATCAGGGGAATGATAAACAATTTTGCTACTGTATGCAGGATTCCAGATGACCTCTTTGCTGTTCATCATAATTCTCATATTTTCTCTCATTGCTTTTTCAGTTTGTTTTCTAACTTAAAACAATGTTTCTTGTTGCATTTTCTACTGTCTTCTCCAATGTATTTACTTACAGAAATGCTATACTGCTTGCCCACAAAACAAACAGCAATTAAATGAAGGTTTCTTCCTTTCCTGCCCTGACAAGAAATTATTTGTTAAAAACCCCTCACCAAATTGAAAATAACAGGAGAGAGGTTTGTGTGGGGGTTTTCCATGCTGCATCTCAAAATAACACAACCATTCAGCTCAAGGGAAACATGCTTACTCCCTAAATCCCACAAGTGATAACAGAGGAGCTTAAGGATTACACAGCTGCTGGAATCTGTCTAAGGTCTAGACAAAGTCTGTTGGTTTTAGGAAGTTTGGTGCCTGAAGATGTTTGTAAAATTAAAGCATTTGAGAATGGAAAAAATCTCAGCTCATTTCACATCAAACTTTCATTAGTCTACTAATGAGTTTTCTCTCAATATCCTCGATTTCTTGATCTTTCTGTTTCATCAAAACAGTTAAACGTTTAAGTTCCCTATTTCTTAGAGGTTTTCATCAAGCTTGCCATTAGAAAGATACAAAAATGGGCTCAGCTGTGCATTCTTCACGGTTTCTGACATAGGACTCAGTGATAACTATGTTGGCTCTTGCTGAAAAAGGTCTGAGAGAAGATATGAAAGAAAGTGGCCTCACGTCACTCTGAAGGCTAAAAATATAATTGAATTCAAGTGTATAGCACGGGTTTGGCTGCTTTATTCAAATATTCTTTTGCATATCCTTTGAAGATTTTCAGATCAGCTAGCCTATTTCATACTAAAGAACAAGGTAATGGCATGTTCAGGTCAGAGATACAAAACATGCTCTGAGATACTTCAGGGAGAGGTCAGATTAAGAACAAACATCTATATCTCATTATAATCAGATCCTCGACAATTAAAAATAATTACTCTCTTTTCTAGCTGACCTTGTGGGCTATATAAGCTAGAATCTAGTCTAAATAAAGCTAAATTGACGAGTCTAAATCTAAGAGCCTAAAAAAAAGTATAGTCCAATCAACCACAGTGACTAGATAACCCAATTAGTGGCTTTGGAGAAGTATAATCAAAAGTTAAATGAATTTCCCATTTGCTGCCAAGATGTCCTACTTTTGAAGCATAGGCTTCTTTAGTAGAGGACTCGGGTGAGAAGGGACAGCATGCACCTTTAGGTAAACAAGGGGGTTTTATCATCACCAAGCAAGTACAGTTCTGTGCTATCAAACCGCTACTCTTCAATTGCTAATAATGACTCTGTAAATTATAGCTCTTAGCCAATTCTCAGGATAAAGTTCATCTTCTACTTTAAAGTATTCTTTCCCTGCAATGTAATTTTCACTTTTTCTCTTTCCAGGTACTGCATTCTATAGCTGTTCCTTTAGTTGTTTTTCTGATTCTTCTGCAGGGGATATAAACCTCCCTTTCCCCCAGCCCAATTAAATTCCAAATGTTGGACATAGATATATCATTTTTCTCAAAAGTAGGTGCAGGATTTTATGTCAAGAGAAAGGATTATGTATATATTAGCGTGAACACTGTGCTGTCTGTTTCTTTCAAAGAAGTATCTAAACAAGGCTATAGGAGACTCCAAACATAGGCACCCAGGGCAATTTGCACAGTGAGGTATTTGGTTTTGATAATTACACAGAACTACAGCAATCAAAGTACATCCGAGGAATATAGAAAACTTAAAACTCAGGGTCTAGAATCTGACCTTACTTAGCAAAAATTATATTTTTTGAACATTTCTGTCTGGTTTAAAGTGATTTTGTTTGGGCAAAATCTCTTTCCTCTTTTCAATATTTTTGTTAGGTATAGAGAGGCAATTATTATTACGTAAGTCAAAAAAATTGAGTGATATGCCTGGAGTATAGAATATTCAACTTTTAACTTAGTAGACCTTGTTTCTAGTCAATGTATCTTTCTTTCTGTATAAATTAATGGATTCTGGAATGACACACAGGCATTTTCTTAAAAAAAAAAACAAGGAAATAATAAAGCTATCAAATCCTATACTAGTTTACCGCAGGAGAAAGCAATAATCATCTTTTATAAGAATCTTTTATTCAATACTGAGGAGCAGAGCAAATAAACAGATGTAATACCTCCCGATTTATTGAATCATTTGTTCTACATGTAATTGAAGGTCCAGAACACACGTTGTATCGAACCAGACACACTAAGGAGTACAAAGGAAATTTTCGCTGCAATTGAGGAAATAAGACAGACCTGAAAAATTAAATGCAAGGCAAGATTAAGTGTGAAATGAACGGCACCAGTGTTTGAATGAAAGCAAGTTTAAATAAAGACAGAGTGGGAAGGGAAGACTTCATGAAAGAGGCAGCCTTTGAGCATGATGATAATAGGTAGGTTGGATTTCGAGAGACAAAGAATAAACTGAGAATAGTACAAACAAGAGGCATAACGTAAAGACACAGAGAAGTGGGAATGCACCAACTCTGCTTGAGAACAAGACCCTATCAGCTGTGGTGTAGGCTCCTGTTGGAGAATAAAGTCAGAAAGATGAGCTGTTGAATGGTTTTGAACTGGGAAGTCACAACATGGTGGCTGTGGTGTTTTATGGAGAAAATAGAATGATGGTGTGCTGGCTAGTTTGGGGAAAAGAGGGATTGATAGGAAAGAGATGAATTGGAAAGTAATTATATAATCCAGAATTTAGATTGTCAAGGCCCAAGCAAAGATGATGGCAATTTTTCTAAAAAAAATATTATTATCAATAGTAGAAATATGAAAGGAGTTTGTAAACTGATTAGGTGGGTGATCGGAAAAGTTTGAAACCTATATGATGAGAAGTAAACTGTCGACATTCAAAAATGAGGAAGTTAGGAGTAGTTTTCGTAGTTTTGTAATCCATTGTTTGATCTTTTTTTTCATCACCTCAGAACAGGTAATACCTAGTTACCTCAGGGTTACTTATAGTCTGTCCTTCAGAACCATCTCCTTCATGAGAACACAGCACATTTTAAAATACTTACTTCTCAGGCACAAAGCAATAAAAACCCACCCAAGGGTCCTTTTCTAGCTGTGATCTTGAGAACTGAATTGGAAAGTCAAAAGGTCTGGGTTGTGGTTCAGACTTTTTAGAAGGAATTTATCCGGGTGGCTGGGGTTGGATAGACTACCCTTTCCCAAAGTGCTCTGTAGAATGTTAACCCTCAGAATGCTCTTAGAAAATGGTGGAGTTAAGTATGTTTGCAAACATCAAAAAATCTGTTTCACTGTTGGACATCACAGAACACCTCAGTATAGCAAAGGCTACCCTTTTTGTATACGACTGATACATTCCTCAGAACTAGGGACCTATCAAAGCCTCACCTAGACACACTTTAAAATTCGTAACTAAATAATCTATGGTTATGGAATATGGAGATCTAAACCAGGACAAGAAAACAAGGAATATAAGGCAAAAAGAAAGTAAAAGGGGGAAAAGATAATTAGAAGTAAATGCTAGTGAAATGAGATTGCAACGAGATATGGGAACTTGCTATTAGGACAGGGTTTAACATAGGTAGTCTATAATATAATCTCAGGACAGGTCTCCCTAAGACAAGATAACCATCAATAGACCCTTTTCTTCTTCAGTATTATAATCATCTGACCCTGCTGAAGAAGAAGATCATTGCATCCATACTGTTGCTTAGGCTTCAAATTTCAGATGTAGAATGGGTGTTTGCATTCTCCTTAGGAATTCTAACTCCAGGAAGAATAAAGTAAGATCAAAGGCACTTTTCTAGATCCGCTGACCACCTCTAGGTAAAGCTGAGTTTCTAGGATAAGTCAGAAACCACAATTCCTTTGGCTATGGTTAGAATGAACCTGCTCCCTGAGTTCTTGGCCAATATTGACAGCATTAAGGGACACATTTTCTTACCCAGAAAGTAAGTCCATGGAAATTAAGTGCTACATACACTGGGGGGAGATTGTTCTTAAACAAAGGGGAGGTTGCAAACTACCTCAGAGTTACAAAGATCTTTATATCAATTTTCCAAATCAGTCTCATACCTCTTGACTGACTTGATCCTCACGAAAGCCCTCTGTGGTAGGCAATTTTTGCCTAATATTCTACAGTTGGGAGCAACATTATCCTCATCAACAATAACAACAACGTGAGAAACATTGTACCAAGGGTTTTACCTGTATTGTCTCATGTAATCCTCATAGCAACTCTGCCAGGTAGGCACACATGGTAATTTCCATTACACAGCCAAGGGTCCAGATAACAGGGTTAAAATTTAATGGCAAATCCTGGGCTTAAACTCAGGTATCTCAAATTTTAGACACTGTGCTCTACCATCTCTGACTCATCAGAGCCATTTTAAGGCTGCCCATGAGTGATCCTGCTCACCTAGGTTAGTAGTTTCTCCATGGTGCCTTGCGGCCTTAGGCTGCCTAAATCCCACTCAAACCAGTAATATTTATCCAATCTCTCCGCTGTAGTCTAAATCAGAAGGGGGCAATATATAGTCTAGGGCCAAATTTGGCTTGTCCCATGTTTTTTACGGCCAATGAGCTAAAAATCTTTCTCATAGTTTTACGTGGTTGGAAAAAATAAAAATAATGCTTTCTTTGTGACATGACAGTTATATGAAATTCAAATTCTGTGTTCATAAAGTTTTCTTGGAACAAGTCTATGTTCAGTAATTTACATGTTGTTTATGGCTCCTTTTCTGTTACTGTGATAGAGATGAATAGTTGCAAGAGATTGTATAGCCCATAAAGCTGATTTCTGGTTTAAAAAGTAAAGGCCTAGGCTGGGTGTGGTGGCTCATGCCTATAATCCCGGCACTTTAGGAGGCCGAGGCAGGTGGATCACGAGGTCAAGAGATCGAGACCATCCTGGTCAACATAGTGAAACCCGGTCTCTACTAAAAATACAAAAATTAGCTGGGCATGGTGGCGCACGCCTGTAGTCCCAGCTACTTGGGAGGCTGAGGCAGGAGAATTGCTTGAACCCAGGAGGCGGAGGTTGCGGTGAGCCGAGATCGCGCCTTTGCACTCCAGCCTGGGTAACAAGAGCGAAACTCCGGCTCAAAAAAAAAAAAAAAATGGAAAGGACTACTTAATTTTTCCCTAGAATAAGAAAGGTACAGAGTCAAATGATGTTCATGTCATATGGCATGCAGAGGAGATATAAAAGACTCAAGTTTGGATCCCAGCTCTGCTATCCAGGAGCTGCAGGGATAACTGCCCAAGTTACTCACCTTTTTTGTGCTTTGGTTTGTCTTATTTGAAAAACAGAGCAATAATACCAAACTTGCAGTTTTTTGTGAAGTTCTAATGAAGTGGTATATGCAAAACACAGTGCATAAAGCAAATAGTAGGAGCTCCCTAGTAAATGAAATCTACCTTCCTGTTGATGGTGCTTCTGTGCTTTTAGCGTTAAGATCAGCATGTGCAGATCATAGGAAATTAGCAATGTTTGTGATATCTAGCAGATATATCAAATGAAATGAAACTGCTGCAAGGTGAATGGAATGATAGGATAAAAATGTACATAGTAAAATGTAGGATTTGTTTTCCACCAGGTGAGCCTGCGTAACAGTGAAGCTGTGACATGTTGATGGATTAAGCAGTTGTGGTCAATGAAGTCCAATAATCCATCTACCTACATTTATGCAATCATCATTAAAGTCGATACCCAAACTTGGAAGACTATAAGGTGAATTAGAGATACTTAGTTGAGCAGGCCATTTCATCTTTCTTCTGCCAATGTCTTAGATAACCTTGATTCGGTCTTTTTAAGGAAGCAGAAATAAAGGCAATTGCTCTTTCATTCGAACAGTATGTCCAAGTTCTAATTCGCTTGACATTTTATCTGCTCTTCAGTGATTAACACACTGACCTAAAAAAATTTTCCTTTTTAAAAATTTAATAGACAAAGAAAAATTTCTCTTCTTGTCTTAGTACACCTTTCCAAGAAGATTGCAAAGCCAAACTCTAGGATGGTCCTACTCAAGCCCTACCAATGAGTGTGGAGGGGAGAGAATCTTGCGAAGATTGGGTATCTGGGAGAGCTTCTAAAGCTCTTAACTATATTCCTTCCATAGGTGGGGGAAAATGGTACCAACTGGCAAGCACTTTCTTTCCCTTTCTTAGTTTTATGCAACTTTGTCTTCTGTTACATACACCGAAGTAAGGAATTGACCCAGAGCTAGCCTTTGTCGAGATTGTGAAATTTGTTTCTGGTGCTCTGTCCATCATGCTCTTTCCCACCATCTCTTTCCATACTATCTCAATACCTCATGCTCTCTTTCCTTAGTTGCAAAATGCTCTTGGCCAGAGATATGTTTTAGTCATTTATACCTTAGTATTATCTTTTTTCAAAAATTCATTATCCTGCTCCTCTCATAGTAATTCATACAAATATACTTCCTGAAGGTTTAAGGTATGAGGGTGAATTTTCTTTCTTCTCTTTCTTTTCTTTCTCTTTTCCTTTCTCCCTCCATCTCTTCCTCTTTGTTTTCCCCTATGTTTTCTTTGCAGACAAAAAAAAAGAAAATCTCTCTTCTGGTAATGACATTTCAGAAAGCAGACAGGCTAATGTGGAATCACCCTAAAATTAAAACTTGTTTGGGACTGTTTGCTTTACCAACTGGATGGCACTGATTGGCCCACATAGAAACATTGGAAGAAGTGGAGTATGTCCCAGAGAGGTGGAAATTATGGTGCAGGGGTGCATCTATATCTTTTAGTGTTCACAACAATTCAACCAAGCAGGTTGCATTAAAATGGCTTCAGAAATGAGGAACTTGAGGCTCAGAAGGTGTTAAGTAATTGTTCAGAGTCACTCAGGAGCAAATGACTTTTAGGAGCTCAGGTACATTGGCCTTCTCCCATGCTTATATTTACCTAATAAACTAGACTGTTTTTGTACATGGGCACATTCTTCAGCATAATCAGGAGAAACTGTCTAATCTGAGACAGTGTAGCCAAAACACAGAACTGGCCAGCTATTTTCCCTGCCTCTGCAGCTGCCTCTGGATAAGAACTGAAGACTTGAGATGTTAAGGGGAAAAGTGGCAAGAAGAGTCAACCAGGTCTGTAATTCTGCAACTCATTGTCCCTGGGTGAAAATCTGAAATGCAACACTAACATGTTTTAGTGCAAACATGGTAATTGGTGAACTGAAGAAATGACTACCTTCTTCAATTAAATACAAATTGTCCATAGGTTTAAGTGACAAAGATTGAAACAGGCTTCTGTTTAAAATCCTTGGAATAAAAACAAAGAGGGTATCTAAAGTCCCTGAGTCCCAACTTGCCAGTTCTCAGGGGAAGCAGTAACTGGACAATTTGCCTCACTGTTGCTCTAATGGAGTAGGACACAGGGAATTGAGAAAATAAAACAAAACAAAATAGTAGACTGTGAATCAAAAGGCCTGATTTCCAGTTTTGGCTCCATCTCAACTCATCATAAGAGTTTGGAAAGTCCTCTTTACTCTTCAGACACCAAATTTCTAATTTACAAATGAAAGAGATAGAGTGAGATCGTGCCTAAATTCCTGTCCAACTCTAGAAGTCTACTTCCTGTTAAAATAGTTAAGTTTCTAAATTACTAATCACATTTTTTCCAGCTGTGTAAAAGATTATCCTGTATTTCTCCATCTCTCTGCTTCTTTCCTGTCTTACTTTCTTCACGCACTTTCTCCTCTCCACCACCTCCTTTTTACCCTCAGAAGTAGAATCTTAGTTCAGGAATTATTTGCTGGTATCTTCAAAGCTGCAAAGACTCTGGCCTTTTAGATTCAGTGTCCTCAGGCGACATAGCTTGTGTATTCTGCTTACATCAAAGCCACCTTTCTGCCTCCAATTCTAGGTCTCCTAAGTTTCTACTTTGCCATAATTTTCCTTTTCTGGTTCCACTAAAGGCAGTATGAAACCAAAGAGCAAATGCAGTGAAAAGACTAAAAACTTTTCCCTTTGCCTTTGGATTCAGGTTTTCACACTGCTGTTCCCTGACAAACTCTCATCTAAGATTTTTGGAAAGCCACAAGGCAGGAGAGTTGGGCTGGGGAGTCTTGTTTTATTCAGGACTTTGGTCAAGGGGCAGAAATGTTTTAGCCTAACAGATATTAGCCTAATGTAAAAATAATAATAGTACTCAACGCACAAATGCCAGCCATGCAGTTGTTCCCACTCCCTCTGATACTCACAGCTGGACTGCATTCCTCGGGAGGTCAGAAGGAATCTCTGTCACCTTGCTCTCTTGGCAGAGAAAAGCTCTGTTAGAGCAGTGACAGATCCGATGGTGACATCCTGATCCCAAACTCAGGAATGCCAGCAAAGAGGCCAGAAGCAGGGCCATCATTATGCATTCATCCACCTGCTTTCTTCCTGTATTTGCAGAGAAAACCTCCGCAGATCTCAGAAGCTCCACACAGTGCCCTTAAGAAAAGAGATCTGACTTGAGAACTGGTAGGGTCATGTGACCCAATAAGGGTTTTTTTTTTTTTTTTTTTTTTTTTTTTTTTTTTTTTTTTGGGTTACTTCCAGCTGAATAGCCAAATCCCTGTGTACCAGCAGCGATTTCTGGGGCAAGATAAACTACTGCATTTTCCTTCAAGATTGGGTTTCTTACACCCTGACCTAAGGAACACAGCAAATAGAACCGTTATGCATGTCTGGAATAGTTTGCATTATTTCATTGCAAAAGTCTCCTTGCTGTTCACCATTCTTTTCTCAACAGAGTGACATGATTGACTTTCTCCAAAGAAGACACAACTCACCATATGACACATCGCTAAGAGGGCTAATAATAAGTGAAGGGCTGGGGCTATTTTCAGTCTTCAGCATCAGTTCCTTTTGTCAGCCCACCTGAGAGAAAACTAGCCCTTATGGGTTGTATTCAGTGATCCTCTTTTTTTTTTTTTCCTGTAATTAATAACCAGGTGGGTTAGCAAACCCTAGGCAGATTTCTGTAGGTGGGAGGTACTTCCAATAGGGTTATCTGCAGGGATAATTGACTGAACAGAGTGATCTAAGAAATCGGCTATGTTTCCAGCGGGGATTTAGTAAATGCCAGAATATCCACCCCCTCATGCATATCTTGCCTGCCTTCTGTCATTTCCAGACTCTGAAGATTGCCCTTGCCTTTTGGCAGTTGGCATAAATGAATTTATTTAATCTATGCTTTTAACTTAGTTTTAAATGTTCCCTGAGGTGACAGCCCAGCACTTTTGTTGGCATTCCCCTCCTTGATAGTGAAGGACCGAGGGACGTTTGGCAACACTTTTAGAAAAGTGACTTTCTACTTTCAATTCTGGAACCTATGAAGATTAAAAGGCAGAATATTCTCTAAGATCCTGCCTAAACTTATTACCTGCTAAAATTAGCTTCAATACTATCTTTAGATAATTAGTTGCATAAAATTGAGCTTCATGAAAATGCTAAAAATATATAGCTATCCCACCCCTCCTTTCCTCTCCCCTGCCTTACCAAGGAAAAACATGTAACGAATGATTAAATTATTAAGAAAAAAACAGAAGCAAGTGATTTGCTGGGTAAAGTTGATCCCTAGCTTTTTCTGGGAGTAACTGATTTATTCTAATTCTGGAATTGGCAGACAAGGGCAGTATCTATCTGGACTTCATATTTTTAACAAATTGGCTAACGTGAACAGTTAAATTAGTTTGCTTAACAACTGAGCCAAGAAATTATAGTATTTCAGATGTAGATGGAAGTTAATTCAATCAACCAAGCAATACTTGTTTACTTTAAGTATTCATACTAATTTAAAAGAGTTTTCTCCTCTGTACTTGAATAACTCCAGTGACAAGAAACTCACTACCAATTAAACATTTTACCCAATTCCTCTGCCCCAGAAGCCCCCACCTAGCTTTTGGAGAGCTCTGTAATTAGTCTTTATATAATAAGCACAAATATTTTTAAAATTGAAATTTTTATTTTAAAAGCTATGTCATGTTCACAACTTACAGATAACATAAATGTACTTTATTAAGCATAATAATGCAACAAACAGTTGTGGGCTAGAGAAAAAAGGACATAGCCAGTGCTCTTGCATCTACTTAGTAGATTTTCCTTTATTACCTTCTTATGTTCCTATGCCCAAGGTGACCATTAATCTGAATTTTGTGTTTATGATTTCTTTTGTTTTGTAAAATTAATCTTGTCACCAAATGTATGTATCTCCAAAGAATAAGTTATTTAATTTCTTGCTTGTTTTTAGATTTTATACAAAGTCTATCACTGTTTAAGTAGTCTTTTGCTACTTAAATTTTCTTCTTAAATTTATTAAGTTATGTTTTTCTAGGAACTTTTCATTTTACTTAAGTTTTAAAAATTATTGTCACAAAAGTATTTAGTATTCCCTTTTTAAATCTATTCTAAATAATTTCTAGTATTGTTTCTTTCTATGAATATCTTTTTATGAATCAACCTTACCAGAATTCTCTTTATTATACTTGCTGTTTCAAAAAACTAACTTTTGCCTTAACCCTTTGCTGATCCGATTCTATCTTTATGTTTTGTTTCCATGATTTTTGCTTTTATTTTTCCTCTATTTGTTCCTTTTTAAAACCTTTTATTTATATGTCAGATCATCAGTTTTCAGCCATTCTTCCTTTCTAATAACATACTGAAGCTGTAAATTTTTCTGTAATTTCTACCTTGGCCCTCTTCTACAAATATTGATAGGTAGATCTTTCATTACAACTTATTTTTAAGTATTTCTCAATTTCCCATTAGGATTTCTTCTTTGGCACATAGATAATTGAGAGGTGTGTTTTTGAAATTTACAAACTTCAGAAATATTTAAATTTATCTTTTTTGTTACTGACCTCCAACTTAATTGCATAATGATTGGAGAATATGGCCTGTATTGATTCTATTTTTCCTCTAAACATGTTGAGATGTGCTTTATGGCTTGGTACACAAGTTAATTTTTATAAATACTTAATGTGAGTTTGAGAAGAATCAACAAATTCTCTATTTACTTGTATCCAGGTTCTATTTTTTGCCCCATAAATTCAGCTTATTATTTTCCTAAAATCTTTATATTTACTTACATTTTAAATTTTATTTAAACTAATTGAAATATTTCTATTGAAATTTTACATGATCAGGATGATACAAGTCTCTATAGTTCTGTCAGTTTTTCTTTTTTTTTAATCATACTTTAAGTCCTGGGGTACATGTGCAGAATGGGTACGATTGTTACACGGTTATACATGTGCCATGGTAGTTTGCTGCAGCCATCACCCCGTAGATCTACATTAGGTATTTCTCCTAATGCTATCTCTACCCTAGCCCCCCACCCCCTGACAGGCCCTGGTGTGTGATGCTCCCCTCCCTGTGTCCATGTGTTCTCATTATTCAGCTCCCACTTACAAGTGAGAACATGTACTGTTTGGTTTTCTTTTCTTGTGTTAGTTTGCTGAGAATGATGGTTTCCAGCTTCATCCATATCCCTGCAAAGGACATGAACTCATCCTTTTTGTGGCTGCATAGTATTCCATGGTGTATATGTGCCACATTTTCTTTATTCAGTCTTACCTTAAAGACTTTGTTATCTGATATTAAATATAAATATACCAGCTTTTTCCACCTTTGTACTTTCAACCTTTCTGTGTCTTTATGTTCTAGGTGTGACTTTCATAATCACTTAACTGAATTTTGTGTTTTAATCCATTTCTACAGTCTCATTCTTTTAATGGTAAGTTTAGTCATTTACATTTTATTGAACTATGTAATATTGATTTATATAAATGCTTATTTTCTACCATGTAACATACTGTTTGTTCTAGTTTTACATGCTTTTTTTCCCTTTTATGCTTTTTGCTTTATTTGTTGAGTTTGTGTGTGTGTGTGTGTGTGTGTGTGTGTGTGTGTTTTCTTTTTCGGTGTGTGCGCTGTTTTTTAAATTGCTTTCTGTTTTGTTTTCCTGTTTCATTATGTTCCATTTACTGTTTTGCGAGCTTTAGAACTTTCTTTACAAATGTTTATGGTTACTCTTTGACTTTTCATCTTTGACTTTTATTCATGCTTTTACTGTATACTTAGCCCTTTTACTTGATGAAGTTTAATTTTTTCAGTATTCTAGCTCTCCTTCTAATAAATACATGAACTTTACATTTTTAAGACTACTCACTGGTTAGTTAACATGCATTTATTGTTGTCCGGGATCTTAGTTTTGCCATTATTATATACCCTCATTGTTTTAAACATTCAATATTTGCTTAGATTCCTTGCCACTTTGGAGCATGTCTCTGGAGTTCCTGGGAGTTTATTTTCATTTGCCTTTGCAGATACTGTATTGCAAAGCCTTGAGACGCATTCCTTATAACCAAATATAATCTCATTCCAAAAAAAGCCCGCAAATAATTGGAGACAGCTAACTTCACAGATATGTTAGTAAATGTTCAACAACCAGCTCTCCAGAAAAAACGCATTTGTAGCACTTGTTAATTTCCGTGGTGTAACTTCTCCCTCCACAGCTTATATCAAGCTACCCACATGATATCAGCCAGGCTGCAAAATTCCCAAACATTTAACAATCTGCTCTTGTGAGCTGGTAGGAGCTGGTTCCAGCGCATCACCAGCTATTTTGTACTTCTTGAGTCATCTTTTTTATTGAATCATCTCTTTTACTTGTTGAGGCAATCTCTATTCCTTATCTGACATAATTTTAAATGTGTTGCACTTTATCTGGATTTTCATTCTAGAATAACCTCCAACGTCAGTTGCTTTACCTCAGGGGCTAGAACTTACAATGTTATTCTGGGTTGTTTAACTCCAGCTAAGTTGTATGCGCTTTATGAGCGCTCATACAGACAAAGTGTTTTAGAGTGTGAATATATATGGCCTGCTCTCAGAAGCAGCTATCTGGAGTTGCACTCTTTTTCCAGAATGAGGAGAAAGACTATTCATACTAGAATTAGAGAACTGGGCATCGCTGTTGTGGCAACTGGGCATAGCTGTTTGGCTGCAGTATTAAGTGCAGAAGGCAAAGAAAAACGAGGCTTTAACATCTTAGCAGGAGATTAGTGGTGATAAACTGGAATTAAAGGCCTTATTACTAAATGTTCAACCCTTAAAAATTATGTGGAATACAGATCTTTCTTCTACCTCTGTAAATCTCCCACCTGACCACCTTCATTCTTTTAAACTTATCACTGGCACTCTGCGTGTCCTCACAATTTTTCTACTTTATGAAGAAATTTTTTTTGAGGTTATTTCCTAGTTCTTCCTTATCTCAGATGACACCTTGCACTTGTTACCACCTTTAGGTTGCTCAGACTTCCATAGCGATTAAGAACTGTGCAAACAACAGGTGGTGATGATTATGATGGTAATGATTATGATTGACATCTTAGGAATCTATCTGTTAGGAATTGTACTGAAAAGTCAAGGTCCATTAAAGTTTCTTACATCTCAAAGATCTCCAATCTCAACACTGAGGCAGTAGCACATTTTTACACCACAGGGCTGGAGGACTAAATAGGTCTTTCAGGCAGATTTTATTCCTTGGACTTTCATGGTTTCATAAAACTGTATATAATTCTTAATTAGGGAAGATTTGTCACAGGTTAGATAATTGAAATGGTTTATAAACAAATCTGTGAAATTAATTTCCTGGTCAGTTTTTCTTTTACGGCAGTCATGAGAAGCTAAGGTCTCTAGGGTCAATGGGAAAGCACTTGCGTATCAATTTGGCTGGAAAGAAAGCCATCCTAACAGTGGTGAAAGTTACTACATAAAGAATAAAATTTTACAAGTAGGGGAGTAGAATGAGTTGAGGTAGAAAAATTTGTACAAGGACTTTTCTGTCTAAAGGAAACTTGATCTAAAGAATATAAGACGATGTTGTTTCCTTCCTTGTGTATTGAAACAGTTACATTTTGATACTTAACAAACAACACCAAATCATCATATCTGAAAACAACCACTATTCATTTTGTTTGTGATTCTGGGGACTAGCAGTTTGGTCTGGGTTTTCAGTTGAGCTGTTTTAGACTTGGCTGTGATCAGCTATTGAGTCATTTGGGAGCTGGCTGGTCCAAGATGACTTTGCCTGGGATATCTTAGCTGTGCTTCACCTTCCCCAGCAGACTGCCTTGGTGGTATTCATCTGGTGGCATTCCAAGAGGCTCAGAACTGCCACACTACATGTAACTTTTGCTGTGGTCTGTTGGTCCCACTAAGTCACAAAGCCCAGAACAGATTCAAGGAGTCAACTGGATTCTGTTGACACCACATCTTGAGGAGAGAAACACAATGTCACATTATAAAGTGGTGTGCAAACAAAGGTACGCATAATGACAGCCACTTCTGCCAACAATTTACCACAGGCACCCCAGCACTTAGAGGACATCATTGTCCATGCTAGGTAATCTTCCTTTATTACTGTTTTTCAAAGTAGAAGTTAGGCGAGCCAATAGAGAGACCGACAACAATAAGGTCGAAGACTCATTTTCAGCTTATAGAAATTTGTTCAATTACTAACTAAGCATGTTGCTATCCCAAGAGGGAAAATAATGTAGGTTGGTCTTTTTAAAATTATGACATTATGAAGTGACCAAAGACATTTATGTGCTATTCAGAAATTCTTATTTGGTAGGTTTTTATAGTTTAAAAAACAAATTCCTTTCCTATTTAACACATTATTATCCTGTAATTTCAATTATTTCTGTGAATCTAATGTAGGCTTACTATAATATGATAGGCTTTAGTAATGTATACTATGAGATTTATGGCAGGAATAAAAATTCCTTGTAATATGGCGAGACCATAAAGATATAGCTTGTGAATTTTTAGTATAACACGATGATCTTTGAACACTAAATCTTTCAAGTTAGCCTCCTTAAATTCACATTATTATTAATATTAGAACATTGTAGTTCTCAGTACACTTGTTCTCTTACACATTAAACTTTCATGATATTTTATTGCTCTATCACGTAATTTATATTATACCATATAATATAAATTATACCACATAATATAAATTATATTCCATATAATATAAATTAAGGATAGAGCATATAGATGGAATTAGATGGGATTATGTAAGTGTAGCAGGCTGTCATAGATGAGCCTAGCATACCAGCTGTACAACCAGCCACACCTGGCCTGTTGGGGCATGGCATACCTTTTCCTTACTGAGACAGGACAGTCATGTAAACCATAATGTTAATCAACCCTTTTCGCTGAGCAGTGCACGACCTACACAATGGCACCTGGTGGCCCTGCACTCAGGGGCTCAGGATGAGTGCCAGTGATGAGTGCGAGACCTGGGGAGGATAAATTCATTGGCTACTGGCAGTAGAGGCTAAGGAGAGGCACCTGACAGACTACTCAGAGTGTTGGGAGGTGGCCAGCAACCAGCAAAGGAAGGAGCAGTATGCTGGACACGGAGACTTTGGCCCCAGCCGTAGCTTTGTCCTTATTGTAGACTCTCAGGATGTTGCAGTTATCTGCAAGTGCGTTTCTTCTTCTGCAAAACGGGGGTGTGAACACTTAAAGGGCTCTCACGAAGATAAAATAAGAGAAGCATGCGGACATACTGTAAGAGAGCCTGGTGTGACTGTATTATATTATTCTCCTCCCAGCTGTTGTCATGACAGGGAGAAGTAGACTGCCCATCACTGCAAAAGTAGGCCTTTTCAATGGCACTTTTCCAGTTTGCTTACGTGGTGAAGGGGTGTGTGGACTACTTTGGCCCTGTGGATGTTTGGACCTCCACACCACTGACCCTGCCTGAGCTGGCCGCCACAGTTCTGCCATTGGTAACATGTACCTCCACTCACCTGCACTTCCCCTTCTGAACCCATTCTCCCACTCAGGACTAGAGGAGGTCAAGGCCGACCTATTGCAGGCAGAGTGAAGATTCGCCTTATTGGACTTGTCCTTGATCTCTTTGGATAACAAGTGAAGTGTATGGGCCAATTTACATAACAAAAATGTTACCGTGAAAACTAATCAGAGGTGGGGGAAAATGTAATTGTAAGCTTGTTGGGGAATTTGGTGCTGCTTTTGGTTGAACAATGTGGATTCTGAAATTCTCGTATTAGTTTAATTTCTTGCAGAGAGACAGAAGTCTTGGCCTCTTTAAAAAATAAGATGGAGTAAATCTGCATCACATTTTAGTTGTAGCAAATGATCTGTAGGTCATTGTTTTTATTCCCACATTTCTAGATTTCAGAGTAAGCAGAAATTGAAGTGGGGTCATGATTGAGAATTGGGGTGCACTAATATGGAAGTCATATGTCTTATGTTTTGACATTGGGAGTCAGTGAGAAGAAGGGAAGCAGTAGTCCTTGATTTGACCAGGGAAAGTTTTATAAAAATCTCAGGGCAAATAAGTGTTCTCAGAAATACTTGTAGTAAGACCAGTATGAATACAAATCTATACCAAATACCTGCAAAAGAAGTTGGGTCCTAGGATTTGATGTGTATCCATCTAGAATTGTTAAGCATGCTCTGAATGAAGAGACCGACCACCTCAACAGGCTTTGTGTAAGCAACAAGGCTGTTTATTCACTTGGGTGCAAGCAGGCTGAGTCCAAAAAGAGAGTCAGTAGAGGGTGGTGGGATAGGAGCTTGTTTTATAGGTTGGGGGGTAGGTAATGGAAAGTTACAATTTAGGGCAGTTTTTTTGCCAGCTAGAGGGGTGTCACAGGGTCCAATGTCACAAAGTTGACCTATCAGTTGAGGCAGGAACGGCGGTAGAATGTCACAAGGTTGGTTAATCAGGCACTGCAGGAGCTAGCTGTTTTTCTCCTTTTGCGATTTCTCTGTTACCTTAGGCTTTCTGGCTCTGGGAGGCCATCTGGAGGTGTACATGTGGGTCACAGAGGTCCATGGCTTCACTATGGTATAGCCAGCCCATGGTGCAGTCAGTTCAAAGAAACTTGCAGCATACTGCCCCTTCCCTTGGAAAACTCAAACATTTAGCTATGACAACATGACTGAATCATGTAACATTCTTTTCTTCACAGGCATATAATCAAATTAAAGTATAGCATTATACTTAGTAGCTAACTATGTATGCTGTACTGCTTGAGGAAACACTGATTTTAAGCTGAGCTGGCAGTGAAGATAAATAGATTTGGCAATTTTCTAGCTTATTTGGTTCTTAAACTCACTTAAACCTCTCAATCAAACTCCTAGTTAAACAAAATATTTTAAATATGTATATATATGCAGCATATACACATATTCAAGACATAACAGCATCTCAGGGTAGGGTCATTGTTTATGAAAGCGGGAGTGTCAGTTGTCAGCAACACAGCCCTGGAAGCTGAAAATCCAAGGCCTATTTTCTATTTTTATACTTTGGAATGAAGAAAAATAATGCTGCGTTTCCATTATTTATGAACATGGTTAAAAAAAGAAGCAGTGAAATTTCACTGCTTTCAAAGAATAATTTATTTTGATTCCACACGGGGCCTTTCGCCTTTCTTCACAATCTCCCCTTCCCTGTGGGTACCTCAGGCAACCTTGGTGGTATGAAATCTTAGCTCCTGCTGGGGAAGGGGAAAGAAAGCTGGTGGGCTCTGGCTGGGAGTGTTCCCTCAGCTTGGAAGGCAACCGATTAATTGATCAGAAATGTTTTGAAGGGCTGCAGACAAAACTGAGGCATAAAATGGAGACTTTGTCCTCAAGGGATTTACTATGAGAGCAAGGAATACGGAGCGTGACATACCTAAATTGTTCAGAATTCAGATTTAGGCTATGAAACAGCTTCTACTTATTTTGTGCTAATTTTGTGCTAGACATCAGGCTAAATACTGTACTTACATAATCTCTGATCCTCATTCCAACCCTACCAGCCAGCTGATTATTCTCATTTTGTGGATAGAAAGGGTGAGGCTTAGAGACGTGAAGTGAGTGTGCCCCAGGTCACACAGCTGGTAAGTGATAAGCATAAGCTTCCAACGCAGGTGTCACAGTTTTCAAGCTAGCACCCCCCTCCTTGGGGGCAGCTCTGTCCTAGAAAGCCAGAGCAGCAGGGAGAAGAAGCTAGGGACCAGACCAGGAAGCAGCAGGCTGAGGCTGGTTGACTAGCAGGCTGACACTGACTTCTGCAGGACCGCACACCCTTTCTGGGGAGAAGATCCCCTCCCTCAGTTGCCTTGGTGACCCAAAAAGACCGTGGTCCTTCTTTTGTTTCTGCCAGATGGTCCTGCTGAATCATTCCCACCTCACTGTGGCTAAATTACCTGCCTTAATTCTATATTTTTATTTCTGTGGCTCTGATATAATGGGAAATAGCTCAGTTTTAATGCTAGTTTTTAGAGTGAGATTTCTAAAGAAATGATTTAACTTACTTTGTAAACCAGAACAATTTTGAGAGTGAAAGGAGACTCTGTTAGTAATTACTGCCAGGACTATCCCAGGCATCCAGGACTTAAAATCATTCTACCAATATGGGATCAAAGGATGCAGTTAACATGGAAATGAGACCCACATTATTCAAACAAGAACATCTTTAGGGCATTGAGCAGCCAAGTGGAAGTGAATGCCATTAACAGAAAGAGTGATTATCTGCTGCCTGATGTCAGGGCACAAATTTGGGCAACTTAGTCCTAAACCTTCACCCGCCCCTTACTAAGCCAAGGCAGCCCTGATTTACTGTGTCAGGGTGACACTGTTATGTGGAAACCTCTTGCTTACTGCCAGAGTTAGTGAATTTGCACTGTTCTAACTTACAGAATTTAAATAATTTCTAATCCTTGAAGACCTTTTAAATCTTTTCTGCCTAAAATTTACAAATTGAACTGCAACCACAAATACTAATGTTTACCCAAACAGAAAATCTTGCAAGAATAGGGAAAAAGCCACATACTGACAAGCTGGGCTCCAAAAGAAAGAAAGGAGGTGAGGCATGGGGAGGGAAGAATGGGAAGATGGGAGGAGGAAGGGAGGGAGAGAGTTCAGTCTAGGTGGTTTTAAACCAACATGATCCAGGAACATCTTCCAGTCTGACAGTGGCCTTCTAACACAAGACTCCTCTTTTCCATCCCTGACCCCCTTGTCATTTGTTCTTTTTGGGCTGACACCTGGGTGTTGGTTTATGACAGCATCATTGATCAAATGACACGTTGTCTTCTATTATGTCTGGTAATAAAAAGAGACATAAAAATGCTTCTTGGAATAACTTGACAGTGTCAATTTAGATAGTAACTTCCAGTCCTAAATCTCTCTGGGAATGAAAACAAATTCCATTTATCTAAAACCAAGGTGTTTTTCATTACTCATGATGAAAATAATACTTACTCTGAGATGAGAGGGTCATCAACAATTCTCATCAAACTACCTTTAATGAGGGAGGAGGTTTCCAAAGAGAGCCCCAGTAAGGTCAACATTTCTCTGGTGTCCCTTATTTTATATTATAAATGTATGAACATTTTACATTCTCTTTTATAATATAGTCATTTTATTTTACTATCAAATTTCTCAAAATATTTTTAGTTAGAGATATGTGCAGAGATGAAAAATGAGCCATTTTTATTCTGCGGCTTCATGTTTCCCTTTGGCATCATGCCAGCCCCTTCATTCTGAGAATGTGGGGATAAAACCACCCCAGAGCAGCTAACAGAAGGGAAGAGTTAATTATTTTAAGAGTTATAGACACACATTTTTGATGATAAAAGTCAACTGAGAATCTAGAAATACTAATTTCATTTCAAAGCTTTAAAAAATAGTTTATTAAACTAGAAGCACAGTATTGAATAAAGAAATTACTCTGATGATGTTACTACACATATTGGCTGACAAGGAAGATAGGGAGAGGATACACAGAAATGTGCGCTAAAGTCTTTGTATGGACCAAATAAAACCTTTAGTGCCCCTTCTCTCCCAAAATATTCCATTATCCATAAGTATTCCCTTGGTTTTTATCAGAAAGATAATTTACAATTTTGAAATTTAGGGTAAGTAGAATTAAAATGAAGAATGAAGTCACAAAATTGTGTGTGAAGTTTTCTTTTGTTTTTGTTTTTGTTTTGAGATGGAATCTCACTCTATTGCCCAGGCTGGGGGACTGAAGTGCAGTGGTATGATGACAGCTCATTGCAGCCTCTACCTCCCAGTCTTAAGTGATCCTCCTGCCTCAGCCTCCTGAGTAGCTAGGACTACAGGCATGTGTCACCATGCCCAGCTAGTTTTTAAATTTTTAGTAGAGTTGAGTTCTATCTGTATTGCCCAGGCTGGTATTGAACTCTTGGCCTCAAGCAATTCTCCCACCTTGGCCTCTCAAAGTGCTAGGGTTATAGGTGTGAGCCACCACACCCAACTGAGGACTTTTAATAACTCTGAATTTGCTTTTCTTTTTCTGTTGATAGAGACTTGCTTTTATTTCTTGGAAGTAAGGACAGATGAGTATAAACTTGGGCATTCTTAGAGGAGACTTAAAACAGAAAACTGATGTACTTCCAAACATTTTGATTTTCTGATAAGCACAATTAACCTCAGGATAAATTCATAGACATAATATGGGCTTTCATTATATGTTACTGTCAGCATCCTAAAAACAATAGCAGCAACAAACAGAGAACCAAAAATGAATGACCACCTTAAAGTCTAAATAAAACACAATAAAACTGAAGATGCTGATAACATTAAAAGAAAAAGGCAAACTTGATTTTATTTAACATTGTCTTACTTTTTGAAATTTCAAGTATCTTGATGTATATAATTAAATTTATTTTCACAGTGGAATTGTTTTATAATTATTTAGCCACTAGAGACCAGTCTTGCTTGACACATGAGAGATTATGGACCCAAGAGTGCATAGCACCATTTCCACCATATGCTTTGAGATGATTGAAAACACAAAGGCCATATCTGCCATGTTAGTGCTCTTCATTCATTGTCCAGACCTCTATTGAGTCCTCCCTATGTCTTAGGCACTGTGCTGGATGCTGAATAATTTAAAATGGATACAACATACTCTCTATCTTCTAATTTCACAGTCTAGAGTACAGACTGTGAAGGTGTGCTGGATTCTGTTAGGTGAGCTTAGCCAAAGATGGAAATTTTGTTTCCCAGGACAATAATTTCTCTGACTGGTTTTTTAAAGAAGAGCTTGCTTGAAATCTGCTTGCAGAAATGAAGTAGAATTCATGACTCTCAGAAGGTTGTTACCATTGGCTATGGTGATAGATGCAGAAGTGCCCAATGGGCTCCTCCTCTTTCCCTCCAGCTTGTCTTTAAACAATGACCCCAGGTCCACCACCAAGTGCTTAGCTGGGGACACACCAAAAGTGCATCTCTGCACAGGCAACTCTTTCCAGGAGAAACAATTTTCATAGCTCTCCTTCATGAGCTCTCCTTTTGTGGTCTCACTTTGATGGCTTTTTCAATTTCATTTCAAGTTCCTGCTGGTTGACCCACACCTTTGCTTCAAAGCACCTGTCTAGTGACTATTTTTTTTTTTTTTGACCATCTAACTCTCCCTTCTAGATTTTCTTTTCCTCAGCTCCTCCCATATTTGCATAAGGGCTAACTTTTACAATAAATTCTTTATTCCCATAATACTTATAGTTAATCAAGTTTTCTGTCTGAATGCTATACAAACCCTTACAAGAGGATATTATAATGGAGACAGGTAGTGGGCATTAAGGAAGATCAGAAAGGAATGATATCTTACCCATATTTGGTAGTGCCATGAGCCTGATCAGGGAAGGCTTCTAGGACTAGGTGAGGCAGGCCTGGCAAAGCTGGTAAGGGCATTCCAGAGAGATGGTATGTGATATGGTTTGGCTCTGCATCACCACCCAAGTCTCATCTTGCAGGTCCTATAATTCCCATGTGTTGTGGAAGGGACTGGTAGATGATTGAATTATGGAGGAAGGTCTTTCCCATGCTGTTCTTGTGATAGTGAATAGATCTCATGAGATCTGATGGTTTAAAAACATAGAAGTTTCCCTGCACAAGCTCTCTCTTTGCCTGCTGGCATCCATGTAATATGTCACTTGCTCCTCCTTGCCTTCCACCATGATTGTGAAGCCTCCTCAGCCATGTGGAACTGTAAGTCTAATGCAACCTCTTTCTTTTGTAAATTTCCCAGACTCTGGTGTGTCTTTATCAGCAGTGTGAAAATGGACTAATATAGTAAATTGGTTCCTGTGGAGTGGGGCATGTTAAAAAGATATCCGAAAATGTGGAAGCAACTTTGGAACTGGGAAACAGGCAGAGGTTGGAACAGTTTGGAGGGCTCAGAAGAAGACAGGAAAATGTGGGAACATTTGGAACTTCCTAGAGACTTGTTGAATGGCTTTGAAAAAATGCTGATAGTGATATGAAACATAAGGTCTAGGCTGAGGTGGCATCAGATGGAGATGAGGAACTTTTTGGGAACTGGAGAAAAGGTGACTCTTGTTATGTTTTAGCAAAGAGACTGGTGGTGTTTTGCCCCTGCCCTAGAGATTTGTGGCACTATGAACTTGAGAGATGATTTAGGGTATCTGGTGGAAGAAATTTCTAAGCAGCAAAGCATTCAAGAGGTGACTTGGGTGCTGTTAAAGGCATTAGTTTTAAAAGGGAAACAGAGCATAAATGTTTGAAAAATTTGTAGCCTGACAATGTGATAGAAAAGAAAATCCCATTTTCTGAGGAGAAATTCAAGCTGGCTGCAAAAATTTGCATAAGTAACAAGGAACTGAATATTAATCACCAAGACAATGGGGAAAATGTCTCCAGGGCATGTCAGAGATCTTTGTGGCAGCCCCTCCCATCACAGACCCAGATGTTTAAGAGGAAAAAGTAGTTTCAGGGGCCAGGCCCAGGGTCACTGTGCTGTGTGCAGCCTAGGGACTTGGCACCCTGCATCTCAGCCACTCCAGAAATGACTAAAAGGGGCCAACATACAGCTCAGGCTGTGACTTCAGAGGGTGCAAGCCTCAAGCCTTGACAGCTTCCATGTGATGTTAAGCCTGTGAGTGCACAGAAGTCAAGAATTGAGGTTTGGGAACTTCCGATTAGATTTCAGAAGAAATGTGGGGTTGGAGCCTCCACATAGAGTCCCTACTGGGGTACCACCTAACGGAGCTGTGAGAAGAGGGCCACCTTCCTCCAGACCCCAGAATGGTAGATCCGTAGACAGCTTGCACTGTGTGCCTGGTAAAGCCACAGGCATTCAATGCCAGCCCATGAAGTCAGCTGGGAGGAAGGCTGTATCCTGCAAAGACACAGGGGTGGAGTGTCCCAA
The DNA here is from genome assembly GCF_009761245.1 of Sapajus apella. Lineage (NCBI taxonomy): Eukaryota > Metazoa > Chordata > Mammalia > Primates > Cebidae > Sapajus > Sapajus apella. Next base: position 23,976,718 of record NW_022436966.1, on the reverse strand, counting down.
GACTATGAGAACCCACCTCTTGCATCAGTGTGACCTAAATATGAGACATGGAGTCAAAGGAGATCGTTTTAGAGCTTTAAGATTTGACTGGCCTGCTGGATTTCAGACTTGCATGGGGCCTGCAGCCCCTTCACTTTGGCCAATTTCTCTCATTGGGGATGGCTGTATTTACCTAATGCCTATACCCCCATAGTATCTAGGAAGTAACTAACTTGCCTTGGCTTTTACAGGCTCCTAGGTGGCAGGAACTTGCATTTTCTTGAATGAGACTTTGGACTGTGGACTTTTGAGTTAGTGACTTTGGGGCACTGCTGGGAAGGTATGATTGGTTTTGAAATGTGAAGATAAGAGATTTGGGAGGGGCCAGGGGAAGAATGATATGGTTTGGCTTTGTGTCCACACCCAAATCTCATCTTGCAGCTCCCATAATTTCCATGTCTTGTGGGAGGTACCTGGTGGGAGATGATTGAATTATTGGGTGGATCTTTCCCATGCTGTTCTCATGATAGTGAATGGGTCTCAAGAGATCTGATGGTTTTAAATGGGAGTTGTCCTGTACAAGCTCTCTCTTTGCCTGCCACCTCCCATGTAAGATGGGACTTGCTCCTCCTTGCCTCCCACCAAGATTGTGAGGCCTCTCCAGTCCAATAAAACCTCTTTCTTTTGTAAATTTCCCAATCTTGGGTGTGTCTTTATCAGCAGTGTGAAAATGGACTAATACGGTAATGCAACCTTGTGGAGCTGCAAATAATTGTGCATGACCAGATCATGAGGAGAGGTGTGGTGAAAGTTAAGTTTGGAGAGGTGAGACAGGAACCAGATCATAAAATTATTTTATGACTGACCAAGGAGTCTGTGTTCTGTGGACAATGGGGGACCTTGGAGTGCTTTAAAGTAAGGAAGAGATTGATGAGGGTTACTCTGGAAAATTTCTCTGGCATCTATATAGAGGCTGAATGGTAGATAAACAAAATTAAAATCAGGGGGCAAAGAAGAAGCCTGTTACATCAGTCCAAATTAAAACAAAATGCAAACCTTACTAACAGAGGGACAGAAGAGAAAGAGGGAATGTTACCCTATGATGGGCTGAAGCATGAAATTTGTGAAAGATGCTGAGAAGGAGAGGTCAGAGAAGTTGTAGGAGAATCAGAAAAGAGTGTGAACAAAGGGAGGGGAGAACTTTAACAGAGGGAAATGGTCGATAGTGTAAGGAAATTAGGAGGACAGAGAACTGCCCATTCTCTTTTAACCATGTAGATATCATTGATGACCATAGGTGAAGTAGTTCCTGCCATATTTGTTTTATTATTCTTTCACTAGCTTTCTGGACATGGAAACTCTTGAGAAAATTGCATTGTAAATACAGCAACCCTCTGCAGTTAAGGGAACAAAACGCCCTTAGCTCCAGTGACCAGCTAACTTTACTTAATAACAGAGTCCACTTTTTCCAAATACAGAGGCTGATCAAGGCATCAGAAGCCTCCTTTTCCTCTGATCCTTTGCCCCCAGTAGAATTCAATTCTGGCTTTTTATGTGGCCAGCCATTTAAAACCTTTTAGTAACTTGGCAATAAACTGAATGATGATGGGGAAAGGTAGGAAAAGAGGTGGCTTTTCCTAAATCTGAAGCTTACTTTGTCTTGACCTCTTTAGTCAGAAATAGTGTGTTTTGATTCTCTGAATGAGCCATCATCATTTTTCATGAGGCCATGCATGGGGTGTTTCTCCATTGCTCTCTCTGCTGTGGGACTCATAAGTGGCTGCCCTCTGCCCAGGTGACCCTGAGGAAGAAACTTCACCATGTTCATGGGAAAGACCACAGAAACTGAAACCAGAGGATAAACTTCCTCTTCTTTACTAGTGGTTGAAGCTAATTATTCACTCCACAGAATTCATTTTATGATTTGCGTTCTCCTTTATTTTTAACAAATGTTAAATTAACAAATGTTAATTTTGTCTTTTTTCTTTCTAAAACATCTCTAAAAATCTATCTATTTAGTTTGTAAAGAGTGGAATAAGCTACAGTTTCCATGGAGCAATCTCTTCCTCCCACAGAACCTGTGACTGAGGAGTGGCTTTTGCTATGTCCTTGTGTGTTAACACAGTTGCTTTAGGTTAACCAGTAGCTTGTGACAGAGAATGAGCAATCTGAGGCACCGAAAACTTTCCTCTTATGCAGAAAAATTATGAACCTCTAAATGGCTATTCATACTTTGAAATCCTGCTGTTAAAATGCAAATCTCCTAACCTAGGCAATAACATTCACCCACACACGGCCACCCAATAGATGTGAACTGCTTTGAGAGAAGCGGCGATGTTTTGTTTACCTTGTGTCTCTAATTCCAAGCACTGTGTCTGGCACATTTATCATATAAATGGTAAATGTAACTGGAGGGCCCCCCTTATTTTGTTTCTAAAATGGGTACAACATGTTTTATGAATAAATTTTTTTGAAAATCCATCTTTCTCCTAGTTTTTTCTTCCAGAGGGCCTCCCCAAGGAAGGCTTAGAGGTTCTTCAAACTAATCTTGGTAGTCACTTGTTATCCTGTCCACCAACTCAGCTCTAAACCACTGGTTTCCCCCAATGCCACATTATCATGTTATCTTATAATTCATTTCTCCTGGCTGCAAGTGAGCACAGTCTCCTCTTCAAAAGTACAGCTAAGGCCAGATTCATTTATGGATTGCTGATGAAGTAACAGAAGAACCACCCCAAGTATAATGTGCATTGTCACAGCAGTGGCCACTTCTGTGACCCACAGACACTAATCCGTGAGCCTGAGAAGGTTTTATTTCCTCTTCCGTTTGTTTCAAGGGAACTCTTGAAAAGTCACTGGCAATAGTCAACAATGTATTTTCCCAAGTAGGCAGTATTCTTCTTTAAACAATGCCATTTAAGGAGCATTAATTATTAAACCTGCTTTTTAAAACAGTTATCACAATCTTTAAGGGCACATTCTCACTTACTGTGGATGTATCAAATTTACCCAACCAAAAAATGCAAACTTCAGCCTACACCATCTGCATTCACATTTGTGGGGGAATAACAGTTTTCTCTGAGAGCAATTGTTGGCATTTACATGATGTCTGAGTAATTCTGTTGATTTCCCCAAAACTGAGGAAGTTGGTGTCAAAAGTTTCTGATTCCCGATGAGTAGTTTTGTCATTAAAGTATAATTAAAACATTTGTCTTGATTGGAACCCCATTATATAAGTATATATTGAATTAAATGGATTTTAGAATCTTGTGATTAAGAAACCCTTTACTCTTAATAATTGCTTCTCAAACAATGGCAAATAGAGAAAACGGTAATGGTTAGAGAAGTTCCTCTAAAATTCTGCATCATCAGCACATTATTGTTGTTGCTGTTATTTGAAAATAGGAAGTGGTGGTATTTCATCTTAATAGAGAAGAAAAATGGCTCTTGATTCTTCCCTGTTCTTGTGTACCCTCCTCCCTTTCGAATCATATTCATAATGTGAGAATCCCCCGCTTCTACAAATCTTACTCAGACGAAGCAGTGTGTTTCCATGAGAAAAGCGTAAACTGGGAGATCTGTAACTTCTTCTCATGATTTTGGACAAAAATATTTGGGCTACAGTTTCCTTATTCAGAGAGGGTGATGACGTTTGTCTTCTCACAGGTCAATGTAGGATACAGAGCTATTCCCTTACTTACTGGTGAACCTCTCTTGGGGAAATCTGGGTGCTGGGAAACAGATGGTTCTGTATCTCTGGGTAAGGCACACAGAAACGGGAGTGTGGGCCTAGGTTCCAGTGGAAAGGTGCTGAGAATGGAGGCTCTGCATGTATCTGAGAGTTGACTCCAGGACCAAGGTTTTCAACAGTGGAGAATCCTTGAAAGAGCTGTGCCACTCCCTACTTACTGGATGCTAGGAAATGAGCATACATGGTCTGTGAGTCTCAGACTGGAGCTCATGGACAAAAGCTTTCAACAGCCCAAATGTTTCATAGAAGAATGTTTTAAAAATTATGTTGCATTTCAATTATAATGCAATGCATGACAGGCATATTTAGGCATTTTAAAGATCACTCATTCCAAGAATGGAACACACTTCCCATGCGGACATTTACATTTGTTTTTATAAATGTTATTTTCACTAAATGAAAGTCAAATGGTGTCAGGGAGTGATGCATTAATGAAAGTATCACAGGAAGACACGTGATGGGAGAGCTGAGCCATCAGAGGGCGTAAGGGCAGACATGCCCATCAAATTCACAATATGCTCCTGCACAGGCACTCCAAAATTGTACAGACACCCTCTACAGATCCCATCTTTGAACAAGCCAAACTGTCATTGCTCATTCCCTGTAAGCATGGCCAGGCACATGAAATGAGACCTGCTTCTGGCACTCAGGATTTACTTAATGAAAATTTCAATAATGCTGCAATCATAACCTTCTTTTCAAGCAAACAAGACAGCATTACAGAGTTATCAAATGACACTTAATTAAAATTGGCACTTGAAGATGGTTTGTTGGCAATGTTTTGGAAAAATATGAGGACTATTTGTTGTGAACCAGCAAGCAAAGCTTTGAAATAATTAATAACATACTTATTCTAACAGGCATTATCTGAATTACTGAAGCCAAAATACCAACAAAAAATTATTCAGTACAGCACCTGACCTAAGGCTCATCTTTTTCCTATTAAAACCAATACTGAAGATCTAGTTTCAGCAGGACAACATGCTTTATCACAGTGAATTAATGGTTTTGATTTGAATTTTATTGGTCTTATAGTTTAGTTATTACATGTTTTTAATGTATATGTTTGGTTGTGGTTTAATGATTTTTGAAGGAGTTTATAGCTAGTTTTAGTCAGTATTGGAAATCCACAGGAATGTTTTTCTCTTTTAAAGGGATCTATGCATCATTCAAATTTTGGAGGTACTGTTACAGGAGTTAAGAGCACAGAGTTTAAATTCAGACCTGTGTTCAAAACCTGAGCTCTCACTCTTAAAAATTATGTAAATTTGAATGTGTTATTTAATTGAATTGTGTTTCATTTTCTTGATCTGCTAAAATTGATACACTGAAAATAATCATTATCATAATTATAATTAAAATAACATATCATTGGAATAAGTAAAGTAATAGCTCCCCAGTGTAAAGATCTCTGGCATATAGTAAGTGCTTAATAAAAGTGAGTCATTATCATCATCCTCATTTTTTAAGCTTTGGCCTGAGAGACCCAAGAGTTGGCACAACCAGATAAGAAGGTAAGAGATGCAGGCGGAGCATCTGCTAGGACTCATTGTTTTCAACAGAAACAATTTTTTAAAGGTTATTAGACTGCAGCAGCTGCAGGAACTACCATTGTCTCTGGAAGCAACTGAGGATGTGTGTCTGTGGAGACCACATTGCCCGGAGGTCCCACCCCCTGTAACAGCACTATAGCATTAGTCACCTCGGGAGGAAAGCAGTTGTTTCAGTCTTGTCTCTTAGACTGATGCATCCAGAACTGTGTTGACCTCCTCAGCACAGCTCCCTGCCCTGTAATCTCACAGTCACCCTTGCATCTATCCCTTTATGTAGGTTTTCAGGTCTTGGCTCTTGATTTTCTTCAGATTATGTCTGCCGTGGCTATTCAAGGGACATCCTAGCCTCACCCATTGTGTTTCTTGGGACCCCTGTAGCTGTCATTCCCTGTGGGTTTCCCCAGATCCTAACAGGGGAAACCAGAGCCTTCCTGGGAATGAGAAGGCTAGTGGGAGGAATTCATGGTGTAAATTATTTTCTCCTGTTGTTCTCCTCCTTTAATGCCCAGGGTTTGTTGAAACATATCTTGAAGACATATTTCGTAGAACTAACAGAAGTCCTGATCAGATTGTCCAGTGGGGTTCCTTCAACCCTAGCCTCCTCCTTCAGTTGCTGTTATCACAAGTTTCTCAGATTTGGTTAGGACATCTCAGAGCTACTGCCTAGTGAATCTGGGGAGAGAATGGGGTCAAGGTTGGGTAAATATCAAAGAGCTAGGCTGATCTTGCTGGAAAGGAGACAGAATGCTATGTGGATAATGGAGAGAGAAGTAAAAGAGTAGGCTGTTTTAGCCCTGCAGACCACATAGAATGTTCACTGTGATGATTTAAAAAAAAAAAAACAAAAAACACTTGCAAACCTGGTTGAAATCCCATAGAAAGCCAGCCTGATTCCTTCTCATGTGGTCTGTGGTGAGATTTGCTGATGTGGGCATCTGGTTAGAGTTGCATTAGCATGTAGTACACATACCCCTCTCTTCGCAAACCGCAAAGCCCTCTGGACAGATTTTTTCCTCTTCTTCTTTTTCCAAGAGCATCTCAAAGTCTTTCTGTGATCCCAAAGGTCATGAATTATTCACCGTATATAGCATCAAGCTTTCAAAAGCTTACTTTTTAAAAAGTAAAACTGCCCAAACAGCCCAATAATTTCTTCTGCCTTTATTTTCATTAACTGAACAACATCTTTAGAATTATTACTCACTTTCCTTCCGGGCCGTCTTTTTGTTGGTTTGGTTCTCTCTTGCTTTAACACCCGCCCTCTCCCTGCACCACCAGTAATGTAGAGGATTCATCCTGTCTTGCCTCTGCCATGTCCAGGCCAAGGCTGTGGTTTATATATGTCATCAGGTCTACGTGTAAATGTCACCATCTTCATTTTAAATACCTTCCTGACCACACATGGAAAGATATAATATTGCTCTTGTATAGTATCAGCCCAGCTGCAAATTCTAATGACAGAAGGTATTGACCACCTACCTGCATCCCTTTAGCATTTCTTAAGATTCAGGAAGCACCCACAGCTTAGGTTTGTATTCCCACACTGCCATCAACTAAAGTAGGGACTTTGGCCAGTAGTGATGTCTTTCTGAGCCCCAGTTTTCTCATCTGCAAAAGAGGATAAGAACTATCCAGCAGCATAGTGAAGGTTAGAGACAGAATGCCTACCCAGCATACAGCATAAAGTATTTAACTAGTGGTGTAAATATATATATATATATATATATATATATTTATTTTATTTATTTATTTTTTGAGACAAGGTCTTGCTCTGTTGCCCAGGCTAAAGTACAGTGGTGTGATCATGGCTCACTGCAGCCTCAACCTCCCAGGTTCAAGCGATCCACCTACTTCAGCATCCTGAGTAGCTGGGACTACAGCCAAGAGCCACAGTGCCTGGCTAATTAAAAAACAATGTTTATGAAGAGGAGATCTCACTATGGTTGCCCAGGCTGGTCTCAAACTCCTGAGGTCAAGTGAGCCTCCTGCCTTCACCTCCCAAAATGTTGGGATTACAGGAATGACCTACCACATCTGGCCTAAATAATTTTCTTGATCAAGCTGGGTGTGGTAGCATGCAACTATAGTCCCAGCTACTTGGGATGCTGAGGTGGAAGGATCGCTTGAGCCTAGGACTTCAAGCCCAGCTTGGGCAACAGAGTGAGACTCCTCCTTTTAAAATGAAATTGCTTTATTTATTATCCATAGTCCAGATTAATGTTACTTTAGCTCCTGTCTTCACCAATTGCAGCGTTCCCATATTGAAAAAATAAAGTCTGGCATGATCCTTTTGTGTTTGCAACAGGATGCAGCATATGCTAAGCGCACTTGAGAAGAAACATTATAGCTTGATCGTTAGAAGTTCAGGAGCTAAGAGTCATCAGATGCAAGTTCAAATTCTGTCTGGGCCACTTACCTGACCAGGTGACTTTAGGCAATCGATTTCATCTGGGATTCATTTCATCTTCCTAAGCCGATTTCCTCATGTGTGAATTGGGGAGCTTAGAAGCACCTACCCAGTTGCTTTTGTGAGGATTAAATAAGATATTGGATATAAAGTATGTAGTCCAGTTCTTGACACATGATAAATGTTTGCTTTTAAACTGTGACATTTACACAGTATGGCTGGCCATTTTGTGTTTTCTCCACAGCTATAGAGAAATGTTGAAAATGTGTGAAGGGGAAAAAGGAAATGCCACAGGCAAAGTGATCTGGTGTTTTCCAGAACAACTTCTTCATTTTTTCCCTCATTTTATTGTGATGCATTTAATACTTACAAAATAATCAACGTGTGAGCTATGAGTCAGAATAATAAACATATTACCTAGGAAAATACCTTTCAGAATAGTTGCTTCAATCCTTGAGATGTCTGTAATTTTTCCTGATTCTATTTCCCTTCCTTACTCAGAGGTAACCACTATCTTTGTTTTTATTCCCCTGCTTTTCTTCATAGAATTACCACATATGTATATATCCCTAAACAACATATTGTTTAGTTTTGTTCTTTTTGGGCTTTATGAAAATGGTGTTACACTGTATGTGTTCCTGTGAAATTTGCTTTTCTCAGACAACAGTTCTTTCTAAAATTCCAATAAGAGTGTTTGTGGCTGTCGTTCTTTCATTGTATTGCTGCATAGTATTCCATTATATGGGCAATCTATTATTAAACTAACTACCCTCCTGTCAATGTAGATCTAGAGTGTTTACAGGCTTTTTTTTGTTATGAATTGCCATAAATATAAACCTGCTGTGCACGTTTCCTGTGATTCTTTAAGTTATTTTGTCCAATAGGATAGCCACTAGACACATAGCTATTCAGCACTTGAAATGTGGCAAGCTGGGATTGGTATGTGCTCTACATATAAAATACACATCAGCCGCTAAAGACTTAGAACAGAAAAGGAAAATATCTAATTAATATTTTTTATACTGATTGCATATTGAAATTATACTTTGGTTATGTTGGGTTAAATTAACCACATTTATTATTGAGAGTAAGTTCACTTTTTGAACTATTTTGAATGTATCTATGGAGATTTTTAAATTTCTCATGTGGCTTGTATTAAATTTCTATTGGACAGTACTGCTTTAGGGTATGGATAATGTATTCTTAGGAGTGGAACTTCTGAATCCAAGGGTAATCTTCATCAGTTTTGCAAGATGAGGTTAATTTTACTTCCAAATGGTTGTACTAATTTGAATTCTCTTTATTAGTGTATAATCCTCATTGCTCCACATTCTTTTCATACTTGGTATTATCTGATTTTTAAATTTTTGTCATATTGGTGATTGTAAATTGTATTTCATTTGGCTTATTTGAAGTTCTCTGATTACCATTTCAGGTAGATTTTTTCCCACATATTTATTAGTCATTTATTTTTCTTCTTCAGGAAAATGCTTGTTAACATATTTTGACCATTTTGATGTGTTTTTTTTTGCCTCTTACTTGTTGAATTTTTGTAGATATTTTAAAATGGAATCTTTGTTTTAATCTTCCTTACAGTTTATGGCTTGTATTTTCATTTTCTTTCTGGAATATTTTGATGAGCAAAAGTTCTTAATATTAAAGGAGTTGTTAAAAATTTTTAAAACTCTAATGAAATATTTTCCTTTTATGATCAATCCTTGTTTCTCTAGCCCAAAGTAATAAACATATGGTTCAAAATTTTACCTTCTACATCCTAGTCTATAATTCATTAGAAATTGCTCTGTGTATGTGTCTTGGAGGTATAATTTCAAATTTTCCATATGAGTAGCCATTTTTTTACATCATGTATTAAATAGTCCCTTGTCTTTCTACATTTAATGCTACATCCATAAATATAGTAAAATACATCTATGTAAGGTTTTGTTTCTTGTTTATCTTTTCTGTTCTAGTGTTATATTTATCAGCAAATTCCAATTGCTTTATTTATTATAATTTTATGATAAATCTCTTTCTCTAGTACAGCAAGAACCTCTTCCTTAAGAGTATTAGCTCTTCTTGGCCTTTGGTCTGTCACATAGATGTTAAAATGAGCTTACTGAATTTATTTTAAAAACATCTTGAGATTTTGATGAAATTGCATTCAAACTATGGGTCAATTTAGGATTAATTTATGTCTTCATTGTATTTAGTCTTCTAATCCAAAGTCATCGTATATCACTAACCTCTAAGATCACTTATGTAGTTCTTTTTTACTGTCTTTAAAGCAGGTTTTATAATTTTTCTCAACAAGTGATTTACATATCTCTTATTAATTGTGTTCTTAGGTAAAATATGTATGTTATATTACTGTTTTTACTATAAGGATATCTTTCTAAAGCTATATTTTCTAACTATTGTTGGAGTAGAGAAATGAAATAATTTTATACCAATATTTTTATCTAATTACATTTTTAAACTCTTACTAACATTTTATCCGTAGACTCTTTTTAGTTTTAATTGTAAATAATGACATAATTTTTAAATAATGAGGTGTTGTATCTTTCTTGCTAATCCTATACATTTTACTTTTTTATTCTTATTTACTGAGATCACTAAGACCTCCCATACAATGCCTATTAGAATACGTTCAGTAGTAAGCATCCTCACCTTATTTTTTATTTTAAAATGACAGTTCCCCTATTTGAATTTCCAGTGGATCATGGCTGTAGATTTTTTGGTGGACACAGTCAGGTTAGGGACTGTTCAGTCTTTTATCACTTTGCTGGAAATTGTTATTATAAATGAATGTTGAATTTTCTTCAGTTATTTTCTCCATCATTAATATGATCATTTGGTTTTCCCCCTTTTAATGTTAATATGGTAAATATGTGAGTAGATTTTCTAATGCTATATTAGTTTTGCAGCCCTGTGAAAAATCCAGTTTGATCATTACATTATTTCATTTTCAAACAATGCTGAAGGTAATTTGCTGTTAATTCATTTAAGGTTTTTGCATTGATATCCAGTTATCTAGTTCTTATCCTACTTAGCCTGTCAACTGCATTTGATGAATTTGGTCACTCTCCTTTTCCTCCTGCATGCCTGGTTACTCCTCAGTCAGCATTACTACCTCCTCCTTAGCTTCCTAACTCCACTAGTGAGTTAACCCCCAAATCAGTCCTTGGATCTCTTTTCTTTTCTATCTACACACTCTCTCTTGGTAATGTCACCAAGTTGCATAGCTTTATAAACCAGCCATTGACTGAGGACTGTCAAATATATAATCTCTAACCTGTGCCACTCCTCCGAATTCCAGACTCTTATATTGAACTGCCTATATGATATCTCTCCTGCATGTCTAATTGACATCCAAAGGTTGATCTATCCAAAATGGAGCTTCTGTTCCTCCCACAGCCTCTCCTTCTAGGAGATGACAATCCATCTTTCTGGTTGCTTGGACCAAAAACCTTGGCATCTTGCTTGACTTTAATACTTTGCATTCAATCCGTCAGCAAATCCCATGGACTCTCCTTCACAAAAAATCCGGAACCCAGCCATTTCTCATCACTTTGACTGCTACCACCTAGTTCCAAGCCACTGTGATTTCTCACTTATGTTTTGTAATGGCTTCCTAACTTGTCTCGTGGCATTTGTTTTGCCTTTTCAATCTATTGGCATCATAAATGTCAGAGTGGTATTTTGAAAATACAAATCAGGCCAAATTCTCTTCCAATATTACATTATATTTTAAAACTCTTACTAATGTTTTGTCCATAGACTCTTTTTGGTTTTCACTGTAAACAATGATATAATTTTAAAATAATGAGGTATTGTGTCTTTCATGCTAATCTTTATATATTTTCCTTTTTTATTCTTATCTACTAAGATCACTAAGACCTTTTATACAATGCCTAATAGAATACATCCAGGCCACTTTCTCACTAATAGTAAAAAATGAACATTTCTTACATTATCTTTTGTGTCCACCTGATCTGGCATCCCATAGCTGTCAGATCTTATTGCCTGCTATGCTCCTTCAGGGTCATTCTGCTTTGGCTACATCGCCCACCTTAGTGAAACTATCTAGGCATCCATCAATCCCAGGCCCTTGTTTTCTGTTTCATCTGCCTGGAATGCTTTCCCTCCAGGTAACACATGGCTCCTTCCATGACCTCTTCCTGGTCTTCACTGAAATCTTTCTTTCTCCATGCCATACCTATCTAAAATTGATACCCTTTCCCACTCTACTCCCTCTTCTCATGTATGGTTTTATTTATTTTCCTTATTATTTATCATAATATACTATATGTTTTATTTACTTATTTATTGTCTGCCTTCTTCCAGCAGAATAAACTCCATGAGGTAGGGGTCTCTGTTAACATTTGTAAAAATTACATGTGTGCCTGAAAACTAAGTGTTAGTTACAACATTCTTCATATTCATTAATTAGGCTGGCTAATATTTAAATCTTCTCTATGCTTACTAATTTTTGGTCTATTTGATTTATACATCACTGAATATGTTAATATCTCCCACAAATAGAAGAATTTGCCAGTTTTTCCTCATAGTTCTTTCAGTTTTTGTGCTATATTTTTTGGGATATCTTAGGGTAGTACAAATTTAGAATTATTACATCTCTCAGGAAAACTGAACCTTTTTTTCATTACGATGTAATCTTTAACTCTGGTTTTACATGTATTTGTGGGAAAGCCTATTTTGACTGGTGTGATATAGAAATACCAGATAGATATCTAGGCTAATTTGCCTCATATGTTTATTTCATCTCTTTATTTCAACATTTCTGCTTCTTTATTGTGAGGTTGTTTCATCTAAAGGGCGTATATTCCTTGAATTTTTGTAATCAAGTCTGACAGTTCATGCCATTTACCCAGAGAGATCAGTCCATTCTCACTTACTGTAATTTCTAAAATATTTTATTTTACCACCTAATTTTTAAGCTTTCTATTTGTGTCCCTCTGTCCTAGATTTTCATCCTTTCTTGTTTTTTTTTTTTTGAATTGATTTATTCCCCCTATTCCATTATCTCCTCCTCCTCATACATATTTGGAAGAGATATACTCTACTTCTATTTCTAATTTTTAAAATTCTAACATCCACACTTTATATACTTAAGTGTAAATTTAGAGTTTTTCCTCTCCTTCAAAAATATAAAAACTATAGAATAATTTTCTATTTATTATAAGATAAATTTATAGAGCGAATGCATGGACTGTAAGAGAGATATGAAGGAATAAGGTTTCCACCAACTCTCTCTCCTACTTCTCTTCTATATTTCTCTCCATAGAATTTATCATCATTTGACTTTGTTGTTTATTGCCTGCCTTACTCCTCTAACGTGCAAATTTCACAGGGACAAAATTTTTTAACAGCTTGTTTACTCTTGTTTACTCAATGCATCAAATAGTTTTTGCTTATAATAAGTGCTCAGCAAATATAGTTACTTTTATGAATGCTTCAGTTGCAAACACATACTTCAAACCCACGTGATATTGTTGCTTAGCCTTTTAAACTCTTTATTTATTCTTAACATCACTAATTACATCCCTTGGAAGCTTTAGTATAGGTCTGTGGATAGCAAAGTCTCCAGAGGCACCTGCTCAAGTGAGGCAGGGACTTGAATATCTAGAAGGAGGGATGAGGAGCTGGACAGTGGTGCTATGGGAGTCACAGACAAAACAGGACAGTGGGACCCAAACACTTCCATGATAATGTTAGTACTTTAACACCTCCAGGAGGAGGTGCCCACAGAAACCCCTGTTACAGCTGCATTTCTGACTGTTCATGTATTTAAATTTTTGGCCCCACAGATCCTATGGCATTGCTCACTAAGCCTTCATTCTATTTGGCTGTCAGAACGCCATCCAATCCCTATCAGTTGGTTCAGGCAAGAAAGCTTGTTTATTCAAATAGCAATGAAGAAAAATATCTCTTGCTGCCTCTCCCTCCTCCACTTGTTTTCTCCATGTGTCTACTTATTTGTTTCTCAAAGGTAGGGAGAGGGATAGGCTTGCCTTTTCCAGCACTCCCTTAAGGTCCTGAAACCACTTCTAAAAGGGGAGGTCCAATGGATTAATATATTTTCATAGTTCACACAGATTTTTGGAAATTGTTTTAAATTTTATTTTTAAATATTTATTTTTCCACACTCTGCTTGTCAGCATGACTACTGATATTTCTTTGTGTGGCAGGGCTACATTTGACCCAGGCAAAGAGATAACGCTGTGTGGTCAATGAGCCACATGCTTACAGCCTTTTGCAGAAATGGCTATAGCCTTTAGGTGTTTCTTTCCTCAGGGGTTACTACTGCTGCCTAATCCCCACTGACAATTGAACTCATAAGAATTACTTCCTGGTCTTAGTTGTGAGCATCAAGGAGGCAGCCAAGGTTGTCTAGGCAATCCCCTCCTAGCTTTATAATAAGGGATTGTTTCCATCTTCAGAGCTGCTTCTAAACTTAAGGAAAGCACTCATAATTTATCTGAGTGTTAAGAGTCAAAGGTTCATTGAGTCATAGAGTATTTCAACCTTCAGACTGATATTTTGGCAGTGGATATCCTACCTCTGGGAACTGGGAAACAGAAGAGAGAGTGCGCTTCTTCCCTGATCTCTTTGTCTTGTTTTTGTGTATGCATATGCAATTCCTTCCCTAGTTATATGGTTCCAGGATGTTCCAGAAGGAAGAAATATCAGAAGCCATTATGCATTTAATTTTTCTCTTTTAAGAAAATTCAATTTTGCTACACTCCAAATAAAAGAAACAAATGCATGAGGTGGAGATGAGAGTAATTATAGATAGTAAGTAAGCAAATAGCTGTGAGTCATAGAGGAAACTCATAAATGTGTTAACCATGGATGTAAGTTAGTAACTTGAGAGGTACAGTAGACCTAGCTAGAATTGCAGAAATTTTGTTGAATATAGATCCAAATGATGGTGCAAACAAGAGTGTGACTTGTTGATAAAGGATGATGGAAAGCAAAGTAAATGTCAGAAATCCCCAAAGCACAAACTATGTCACCTCCAGATTGATAGCTACGCCATATCTGAACTGTTGTGTACCCCTATTCTGGCCGATGTGTCCTCTGTCCAAAACACACACTCCTAACTGCTTAGAGTGCTGTTGGCCGCTTACGGTAAAGCCAAATAAAAAATTGGGAGTTAGTCTTAGCAAGGAAAGGTCCTCACTTTCCGTTGTCCCTTTTCTTTGTTTGCTAGTCCCCAGATGGTTATTATAACATTCAGTTTCATTGCATTTCTTTCCCTATCTCATCAGTAAGGAGTCTGGGGAGGGAGTCTCTGGAGTCAAGACAAATAGGAGACTGGAAGTTCTATGAGGCTAAACATATTATATGTGAAAGTTCTGGATGTTAGACATGCAGTCCTCAAAAACAAATCTGCTCATGCCTGCTTTGTCTAGCTCAGCAGAGTTGTCGACTATGGATGAGGGGTTGTCTCCCCTGATGTTGTCTTTTCTCTGTAAATCGTTCTTTCTCCACTATGTTCTGTGATCCTAGTAGGACTTTCTATGATAGCACCCAGTCTCGTTGGCCATTGGGATAGACATGTGACCAAGATCAGCAATTTTCTTATAGTATCCATAGTGCCTGGTTGAACTGCCTCTGCATTTACGAACAGAAAACTATGAATTGAGGTTTGCCTTTCCTGCCTTACAGGGTACCACTTTCTATAGAAGGAGGGAACAAAATCAGAGAAAGTAGATTTAAGAGCTGGATGTACATGTAAATGATCGTATCAGCATCAACTTCTTATTCTAGTTCTCATTGGTCCCAGAGCTGCCCTTGTTCCCTTAGTGACACTTTTGTTTCTGTGAGCCCATCCAGTCAAATGGGACGATAAGGCCCTTTTAGTGTGAGCCACTTTCTATTCAGTTTCTGTTACATACATAAAGATTCCTGAAAAAACATAAATCACTCATTAGAAGTAGGATATTATCAGGCCCTAGCATTCGGAGCTGTTTGACTTCAGGTAGTGTATGATTGATAAGATTGCCTTCTTGTGGGGTGGGAAAATGATTTTATTGTTATTTGATCCCATACGAGATGGGTGAATGCTTGCCTTTTATCTCTTGGTGTCATGCATCAAACATACCAAGACAGAGCCATTAAGGACTTGGGAAACTCTTGTAGGCTTATTAGAGGGTGTTGTTTTTTTCTTAGTTATCTGGGAGTCCAAGTGAAGAAACAAGTCTTATTAGTAGCTGCCATGACTAAAACTATAAAAGGAATAGCATTCAGTATTGTTGGGATAAGCCCTTTCCACCTGTCCCCAGCACCCTTCTTGGTTCTATCCAAACTCCATCCCCTGCATGAAGCATTTCCTAACTACTCCAGCCCACACATTTATTTATTTATGGGTTCATTCTTCAAATATTTACTTAGCACCTACTGCACATCAGAAATTGGGCAAGGTGCCAGACATTTCTACTGCCTCTATTGTTTCTAGGACATGGTCTTTTAATAACACAGTTTCTTTACCAATGTTGCCATTTAAGAACATAATGAAACCTGAAATCAGTGGCAGCTGAATGAAGGAGCTCTGGCCTTGTGATAGTCCAATAAATTCAAAAGAACCACAAAAAGCAAGATACACATTCGGCAACATTAATTGAGTACCTACTATGTAAATTTGACATGACTTCCGCCCTCGGGGAGTTCTTAGATTCTGGGAGAATTGTTAGAATCACACATGGGGGTCATCGTGAATCATCAGGAAAACTGGCTTCTGGGTTTTTCTTCACAGGGATTATATTTTCATTCTCTCCTAAAAGCAAATCAGGCCAAGAAACTGATGATATATTCTGAACATTTGGGCAAATGACAAAGCCACAAAGTCACCCTGTGAACAGAAAGAAACCATTTTTGCTGCTGAATAAAATTTATTTGCAGGGTTGGTATTCAACTCTCTCTACTGTACATTTCCTAGTTATCTGTGTTCTTACAATAAGATTACCAAGAGTCCATTCCAATGGCCAAATAAATTTGTAAGTTTACTGTGTTATTCATTCATTTATTTGTTCATCAAGTATTTATTAACTCATGTTACGTAGCAAGTTGTATGTCAGGTGAACCACAGGCAGCATAGAACTGAGAGTGAGGAAACTTAAATTACCAATCCTGTTTTGCAACTGAGTGACTGTGTGACCCTGGGTGAATCATGAAAATGCTTTGAATCTCAATTTATTTATTTGCACTTCACAATTATGTAATTAGCCAGGAACATTTTGAAATACATATCTGTGAGTTCAAAATGATATAAATAAATGGTCAAATAAATGGGGGAAAAGAAGATTAGAATAAATTTAAATAACAAATGTAGAAACTCTTAGATAAAATTATTAGATGATTGCTGCAGACAAGATCCACAAGTAAATGCCGAAACTTTACATGGGATATTTGCATAGCCTCAAAGTTTCTTCCCCCCAAGTATTTATTATATAGATTGGTAGTTTTAACATGTCTACAGATTCTTTCATAGTCCTTTTTTCAGGAGATGGACCTTAATTCCTCTCTCCTACAATGTTTGCTGGACTCAGGCTCCCTCTAATAAAGGCCATAGGAAAAGATATCGCTTTTAGGTGGAGAAACCCAGCAGGTACCACCGTACCTAAGTGATCACGGTTAACGTCACCAGTACTGTCATACTAAATTGTGAAGCCCCTGAAGAAGAGGGCTTCATTAATGAAATGAATAAGATACATTACTTTTGTGGTATTTTTCCCCAAAATCTATAACCTAACCCCACTCTAATCATGAGAAAACATCAGACAAAGCCAAATGGAGGGGCATTCTGCAAACACTCAACTAGTTCTTTTCAAAGGTGTCACGGTCATGAAAAATAAAAACTGAGAAACTGTCACAGATTGGAGAAGATTGAAGAAAATACAATGTAGAATTCTGTATTGACTCCTAGAACAGAAAAAGGATTAGTGGAAACTAGAAAATTTTGTGAAATCTGAACAAAATCTGTAGTTTAACTAATAGTACAGCATCAACATTAATTTCTTAGTTTTGATAAATATTTCTTAGTTACGTAAGATGTTAATATTGGGGGAAGCAGGGTGAAGGGTCAACGTGAATTCTCTGAACTATCTTTGGAACTTTTCTGGAAACTTAAATCTATATCAAAATAAAAAGTTTAAAAAATATTGTATCTTACAAAGTTATTTAAGAAATCTCTTCAATAATATTTGAAAATTCCTAGAAAAGATCTAGTATCATACTTAAATATAAAAAAGGATTTTTCTTTTTTTATTATAATTTAATTTCTGGGGTACATGTGCAGAATGTGCAGGTTTGTTACATAGTTATACACATGACACAGTGGTTTGCTGCATCCATCACCCCCTCATATACATTAAGTATTTCTCCTAATGCTATCTCTTTCTTAGTCCCCCTGCCCCAAAACAGGCCCCAGTGTGT
This sequence comes from Sapajus apella, assembly GCF_009761245.1. Classification (NCBI taxonomy): domain Eukaryota; kingdom Metazoa; phylum Chordata; class Mammalia; order Primates; family Cebidae; genus Sapajus; species Sapajus apella. Next base: position 23,958,573 of record NW_022436966.1, on the reverse strand, counting down.
GATGTTCCCCTCCCTGTGCCCATGTGTTCTCACTGTTCAACTCCCACTTATTAGTGAGAACATGCAGTGTTTGGGATTTCTGTTCTTGTGTTAGTTTGCTGAGAATGCTGGTTTCCGGCTTCATCCATGCCCTTGAAAGGACATGAACTCATCATTTTTTTGTATATGTGCCACATTTTCTTTATCCAGTCTATCACTGATGGGCATTTGGGTTGGTTCCAAGTCTTTGCTATTGTGAACAGTGCCACGATAAACCTATGTGTGCATGTGTCTTTATATTTATAATCCTTTGGGTATATACCAAGTAATGGGAAGGCTGGGTCAAATGGTATTTCTAGTTCAAGATCCTTGAGGAGTTTTCACACTGTCTTCCACAGTGGTTAAATTTATACTCCTACCAGCAGTGTAAAAGCATTCCTATTTCTCCACATCCTCTCCAGCATCTGTTATCTCCTGACTTTTTAATGATCACTATTCTAACTGACATGAGATGGTATCTCACTGTGGTTTTAATTTGCATTTCTTTAATGACCGATTATGAGCTTTTTTCCATCTGTTTCTTGGCTGCATAAATGTCTTCTTTTGAGAAGTGTCTGTTCATATCCTTTGCCCACTTTTTGATGGGGTCATTTTTTTCTTGTAATTTTGTTTAAGTTTTGTAGATTTTGGATATTAGTCCTTTGTCAGATGTATAGATTGCAAAAATTTTCTCCCATTCTGGAGGCTGCTTGTTCATTCTTATGATAGTTTCTTTTGCTGTGCAGAGCTTGTTAGTTTAATTAGATCCCATTTGTTTATTTTGGCTTCATTGCCATTGCTTTTGGTGTTTTGGTCATGAAGTCCTTGCCCATGCCTATGTCCTGATTAGTACTGCCTAGGTTTTCTTTTAGGGTTTTTATGGTGTTGGGTCTCATGTTAAATCTTTAATCCATCTGGAATTAGTTTTTGTATAAGGTATAAGGTAAGTTTCAGCTTTCTGCATATGGCTAGTCAGTTTTCCCAAAACTATTTATTAAACGGAATTCTTTCCCTATTGCTTGTTTTTGTCAGGTTTGTCAAAGATCAGATGGTTGTAGATGTGTGGTGTTATTTCTGAGGCCTCTGTTCTGTTCCATTGGTCTATGTCTCTGTTTTGGTACCAGTACAATGCTGTTTTGATTACTGTAGCCTTGTAGTATACTTTGAAGTCAGGTAGCCTGATGTCTCCAGCTTTTTGTTTTTTTTCCCTTAGGATTGTCTTTAATATGCAGGCTCTTTTTTGATTCCATATGAAATTTAAGGTGTTTTTTTTCAAATTCTATGAAGAAAGTCAATGGTAGCTTGATAAAGATAGTACTGAATCTGTAGATTACTTTGGACTGTATGGCCATTTTCACAATATTGATTCTTCCTAACCATGAGCATGGAATGTTTTTCCATTTGTTTGTGTCTGCTCTTATTTCCTTGAGCAGTGGTTTGTAGTTCTTTTTGAAGAGGTCCTTCACATCCCTTGTTAGCTGTATTCCTAGGTATTTTATTCTCTTTGTAGCAATTGTGAATGGGAGTTCATTCATGATTTGACTCTTTGTCTATTATTGGTGTATAGGAATGCTTGTGATTTTTGCACATTGACTTTGTATCCTGAGACTTTGCTGAAGCTGTTTATCAGCTTATAGAGATTTTAGGCTGAGATGATGGGTCTTCTAAATATACAATCACGTCATCCACAAATAGAGACAATTTGACTTCCTCTTTTCCTAATTCAGTACCCTTTATTTCTTTCTCTTGCCTGGTTTCCCTGGCTAGAACTTTCAATACTGTGCTGAATAGGAATGGTGAGAGAAGGCATCCTTGCCATATGCCAGTTTTCTAAGAGAATGCTTCCAGTTTTTGCTCATTAAGTATAATAGTGGTTGTGGGTTTGTCATAAATAGGTCTTATTATTTTGAGATATGTTTCATCAATACCTAGTTTGTTGAGAGTTTTTAGCTGGAAGGGCTATTGAATCTTGTGGAAGGCCTTCTCTGCATCTATTGAAATAATCAGGTGGTTTTTGTCACTGGTTTTGTTTATGTGATGGATTATGTTTATTGATTTGTGTATGTTGAACCAGCCTTGCATCCCAGGGATGAAGCCAACTTGATTGTGATGGATAAGATGTGCTGTTGGATTCAGTTTGCTATTATTTTATTGAGGATTTTGCAACAATGTTCATCAGGAATATTGGCCTGAAATTTTCTTTTTAGTTATGTCTCTGCCAGGTTTTGGTATCAGGATGATGTTGGCCTCATAAAATGAGTTAGGGAGGACTCCTTATTTTCCTATTGTTTGGAATAGTTTCAGAAGGAATGGTATCAGCTTCTCTTTATACCTCATAGAATTTGGCTGTGAACCCACCTCGTGCTGGGCTTTTTTTGGTTGGTAGGCTATTTATTGCTGCCTCAATTTCAGACCTTGTTGTTGGTATATTCAGGGATTCGTCTTCTTCCTGGTTTAGTCTTAGGAGGTTGTAAGTGTCCAGGAATGTATCCATTTATTCTAGATTTTCTGGTTTACTTGCATAGAGGTGTTTATAGTATTTTCTGATGGTAGTTTGTTTTTCTGTGGGATCGGTGGTGATATCCCCTTTATCATTTTTTATTGCATCTATTTGATTCTTCTCTCTTTTCTTCTTTATTAGTCTGGCTAGTCATCTATCTGTTTCGTTGATCTTTTCATAAAACTAGCTCCTGGATTAACTGATTTTTTTGAAGGGTTTTTTGTGTGTCTATCTCCTTCAGTTCTGCTCTGATCTTAGTTATTTCTCATATTCTGCTAGCTTTTGAATTTGTTTGTTCTCGCTCCTCTAATCTTTTAATTGTGATGTTAGGGTGTCGATTTTTCATCTTTCCTCCTTTCTCTTGTGGGTATTTAGTGCGATAAATTTCCCTCTAGACACTGCTTTAAATGTGTCCCAGATATTCTGGTACACTGTGTCTTCATTCTCATTTGTTTCTAAAAACATCTTTATTTCTGCCTTCATTTCATTATTTATCCAGTAGTAATTCAGGAGCAGGTTGTTCAGTTTCCATGTAGTTGTGTGATTTTGAGTGAGTTTCTTAATCCTGAGTTCTAATTTGATTGCACTGTGGTTTAAGACACTGTTATGATTTTTGTTGTTTTGCATTTGCTGAGGAGTGTTTTACATCCAATTATGTGGATAATTTTAGAATAAGTGTGATGTGTTGAGAAGAATGTATATTCTGTTGATTTGGGGTGGAGAGTTCTGTAGATGTTTATTAGGTCTGCTTAGTCTAGATCTGAGTTCAAGTCCTGGATATCCTTGTTAACTTTCTGTCTCATTGATCTAATATTGACAGTGGGGTGTTAAAGTCTCCCACTGTTATTATGTGGGAGTTTAAATGTCTTTGTAGGTTTCTAAGAACTTCCTTTATGAATCTGGGTGCTCCTATATTGGGTGCACATACATTTAGGATAGTTAGCTCTCCTTGTTGTATTGATCCCTTTATCATTATGTAATGCCCTTCTTTGTCTCATTTTATCTTTGTTGGTTCAATGTCTGTTCTATCAGATACGAGTATTGCAACCCCTGCTTTTTTTTTTTCTTTCCAATTGCTTGGCAAATATTCCTCCATCCCATTATTTTGAGCCTATGCATGTCTTTGCACATGAGATGGGTCTCCTGAATACAGCACACCAATGAGTCTTGACTCTTTATCCAATTTGCCAGTCTGTGTCTTTTAATTGGGGCATTTAGCCCATTTATATTTAAGGTTAATATTGTTATGTGGGAATCTGATCCTTCCATTACGGTGCTAGCTGGTTATTCTGCCTGTTAGTTGATACAGATTCTTCATACGATGGTCTTTACAATTTGGTATGTTTTTGCAGTGGCTGTTACCAGTTATTCCTTTCCATGTTTAGTGTTTCCTTCAGGAGCTTTTATAAAGCAGGCCTGGTGGTGACAAAATATCTCAGCAGTTGTTTGTCCATAAAGGATTTTATTTCACCTTTGCTTATGAAGCTTAGTTTGTCTGGATATGAAATTCAGGGTTGAAAATCCTTTTCTTTAAGAATGTTGAATATTGGCTCCCACTCTCTTCTGGCTTGTAGGGTTTCTGCCAAGAGATCCACTCTGAGTCTGATGGGATTCCCTTTGTGGGTAACCTGACCTTTCTCTCTGGCTGCCCTTAGCATTTTTCCCTTCATTTCAATGAATCTGAGGATGTATCTTGGGTTGCTCTTCTCAGAGTATCTTTGTGTTGTTCTCTGTATTTCCTGAATTTGAATGTTGGCCTGCCTTGCTAGATTGGGTAATTTCTCCTGGATAATATCCTGAAGAACGTTTTCCAACTTCCAATCACTTTAAGGTACACCGATCAAATGTAGATTTGGTCTTTTCACTTAATCCCATATTTCCTGGAGACTTTGTTCGTTTCTTTTCACTCTTTTTTCTCTAATCTTATCTTCTTGCTTGAGTTGATTTTCAATCTCTAATATCCTTCCTTCTGCTTGATCGATTCAGCTGTTGAAACTTGTGTGTGCTTCATGAAGTTCTTGTGCTGTATATTTCAGCTCCATCAGGTCGTTTATGTTCTTCTCTAAACTGGTTATTCTAGTTAGCATTTCATCTAACCTGTTTCTAACGTTCTTAGCTTCCTTGCATTGGGTTAGAAAATGCTCCTTTAGCTTGGAGAAGTTTGTTATTACCCACCTTCTTCTTGGAGAAGTTTGTTATTACCCGCCTGCTTCTGTCAGTTCATCAAACTCATTCTCGGTCCAGTTTTGTTTTGTTCCCTTGCTGGCAAGGAGTTGTGATCCCTTGGAGGAGAAGAGACAAAAGGCTTTTAATTTTCAGCCTTTTTGCACTGGATTATTTCAATCTTCGTGCATTTACCTACCTTTGGTCTTTGAAGTGGGTGACGTTTGGATGGGGTCTCTGAGTGGACGTCCTTTCTGTTGATGTTGAAATTATTTCTTTCTGTTTGTTAGTTTTCCTTCTAATAGGCCCCTCTGCTGCAGGTCTGCTGGAGTTTGCTTGAGGTCCAGTACAGAATTTGCTTCCCTGGGAATCACCAGTGCGGGCTTCAGAACAGCGAAGATTGCTGCTGTTTCTTCCTCTGGTGGCTTCATTCCAGAAGGGTACCCACAAGATGCCAGCCAGAGCTCTCCTGTATGAGGTGTCTGTTGGCCACTTTTGGGAGGTGTCTCCCAGTCAGGATACATGGGGGCCAGGGAGCCACTTGAGGAGGCAGTCTGTCCCTTATCAGAGCTTGAAGGTTGTGCTAGGAGATCTGCTGCTCTCTTCAGAGCTGCCAGGCAGGGATGTTTACGTCTGCTGAAGCTGTACCCACAACCACCCCTTTTCCCAGGTGCTCTGTCCCAGGAAGGTGGGGGCTTTATTTAGAAGTCCCTGAGGGGCTGCTGCCTTTTTTCTGAAATGCCCTGTCCAAGGAGGAGGGAGTCTAGTGAAACAGCCTGCCTGCAGAGGCATTGCTGAACTTCTGTGGGTTCTGCCCAGTTCTAACTTCCCAGCAACTTTATTTACACTATAATGTTAAAACTGCCTACTCGAGCCTCAGCAGTGGTGGATACTCCTCCCTGCACCAAGCTTGAACATTCCAGGTTGAACTCAGACTGCTATGCTGGCTGTGAGAATTTCAAGCCAGTAGATCTTGGCTAGCTGGTCTTCATTGGGGTGGGACCCACTGAGTCAGATCACGTGGCTCCCTGGCTTCAGCCCTGTTTCCTGGGGAGTGAATGGTTCTGTCTTGCTGGCATCCCAGGTGCCACTGGGGTATGAAAAGAAAAAACTGTTGTGGTTAGCTTGGTGTCTTCCCAAACAGCCACCTAGTTTTGTGCTGGAAACCAAGGGCCCTGGTGTTGTAGGCATTGGAGGGAATCTCCTGGTCTGTGGGTTGTGAAGACTGAGGGAAAAGCTCAGTGCTGGGCTGGAATATAGGGAACAGTCCCTAATGGCTTCCCTTGGCTAGGAGAGGGATTTCCTTGACGCTTTGCACTTCTCCAGTAAGGGGATATCCCACCTTTTTTCGGCTTGCCCTCCTTGGGCTGCATCTGCTCTCCAACCAGTCTCAGTAAAATGAACCAGGTACCTCAGTTGGAAATGCGGAGATCACCCGTCTATGTCGATCTTGCTGGGAGCTGCATACGGAAACTGTTCCTATTTGGCTGTCTTGCCAGCAATCCAGATTTTTTCTTTTTCTGATGGGGAAACAGAAAGAGTAGACAGTCGGGATGGCTGCTGAAAAATGTAAGAGATAAAGGAAAATATTTTCAATGACATTCTTACAAGGTCCAAAATCATTTTTTAACTCCTGCTTATTAGAATGTCAGCTCTGTGAAGGGAGATGATTTTGTTTGTTTTGTTGAGGGCTGTATGCCTACCCCTGGAGCAGTGCCTGGCACACAGCAAGTGCTCCATACTCATTGTTGAAGAATGAATGAATTAATTAATTCTGTCCTATATCGGTCACCAGGTGAGACAGTATTGGAATGTGACAATAGCAGTGAGGAGAGACTATAAACCCACCAAATCATGCTTAGGATGTGGGAGAATAATCCCGGTCTTAGTCTGTTTGGTAGGGGTGAGGGGTGAGGTTTAGGTCAGAGCAAGATGAGGTTTATTAAAAACAGGAAGAGTGCATGAGTGAGATGTTTTGGGAGAAGCCGGACTAAAAACAGCCAGGAGAAAAAAGAACAGTTAAAATGCAGAACTTGAGGTGACTCAGCATCTGGAGCAGCTCTCAGGACCTTTGACTTTTTCCAGAAGTCAGACTGCTCCTTACCAAGTTTTCAGTTCCTCAAATGAGGAACTCAAGAGTATTCTCTTCTCGACAGAAGACCCCACGACTGGAGGTATGGAAAAACTGCTATCTGAATATAAACAAAACCCTCTTGTTACAATTAGACAGGGATATGCCCAGGTACACAACACCCTTCATCCCAGTACAATTAGGAATATGGATTTACACCCCAAAACGGGTTCCAGCTCCTCAAAGAGAGCATCTTCCACAGTCATTTGGGGATGAGGTGAAGGGTATATTTCACCTGCCTTCATATAGTTGTCTGAATTGTAGAGATTGCTATGTTCTTTCAGAGTTGGGGTATGCCGTTTAGTAGAGCAAAACAAAGTGCAAGCAAGAGGAATAAAAGCAGAGTCCTGAGTCTTAGGCAGGCAGTTCTTTAATTGCAGGGAACATTTCAACCGTGTTTTCTAGTTCACAACTGTTTACTGGGGCTGGGGAGCTCATTCTGCAGGTCAGCCACTGGTCAGGTCCTGGCTGTAGTGTTTCTTGGTGAGGGGGACTCTGTCCCCCACAGAGCCCATAGCAAGACCACAGTGGCTTTGGTACCGTTGTCAGAGGCCCCACAGAGCACTGTATTACCATCTCTTTCTCCATGTATGTAACACAGAGTAATTAGCTCTTTCTTTGCCTTCTTCAGATTGATTTCATTTCTGAGGCTGAGCTCTATAATGTAAGCTAAGACGTGCTTCCAGGCTATGACCATTAATGTTGAGTTGCAGTTTCCAGCAGAAAGTTTTTCTGAGAGTTGGTAGCTCAGCTGTTTCATTTCATAATGGGTGGGAATGTGGCAGGCGGGCTGTCAAACCTGATGCAAATGATATTTTATAAAAAGTGGTTTAAATTGGCTGAAGCTGTTTTTAGACTGATCAGTTAAAAAATATGTAGGGCATCTTTCTGACTTGCAGGAACACAGCTCCCAAGAATTGGATTTTTCATCATATACTTTGTGAGAGGTTTGTAGGTGGGCACAGGCTCATCAGAAAAAGCTGATGAGTACTTGTTAATGTGGGAACATGTAAATTGGGTTCAGGCTGCCCTCCGTTAATTGAAAGGGATACGTGAGCTAAGAAGGGAGAAAAGGAAAGCTCTATTGGAAGGAATACACTGCCATGCCCTAGAGAAATAAGCCTTGTACTTGGTTCTCCCTAGGCTATTAGAAGAATTGCAGGAATTCTGCCCCAAGACACAAGAGGCAGTGTGTCTTTAGCTCCTGGGATTACAGTTGCTCTCATTTTCGGCAGGACCTGAAGAAGAAAGTGATATTTTTACCCCGATAAACAGATTTCAAGAGTAGCAGCAGCAACTGTGGAAGGTTACCTTTCTGAGTTTTGCAAAGAATAGTGCTCTTGAGATAAGCAGAAATTCAAAATTCCACTGAGGAACTTTGGAATTTTTTTTTTGGGACAGAGTCTTGCTCTGTCATCCAGGCTGGAGTGCAATGTTGTGATCTTGGCTCACTGTAACCTCCACCTCTGTGGTTCAAGCAATTCTCATGCCTCAGCCTCCTGAGTAGCTGGGATTACAGGTGCCCACCACCATGCCTGGCTAATTTTTGTATTTTTTAGTAAAGACGGGGTTTCACCATGTTGGTCAGGCTGGTATTGGACTCTTGACCACAGGTGATCCACCTGCCTTGACCTCCCAAAGTTCTGGGATTATAGGTGTGAGCCACCGTGTCTGGCCTCGAATTTGTTTTAAATTAATATCGGGGCTATCTAAATGCTTTCTTCTCCTCCTTTCTACTCAAATCCTCCTTTCAGCCATTTTCCTGGTTCTGGGCCAGTCTAGATACAGCTTTATCTTGACCTGCCAACTCAAGAGACACACTCCTGAACAGAATGCAACTATTGCTTTGCCACTCTTATTAAGTCTGTGGAATTTGGCTCTTAGGATCCCATCTCTTGCATATAAATTTAGATGAGATGCAAAATATCGAACATACGTATATTTGGCTTCACATAAAGTAAATGTTGGAAGTTTGTGTGGAAATGGTTAATATGTAAATGTCTACAAAATCTCCCTCCTCTTTCCTATTCTCAGAAATTCTGTGTTGTTTTATTCGGTATTGCTCCGTTTCTTTCGTGGATTCTTTCTAGGACTTCGAGGATGGAGGATTTGAGAGGCAGAGGAAGAGAGGACCAGAGGGAGGTAAAAATAAAAGTTTTCAGGGTGGCTTCAGGTGGTTTTGAGGAGAGGTGTGAGAGCAAGGGCAGAGTATGCAGCTTGCAGACTGCAGAGGGAAGTTTTTAGTTTAAAAATTTTAGGAAATGTTGCTATTGATTAAACTCTTTTGCATTGTGTTAGCTGTTAGAGAACAAAATAAGCGTTGGAGCTGAACTGCTTTTTAATTATTTTGGTTGCATGGACCACGTTTTTGTTTTTCACTACAATCCCATTTTGATGCCAAGCCGTGTGGATCACAGCATTCTAAGCATTGTATTTGTTTTAAATAGTTGGCCAATCCACGTGTATCATGTCCATGTGTCTACTCTCTTCCTTCCTTCAACTTATGTTAGGCAGAGTAAACGTTGTGGTTTGAGACTTATAGAAAAGAGAAATTTATTTGGGAAGATAAAAGATGGGAACAATTTAGAGAAGTTTGGGTGTTCACTATGATGGTAACCATGGGTACAAGAAGTATTCGGAGAAAAGACTAACTCACACAGGAGCTTCAGTAGATCCAGTTTCCTGCCATAGCTGATCTCCTGTCTGTTTGGCATTGCGGCGTATCCAAATGCTGGCCTCAGCCTTCCTGGTGTTTCTTCATGTTCAATTGCAACACTCTTACTTGCTTTCTTCAGGCTGTTCTCTCTCATCCTTGCACTTCTTCCTCAGTTCTGGTTACGTATCTGTCTTGGCTCATGCTATCACCATCACTTGGAAACATATTCTCAAGAATGTAAGCTCCAGTGATCTATGAAACTTTTTCAGGTTCCCAAGTCCTTGGGATCTTTCTATATTCATTGTACGCCTTTAAAGTACTCACTATTTTACACAGTTTAATAATTAGAATTATCAGATGTGAGAGCTGAAAGGACCCTTAGAGACCATATCTAGCCATCTACTTTCATTTGTTAGATGGGACAACTGAGCTTGGAATGTATGTTAACATGTCTATAAACTGAAAGTTGCTGTAGAAATAGTAGTTATTATTCTTTGAGTGGCAGAGCTGCATCTAGAAGCTCAGTCCCCTGACTCCTTTCTGCTCTGTTATATCAAGCTGCCTCTACTAAATTGCTCTCATTCTATGTAAGCCGTGTCTGCCCAGCTTGTGGTGAGAGAACGTTTAGAAGGAAGCCTCATCTAGCACCTGCCAGGTAACAGCCACATTTATTACCAATACTCTGTCAGATAATATATCATCCGTATTTTTACAAATCAGGACAATAAACTTCAGAGAGGTTTAATCATTTTCCCAAGGTGACACAGAAATCTAAAGACTCGGCATTCAACTGCAGACTTGCATAATTCAAAGGCAGTGTATCTCCTTTTTCTTTCCTCTTTATCATGCTCCTTGAGGTCAAGATGATTTTTTTCCTTTTGTTTCTCTCAACAATTATGTCATCTTTGACCACAATATATTATTAACCTCAATATTCTACTTCATTGATGGCTGAGTCCTCCACGGGAAGTCTCTATGAACCTTTCCCCTTTTTTTTCAATGAACAATTTCCAAGGAGGATTCATTTCACAAATTCTATTTTCTAACAGTCCATAATCATTTAAAAAATCATCATCAGATTAAAATAACTTCATGTGCTATGGCTGTCTGGAGAAAGATGTGAGAATTTGGCTCATGCTTTGTACTCTTTAGTTGAAAGTTACTCTTGAAATATAAAGGACAATTCATCTTAGTTTATAATGGTTGAATTCTGCATGATGATCGGCAAGCACAGAAATGGGGTCGGAGCTTTAACAGCTCACACTGATTGGAAGATGAGTTACTACCTGCTCCATCACAAGAGCATAGATACGGACAACCTCCTTTCTGCATAGTGCTTAAATGGCAATGACCTGTGAATGGTGGGCTTTGCTCAGCTCAAGGGGTTTCCTGCTTTCCAGTGTCATTTTTCTTTTCTTTTGAGACAGAGTCTCACTCTGTCACCCAGGCTGGAGTGCAGTGGTGCGATCTCAGCTTGCTGCAACCTCTGCCTCCTTGGTTCAAACAATTCTCTTACCACAGCTTCCCGAGTAGCTGGGATTACAGGCATGTGCCACCACACCCAGCTAACTTTGTATTTTTAATAGAGACGAGGTTTTGCCATGTTGACCAGGCTGGTCTCGAACGCCTGACCTCAGGTGATCCACGCATCTTGGCCTCCCAAAGTGCTAGGATTACAGGTGTGAGCCACTGCACCCGGCCTCCGGTATCATTTTTCCTCTCCTTTAGAGGACCTTCTTACTTAGCCTGGACATTTTTTCCCTGGATCCTGCCAGTTGGCTTCATGAGATGAGATGTACCACATGACACCTTATCCTGAGGCGGCCCTAAAGAAGTAATGTTTCTGTTCTAGGCCAAACCTACACTTTAAGAGGGTTGTTAGAGGTGATGCCTTTAATCCTAAAGACTGAGTGTAATTTTGGATTCTTGGTAGAATGAGAGGCTAATGAGAAGGTTGTTTGTGGATGAGTCTGTAATTAAGCAGAGGAAAGGGAAGGAATATATATTTTAGGCCATAGTATCCATTGCTTACTGTACATTGAAAATATACCCTAATTTGTAATAAAGTAATAGTGGCTGTGAGCTAAGTGGAAAACGTCCAAATTAGGGGGCATTTAACAACTGACCAGAGTCATTTTGAATCATCCTTTGTCCTGCTTGCAGAGCAAACTCTATGTGCCTCTGGCGTCTTTTTGTCATTTTCCTAGGTGGGTATCACTGCTACTGATGAGTAGCAGCCACACATTCACCTGGCCTCTTATCCTTTCCTTATTTTCTTTTATTCTTTCTGTGGCAATGACTAGTGAGTGATTTAACCTCAAATGGTAATCTACACATTCAGGAAGGACCCTCAGGCATTCAATATACATAACAGGGTACCCTTCATTCAATTTTATCTGTTACCTATCTTTTCACCTAATGGTATGAGAGTCTATTTGCCAGACAATTGCAGTTTGGACTATGATTTTGAATAATATCTCTGGCAAATGGGTTTCTTCAGCCTCTGGGAATAGCATCTCCTTATAGCTCCCCTAATGCCCTAGTGTTTATTCTTTTCACTGCCAAAGTGCTCTCCCATTCATCTGAACCGTCAACTTTCCCAATAGCCTGTCTTTTAAAATAGCAACCATTGTCTCTCCATGTCGCCTGGGGACAGAAAGGTATAAAGTACATTTTCTGCTTCTATAGCATGCAGCTGCTAGGAGAGGAGTTCTTGACCAGGGCACTTCTCTATCTAAAGTCATATTGCAGAACCTTGGCTAATTAAAGAAAATTGGGTAGCATGATGGCTAATGCATTCTCTTCCTTTAGGTTGGAGGTTTTGTCCCTTGACATTCTGTCACCAACCATTTATTTATGCCTATAGTGTTCTTTTCTCTGTCTTGGGTGCTGAGGGGCTCTGAAGCAATTTAAAACATATCCTTGCCCTTAAGAAGTTTACGCCTGTAATACCAGTAATCCCAGCACTTTGAGAGGTGGAGGCAGGTGGATCATGAGATCAGGAGATCAAGTCCATCCTGTCCAACATGGTGAAATCCCGTCCAGGCGTGGTGGCACATGCCTGTAGTTCCAGCTACCTGGGAGGCTTGTGAGACTGAGGCAGGGAAATCGGTTGAACCCAGGAGGCGGAGGTTGCAGTGAGCCGAGATATCACCACTGCACTCCAACCTGGCGACAGAGGATAACTCCATCTCAAAAAAAAAAAAAAAAAAAGTTTACAACTGAATTAACCTATTCAAGAATATGTGTAGGCTACCTATTATGCACAACACATATGTCAGGGTATTAAGTGAGTAATATGTGGGCTTATTGAGGGATCACATGTAGTAAGATTAGTTATACACAAAACATACAATACCTTATGCAGTAAATGACACAATAGTGTATTACAAATGTTCAGAGGCAAGGATTACCTAGCTGTCTTGCATACACATCACATTTTTCATGTACAACGTCAAACTTATTTTGCTTTCATCTTTCCTACCCCAATTTGCTCCTCCTTTTGTCTTCTTCAAATAATGTCAATCAAGCCAATGGGACTAAAATATCAATCTTTTCCATCTTTCTCTTTTACCTTCCCTTTCTAATCCAATTTTGTCAATTTTATATTACACTTGTCGCACGAGATAGTTTCCTTCTTCTCTTCATTACCCTCCCCTTCTCCAAGGGTGTTCTCTTTTCATCTGTAATTTGGGTTCTTGGAATAATTTCTCAATGATTATCTGTATATATGGTTATGGTTTTGTGGGCCAAACAGTCTCTGTCACAGCTACTCATCTTTGCCATAGTAGTGCAAAGCAGGCATACATGACAGATAAACAAATCGGTGTGGCTGTGTTCCAATAAAATCTTATTTATGAACACATATAGTTTACATTTGTTCTTCCTTTGTTTTTTTAAAGTTAAAAATGTAAAAACCATTATTAGCTCACAGTTCATACACAACAAATGGCAGGCCAAGTTTGGTCTACAGGATAATTCCTGGCATACAGAGCCTTGATCCCTCCTAACCTCCCCGATGACTCAGTACTTTCAGTTTTGCATCTTCTCCCCAATCTTGTTTCTGCCACAAAAGACCATTAGCCTATTTCTGTGCGTGCCATATATGTTTATATTTCTATGCCAATGATTTTTAACCCTAGGTGCCACATGGGCAAGAATATCCAATAATGAATCACCGAGAATCTTCTCATATCCTTGAAACTGACTCAGGAGACTGTGTTTCCTGTTTCAGAAAGCTACATCCCTGTGAACATCCCATTGGTACCTCCCAAATTATCAAGAACAGTAAAGTGTCTGAGATTTTATCCCTTTTGCATTCACCCACGATCAGGAGTTTGTAAAACTGTCTCCCATTTAGACTTTATTCTTAAAACAACTTGCTGAGATTTCTAGTGAATGTCCATGCATTATTTTGAGACTTTTATGAATTCAGTTATGCCAAGAGTTCCTTTCCCTTGCCTTTGTGTACTCCTGCAGAGTTACTAATACACAGCTCTTATCATTAAGTAGTTTAAACTCATTTACTATTTTGGAGTTCCTGGTGATAGCTTGTCATCCCATTTTGCAGCAGGAATTGCGGGTTCTTGGTTTTCTAGATGATCTGTTTTTATGGGGGAATTTGAGGAGACTCAACAACTGTGACGCTGTGCAGTCTTCTCAGCGTTCCGTCATGTTTTTCTTTCACTTTTAAAATCTATCGCCCTTCATTATTTTTTATTCTCTGAAGTTTACGTTCAGCCTCAAGACCTTGCTTAGAACATTTCTTATTTTCTTTTGTTCCATTTCTCGTTTCCACCCAGGCATCTTTCCCAGAGTATGGACATTTTATAAGGTACTATAATATGAAATGTCATAAATCATAACATCTTAATTAACTAAAATTCAATACCACCCGAAGTTATTATTCATTCTATACTCAACCTTCTCTTTTAGAAAATAATTAAGTAATTTTCTATAATGTGTTTCACTATCATTCAATGAAAGCTAAAGAGTAGCCTAATAACAATGACAGAAAAAATTGCCAAGTTATACTTTATGGTGAGTATTAGTGTCTTTAGCTATTTGTAAAGTTAATGAATGGCCAAATCACCTTCGAAAGGCTATTGAAACAGAGAAATACCATGGTTTTTCTGGCTTTTAATCTAGCTATTGGAACCTAACTTATATGCAGAAACATGTAGATTCTGTCAAGCCTCACTGATTTCTTGAAGATAAAAAAAAGTACTGAATATTTGTATCATAAAGGCCTCCTTTAAAATATAAGCTTCTATAATATTACGTTTTTATGTTGTAAAATCTCTGAAGATATGCCGAGTCCCGTGGATCTGAGTATCTATTCTGAGTAAGATGAGGCTTTATTAGAAGTATGACCTGTTTGAATATTATATTAGTGTTCTTTGGTGCTATAACAATTTACCACAAATTTAGTAGATTAAGACAACACAAATTTATTGTATCACAATTTCTATTGGTCAGATGCTTAAGTGGGCATGACTGGATCTTTTGCTAAAGTTTAACAAAGCCTAACTCCAGGTGTTGGCAGAGCTGCATTCCTTACTGGCACTTCTGAGGAGGAATATGCTTCTGAGCTCATTCAGTTTATTTCTTGAATTCAGTTTCTTGCAGGTTTTTGAACTCAGGTCTTTGTAACTTTGCTGGTTGTCAGCCAAGGAGTAGTATTTGCTCCTAGAAGTCACCTGGATTCTTTCATGCTTTCCAAGTAGTTCTAAACATGGCAGGCTGAGTCTCTCTCCTGAGTTGAACCTGTATGACTTCTTATTCCATTTTTCTCTTGCCTCCTGCTAAAGGGCATTCTCTGCTTTTAAGGACTCACGTGATTAGAATTGGCCACCCAGATAATCCAGGAATATCTCCCTGTTTTAACATTAGTAACCTTAATTATATTTGCAAACTTACTCTTGCTGTGGAATATATTCTGATACCAGGGTTTTGGCATGAACTTCTTTGGAGTACCATTCTGCCTACCACCAATATTGCTACTATCTTTATTTCTTCATGGCTAGAAAACCTGTTGGGACAAGAATAATAATTAACAACATGAAAATAACTTTTTATTTATCATGACACAAGACTCTTCACATCACCTTCTCTTCGTCATCCTCATGAACATTCCATTTCAGGCTATGTGTCTGATATAGATTAGACAGTTAATAGGTATAGCAGTAGGTACCAAGGAAGGTCTTTATAGAAACCATTCGTTGGTCAATGTTTTCTATAAAGGCCACAGACAACTCTACACATATAGTTTCTTTTCAAAACCTCTTACATCTTTGTTATCAAAAGAAAGGATGGTATATCAAATTCCCCTGGCAAATGACAAAGACATTTGTTTCTGATTACCCTAGGGAATAAAAATAATGGCTAAAATGTATTGTGCCCTTAATATTTACCAGGCTGTTTGATTAATTCTTCACATTTATTATCATATTTGATACTCATAACAACTCTATTAAGTAGATATTATTCCCTCCAGCACAGAGATACGGAGACATTAAAGAAGTTCAGAAATATGCTCAAAACTAGTAAGTGGCAGAGCTAAGATTTTAAAATCCAGATGTAAATTCCACGCTGTTTAGAAAAACAGTATTTATTTTTATTAAAGTTATACATCAAAATATTTTAAAGAGTTATATAAGACTTGTTGCTTATATAACTTTGCAGGGGCATGGATGAAGATGGAAACCATCATTCTTAGCAAACTAACGCAGAAACAGAAAACCGAACGCCACATGTTCTCGCTCATAAGTGGGAGTTGAACAATGAGAACACATGGACGCAGGGAGGGGAACATCACACACCGGGGCCTGTCAGGGGGTGGGAGGATAGGGGAGGGATGGCATTAGGAGAAACACCTAATGTAGATATGTAGATGATGGGTTGATGGCTGCAGCAAACCACCATGGCACGTGTACACCTATGTAACAAACCTGCACGTTCTGTACATGTATCCCAGAACTTAAAGTATAATAATAAAAACAACCAGAAAGTCTTCTGCCCACATGACCGCCATGTTCAACTCTGAAAGCTTTTTTTAAAAGGCCCCCATTTTACACTCCTGTTGGAGAAATTCTCTCAACTTTTTTAAAGCTTCTATTCTATTGAAATTTTAAATTCATTCGATCATAGTTTTAATTTTCAAAAGTTTTTTTTCTTTAAATGTTCCTTTTCTATAGCATATTGTTCTCAGTTCTCTGAGGATATTAAAGATATGTTTGTATATTATTTTCTTTTCTCCAAGTTGTTCTTATCTGTTTGTTTTGGTTTCTGCCTTTCAAGTAGAGATTTTTTCTTAGTTTTCTACTGATTCATGACTCTGTTCCTATTTAAGAGGATAGAAGCTGTGTTTGCATGGAGTGGTAAATTGTGGGCTTTATTGCATAGTATTATAATGAGACTTTTTGTGGGCTTTGTTGAGTGCTGTTATAATAGGGAATAACCCATGTTACGGACTTAGGCTTTTTCACATTTCTACTCTTACCAGTGCTAACTGTCCTCCAGATCAGGGACTCTCCTCTCTGGAGGCTAAATCTCTAGTCTTCTTATAAGGAAGGACATTCACTAAGTCAGAGAGATGATCTTGGGATCCAACCACTTTGTATCCGGACTTGGAACTGATCCACTTGCAGTCCCACTTTACCCCCACTTCTAGGGAACAGAAGGCAATTGGTAATAGATGATGCCCCTTTCTGAGCCTTTCACGGTATTCTGCAGTATGCATCTGGTTGCTTTTAACATTCTTTTCTTCATTTAAAATTTAACTTTTTGGTTTTGCTTCCATGCTTTCCAACTTTCACAGTGTTTTGCCACTGCCTCCTCTCTTTGACTTTATGAGTTTATGTCTCGTGAAAATTCCTTTTCTATCACTTCAGCAAGTGATAGACTAGGAGCAGAGGGGAACACTTGTGCTCACTCTGCCATCTGCCATCTTTCACTGGCATCTGAGCCAATTGCATTATTGACCCAGGCCTGTTATCCTCTCACACCCTACTCAGTTGACATTAGCAGTCTGAATTGTTCAACTCGATGAACAAACAAGGATAAAGGGTAAGGGTAAGAAGAAAGGCCCTTACTTACTCCAGAGCCTTGTAGAATACACTGGTGTTGAGCACAGATTTTCAGATGCAAATATCGACACTCACACTTTCCTCCCCAACAACGGCCTTTAGAAGCAGCTGTCATGCTACCACTCCTCTAAGTTTAGAACAGGCTCATACAAGGAGTATGAAGATTATGGTCGAGTGTTCTCTATGCTCTTTAAGGAAGAGAACCAGAGTCATGACTAATTGTGTCTCCACAAGAAGAAAGCAAGCTAATTACGTGTATACGTCTAATCTAAGCATTAAAGCAAGATATCCGGGTTTTTCTCTCCTCAGCAGGAACATGCCATTAAAAAGTTACCAGGGATTCTGAAGGGAGATTGGAAAGTGCTGTGTTACTGTAATCAGTGGAAAAAGTTTAATGGAAAAGCTTTAGTTCCTTTGAATCTGTACGTTTTCTTGAGCTGATCAGTCATTTAATAACTGCTCTCTAAGCACAAGCTCCAGGCCAGGCAGAATGTGAGGCCCATGGTGTGAGAACTAAAAAGAGATAGGGAGCAGCATCTACCAGAGTGCTCGGAACATTTTGGCCCTTGCTAATCTTTTATCAAATTCAGAACGTGGGCATTTTTTCCAAACAGCATACTGTCTAAACAGTGAAGCAAAGGCCTTTTGTGAGACTGCATAGAAGAAACAAAGATTTAGATAGTTCTAAAAAAATAGAGTAATAATCAGATAAAAGTTAATTGCTAGCGTGACTCTCTTCCTATGCATGCCTAAAAAACTTGACCAAGTTGAGGGGAGAATAAATAATTGTCCATGGAAATATTACGTAAAATATTCAAGGCACTGAGCATTGTCTGGTATGGCTAGAAATGACAGGATTGTATACAGTGACCCTTGAACAACATGGATTTGAACTGCATAATTCACTTATATGCAGATTATTTTTCAATAAATACATTGGGAGATTTTTTTGGAGATTTGTGACAATTTGAAAACATTAGCAGATGAACTTCATAGTCACATATGTCCCGATTATATAAAACATACATAGATACTAGTCATTTTATCATTTATTACCGTAAGATATATACAGATCTATTATCAAAAAGTTAAGTTTATCAAAACTTAGGCACACAAACACTTAACCGTACATGGTGCCATTCGCAGTCAAGATAAATGTGAACAAATGTAAAGATGCTTTATTAAATCATAACCACATAAAATTCACTGTAGTACATAATGTGCTATTGTAATAATTTTGTAGCCACCTCCTGTTTCTATTGTTGTGACCTCAAGTTAGCTCAAGTATGCGCTTAAAATGCTGTGTGAATCATCTGCTTGTGAGCAACATCTCCAGTAAAAAGTTTTTCCATATTTTTCATCTTTGTTTTGTACAATATCGTAAACCTTGAATAACAAACACCGTGGTTCCCATACAAAGTGCCACTAATGATGTTAGAAGTGCTCCCAAGAAGCAGAAAAAAGTGTTTTACAAGAAAAAGTTGAATTGTTTCACATTACAAGAAAAGGTTGAATTTTTTTATATATATTTTATTGCATTTTAGGTTTTGAGGTACATGTGAAGAACATGCAAGATTGTTGCATAGCTACATACATGGCAATGTGATTTGCTGCCTCCTCCCCATCACCTATATCTGGTATTTCTCCCCATGTTATCCCTTCCCAAATCCCCACCCCCCCATGTCTCTCTCATAGTTCCCCCATACAGACCTCAGTGTGTGAGGCTCCCCGCCCTGTGTCCATGTGTTCTCATTATTCAACACCTGCCTATGAGTGAGAACATGCAGTGTTTGATTTTCTGTTCTTGTGTCAGTTTGCTGAGATTGATGGTTTCCAGGTTCATCCATGTCTCTACAAAGGACACAAACTCATCATTTTTATGGCTGCATAGTATTCCATGGTATATATGTGCCACATTTTCCCTGTCCAGTCTATCATCGATGGGCATTTGGGTTGGTTCCAAGTCTTTGCTATTGTAAACAGTGCTGCAATGAACATTCATGTGTATGTGTCCTTATAATAGAATGATTTATAATCCTTTGGATATATACCCAGTAATGGAATTGCTGGGTCAAATGGAATTTCTATTTCTAGGTCCTTGAGGAATTGCCACACTGTCTTCCACAATGGTTGAACTAATTTACACTCCCACCAACAGTGTAAAATTGTTCCTATTCTCCACATACTCTCCATCATCTGTTGTCTCCAGATTTTTTTAATGATCACCATTCTAACTGGCATGAGATGGTATCTCAATGTAGTTTCGATTTGCATTTCTCTAATGACAAGTGATGAGCATTTTTTCATATGTTTCTTGGCCTCATATATGTCTTCTTTTGTATAGTGTCTGTTCATATCTTTTGCCCACTTTTGAATGGGCTTGTTTTTTTTTTCTTGTAAATCTGTTTTAGTTCTTTGTAGATTCTGGATATTAGCCCTTTGTCAGATGCGTAGATTGCAAAATTTTTTTCCCGTTCTGTTGGTTGCTGGTTTACTCTAATGATTGTTTCTTTGGCTGTGCAGAAGATCCAGATTTTAATTAGGTCCCATTTGTCTATTTTGGCTTTTGTTGCCAATGCTTTTGGTGTTTTAGTCATGAAGTCCTTGCCTATGCCTATGTCCTGAATGCTTTTGCCTAGGTTTTCTTCTAGGGTTTTCATGGTGTTAGGTCTTATGTTTAAGACTTTAATCCATCTGGAGTTAATTTTAGTGTAAGGTGTCAGGAAGGAGTCCAGTTTCTGCTTTCTGCACATGGCTAGCCAGTTTTTCCACTACCATTTATTAAACAGGGAATCCTTTCTCCATTGCTTGTTTTTGTGAGGTTTGTCAAAGACCAGATGGTTGTAGATCTGTGGCATTGCCTCCGAGGCCTCTGTTCTGTTCCATTGGTCTATATCTCTGTTTTGGTACCAGTACTGTGCTGTTTTGATTACTGTAGCCTTGTAGTATAGTTTAAAGTCAGGTAGTGTGATGCCTCCAGCTTTTTTTTTTTTGCTTTGTTTTTTTTTGTCTTGGCTATGTGGGCTCTCTTTTGTTTCTGTATGAAGTTTAAGGCGTTTTTTTTCCAGTTCTGTGAAGAAGGTCATTGGTAGCTTGATGGGGATAGTGTTGAATCTATAAATTACTTTGGGCAGTATGGCCATTTTCACGAAATTGATTCTTCCTAACCATGAGCATGGAATATTTCTTGATCTGTTTGTGTCCTCTCTTATTTTGTTGAGCAGTGGTTTGTAGTTCTCCTTGAAGAGGTCCTTTACATTCTTTGTTAGTTGGATTCCTTGGTATTTTATTCTCTTTGTAGCAGTCGTGAATGGCAGTTTGTTCTTGATTTGGCTCTCTTTAAGTCTGTTATTAGTTTATAGGGATACTTGTGATTTTGCACATTGATGATTTTGTATCTTTAATCTCATATTAAAAATGCATGTGGGTGCTGTATTGCTATAAGAAAGGTATAGACTCTAGGAATAGACTCTAATATGATTTGAGAAAATGTGAATTCATTATATGACAACTAAAAGCCAAAGCAAAGTGAAGAACCTAAAGCTGGACGATTTAATGACAGCAAAGGATGGTTTAATTTTTTTTTGGATGGAGTCTCGCTCTGTTGCCTGGCAGGAATACAGTGATGCCATCTCGGCTCACTGCAACTTCTGCCTCCTGGGCTCAAGTGATTCTTCTGCCTCAGCCTCCAGAGTAGCTGGGCCTATAGGTATGTGCCACTATGCCCAGCTAATTTTTGTATTTTTAGTAGAGATGGGGTTTCACCATGCTGGCCAGGATGGTCTCAATCTCCTGACATCATGAACTGCCCACCTCGGCCTCCCAAAGTGCTGGTATTACAGACATGAGCCACTACGCCTGGCTGGTTTAGTATTTGTATAAAGAGATTTGGCTTAAGAAAATTGTCACGATAACAGGAAAAGCAGCTTCTGCTGACCAAGAGGCAGCAAAGTTCCTAGACGCCATTAAGGAAATCATTGAGGAGAAGGAATATCTGCCTGAACAAGTTTTTAAGGCAGATGGAAGTGCCCAGTTTTTGATAAAAGCAAGACAAAAGGCATTTATTAGAAAAGAAAGGCATAAGCACCAGGATTTAAGGCAGGAAGGGATTAGCTCACTGCCCTTATATATAAAGCTGCTAGCAACTCAGCCTTAAGGGAAAGAGATAAACACCAGCTTCCAGTCTTTCAGTTGTACAACAAGAAGGCCTGGACAACAAGAACTGTTTTTCTGGATTGGTGTCATTGATGCTCTGTTCCTGAAGTCAGGAAGCACCTTGCTGTAAGAAACTGCCTTTTAAAGCTGATTTGATATTAGACAATGCCCCGGCCACTCAGAACTCCATGAGTTTAACACCAACATTAATGAAGACTGCTTTTGACTTCTTTTAGAACATGCATCCTTCTATGACATGGGCACAGAAACTAAAGCAAATAGTAGATAAAGCATTAGTACCTACAGAAACATTTTTAGGGAAATGAAAAAGCAAAACGTCAGGCAGAAATTATGATGTATTTCCATAAAGCTACAGGGAGTGTGCCTGCCTCTCCTGCTTCCCCTTTCTACCTCCTCCACTTTTCCATCTCTGCCACCCTTGAGACAGTAAGACCAATTCCTCCTCTTTCTCACACCGCTCAATGGAAATGACAAGGATGAAGACCTTTATGATGTTTCACTTTCACTTAATGAATAGTAAATATATTTTCTCTTCCTTATTATTTTCTTAATAACGTTTTCTTTTCTCTATCTTACTTTATTGTAAGATACAGTATATAATACATAAAACATATAAAATATGTGTGAATAGACTGCTTATTAAATTGGTCAAGCTTCTAATCAACAGTAGGCTCCTAGTAAGTAAGTTTTGGGAACCCCTAACTCCTGAATTGTTCAAGGGTTGACTATATTTGGAATCTCAAAAAAATTTTATGAATGAACAAGGGCAAAAAAATTTGTATCTTAAAGCATTCATTTCTAACTCATTTTTCCTACTTTTTCTCAATGAAATGGGGATGTAAACATTGGCATACCAGGCTTATAAAAATTATATACAAGGCATTTCTGAATAAACTGTTTTGACTAGATTAACTGTATTGTTCAGCCAAAACCCCACTAATATGACAGGTTTGAGTGGCCTTTGGAAATCTCGAATGCTTTAACTTCAACTTTGGTGAAATCAATGTATTCCTTTTGTTGTCTTGTTATCATGTGAATACAGTGATAATTTAGGACTTAATTTACAAGACTAATATAAGGTGCCTGAGAAATTTTATACCATGAATCTTGTGATAATTTTAGTCTTGAAAAATATATGCCATTGCTCAAAGGAAAATATTTAAACTGTTTTAATATGAGTGGCAGACATTGTTTATTGGCACTTAATCTACATCCACCATTCTACTGGTAATACTTTTATCAGACCCTCTTTTTAGCTGAGCTCAAGGGAGTCTTCCCATGGAAGATCTCCAAGAAGCGTTAGAAGACAGAATGGTGGTAGAAGTCAGTCTGCCTCTGCTGCGGCCGAGGTAGAAGAACTAACCGTGGTTGCAGTAGGGTTGTACTTCCTGTTTAGTCCTTTGGTGGCACCAGCAGCAAGTATCGTCCTTTGGGCTCTTGCAATGGCACTGGAAGCTGCTGGATCTCTAGGCAATATCCCCCTCTCTCTTATGCATCCTTAGAACTTCCAACACTTTTCTAGTTTCTTGCATAGTTCAATTTCAAAAATTTAACTATGGAGAGTTAAATTTTTCTCTCCATAAGCTATACACATTGTTTTCTGTTTACCTCCCTGAATACTGGCTGATAAAAACCGGAATTCCTTAAAACTAAAATCATGATTTTTCTATATCTATAGAAAAGTGTTTTTCTATGATTTCTGAGTGTGGGCTTGATGCTCTAGTTTCTCTACCTATTGGTCTTCTAAAGAAATGATTTGGTCTTTTTTAAGGTCATATATTTAACTACACAGATATTTTTATGTAATCAAATAGTCTTCAACCTTATTCTAGTTTATATTGTATATACATATACCACACTTTCACTACTTTCCTACTATGTAAGATATATATTTAAGTGTTCTTGATTTAGTTATCTATTGTAGCATAATAAATTACCATTGAATTGAGTGGCTTAAAACAATATTTGTTACCTCACAGTTTCTGTGGGTCAGAAATTCAACATGGCCTAGTTGGGTCCCTTCTTTCTCTGGGATTCTTTGAAGGCTGCAATCGAGGTATTGGCTGGGGCTGTAGTTGCTGGCAGGATTCAGTTCCTCATAAACAAATGGACTGGGTGACTCACTTCCTCGTTTCTTATTATCCAGAAGCTGCTCTTAGTTTCTTGCCACATGGGTTTCTTCATAGGAGAGCTCACAAAATGGTGGCTGGCTTCATGACAGAAAGCAAGACAGGAGAGAAGAGGAGAAAAGAGAAAGAGAAAGAGAGGTGTCAGGCTCTTTTATAGCCTAATCTTGTAAGTGACATCTCGTCACTTTTTTCATAATGTATTTGGTAGAAGCCAGTCACTATGTGCAGTCCATATTCAAGAGAGGAGGGATTACACAAGCACTTGAATGACAGAAGGCAGGGATTGTTTGAGCCATTTCAGAAGGAGCCAACAACATTACTTTCCTAAATAAATGGTGAATTTCTTGCTTCCTCCTTTAGTTAAATATTGATGAAAGTTGGGCTTGTGTATGGTATAGAGACAATCTATTTAGTTTCAGTGACTGAACACATAAACTTATAAGTAGTAATAACAGACAGCAGAGAAAATAAAGCCACCTTTCTTTTTTACCCTGGAATATAAATTTATGTCTTGTGATTGCAGTTAAAAGATCATTAGTTTTTACTAAAATCACCACATCAATAAATCACCTTAGCTATTACCAGTATATCTGAGAGATTTTCTTTTGTTACAAAGGAAATTTAAGATCTTCAAGTCAAACTTCACTCTGGGATTTGTCCTCTAATGGCTATAGAAATAGAAAATGTGCCACCTGCAGACTTTTTGATAAACCGATCCCCATTTCTGCTGGGCGTGGATATGTCTGCTTTTAAAGGGATCTTTTAAAATTGCATCATGCTTGCACTTCAGTCTCTTCCCTAAATCCTGATAAATAGCAAAGTGCTCAGTTTGGATGGGGGCACGTTTCTACTGTTAAAGATGTTCACACGGAACCCCCGTGCTATCTCTTAGAAGTCCTGCCAATGCTTTCATCATTTCAAATCTAAAAAGGGCTTAAAGTGACTTCGTTAAAACCCTCTCTATGAAAAGCTAAAATCCTTCAGTAAGTCAGAATGAGACGTACAGCTATATAAAAACACAAGAGTTACATGATTTTCCACGTAGGAAATGTGTTAGCTATGTTTTACAGTATTATGTTTGAAGAAGAAAGTTTTAATATAAATTTGATATATCAGAGATATCACCGCACACATTTTAATTATACACATAAAAATTTGGTGCAAGCATTTGCCCTGCATGAATGCAGAGACAGGATTACGTAGCCAGTTTAATTTGAAGAGCAGTGGTCAAACCAATACCCTAAAAAATCTGTACAGTAGTTCCCTCTTATCTGCTGGGAATATGTTCCAAGACCCCCAGTGGATTCCTGAAACCAGGGATAGTACCAAATCTTCTATATATACTTATGTTTTTCAATCTGTTAACTAACATGGCTACAAGTGACCAGTGGACAGGGAGGTTATACAGTGTGGATGTGCTGGACAAAGAGAAAATTCATGTGGGGTGGAGTGGAGACAGAACAGGATAGTGTGGGATTTTATCATGCTCTTCAGAATGGTGCACAATTTACAATTTATAAATTACTTATTTCTGTAATTTTCCATTTAATATCTCTAGACCATGGATGGCCGTGGATAACAAACCATGGAAAATGAAACTGGGTGAGGCGGAAATACTGTATTTCCAGTTTCTGTCATTTAAGAGGCAACCCTCTGGATGAATTCATTGTCTCCTTTGCAAATGCAAATGTCTCTGGATAAAGAAAACAAGTAGTAAGTGATTTTCGGAATCTAGTATCTTTGGGTAATTTAATCATTTTCTTTTCCTATAGGACTATTCTTGACAGATGGCAGAAGGTGAAGGGAAGGGAGCTGATTACTTTCCTCAGACAACGAAGAGTGAGACTCATGGGGCAGGTAGGTCATTAGAGGTGGATGGCACACTAAAGGGAGATGAGTCAGGCATTTGTTTCCATGTTGGATACTGTGTTAAGAGTGATATACACATTGCATAATTCAATCCCACATCTGTCTTGCATGGCTAGATGGGGCAAAGCTGGGGTTCAAGTCCAGCTCTGACTCTAAAGGCCATGCTCTTTTCATCACACTTTCTCAGAATAATTCTGCATGTGAGGTGTGAAGCCCCAAAGATAGAATTGGCAACTTATTTTGTTAAGTGTATGTAAGTTTAAAGCCAGAGTGAGAGAGCCATCCCACATTAGAAATAAAATGTCTGCATTACTGCCTTAGAGAAAAAAGAAAAGCTACTCACATTTGGATCCACTTCCCTTTCCCAGGGAAAATAATTTGTTTGGTTTTTGTAAATTTTCTGTCTTGCATGGTCTAGGCCATTTGGCATAGATGGCTCAGGGAATGGTGAGGGGCCACATTTGCTTCTGTGATTCCTCTCCTTCCTGCAATTGTCAGACCAAACTATGTCCTCAGAGGCAGAAGCAAACAATAATTGATGCTTATATAATAATCCTGAGACATCAATCAAATGTCAAATTGTGTTCATTGGCTTATATATAAGAAGGCAAAAATATGCATCCCATATTTCAGAAATAATTTTAATATGTTTACTTTTCTAAACATTGGTACTTAAATACATCAATGTTAACTCATGCTTTGACATATTGCTTAATTATAAAAAATGTCTACGAGGCACTTGGCTAGATTCTCATCCTCAAAGATTACTACTTTTGCTCATTTAAAAAGTATTTATCAGAGCTGGCTGGCAAGATGGCCGAATAGGAACAGCTCTGGTGTGCAGCTCCCAGCGAGACTGATGCAGAAGGCAAGTGATCTCTGCATTTCAACTGAGGTACATGATTCATCTTATTGGGACTGGTTGGAAAATGAGTGCAGCCCAAGGAGGGCAAGCTGAAACAGGGTGGGTTGCTGCCTCATCTGGAAGCGCAAGGGGCTGGGGAACTCCCTCTCCTAGCCAAGGGAAGCCAGTAGGGACTGTCCCCTCCACTCTGGCACAGATACTGTGCTTTTCCCACAGTCTTCACAACCCACAGACCAGGAGAATCCCTCTAGTGCCTACAACACTAGGGCCCTGGGTTTCCTGCACAAAACTGGGCAGCCGTTTGGAAAGGCACTGAGCTAGCCACAGCAGTTTTTGTTTTCATAGCCTAGTGGCCCCTGGAACACCAGCAAGACAGAACCGTTCACTCCCCAGGAAAGGGGGCTGAAGCCAGGGAGCCAAGTGATCTGGCTCAGCAGGTCCCCCTGTGATGAAGACCAGGAAACTAAGATTCACTGGTTTGAAATTCTCACAGGCAGCACAGCAGTCTGAGTTTGACCTGGGACTTCTGAGCTAGGTCGGGAGAGGAGCGTCCACCATTGCTGAGGCTCAAGTAGGCATTTTTAACATCACAGTTGGGAAGTTTGAACTGGACAGAGCTCATGGAAGCTCACCAAGGCTTCTGCAGGCAGACTGTGTCACTAGACTCCCTCCTCACTGGGCAGGGTATCTCTGAAAAAAGGCAGCAGCCCATCAGGGACTTCTAAATAAAGCCCACATGTTCCTGGGACAGAGCAGCTGGGAAAAGGGGTGGTTGTGGGTACAGCATTAGCAGTATTAAATGTCCCAGCTGTGCAGCTCTGAAGAGAGCAGTGGATCTCCCATCACAGTGTTGGAGCACTGATGAGGAACAGACTGCCTCCTCAAGTGGCTCCCTGCCCTCTGTGTATCCTGACTGGGAGACACTTCCCAGAAGCAGCCAGCAGACACCTCATACAGGAGAGCTCTGGCTGGCATCTGGCAGGTACTCTTCTGGGATGAAGTTACCAGAGGAAGGAACAGGCAGTAATCTTTGCTGTTGTGCAGTGAGCCCTTGCTGGTGATTCCCAGGCAAGCAGGATCTAAACTGGACCTCAAACAAACTCCAGCAGACCTGCAGCTGAGGGGCCTGACTGTTAGAAGAAAACCTAACAAACAAACAGAAAGAAATAGTTTTGACATCAACAGAAAGGACATCCATTCAGAGAACCCATCCAAAGGTCACTGACTTCAAAGACCAAAGGTAGATAAATTCATAAAGATGGGAAGAAACCAGCACAAAAAGGCTGAAAATTCCAAAAACCAGAACACCTCTTCTCCTCCAAAGGATCACAACTTCTTGCCAGCAAGAGAATGAAACTGGACAGAAAGGAAGTTTGATGAATTGACAGAAGCAGGCTTCAGAAGGTGGGTAATAACAAACTACTCCGACCTAAAGGACCATGTTCTAACCCAATGCAAGGAAGCTAAGAGCTTTGAAAAAAGTTCAGACAAAATGCTGACTAGAATAACCAGTTTAGAGAACAACATAATTGACCTGATGGAACTGAAAAACACAGTACGAGGACTTCATGAAGCATACACAAGTTTCAATAGCCAAATCGATTAAGCAGAAGAAAGGATATCAGAGATTGAAGATCAACTCAATGAAATAAAGTGAGAAGATAAGATTAGAGAAAAAAGAGCAAAAAGAAATGAACAAAGTCTCCAAGAAATATGGGATTACGTGCAAAGACCAAATCTACATTTGATGAGCGTACCTGAAAGTGAAGGGGAGAATGAAACCAAGTTGGCAAACACTCTTCAGGATATTATTCAGGAGAAATTCCCCAGCCCAGCAAGGCAAGCCAACTTTCATATTCAGGAAATACAGAGAACACCACAAAGATACTCCTCAAGAACAGCAACCCCAAGACACATAATAGCCATATTTACCAGGGCTGAGATGAAGGAAAAAATGCTAAGGGCAGCCAGAGAGAAAGGTTACCCATAAAAGGAAGCCCTTCAGACTCACAGCAGAAACCCTACCAGCCAGAATAGGGTGGGTGCCAATTTTAAAATCCTTTAGGAAAAGAATTTTTAACCCAGAATTTCATAGCCAGACAAACTAAGCTTCATAAGCAAAGGAGAAATAAAATCTTTTAGGGACAAAAAACTACTGAGAGATTTTGTCACCATGAGACCTGCCTTACAAGAGCTCCTGAGGAAGCACTAAACATGGAAAGGAAAAATTGGTGCCAGCCACTGCGAAAACAGCACTTGTAAAGACCATCTACACTATGAAGACACTGCATCAACTAACAGGGAAAATAACCAGCTGGTATCATAATGGCAGGATCAAATTCCCACATAACAATAATGAACCTTAAATGTAAATGGGCTAAATGCGTCAATTAAAATACACAGACTGGCAAATTGGATAAAGACTCAAGACCCATTAATGTGCTGTATTCAGGAGACCCATCTTATGTACAATGACACACACAGGTTCGAAGAAAAAGGATTGGAGGAAGATTTACCAAGCAAATGGAAAGAAAAAAAAAAGCAGAGGTTGCAATCCTAGTCTCTGATAGAACAGACTTTAAAGTAACAAAGATCAAAAGAGAGAAAGAAGGGTATTACATAATGGTAAAGGGATCAATGCTACAAGAAGAGCTATCTATCCTAAATATATGTGCACCCAATACAGAAGTACTCAGATTCATAAAGCAAGTTCTTAGATAACCTACAAAGAGACTTAGACTCCTAAACAATAATAGTGGGAGACTTTAACACCCCACTGTCAATATTAGATCAATGAGACAGAAAATTAACAAGGATATGCAGGACTTGAACTCAGATCTGGACCAGGTGAACCTAACAGACATCTACAGAACTCTCCATGCATAATCAACAGAATATACATTCTTCTTAGCACCACATAGCACTTATTTTAAAATCCACCACATAATTGGAAGTAAACACCCCTCAGCAGATGCAAAAAAATGGGAATCATAACATTGCCTCTCAGACTGCAGTGAAATCAAATTAGGACTCAGGATTAAGAAACTCACTCAAAACCATACAACTACATGGAAACTGAACAACCAGCTTCTGAATTACTACTGGATAAATAATGAAATGAAGGCAGAAATAAAGATGTTATTTGAAAACAATGAGAACCCAGACACAATGTACCAGAATCTCTGGGACATCAGTGTGTAGAGGAAAATGTATAGCACTAAATGCCCACAAGAGAAAGGAGGAAAGATCTAAAATTGACACCCTAATGTCACAATTAAAAGAACTACAGACACAAGAACAAACATATTCAAAAGCCAGAAGAAGACAAACTAAAAGCAGAACTGAAGGAGATTGAGACACAAAAAACCCTTCAAAAAATCAATCCAGGGCTGGTTTTAAAAAGTTACCACTAGCCAGACTAATGAAGAAAAGAGAGAGGAATCAAATAGATGCAATAAAAAAATGATTAAGGAGATATCACCACTGATCCCACAGAAATACAAACTACCATCAGAGAATGCTATAGACACATCTATGCAAATAAACTAGAAAATGTAGAAGAAATGGATAAATTTCTGGACAAATACACTCTCCCAAGACTAAACCAGGAAGAAGACAAATCCCTGAAGAGACCAATACAAGGTCTGAAATTTAGGCAGTAATTAATAACCTACCAACCAAAAAAAGTCCAGGATCAGATGGGTTGACAGTCAAATTCTGCCAGGGTACAAAGAGGAGACCAACATCATCCTGATACCAAAACCTGGCAGAGAACCACTGAAAAAGAAAATTTCAGGCCAATATCCCTGGTGAACACTGATGCTAAAATCCTTAATAAAATACTGGCAAATTGAATCTAACAGTACATCAAAAAGTTTATCCATCATGATCTTGTTGGCTTCATCCCTGAAATGCAAGGCAGGTTCAACATACGCAAGTCAACAACTGGTAATCCATCACATAAACAGAACCAAAGACAAAAACCACATGATTATCTCAAGAGTTGAAGTTCTTCAACACAATTCAACAGCCCTTTATGCTAAAAAATCTCAATAAACTAGATAGTGATGGAATGTATCTCCAAAAAATAAGAGCTATTTATGAAAAACCCACAGCCAATATCATACTGAATGGGCAAAAACTGCAAGCATTCCGTTTGAGAACGAGCACAACACAAGGATGCCCTCTCACCACTCCTATTCAACACAGTATTGGAAGTTCTGGCCAGGGCAATCAGGCTGGAGAAAGAAGTACAGGGTATTGAAACAGGAAGATAGGAAGTCAAATTATCCCTGTTTGCAGATGACATGATTGTATATTTAGAAAACTCCACTGTCTCAGCCTAAAATCTCCTTAAGTTGATATGCAACTTCAGCAAAGCCTCAGGACACAAAATCAATGTGCAAAAATCACCAGCATTCCTATACACAATAATAGACAAACAGAGAGCCAAATCACAAGTGAACGCCCATTCACAATTGCTACAAAGAGAATAAAATGCCTAGGAATACAACTAACAAGAAATATGAAGGACCTCTTCAAGGAGAACTACAAACCACTGCTCAATGAAATAAGAGAGGACACAAACAGATGAAAAAATAGTACATGCTAATGGTTAGGAAGACTCTTTATTGTAAAAATGGCCATACTGCCCAAAGTAATTTATAGATTCAGTGTTATCCCCTAAAAGCAAAAAAAAAAAAAAAAAAAAAAACAAGCTCACATAGCCAAGATAATCATAAGCAAAAGAACAAAGCTGGAAGCATCATGCTACTTGACCTCAAACTATACTACAAGGCTACAGTAATTAAAACAACATGGTACTGGTAGCAAAACAGAGATAGAGACCAGTAGAACAGAACAGAGGCCTAAGAAATAATGCCACACATCTGAAACCATCTAATTTTTGACAAACCAGACAAAAAACAAGCAATGGGGAAACGATTCTCTATTTAATAAATGGTGTTGGGAAAACTGGCTAGCTATATGCAGAAAACTGAAACTGGATCCCTTCCTTACATCTTATACAAAAATTAACTCAAGATGTATTAAAAATTTAAACGTAAGACTGAAAACCATAAAAGAAAGAATACCTAGGCAATATTATTCAGGACACAGGCATGGGCAAGGCCTTCATGAGTAAAACACAAAAAACAATGGCAACAAATGCTACAATAGACAAATGGAATCTTATTAAAGTAAAGAGCTTCTGCACAGCAAAAGAAACTATCATTACAATGAACAGGCAACCTACAGAATGGGAGAAAATTTTTGCAATCTACCCATCTGACAAAGGGCTAATATCCAGAATCTACAAAGAACATAAACAAGTTTACAGGAAAAAGACAACCCCATAGAAAAGTAGGCTAAGGATATAAACAGACATTTCTCAAAAGGAGACATTTATGCAGCCAACATGTGAAAAAAAAAAAAACTCATTATCGCTGATCATTAGAGAAATGCAAATTAAAACCACAATGAGATACCATCTCATGCCAGTTAGCATAGTGATCATTAAAAAAATCAAGGGACAGAGAACCAATCCCAGATGGCCAAATAGGAACAGCTCTGGATTGCAGTTCCCAGTGAAAACCCAGAGGGTGAGTGATAACTGCATTTCCAAACAAATTTTTACTGCCCACAGACCAGGAGATTCCCAGGGAGAAAAGCACCATGAGCCCCCAGTGTGGCTGTTTCAGCTGGCACAGCAGGTCTCTACAAAAAAACTCACATAAATCCGGGCACCTTTTCAACTGGTGAATGGAACTCTTGGGAGACAGAGTTGCCTGTGCAACTGAAAAAAAAAAAGGGGAGTGAAACAGGGAGCCAGGTGATCTGGCTTGACCGGTCCCACCCCTACAGAGACCAGTAATCTGAAATGGTCTGGACTGAGAGTGTCACAGCCAGCAC
Organism: Sapajus apella; assembly: GCF_009761245.1. Classification (NCBI taxonomy): domain Eukaryota; kingdom Metazoa; phylum Chordata; class Mammalia; order Primates; family Cebidae; genus Sapajus; species Sapajus apella. Next base: position 23,926,069 of record NW_022436966.1, on the reverse strand, counting down.
AGCTGGACTTGGGATGGTCCACCTCTGTGGGGGAAGGGCATCCACCATTACAGAGGCAGTCTGCCACTACTGAGGCAATCTGCCATTACCGAGGCAATTCTAACGATACCCCTATAAACAAAACTGCAAAGAGGTTCACACAGCAGCTGGGCAGAGCCCACGGCAGTTCAGCAACACCTCTGCTGGCAGATTGTGAGTAGGCTACCTCTTCACTGCACAGGGCATCTCTGAAAAAAGGCAGCAGCATGACAGAAACTTATAAATAAAACCTCACCCTCCCGGAACAGAGCACCTGGAAAAAAAAAGGCAGTTATGAGTTCCACTACGCAGACTTAAACATACCTGCCCAGCAGCTTTTAATCGAGCAACAGAGTTCACAGCTCAGTACTTTAGCTCCTATAAAGGACAGACTGTCTCTTCAAGCAGCTCCCTGACACCCGTATATCCAAAGAGTCACCTCATAAAGGAGAGCTCAGGCTGACATCTGGCTGGTATCCTTCTGGGACAACGATAGCAGAAGAAGAAATTGCCAGCAACCCTTACTGTTCTGAAGCTGCTGCAGGTGATCTCCAGGAAAGCATGGTCTGGAGTGGACCTCCAGCAGTCCTATAGCAGAGGGGCCTGACTGTTTGAAGGAAAACTAAGAAACAGAAATAACTTCATCATCAACAAACAGGAACCCATCTGAAAGTCACCAACTACAAAGGCCACCAGTAGATAAATCCACAAAGATGGAAAGAAACCAGCACAAAAAGCATGAAAACACCCCAAACCAGAACACCTCTTCTCCTCTAAGGGATCACAACTCCTCACCAGCAAGGGAACAAGGCTGGATGGAGAACGAGTCTGATGAATTGACAGAAACAGGCTCCAGAAAGTGAGTAATAAGAAACTTCTCTGAGCTAAAAGAACATGTTCTAACCCAATGCAAAGAAACTGAGAACCTTGAAAAAAGATTTGACGAAATGCTAACGAGAATAAACAGCTTACAGATAAATATAAATGAATTGATGGAGCTGAAAAACAGAACATGAGAACTTCGTGAAGTGTAGACAAGTTTCAATAGCCAAATTGGCCAAGCAGAAGAAAGGATATCAGACATTGAAGATCAACTCAATGAAATAAGATGAGAAGGCAAGATAAGAGAAAAAAGAATAAAGAGAAAGGAACAAAGCCTTCAAGAAATCTGGGATTCTGTGAAAAGACCTAATCTGTGTTTGAGAGGTGTAACTGAATGTGATGGAGAGAATGAATCCAAGCTGGAAAACACTCTTGATGATATTATCCAGGAAAACTTCCCCAACCTAGCAGGGCAGGCCAATATTCAAGTCCAGGAAATACAGAGAATACCTCGAAGATATTCCTCAAGAAGAGCAACCCCAAGGCACACAATCTTCAGATTCACCAGGTTTGAAATGAAGGAAAAAAATGCTCCAGGCAGCCAGAGAGAAAGGGCAGGTTACCCACAAAGGGAAGCCCATCAGACTCACAGCAGATCTCTCAGCAGAAACCCTACAAGCCAGAAGAGAGTGGGGGCCAATATTCAACATCCTTAAAGAAAAGAACTTTTAACCTAGAATTTCATATCCACCCAAACTAAGTTTCATAAAAGAAGGAGAAATAAAAGCCTTTACAAATAAGCAATTGCTCAGAGATTTCATCACCACCAGGCCTGCTTTACAAGAGCTCCTGAAAGCAGCACGAAACATAGAAAGGAACAACCAGTATCAGCTACTCCAAAAACTTACCAAATGGTAAAGAGCATAGACACAATGAAGAAACTGCATCAACTAATGGGCAGAACAACCAGCTAGCATCAAAATGGCAGGATCAAATTCACACATAACAATATTAATCTTAAATGTAAATGGGCTAAATGCCCTAATCAAAAGACACAGACTGGCAAATTGGATAGAAGTCAAAACCCATTGGTGTGCTGTATCCAGGAAACCCATCTCACATGCAAGGATACACAAAGGCTCAAAATAAAGGATGGAGGAAGATTTACCAAGCAAATGGAGAGAGAAAAAAAAATGCAGGAGTTGTAATCGTAATCTCTGACAAAATAGACTTTAAACCATCACAGATCAAAAGAGACAAAGAAGGACATTACATAATGGTAAAAGGATCAATGCAACAAGAAGAGCTAACAATCCTAAATATATACACACCCAATACAGGAGCACCAGATACATAAAGCAAGTTCTAATGACTTACAAAGAGACTTAGACTCCTACACAATAATAGTGAGAGACATTAACACTCCACTGTCAATATTAGACAGATCAACGAGACAGAAAATTAACAAGGATATCCAGGACTTGAACTCAGATCTAGACCAAGCAAACCTAACAGACATTTACAGAAGTCTCCACCCTAAATCCACAGAATATACATTCTTCTCAGCACACCACACCTACTCTAAAATTGACCACATAATTGGGAGTAAATCACTCCTCAGCAAATGCAAAAGAAAGGCAATCATAACAAACAGTCTCTCAGACCACAGTGCAATCAAGTTAGAACACAGAACTCAGAAACTAACTCAGAACTGCACAACTTCATGGAAAATGAACAACTGGCTCGTGAATGTTGATTGGATAAACAATGAAATGAAGGCAGAAATAAAGATGTTCTTTGAAAGAAACGAGAACGAAGACACAACATACCAGAATCTCTGGGACATATTTAAAGCAAAGTCTAGAGGAAAATATATAGCTATAAATGCCCATATGAGAAACAAGGAAAGGTCTAAAATTGGCACCCTATCATCAAAATTGAAAGACCTATAGGAGCAAGATCAAAAAAACTCAAAACCTAGCAGAAGACAAGAAATAACTAAGATCAGAGCAGAACTGAAAGAGATAGAGACACAAAAAACCCTTCAAAAAAATCAATAAATCCAGGAGTCGGGTTTTTGAAAAGATCAACAAAATAGACCACTAGCCAGATTATTAAAAAGAAAAGAGAAAATAATCAAATAGATGCAATAAAAAATGATAAAGGGAATATCACAACAGATTCCACAGAAATACAAGCCATCAGAGATTACTATAAACAACTCTATGCACATAAACCAGTAAACCTGGAAGAAATGGATAAATTCCTGGACACTTGCACACTCCCAAGCCTAAACCAGGAAGAAGTCAAAACCCTGAATAGACCAATAACAAGGGCTGAAATTGAGGCAGGAATTAATAGCCTACCGACCAAAAAAAGCCCATGTCCAGATGGTTTCACAGCTGAAATCTACCAGACATACAAAGAGGAGCTGGTACCACTCCTTCTGAAACTATTCCAAACAATCCAAAAAGAGGGAATCCTTCCCAAATCATTTTATGAGACCAACATCACCCTGATACAAAAACCCGGCAGAGACTCAACAAGAAAAGAAAACTTCAGGCCAATATCCATTATGAACATAGATGCAAAAATCTTCAATAAAATACTGGCAAACTGATTGCAACAGCACATCAAAAAGCTTATCCATCACGATCAAGTAGGCTTCATCCTGGGGTTGCAAGGCTGGTTCAACATACTCAAGTCCTTAAATGTAATTTACCACATACACAGAACCAAAGATGAAAACTACTTGATTATTTTAATAGATGCAGAGAAGGCCTTTGACAAAATTCAACAGCCCTTTATGCTAAAAACTCCCAATAAACTAGGTATTGACGGAACATTTCTCAAAATAATAAAAGCTATTTATGACAAACCCACAGCCAATATCCTACTGAATAGGAAAAAACTGGAAGCATTTCCTTTGAAATCTGGCACTAGGCAAGGATGCCCTCTCTCACCACTACTATTCAATATAGTATTGGAAAGTCTAGTCAGAGAAATCAGGCAAGAAAAATAAATAAAGCGTATTCAATTAGGAAAGGAGGAAGTCAAATTTTCTCTATTTGCAGATGACATGATTGTATATTTAAAAGACCACATTGTCTCAGCCCAAAATCTCTAAAAATTATAACTAACTTCAGCAAAGTCTCAGAATACAAAATCAATGTGCAAAAATCACATGCATTCCTATACACCAATAACAGACTTAAAGAGAGCCAAATCAAGAACTAACTGCCATTCACAACTGCTACAAAGAGAATAAAATATTTAGGAATACAACTAACCAAGGATGTAAAGGACCTCTTTAAGGAAAACTACAAAGCACTGCTCAACAAAATAAGAGAGGATACAAACAGATGGAGAAACATTCCATGCTCATGGTTAGGAAGAATCAATATTGTGAAAATGGCCATACTGCCCAAAGTAATTTATAGATTCAAGGCTATCCCCATCAAGCTACCAATGACCTTCTTCACAGAACTGAAAAAAACACCTTAAACTTCATATGGAACCAAAAGAGAGCCCACATAGCCAAGTCAAGTCTAAGCAAAAAGAACAAAGCTGGAGGTATCAGGCTACCTGACTTCAAAGTATACTACAAGCCTATGGTAATCAAAAGAGCATGATACTGGTACCAAAACAGAAATACAGACCAATCACAGAGGCCTCAGAGGCAATGCCACAGATCTGCAAGCATCCGACTTTGACAAACCTGACAAAAACAAGCAGTGGAGAAAGGATTCCCTGTTTAATAAATGGTGTTGGTGAAACTGGCTAGCCATGTGCAGAAAGCAGAAACTGGACGCCTTCCTGACACTTGACACTAAAATTAACTCCAGATGGATTAAAGACTTAAACATAAGACCTAACACCATAAAAACCCTAGAAGAAAATCTAGGCAAAACCATTCAGGACATAGGCATAGGCAAGTATTTCATGACTAAAACACCAAAAGCATTGGCAGCAAAAGCCAAAATAGACAAATAGGATCTAATTAAACTCCCTAGCTTCTGCACAGCAAAAGAAACAATCATTAGAGTGAACTGGCAACCAACAGAATGGGAAAACAGTTTTGCAATCTACCCATCTGACAAAGGGCTAATATCCAGAATCTACAAAGAACTAAAACAGATTTACAAGAAGAAAACAAACAAGCCCATTTAAAAGTGGGTGAAGGATATGAACAGACACTTTTCAAAAGAAGACATACATGAGGCCAACAAACATATGACAAAATGCTCATCATCACTGGTCATTAGAGAAATGCAAAATTAAAACCACACTGAGATATCATCTCACGCCAGTTGGAATGGTGATCATTAAAAAATCTGGAAACAACAGATGATGGAGAGGATGTGGAGAAATAAGAACACTTTTACACTGTTGGTGGGAGTGTAAATTAGTTCAACCATTGCGGAAGACAGTGTGGCAATTCCTCAAGGACCTAGAAATAGAAATTCCATTTGATCCAGCAATCCCATTACTGGGTATATATCCAAAGGATTATAAATCATTCTATTATAAGGACACATGCACATGAACGTTCATTGCAGCACTGTTTACAATAGCTAAGACGTGGAACCAACCCAAATGCCCATCAACGATAGACTAGACAGGGAAAATATGGCACATATATACCATGGAATTCTATGCAGCCATAAAAAATGATGAGTTTGTGTCCTTTGTAGAGACATGGATGAACCTGGAAACCATCATTTTCAGCAAACTGACACAAGAACAGAAAATCAAACACGGGATGTTTTCACTCATTGGCGGGTTTTGAACAATGTGAACACATGGACACAGAGCAGGGAGCATTACACACTGGGGTCTGTGTGGGGGAACTAGGGGAGGGACAGTGGGGGGCGGGGAGTTGAGGAGGGATGCCAGATATAGGTGATGGGGAGGAAGGCAGAAAACCACATTGCCATGTATGTACTTATGCAACAATCCTGCATGTTCTGCACATGTACCCCTAAACCTAAAACACAATAAAATAAAAAAAAAAATCAAGGGACAACAGATGCTGGAGAGAATGTATTGAAATGGGAATGCTTTTACACTGTTGGTGGGAGTGTAAATTAGTTCAGCCATTGTGGAAGACACTATCTCAATTCCTCAAGGATCTAGAACTAGAAATACCATTTGACCCAGCAATCCCATTACTGGGCATATACCCAAAGGATTATAAATCATATTATAAAGACACATGTACATGTATGTTTATTGCGGTACTGTTCACAATAGCAAAGACTTGGAACCAACCCAAATGCCCAGCAGTGATAGATGGGATAAAGAAAATGTGGCACTTATATACAATGGAAAACTATGCAGCCATAAAAAGGGTGAGTTCCTGTCCTTTGTAAGGACATGGATAAATCTGGAAACCATCATTCTCAGCAAACTGACACAAGAACAGAAAACCAAACACTGCATGTTCTTACTCCTAAGTGGGAGTTGAACAATGAGAACACATGGACACAGGGAGGGGAACATCACACATCGGGGCCTGTCAGGAGTTGTGGAGCTAGGGGAGGGACGGTATTATGAGAAATACCAACCACAGATGACGGGGTGATGGATGCAGCAAACCACCATGGGACGTGTATACCTATATAACAAACCTGCACATTCTGTACATGTACCCCAGAACATAAAGTATAATTTTTTTAAAAAGTACTTATCAGGCACCTATTGGATTCTGAACAGAGGTGTAGAGGCTAGAGTTAAAGCAGTGAACAAAGTCATCTGAGACAAGAAGAAAAATAAGGCAAAAAGTTAAAAAAGTCTGTGGTGTGCAGACTTCTAGTACTGCAGGATTGCAGGGAGGAAGACCAGGGGAGCAAGCAGGGAAGAAAACCAGAGGGCAGGGGAAAATTGGGCTTGGAGAACTTTTCACTTGGTCAGATAGAGACAGATTTTAATTTCCAGAAAGGTCTAAATGTAACCTTAAAAATACTCTAACTTATTCTTTCATAATGGCTCATTCACACATCCATCTCCACAGGTATATCAGCCTGCTACTATTCATCCATCCACCCATCATCCATCTATCCATCCATACAACCATCCACCTATACACTAATTCTTTCAATAAATACTTGAATGCCTAGTATATGCCAGACAAAAGGTTGAGTTCTGTTAATATAATGGAAAACAAAAAGGGAAAACCTGCCCCTCATTGAAAGACTTACATGTAGTCAAGTGCTATAGAGGAAAATAACAAAGGGTTATTTGACAGAATACCTATTGGAAGGCTGATTTTAGGAGGTGGCATTCATGCTTGAAACGTGACACATGACAAGGGGTAGCTAAGTGAAGACATAAGATAAATGCATTGCACACTCAGCATTGAGCCTTCATAGAGAACAAAGGTGAGGATGGGATTGGCATGTTTAAGAGGGGAAATAAGGCCAGTGGGGCAGATACATTGGGAGTTAGGGTGGCAATCATACGGGATTGGAGAGTGGGGCAGGAATCAGACTGCTGTTGTTTTGTGAGCCATGGTAAGGGGCTTAGAATTTTATTCTAAATGCAAAGGAAGTCACTGAGTGGTTTTAAGCAGGCGGTGATCCAATTTATGTTTATAAATATCCCATTTATTTTTATAAATATCATTTTGGCTACTGTGTAGAGAATGGATTGAAAAGGGAAGAGAATGACGAGACTACTTGGAGGCTTTAGCTACAGAACAGTTGAGGACATCACAAGCTTTTCACCTGGCAAAAGTAACATCATAAAAGTAGCGTCCATAGTCTAACTTGCTTCCCTTTATCTGAAGCACTTTTTAAATTCAGGGATCAACTGAGCAGTGGAATTGGCTTTTCTGGATATCATTCTGACCCAATAAATATTGAAAGTCAGTGTCCATTTAACCCCCATTGGGGTCTTTATTCCTGGCTGTCCAATACTACTTCTCGTCTTTTGTCCTCCTCCTCATTCTCTTTGTTGTTGATATTATTTTTTTGTCCTCCTCGATTCCACCAAATAATATTTTTTATCTCATGCCACATCTACTCCCTCATATTCCAACTCAAACATATTCTCAGACATCCTAGTCAAGTCAAAGGGTAGAGACTAACCACAGTATGTACTATGCACAGAGCAGGAAAAGAAATAGTTCTTATATGATCCGTGAGATTATATCACATTCACCATATAACAACATGCATAAGAAAACAGCTAAGTGATGAGAATTATGATTGCCAAAGGAGGTGAAGTCAATGGGTGAACTTGGAGGTGAGAGGAGGCAGTTGTTATAGACAGGAGGAAGTTTGGCCTTGAAACCATCTTATATCAATCATGGACCAATTACAGGGCCTATGAGAGAAGAGAAGCAAATCCTGTTCTACTTTAAGGGCATCTACACCAAAGAGAGGGGGGGAGTGGATGTCTAGGACACAAATTCCCTAGACCGTGTCTTAGTCTCTAACCCCCATCATGAAGGCCTGATCTTTATGATCTCATCTAAACTTAATTACCTTCCATGGGCCCCATCTCCAGATACCACCATTATATTGGGGGTTACAGCTTCAACATAGAAATTTGGGAGGGACACCATTTAGTCTGTAACACGTTGTATCAGGTCCTCTAGGACATGTCACAGCCCTTTATACTTTCTTTTCACAATTATGAAATATGAATATATATTATGTGATTATACTTGTTACATAAAACGTAATATCTATATTTATTTGTACAACTGTTTAATTCATGTCTGTCTCTTCCATGAAACTAAGCTCTGTCAACACAGTGACTGAGGTCTTTGCTCCATTATTCTATATCTAATGGTTTAAATGATAGGTACTCTACACATATTTGCCTAATGAATATGTTTAAATATGAAGCGTAATATAAATTTATATTTAAAAACAGTTTGTAATGCTTCATTAATATTTTACTTTTTACATGTGTTGTAATACATGTATTTCATTGCTAAGAAGCTTTGAAAACACTGACCTATAGAACTACCCAGGAATTCCTCTCTCTATAAACTCTTCTATCATTTGCATTATGGGCAAACTGACAAGAGTTTAGAGTGTTACATAAAACTTGCCATAGCTTATATTTGATAGCTTCTATTATAAAAATCACTTTTAGTCCTTCGGGCTAGAAAACGCTACCCAGGCACACAGGACCCCCCTGCAATCTTGTTTCAATCTACTCTCTTTCTCACTTTTTCTCCTTCAGTCTGCTGACTCCTCTAAAGACTGCTGGTTTAATCAGAAACATGCCCTACAACGTTGTCTTTGCTGCCTTCCTAACCCCAGCGATTGCATTCCGTGCTGAGCTTTCCCCAAGCTTCACATCCATAATTCTATTTAATTTTCTCAATGATCCTATGAGATAGATATTGTTATACAAACTTTAGCTGAAGAAATTGTAGGTCAGAGAAATGAACTAACTCACCCGAGATAACGACATGGCTAATAAGTGGCAGACCCAAATCTCTACCCTAAAGCCTGTATTCCCCAACATAATGGCTTCACTTTTGAAAGAAAGTCTCTACCCAAGTCTACTGAAATATTTGAGGCCCAAAGTGGATCACATTTCCTCTATAAAGCTGTTGCTACACACTTTTCAGTTTCAAAGCTGTTTCAGTGAGTCATCTCTTTTTAAAAACAATAAAACTTACCATATGTACCCTATGTACTAGAACTTCTTTTAAATTCTTACATATAAATTACCTTATTCAGTGCTCTCATTGACCTTATGAGTTAGGATAACATTTTACCAGACAAGAAGCTGGTTTCAAAGTGACGGCGTCATTTCATTGAAGTTCTCAGAGTTAGAATAGTTCAGAGAAAGGGCTTAAACCCGATCTGTCTGATCCTCGATCTAGAGCTTTTACCCTCTTGTATAACACCCTGCTTTAGCAGTACCACCTGCCCCACCAGGCCTGGCAGGTTATGGGATAACGTTGAACATTTAAGTCATTAATGTTTAGAAAAAAATAATGACAAAGGATGACCAGCACAAACAACACCGATTCATGTTAAAGAGTATAAATTAAGTGTTCATATTAATTTCCTATTGATACTATAACTACCACAAACGAAGGGACTTACATTGTCACACAGTTGTTATCTTACAGTTCTGGAAGTTAGAAGTCCCAAAAGCAAGGTATTGGCAGGGCACAGTCCTTCTGGATACTCTACGAGCGAATCTGTTTGTTTGCCTTTTCTGGCAGTGTATTATCTTCTACTCACTTTCTCTGTCTCTGACCTTTATGCCTTTTTCTTAAAAGGACTCTTATTACTTTGGGCTCATTTGAATAGTCCAGGATAATCTCCCTAACTCAAAATTCTCTGCTTAATCACATTTCAAAGCCCCTTTTGCCAGATAATGTAACATATGTATGTTGTGGGGATTAGGACGTGAACATCTTCGGGGTCCACTCTTTATCCTACCACAGCAGTGGTGGTGCTTAGGACATTCTGCTGTCAATGGCTAAGGAGAAAGAGTTATGGACTCGTTTTTGGATCCATATTATGGCATTGTTATTTTAGGGGAACAGAACAACATGAATAATAGGAATATTCCACAGGGAAAATAAAGAGCTATAATGGTGAGATTTTAGGCGCTGCTACCAGCAACATTTTCCAAAAAAATTTCCTGTTGTATTATTAACTCAGAACACCAACCTAGGAAAAATATCCAGAGAAATTTCTCAGTAATTTCTTGCTAGGGATGTAAGTATGGTGATCACACATCCTCTTTGTGAACCTCATATTGGAGCGCCAGGAGTAGAGATGTGGCCAAATAGCAGGGCTGGGTCTGCTTAGCACCTCTCCAGCTGATATGGGCACACCCATTTTTTTTTTTTTTTAACTTGTAGAGGTGTGATATCCAAGGGACTGACCTACTTGTCCAAGTTTTCACTGAAAATAGGTTGAATGGTTGGAACTAAATCTGTGGTTACTCAACTCTCAGTCCAGTGCTCTTTTCCAGCTGACTCACTGAAATCAAGACATGTTTTAAAATGCAATGGAGAGAAAAGAGGTGTCAGCTAGGAGAGAACAGAACAGAGTACAGAAAGAGGACTTGTGTGGGGAGTTAGTGGAACACCAGATTTCTTTCTGTGCTTCAGTTCTAAATAGGGCCCCACTTTCCATAATCTCCTCTTGGTTCCTTTTTCCACTCCAAGAAAATGACAGTCTATGGTGGGGCCCATGGTATTAATGCTTGGCACAGGAAAGGCTAGAGTTGATGGAGGAGTACAGCAAATGCTTTTGCTCTCACATCGAGTCCTGTTTGAGATGTTCACATGACTTGGAAGTGAAATGGTTAGAGGGGCAGACAAGCTTCTTCAGCCAAAGAAAATGTTTCTGTTAGTTATATAGGCTGTATCATGGTATCCAATTTCCACGTGATTAATATTTTTGAAATCTGGACTCTAAACCTGAAGTTACTTTACCCTTTCTAATTCTGCAGCGCAAGCGAAATGCCGAACGCTGATTTTTTTTGAGGTTTCTATATCAAGCACTCAGAACGAACATATAGATGTAATTCTAGCATCTTGCAAATAGAGATGCAAATAGTAAAAGAAATAGATGACAGGCATTTGCAGAGCAACCTAAAGGAAATAAATCTCTTAAAGAATATTCAGGTAGTTAATTTTAACTACAGGAGGTGTTCTTGGAGTTGGGTATCTGATTATTGCATTTAAGATCTTGATATCCACGTTTGGTGAACTGGATAACACTTGAACAATGTTGGTTTAACAAAATGTATTTAAGTCTTAAGAAGCTACACATTAACAATTTCCACTCTGGAAGACAGTTATGGCTACAGCATAAGATTTGCTCCAGCCTGTACAATGTTTCCTAGGTATATTTATTTTATCCACACTAACACGGGCTCTCTTATTCATCCATAATGACATGGCAGGGCTGATGGGCTTCCCCTTCCAAGGGAGTTTGCTTTTAAAAGGAGTCTGAAGGGAATGATAGTCTACTGTAAGTAATGCAAAATCACAGGTAACAATGGAGAAGATATTTGGGAGAAAGAGGATTTTCTCCTGCAAACTGTATCTTATATCCTGGTATGCTGGTATTACATTCTTCCTTGCCACCAAAAGGAATTTAAATGTTCATTTCTCTCAATGCGATATGTAAGTATTTTTCTAATGCCTCAAATGCTGGAATGCATACTGATCTGTTAACAGTTGACTTGGGAATGGACTATGAAAGATGGATCAGCTATCATTTTCCAGTGCTAGGGCCAGGGCTGAATCAGCAGCCTAATGACCTACTGGCAGCTGGAACATCTGGAACGACATCAGAGGTGTAAAGAAAACAATTTCTCATGGCCAGGTCTCAGACTAATTCAAACACAAACACATTTGCACTGATGATAAATTCACTTTGGCTCTCACTCTTGTGTTAGAAGCATCAAGTCTCTGCCAGGACAACTAGTATGGCTGAAGGGAGAAAGTTAAAACAGCAATTAGACGGCACTAATATGGCTCCAATATAATCTCTCTCCTGGTTTGGAGTCTCTGCCTGCCAGGGCTCCTGGCCACCTTCCCAGGGCTTAATTGCATTTTGCAAGTAGCCATGGCACACTTGCCACTGTATCTCCCTAACTAATTTCAAACACAGTCCTCATATCCAATTCAGTAAAAATGAGCTGAAATACCTCTGACAGAAAAACGAAAGTGTTATCTAGTTTAAAGATTGGTTCAATTCAGAGAATAGGTAGTTCTGGAGGGGAAAGAATAAGGGGGCAAAATAGACAAATCATAGCCTTGAATTCTAAAATTTTCAGTAAAGCGCTGTAGAGGAATGGAAATTATAAGATTTGAGACATGGCCATTGTTTAATGTTTATGTGCATTTTTAGGTGGAAAGGATTTTAAATGTGATTTGACCTTGTGGTAATTGGGGGGCATTAGGGCTTAGCAGAAAGCACACTCTTCTTGTTCTGACCACAACTGGCTTTAAGCCAGATAAACTGAGTTTTGTCTCATCTGTGCTCGTTACTAAGTATATGAACTTGGAGAAGCTCCTTGAAAATGCTGTATCTGCCTGGCATGGTGGCTCACGCCTGTAATCCCAGCACTTTGGGAGGCTGAGGCAGGCAGATCATCTGAGGCTGGGAGTGCAAGACCAGCCTGACCAACATGGAGAAACCCCATCTCTACTAAAAAAATACACAATTAGCTGGGTGTGGTGGCACATGCCTGTAATCCCAGCTACTTGGGAGACTGAGGCAGGGGAATCCCTTGAACCAGGGAGGTGGAGGTTGCAAAGAGCTGAGATTGTACCACTGCATTTCAGCCTGGCAGCTGAGCAAGGCTCCATCTCAAAAAAAGAAAGAAAGAAAGAAAAATGCCATGTCTCCATTTTCTCACCAACATATTGAGGGTGAAAAAAAAATGCCTCATCTAATCTGTGGGGCTGGTTACTAAAATACTTATAAAATTACAAAATAAGTTTAAGGTCTTATATTAAAATCTAACTAGTAAATATTTTCAGTATTTCTTGCAAAATAAATACATGTGCATCCACTGCAGTCATCTATAGAATGATGCGGAAAGCCGGAGGAAGGTAAAGGCAATGGATGAGTTTTATGGAAGACAACAACACATGGCCAAGAAAAGCACATTGGGAATTTCACCTCTTTGTGTTAATTCTAGTAGAATAGGCAACTCTTATTTTTTCATTACGCAACAGTGCAGCAAAATGGAGCTGCTAGTCCACCAGTTGACAACATCTATTGAGCACTTATGGTATATTTAACACGACACTACCCATTGCGGGAATTGCAGAACATTCTAGTTTCTTTCTTTAAGGAGATTATAATCTCACTGAAGAAATAAGACCCAGACAGTATGTCATTAAATGAGAAAATATATAGTAATAATTAAGTATACATTTCAAGAGCAGTAAAAGTCCTAAAGAGAAAGAAAAAAAAATTAAGGTTTAAAGAGGCATCATAGAGAAGATAGGATCTGAATAGGACCTAAAAAGATGGTTATGATTTGAAAATAGAAAACATGTAAAAGCTTAGGTATTTCAGTAGAGGAAAACATAGTGAGTAAAAGTATAGAGGAGAGAATAAGAATGATGGAAAGAGAGGTGGCTATATTAAATAAAATGTGACTTATAAACTTTGTTTATAGCTCCTATGTAAGCAGATATGGGGAAATTTCCTATCAAAAAGGCATTGGCTGTTAAAGACCTATATCAAACAGCGACAATGTAATTCATGAATGTCTGAATCTTCCTAAAAGATAACAGGAAGGATGGATAAAAAGACTGACCTGACATAGAATATTTCAAATGCAAATGAACAGATGAAAATTAAAAGACCAAATCTAAAAAGAGCAAGAATCAACTGTCAAAGTCAAGTTAAAGAAGCAAGAATTCAAAGTTCTGAAACCAAGGTCTAATGAGTTCAAGAAAGAGCAGAATCTTCTGGGCGGTGGGGTGGGGGCCTGAGTCTTTGTCTTCAAGGCCAGCTAATCATCATAACTTGCATTTATGAACCAAAGGAAGATATTTGAGAGGCTGACTCAAAGACCTGGGGTGGGGCTGGAAGGGAGACCATTAGGTTAATAATAGCTCTCAATAATCAAATTTCTCATTGTAACATTAACCCTTTAAGATCCAAGACATAGGAAGAATGTTTTTATGCTCACAGAACCCAAAAAACCATAAAGCCTGAAAGAGGCCTTAAATAGTCTTATTGTATTTCAGACACATTGTGAATACTAGTATGTTTGGAGGAATCTATGGAAAGATTGAACTCTATAGTCCAGAAGAAAACAATAATTAAAGTATGTTTTGGAGCATCAAACTTTGATTTCTAACAGTTATAGGGAAATGTTAATCCCTATAATCTCCCAGATCATTCGAGATAATGGGAGACCTTTAGGGAGGAAAACAGAATTTTACAAAGCAGAGTGTCTGCAATGAGTGTCTACAGGGTAGTCTTAGATAGATTTAGAAATTCTCTGTGCAGCTTTCTCCAGAGAGACCAGCATTGTTATGTGGAGTCTATCAATGCTTTTGCAAAGGTAATGCTTACAGTACTTGTTCTTACAGCAACCTCAACCTGAAGACCAAGTTTGGCAGAGGTAAAAAGGAATAAATTCAGGGAAATAGTTGTGACAAAGCCTATTTGCCTTATTAACAAATGTAGAGAAGACAAGTCAGAATCTATGAATTAGACTGTTGCATAAAATAATGATCTGGATTTAATTAATCTGGGTAACCTTTCATCCTTGATACCTTTGGTTCTATCTTAGCCGTAAAAAACCAAAGAATAGATGAGCAGCCAACACATCAATTGAATTAACATGTGAAAAAAAAAATCTAGATTCTTACTGCATGCCTTAAACCAAAATAAATTCCAGATGGACTGAAGTTTTAAATATAAATAACAGAAGCTTGAGAGCAATAGAAGAAGTAGGTAAATAATTATGTTATACTTGGTAAAGGAGAACTGCCTAGGCATAGCTCCCAAAACAAAGCTCATAAGGGAAAATAGTGACACATTTGATAACATAAAAATTTTAAATTTGCTAAGGCAAATGAACTCACAGATACAATAAAAAGGCAAGTCACAGTCTGGAAAAGCATTTATAATACATATAAGAAATTGATTTTCTTAATATGTATTCATACATATATATATATATATATATATATATATATATGAGATTATAAAGATTTTCCTTAATATTTAAATAAATTGTATAGGCCAATGAAAAATGATAGCCTGAGAAACAAAAATAAAATAATAAATCAAAAGAGATAATATTGTCACTAGTGATCAAATAAATGCTAATGAACAACAAAATCATATTAAGGCATTGAGATTATAAAAGAAAAATATCTTGTGTTAATAAAGGTATGATGAAAAGAATTTCAAATACTGAAACAATAATCGTTGAATTTTATTTAGTAAGTGCTATGTGTCAGATCCCATTTTACATTTGTATGTATATTTTCTCATCTTCAGAACAACAATACAATATGATATTTTACATATTTTTCAGATGTAGGTACTAAGGAAAGTTCCGGAACTTGCCCAGTGCCTTCAACCAGATGAGGTTGAGCTAATATTTGGACCCAGAAGCTACTAAGAGGCCATGTTTATAGCTTTCATCACTCAAAAGCTACTTTCAGTTGTAGAAAATATAAATGGGTAATGCCTTTCTAAGAGACAATTTGGCAAAAATCAATTTAATTACAAAGGTTGTTATACTTTTAACCCACAAATTATTCTTTTAGGAATATAATTATGTGAGAAAAATATAAAATTACATGTGCAGAAATATTTGTTCTAGTATGGAGCATAGTGAGAAGATAATGAAAATATGAAAGAATTAGGAAATGGCATATAAATGTAAAGAACAGCTATAGTGGAATATTATGTAGATATTAAAAATGATGTTGAAATATATTTAATGATCAGAGATACACACTTTGAATTCCAAAAGCATGGCACAAGCAGTTCCTGTATTCAAATTGCTGCCAAGTCCAATTACAAGATGGTAATGACATTCTTCTTATTACTAACATTTAGAGCTCTCTATGTTCTAAGCATTTATAAACAAAAAATTATTTTCATTGCCATGGACTTTATATTCTAGTGGAAGAGACTGACTAGAATAGAATAAAAAGGAAGTATACAGTGTGTGATAAGGACTAAAGAGAAAAACATAAAGCATATGCAACATTGGTAAGGACAACTGAAATTGACAGAGAATGACCAGGGGCTCACAAAAGAGTCAACTCACAAAAGAGAGCTCATAAAAAAGTCAACTTTTTAGCAAACAACACAGATCACAAGAGGAAATGGAAATACAGTATCATGGACTAATTTTCCCGAGTTCTGACACCTAGTTAGAACAAAAGGTAGAACACAAGTACTCTGATCCTACTATGCTATAAATGGAAACTTCAAAAGAATATTATCTACTTATTAATAGTACTTATTTATGGATGTTGAGACATGCTGATTTTTTTTTGAAAATTACCATGTTTGCTGATATATAAGATGCATGTTGTCTTTTTAGTGATGCTTTGCATGATCATTACATTGGTGAAGAAACAGAAGAGTGGCCTATTAGACAATTTTTGAGTAGATTTCAAGGCACACTAAATCTGACTCACATCTTTGGCTTCTGCTGTAGTTGCTGTACTCCAGCTCCATACTTTAATTTTTATAATGATAACATTTATCTCCTAGGTATGAAGTCTCAGAGTGGCTTCTCCTGTGGACTGCCAGTACAATGACACCGCTATGACTAAAGCCACTGGATTTCCCCTTTCTATGCTCTCTACTCCTCATGGCCCATGTTGAATTAATGGCCAAATTGAATCACTTTTACTTTCATCATTTTCACACATATGTCCTCTGTTTTCCATTGTCATGACCATGGTCTATTTAGGCTTTAAGTTTCTTTCTCTGTCTCTTTACCTGAGATAGGCACGACACCAATCTCTCTATTCTCTCACAGTTTATCCAGGAAACCACCTTCGGCCCTTCCAGTTAACAGCTAGATTCTCACCAAACCCAATCAGATCATCCTCCTGATCTTGTTCATTCAGTGTCGCCCCAGTTCCCAGGGTTAGTGTAAATTCCTCATCGTGACACTCACGACTAGAAGTGGCTGACATTTTTCATCTTATCTTTTACTTTCCATTGTATATGTTTCATAGCCCAGCCAGGCAACAGGTAACAACGCTCGCCAACTCATCTCCTTTCTCCCACTTTATGCAGCTTTTTACCATTGAGCAGGCCATATGGCTTGTTTGGGTTAATTGGCTGTTAGCAGAAAGAACATACGTCATTTCTGTGCCAGAGCCTAGAAGAACAGGTGTGAGTTCTCCATGCTTCTTTATCCTCTTTCTGAAGCAACAGGAAAATTGCACGTTTTGGATCCTGCAGCTACGAAGTGGTGGAATCTGAGACCTTGTTGATCGATGATGAATATAATGTGTGAGCAAAAAACAAACCATTGATGTATGTTGGTGTGTTGTGCTACTGGGATTCTGAAGTTAATTCGTTACTACACATAATCTAGCCTCTTTAAACTAGTACATCAACCAAAGTGGATGAACTCACCAATTCCTGCACCATGTTGTGATTTCCCTTAATTCTTACTGTTGCCTTTGTGTATCTCTCCACTGAGAACATCTTTCTCTGAATGACCAATTCCTCCATCCCCACATGGCCTTATGCTAGTTATTGACATTTTTACTCACCCTTCCAGAACCATCTCTAATGTTAATCATGTCTAGGTGTTTGCCCTAGACATGATCAGATGTCATTTAACTTTCTTCTAATCATAAGGAGGCTTGATAGTTTTTATTGCTTTTTTTATTGCTATTCACAAATTTTGTCTCATCCTATGGTTATTGGTGTACTTATTTTTCCTCTCTGTTAGAAAGAAGGTCCTTCAGAGGGCCTGAGTTATACTTATATGTCTCACCTGCACAGGCCTTTGTGTCGAAGTTTCCTGGAAAATATTTGTGAAACTGAGTAGAAGACTCAGAGTGTTCAATATAATTTTCAAAAATTCTACCGTAGTAATTAAAATATATTTTTTATATTTAGAGAACTATCACCTACACATTGATTTTTACACAGATCCTATTACTTTTCTGTTTCTTTTCTGTTTCCAACCTGACATGGTGAACTCTTTTCACTATTGTCTTCTCTGGGCCTAGCACATTGCTTGGCATAAAATCAAGTGCTAGATAACTCGTGGGTGAATAAAGAAGGATTCAGTACATAAAACACTACTGTATTAAAAACTGAGTTAGCTAACACCTTATTGCTTACAAGACCTCTAAAGCTTAGAAGAGCATTTGATATATAAAATTAGAGTTTTAGAGGTAATAGTGACTTCAGAATAAGAAAAATGAAAACTAAAATTTAGAAGAAGGTGTTATATTTTATAAAGGATTCTCATGTATGTTCTCTTAGTTGATTGTTGAAATCATTGTCTGCAGTAAGCAGATATTATCCCCACTTTAGAGGTGAAAAAACTAAATCATAGAAAGCTTCAGTGACTTGCATAAAGTCAAACAGCTGGTTAAAAACTTTCTCAGGTCTCTTAATTCCTGGTCCACTTCTCTACATTCTACTTGTTATTACCTTTATCTAAGTTCAAGACGAGGGACATCTTTAGGATCATCGTTATGCCTGTGTAACGTGTTATCTTCGCAGCAGAAGCTAGGTAAGTACTGTAGCTGAAGAAGGCATATATGTACACACACACACACACACAAATGTAATTATACAAGCCTCCTCCAGTCTGAGCCAAAATAGAATTAATCCTGTGTTTGTTGCCGGTGAATGCAGAATCCTTCCATCTCAGTGTTGTGTTTAAGAATAAGTCAGTTTACATGCTCTGTAATTGAATGTCAGGAAATATGAAAATATATTGTTTTATTGCTACTGTTCATTGATTTATCGAAGTGATTTATTGTCAATGGACATGGAGTACAACAAATCACTTCACTGACACCATCAGCTGCCTTAACTAGGTTGTCAGTTCACGACATTAAAGGTAATGGATAGTGATTATTTTACAGTAATGGGTTTAATCAGCACTTTGAATGACTTAGCAGTCATGTCAGAGGAGAGCCAACTCATCATTTATCAAGGCAGCATTTTGTTTACCAATATCATCTATAATTCACTTGATTGTTGACAATCATCAGCAAATACCTCTCAGGCAAAGTTTTATCAGAGATGGAAATCTGCACAGCTGCAGCATGCTATGTTACCCCAAGGGGCTGCCTGAGCAGACACAGGTGGGGAGGCATGCTCTTACCCTGGCCCAGAGAGGTAGCGTCCACCAACTGGACTTTTATCTTTTCAAAGAGGGTAGGATTCTTTGTGTTTCCATCTCCTCAACCCCCTGATCCCAGAGGATCTTCAGTAATGCAGAAAGGTTTCAGGTACAAAATCTATGAAGGTAGGAAAACGAGAGGCATGTGATCTTATGTTAAGCTTGAGTGCGTTTAACGTAGCTAAATACATCATCCTGGCTCTGCCACTTGTCACAGTAGAAGCCTGAGCTGATCCTCTACTGAAACATCAGACATGTTTGTGCAGGTTTGGTGACCCAATGGGACAGACATAGCAGTCTGTTTTCATAAGAGATTGTACAGCTTCCTACAGGGAAGCTCAACAAAATACTAGGACTTCTTTTAACCCTTTGAGCACCTGAAATTTATCTCTAGGGGGAAAAACACACGCATGCAACATTCTACATATAATTTTAGTGATTTTTCTCTGAAGTCTAGCCCTGGCAGTAAGGTAAAGTAATTAGGACCTTGGATTCTGGAGGACAGCACACTTGGCTAGCATATCTGCTTTGCCCATTGCCCGTTGTGAGACTTTGGGCAAGTGACTAAACAAACACCTTTCAGTTTCACTCTTTACTCTGCATGTTATGCAGCGCATGCACAAATCATACTCTCTTTGATGCTGAAGGGAGAAGGAAAGTGTGGAGACAGGCTCGCCTGGGAATCACAAAGGAGATATTCCAGAAATTGGAGCCTGAAGTGTTGAAGACAACTTTGCCTACTTCACCATGTAATTGGGGTCAGGCTCTACTTCTGAACCTGGACAACTCCTTTTGGCCTGGATAAGCAGTCTTTTATCTATACAAATCCCAAGGAAAGAGGATCACGTCCAGGAAGGAGGGACTGTTGAGAATGGCCACCATAATGCTAAAATTACCATCACATTCCTGTGCCAGGATCAGGAGACAAACATGTACTGACCCCTGAAGGAGTGGCATCCTCTGACCCCTGGAATAGTGGCCGGGATTTTTTATAAAGGTGAAAAAGAGACCGCTAAATCCCGGTAGAAGAAAGCGATGATGCAGCTGGCCTAACAGCATGCACTTTATTAAACATTTCTTTTCCACCTATTTCATCACCTGTTTCTAGCAAAAAGCTAGAAAATATTCAGATTTAAACAGCCAGTGTAAAAAAGAGAAGCCAATAGAAGAAACTTTAATTGCTTTTGAAACAACCCCATTTCTTTATACCTCCATAATGCAACACTAGTTGTCTGTCTCCACCCTGGCTCCAGAAAATATTAACTTGAAAGTTTTCCCTCTGCCAAAACCATCTTGTCTCATCTCCGGATGATAAGCAGAACACCGAGGAAGGAGGTAGAGGAGAAGAATAAGGGGTCTTCAAAATTAGTTTGTTCACAAGTAAAAGCTGGTAGTGCAGAGATGTTTCCTCATTTACTAAACTCCCTGCCACAGGCTCCTCAGAAGTCTCCAAAATGAGAGTACACCCACACCAACGCCAGTACATTCCACTGGAAAGGAGTGTCCCTTACTTAACAAAAGCAATGTCACAGGTCAGAAGAAATGAGAAGTTCTCATAATCAGGAAGTATAGACCCCTTTCTCTCCTGCTGCAAGGGAAAGGATGGAAGCTGGGCTTATTAGTCCCTTCTCATGATGCTAATAAAGACATACCCACGACTGGGTAATTTATAAAAGAAAGAGGTTTAATGCTCTCACAGCTCCACATGGCTGGTGAGGCCTCACAATCATGGCAGAAGGTAAAGGAGAAGAGCAAAGGCACATCTTACATGATGGCAGCCAAGAGAGGGTGTGTAGGGCAACTGTCCTTTATAAAACCATCAGGTCTCATGAGACTTATACACTATCATGAGAACAGCATGGGAAAAACTCACCCCCATGATTCAATTACCTCCCACGAGATCTCTCCCACGACACATGTGGATTATGAGAGCTACAATTCAAGATGAGATTTGGGTGGGGACACAGCGAAACTATAGCACTGGGATTGCCCTTTTTCTCTGAAAATCCGAATGCTCCATTAATTAAAATTTGAAGAAATTTAAATAACCAAAGTTTTCTGTTCAAGTGCTACACGCAAAGCTCAGAGGTTCTGAGAGATTTCAAATCGTCAATCACTGTTTTGAAAGGCTGCACATACATAAGAAAAGCCACAACATAACCAGGTGATCAAACAGATTTACAAAGAGGAGATATTAGTGTGGGCTGAACAAGCCTTTGGAACAAAGTAGGCCTTGAGGAAACAATCGACCACACAAAAGGAGAGGAGAATCAAGAAGACAAAAACTGCATCAGCAAAGCTTTGAAGATGGAATGTTTTGAAGAATAAGGTGATCCTCGTGAGGGTAACTTGATTTGGCTACAAGTGTGTGTATTTAAATTACTTCCTGAAAGCATGTTAATATTACTGTAATTTTTGATGAATAGCACATGACTCATATCTAATTTTCCATCCTTCAGAATTGACTGGATGGGTGCAGTAGAGCAAAGTTGTGACAAAATAGTAAGGGCAGTGTTGCAAATTTCCTTTCGGAAGAATGAGGGCGTGACAATTGTCTCCAAGTGGTACTTTTGCTATCAAACATGGATTGTTTAGACATTTTAACAATTGGACCATGCTACATTTTGGACAGGATATGTTAACAGACAGTTTTTTCTGAACTAACTATAAAATTTTAATAGAAATAATGCATCCTATATATACTCATTGTAGATTTTTAAGTGAAGATAAAAAATGAAGAAAAAATATTTGTAAGCTTACTCTTTTCTCTCCCAAAGATAAATATTTTTGTGTATTTATTTCAGACTGTATGTGAGAGAATGTATGTGTGTTAGAATATGATGATAAAGGATATGCAATGTGTGGTAGATTATATGTTTTCCATTGTGTCAACCCTCCATGGAGGGAAGGTAGAGTGTCCCTTCCCTTGCTGACTCTGGGGTTGGCTGTGTGACTTGCTTAAATCAATAAGACATCAGCAAACAGAAGACTTGGTCATCAGCTCCAGATCTAGTTTTCTTGAGAATAAAAGAACACATTTATAGAAAAGTCCAGTCATCCCACTTGTCCCAGATGAGCCAGGCCTCGAGTACCCTGTGGCTGGATTGCATAGCCCTGCTGCATGAGTCATTCCATGAGAATCCCACAGAACGGCTTCTTAGCCAACCAAAAAAATTATGAGATACAATATACTGTTATTTTAAACCACCAAATGTTAGAGTGTAACTGATGCAGTGTTTTAAACCTGATTTTTCATTTAGTGTACTGTGAACATTTGTTTTTGCTCTTAAGTAGAATTCAGAAAACTAATTTTTAAAATGATTTTATCACATTCCATTACAACATGTACCATAACCTGTTTAACTAATGTCTCATTGTTTGACATGCTTACAATTAATTTTTAATACCCCATTGGTGACTCCCTAATGCCACTTCTACTATGTCAACTTATTTTAAAACAAGTTTATATATAATTACCTTCTAAGCTCTTTGAGAACAGTAGCTATGAATAAATAAGTGTTTCTCCCTCTTAAGCTCTTCCACTGTGCATGGCAAATAGTGCTCAAAATATTTTTTGAATGAAAAAATGAATAAATATGCTTATAAATCAGTTAGAAAAATAGCATTTAAGAATAGCCTATACATTTTAATACAATGTTACATTCAGGCAAAAAATGATAGAGAAAGCTTGCTGTCGGTAGACTCTTTTCTCCCACTTCAAACTTCCATGCTGTCTAAAACACTAAGAAATGAGCATTTTTATGAATTCATTGTTGTGGCATGAAAACCTATTTGTCCCCTGCCCCATTCTTTCAATGTCTTGTTTAGAGTGGAGGTGACAACCAGCTAACACGATGAAAACATTTCTACTAAATCGATACTCTGCTCTGTTTATCATCCCCAAAATGTGTATGTTCGTGAAGAAATAGTTTGTATTTCCTCAAATCGTACTACATTTACCCATGTTCTGACATTTATGACAAGAAAATACTTCGAGACATTTACTATTTTAGAGTTTTTGCTTCTTTAGTTTACTCTCTAAGGATAATTCAGAGAAGGGCACATTGTATTTCTCAATAAATTATCATCTATCATTAAAGTTAATCCAATATTCAATTTAGGTTCAAATTGAAATGTTTTAAATAGGTAGAAGAATCAAGTGACAATTCTTTTCCCATTAACCTTTAGGGCAGTTTCTTTTATATTTTGTTTCCTTTGGATAAGGGAAAGTACATTGTAATCTTCATTTTAAATTAGGTTTTAAAGCATATTTAATCCCCAGGTTAAAGCATATTATTCACATTTAAAAGAGAAAATGAACAACCTTAAAGATGTCAGCTTCGGACTGAAACCACAGTGGAAATAAGCTATCTCGATAACACTAACTAAGAGGTACCAAAACTTCAAAAGATATCTTTATAGTTTCAAATTCTGACCCAGAAAACGCTTTTTCTTTACTGCTTTTCATGGTGAACCATTTTGAATATCTACTCGTTTTACTTTACTTTCCCACAATGTCATCCTCTCCCTTTGAGAGGCAGGCCCAGGAGTGGGAAGGAAGGCTCAAAAGGAAAAACTAATTGAGCACAGCTTGTTGCCACCTTAAATAGAATCTATTACCAAATTTTACAGCTAACGAAACTGAGACTTTGGTGATTACAGAAGCAATCAGTTATAGAGTCGACACTCAGACCTCTCTAGATCCAAAGTACATTCTTTCTTAAACTGAGCAATCAGAAAGCCTAGATTCTAGTTACGGTTCTTGCAATCCTTGTCAAGTCTTGAGAAGATACATAGGCTTCAGCTTCCTTATCAGCAACATAGAGATTAAAAATAGATTCTTTCCTATTCATGAGGATAACCTCACCTTTCCTACCTATTTCATGAGGTTAGTATGATATGGTTGAGAATATGTTTTAAAATGAAATATCATATGGAAATACATTGCCTTAAGTTCCAGGTTCTGAATGATGGGGAACACTTTGGCCATTGCTTTGCATTATGGCAGGTCAACTGATTTTTTAGTGGTCATTTAAACTTCCCGCCTGTAAAATGTGGATATGGCATTTGCTCGGGTCTCTTAATCCTGTATGTTAAAAAGGTGTTTAAAAAACCTTTGGCTTTCTTTCAATAATACTGCTTGTTTACAGAACTGTTTTTTTTTTTAATGGCAAATAGTAGTTTAATATTCCAGCACACGGAACTTTCTTCTCCTCCAGAGGCAATATTCACTTAGACAAATAACATGCTTCTACGAGATTAAACCATATGCTCTTGCTGTGTTTATAGGGCAAAAAGTGTTAAATGCCAGAAATTTCATATAATTCAGCCTAGCATCTCAAATTATTATTTTTCTGTATACATGTCAACCTCCCTCCAATTCTTCCTTCTATCCTTCCTTCCTTCCCTCCCTCTCTCCCTTCCATCCCTCTTTCCCACCCTTCTTTCCTTCCTTCCTCTTTTTCTTTTCTTCTTTTCTTTTTTCTGTCTTTCTTTTTCTTTCCTCTCTCTCTCTTTCTCTCCCCACCCCACCCTTCCCCCAGGCTGCCATGCAGTGGTGTGAACACAACTCAGTGCAGTCTTGAATTCCAGGGCTCAAGGAGTCCTCCCGCCTCAGCCTCCCAAAGTGTTATTACAGCTGTGAGGCACCACACTCAGCCCATGTTTACCTTTTAATATGTAAACCTATATCTATTCTGCGTCCCCAAAGATAAATAATATCATTATGTTTTACTGTTAACAGATATTATGGAGCAATAACATTTTCTTTTTCTTCTGCAACCTAGAATGCTGACTCACTAGATGATACAACTCAGAAGCTTGATACAGATGATACAGTCATGAGTAAATATTGTGGCATTTCAGTGTTTGCGGTAAGAGAAAGCAATGCAGACCATTCCTAGGAAGAAAGAAGAATAGGGAAAGGAGGACATTGTGACCTGGGCCAGGTAGGAAAGAGAGAAGGGGTACCAAGAGGATTCCAGGGCCTTTTCTCTAAGGAATCACTTTCTGTAGGAATGGAGTTCTGAGTGTTGAGAAGATAGCCATTGAGAGTAGGGAAGCCCAAACTCTGAAAATTTCAGGGCCTCTCTCCCCAAATCCCATTTTACCACTTACTGCAAGTATTACATCATTCTCAGGGTGAAAACAAAGGTTAGTGATTTTACTGTGATTTGTAATCTTCAGATTTAAAGTTTACATATTATATGCTTTTTTCATATTTTTTCTACAATTCAGTTCTCAAAACTGATGTTAGAGTATAATACTAGAATGCCCAATGAGGTAGATATTTCTAGACATGTCTGTGAAACAATGCCTAGGAGGGTGGACTGCCTCTGAAACTGTGGGAGAGGTCCTGAATGGCAGCTGTAACCTCTGTAAAGGCAGCAGTGGTTACCCACGGTCATTTCATGAAAGGTGAATTTACTACACGTTACAAAGCAAAGATCTTGGGAGGAAATAAATGGAAAAAATGGGTGATCCATTTTTTTCCTTTTATTTCTTCTCCCGGTTGATTATGTGTTGGATACTGCTGGACTGTTTTTCGCTCATAGGCATTGCCTGTATAACATTAATGATTGCAAAAGTGATATCAAACACATATTAAGCACATTTTATATGACAGGTTCTCCAGGCAAAGATGAACATGTGTATCTCATTTATTCTTACAAAATTCTTGCATGAGAGGTAAGTTGCCCCATTTTGCAGAAGAAAAACATCTACATTTAGAGAAGTTAATTACATGCATTTCGGAAGCGCAGAACCAAGACTTGTATCATGATCTGTCTGACACCAAAGGCAGAATCTTCAAAATGACCCTCTGTGACCTGTAGGTCATACCACTCTGATAAGCCTATAAAAGGACAGAAGGAAGCATCAGGCTGCACAGTTCCATGACTTAGGAAAGAAGGTTGGGAGCTAATGCAGGTAGGGAGGTAAGACTGGTGAAATAGCCAAGTATTCTTACAGTTTATTTACAGAAATAAATCTCCACATCCCTACAGCCATTGTATCAGATAGTCATCTTCATTTATTCCAGATTAACTGCCTGTTAATCTCCAGGTGATTCTCTGTTCTTCCCTTTAGAAATCTAAACAATTTTTGAGTCAAATAAAATAGAGATCAACACAAATCTTCATGCTCTTTGTCTTAAAGTTGGAAACACTGGCATTAAAACTTAAATATTTCACTGGTCTTCACTGGCCTAATATTTCTTCTCCTACATTGATTTTGCTCACCTTGGAGATGAATTTGAAAGTAGATTAATAATGTTAGAACTTATGTTACTATGGTGACCCAGGATAGAAGGTATAAGATTTCCTCCCTTCAGAGCTCGATATTGAGAAGTCTACCTGTTTGTCCCTGCCTTTTACAAAAGCTCATGGTGTGACAGAAGGGCTAACGTGTGGGAAGAAGCATTATTACAGACACATTGAGAGAAATGCAGCTTTAGGAATGACCATTCTCTGCTTCCGAAAGGTCCAGCTGCAGATAACTCTGCAGCTCATGTTCAAAGACTAACAAAGTCTTGGATGGTTTGAAATCTGACAACTGTACTGAGTTATTTATTTATGGATGTCTGGAGTATATCCACAGGTCTCATCTCTTTTCTGTCCCTATTCATCCCTAAGTAATATCAGTCTCAGTTTTAAAATACATCATATTAAAATGGCTCCTAAACTTTTATCTCCACCCAGAAATCTCCCCTGAACTTCACTTTTAACCCAAATGCTCTTTAACTAGTGTTGTCAGGTGAAATATAAGATGCTCAGTTAAATATGAATTTCAGATAAACAATATGTTATGCTTAATGTATGTTACAAACATTGTATTTACTTATGCTAAAAGATTTTCATTGTGTATCTGACATTCAGATCTAACTGGGCATCCTTTATTTCATTTGATAAATCTAGTAATGCTAATCTTCAGCCAAAGACCTCTACTTGGATAACTAACAAATGCTTGTAGCTTAGGATGTTGAAAGTGGAATTCCCACATTTCCTCACCCAAACATGCTTCTCTCACGGTCTTTCTTAAATCTGTGAATGATAACTACATTCTTCTGATTACTCAGACCAAAACTCTTGATTCTTCTTCTTTTTTGTGTACTATATTGAATCTAAATATAAATGGTTTTGATTCTACCTTTATTATCTGTCTAAAATTCAATCACTTTTACTGCATTCATTGCTACTACCTTGAACCAAGTCACTACCATCATCTGCTGGACTATTAAAAGAGTCCCCTTCCTTTTGCCCTTGTAGTGCTTTTTCCACACTGAAGCCAGGGTGATTCTTTTAAACCAGAGCACATCAAAGAGCTCTAATTGTGAGTAACAGCCAGAGTCCTTAAAATTGTCTACAAGGCTCTCTGTGCCCAGCTCCTCCACCACTGCCATTGCTGTAGCCTCTCCTTCCTCATTCACCACTGTTCTTCTATTGACTTGCTCTGTGCCCTGTGTGGGGAGGACCTGGGGGAGGTGGGGTAGGGGGTAGGGCAGTCTACTCATTGTTCCTCAAACCCAACAAGTCTTTTGCTCGTCACTCTTCTTCATCTGGAAATATCCTTTCTCCTCATATCCATGGCTTGCTCCCTCACAATGCCCTTCAGGTTTTCAAATATCTGATTAAAGAAGCCCCCCTTCCTCTTCCACCCCTCAACATTCACCATTCCAGTTATGTATGTTGTTTTATTTTTTTCCATATATATTCACCACCTGACACATACTTGCTTTTTTTTTTTTTTTTTTTAAATTTTCAAGCCTGTGAATTTAACCTCAATGAGGGGAGGAACTTTTTGTGGTAGCCCCAGAACTCAGGACAGTGCACAGCTCAAAGTTGGTATTCCAGGAAAATGAGTTGATTAAATGAATAAAATCAACAATTGCTTTGCAGCAGTCAGATGCAGAAAAATCCCACATGAAGGTTAAATGGGCATATGAATGCGTTTGTAAATAGGAATATGCACATTTGTGTATTTAGACATATAGGAATAAACATCTCTGTTCTTAGGTGTGAGTCTCACATAATCTCGGTATGCTTGATGAGAAGAATACCATCAAACATACCTTTCCTTCTCTGCTCTTAAATCTGGCGTTACTACCAGAAATCCATCTGTGCCTCTGCCTAAAACTTTATGTGTCTATAGGTGGATGTTTTTTTCTTTTTGCTTACTTTTCTAGAGGAGACTTTAGTGAGTTCTTTTCCTTAGTCTTTTAGGTAATGCCTCCCTGGGTCATATATTATGCAGTGATAACTGTTTATCTGTCTCTTCCTCTTTCTCCTGGCATCTGTATGATTTCTTTTAATCACATTCCCATTATCCTCTAATTATGGAAAATTGTTATATTAAATATAGTTTCTACGGGTAGCCACAGGGTGGCATTCATGTTCTTTGCTATCATTTTAATGACTGATAGATTACAAGGTCACTTTGAGTAGATAAATAGCCTATAGATTCTTTCCAGTGAGGTTCACATTCTGATTTTTCATATTAACACTTGCAAATTGAAGAACTTATTATGCTTTCCCACCCATACCTCATTTTGCTTCCAGCACCTTCAGTCCCTTCCTGCACGAATCCAAGATGACTCTATCAGGTGGCTTTGTTTTAATATTCGCCTCAGTCAAAGAGAATCTAATGAAAGCCAGAGCTGACACTGCCTCGGTATTCATTTCAACTCAGCCATCATGGGAAGATTTGCCAGCAGCCTTTAGCACAGGGCTCCTACTGAATGCTTGCTGGTAAACACTAAACTGAATAGCAAGTAGGATCACTCACCCCAACAGGCTTGTGCCAGTCAAGGTGGACTCTCCAGATGAGTTCTTAAGGCACTAAAGCCATCTACTGAATATTTAAACATCACTTTGATTATCAGAACACACACACACACACACACACACACACACACACACACACACACACCCAGAAATGTTTACATGGGAAGTTCAGCTCTGCTAAAGCATTTGGAATGTATTTTAGAGATGTAGAACTTATTCCTTTTGCTTTAGAGGGGGGCATTCTATTCATTCATTCATTCATTCATTCATTCTTTTAGGTAATCTAATTATCCTTCATTACACGTATGGTGAGTTCATACATCATTACATATTTTATCACATTATCAAATATTTTTCCCATTTTAGAGATGAGGAAAGTGAGTTAACAATTAGTTAACAATTAATTGAAAGCAACACTGAGAGAAAATTACAGAGGTGAAATAAACATAAAGGACTTTTGACTAATTATTTTTTTTGCTTTTCACTCCCCACTGTTGTTACCAGAGTGATGTAAACACCTCTTGCCCCAGGTACCGTATAGCTTGAAATATCACCGTTTTCTCACTATCTTGCATGGAATTCTTGTAAAAGGGGCTCTCTCGGCTTTCCTCCCTCCAACTTCTTCTCCATCTAGTCCACCCTACATTCCCTTTCTGGAACCATCTAACTAAAACTTTGCTGTCATTTTTTTTTCTCACTCAGAAAAGTAGAATATCATACAAAACTCAACTGTATTTTTACTCCTCATTCACCCTTTAAAATTAATTTGCTGAAAATTTCTTTTTCCCTTTCTGAATAAACATCTCAGTGATCTTCTATGACTTTTCTGGGTACTTATAGGTAATAGAAAGTCCTATGCTTTCCTTAAGTCACAAATAGAAACTCAATACAGAAACCAGGATATCCATCCCAGTATATTAAGTAAGACTTTAATCCACATTTAATAGAAATGCTTCTCTCCTTTCACCTATAGCTACACTTCCTGCCTTCAAGGAGTGGAGTGCAATCCATTTCACTTTTTTTTTTTTTTTTTTTTTTTTTTGTATTTTTAGTAGAAACAAGATTTCACCATATTGGCTAGGCTGGTCTCAAACTCCTGACCGCAGGTGATCCACCCACATTGGGCTCCCCAAGTGCTAGGATTACAGGTGTGAACCACCGCACCCAGCCTCAGATTCACCTATCTTACTTGCTCACATTTTCTCTTAGTTGCAAGATGCTGTTAATGTTTTTCAGGATAGTGCATGAAAGAAGAGAAGTAGTGGAACTAAAAGTTCTTATTGACTGGCATAAGAAGATAGCTTTACTTTCCCAGGCCTGGAAGATGCATAAAGTCAACTATCTAATGGCATTTGTGGGTTCTCTAGATGCTCCTTGGCTTGGTCCTCTATTTTAACTCGCAGCCCCAGATGCCTCTCAGTTTCTGTCTTTTTATTTTTTTTAAGCTGTCCACTCTAAACCCTCTGCTGAAATGCCATTGCCCGAAAAGCAAATCTTTTGACCCAGGATCATTTAAAACATGATCACAGGCTCAATTTCTCACCATAGTTCCATATCTGGCCCCCAGGATTCATGCATCTTTGACCATCAGTGGGGAATAGTAGTTACTCCCTCAAGAATTTTACTCTGCTCTCATGAGATGCATTAGCTGGCCTCTCATCTCTGGAATCTTTCAGACTAAGTCAGCATCCTTCCTTTGTATTTTCTAGCTGCAGAGAATGTTTTTCAAATTCTGACTAGTCTCATAGCTCACTTCTCTAGTTTTGGAATTAAGGCCCCTTCCTCAAAAATCCATTGCTTTGTTGAATTTCGTGTAACGTGTTTTTGTCTTCCTTGTGGACCAGTTGTCAAACTGACTTTCTAGAATCTTTTTGAAAAATCTGCTCTTTTGTTACCTCACTTTTTAATTTAATACCTATGTTTTGGCCTTCAAATTTTAACCCCAGTACATATATATATTTTAAAAGATTATTTAGATTCCAAATTGTGAAACTGGTAGTTCAACCTAGCCATCTCACTGAAGATAAAACATAAAGCAACTTGGAAACTCAAAACTCTGAAAAGTGATATAGCATATTTGAAAAGAATCCAATATAAATTTCTAAACTAGAAATGTAGTAAGCAAAATTATAAACTCAGTGGATTTAACAGTATATTATACATAAAGAGAAAATTAGTGGAATGAGATACAGACTGAATAAAAATTCTATAAAGAAGTAGAAAGAGACAAAAAAATGGAAAATTCAGGAGACTGGGTAAGAGAAAGATGACCCAGTAGGGGCTAATACACGCTTGAGGCAAAGGGAAGAGAGAATAGGACAACCACATATATTTGAAGTGCTAATGTTTAAAAACTCTCCAAAATTGATGAAAGACCTCAATCTATAGATGAAAAAAATTCAACAAGATAGTAAAAAATATTTTAAAAATTAATACCTAAACAAATCATGATGAAATTACAGAAAACAATAGGAGACATCATTTTAAAAATAACCAGAAGGTGGGGTGGTCAAAAGATTTCCTTCAAAAGATCAATATTTTGACTGAAATCTGATCTCTCAAAAGCACTGCAGCTTTTGAAAATTAGAATAAGGCAATGCAGTAATATTAAAATGGTGGAAGAAAGTAACTCAAAATATAAAATTTGAGCCCTGTGACATACCCTTTAATAATAAAGGTGAACATGACAACTAAATGTACTGTTTGATCTGGGATTAATTCTGGATCAGAAAAAAACATGCTATAAAGGATACTGTTAGACCGGACAAGGAAAATGTGGCACATATACACCATGGAATACTATGCAGCCATAAAAAAGATGAGTTTATGTCCTTTGTGGAGACATGGATGAATCTGGAAACTATCATTCTCAGCAAACTGACACAAGAACAGAAAATCAAATGCTGCGTGTTCTCAGGCAGTTGTTGAACAATGAGAACACATGGACACTGAGAGGGAAGCGTCACACACTGGGGTCTGTTGTGTGTGGGGGGGGCTAGGGGAGGGATAGTGGGGGGTAGGGAGGGATAACAGGGGGAGAAATGCCAGATATAGGTGATGGTGGGATGGAGGCAGCAAACCCCCTTGCCATGTATGTATCTACGCAACAATCCTGCATGATCAGCACGTGTACCCCAGAACCCAAAGAATAATTTAAAAAAAGGATACTGTTGATACCTTGCAAATACTTGAGTATGTACATTAGATACTTGCTACTCACAGTACTGTCTGAGGATATGCCTCACCTGTGAGTTTGTTAAATTATGAGCATAATCACAGGCATCATTCCAGACCTAGTGGATCATTTTCATATTTTAATAGGATCCCCAAATGGTTTGTATGTACATTAAAGTTTAGGTAGCACTGTAATAATTATATTTTATTTATGTTAAATGTCCTGAATTTGATGAGTAAGAAAATGCGATACATTGGAAAACGTCTCTGCTCTCTTGAGGTGTCTGCTGATATATTTAGAGTTGAAGGATCATGATGTTTGCAACTGAATCTAAAATAGTTCATCAAAATAATGAATGACAATAGGAAAAACATATAGTAATAAGAAAATGCATTGTTCCTGTGAGAGACAGTGTAAATATGGCAAAATGTTTCTAATTGGTGAGTGTAGGTGAAGAGACAGGTGTTCATTGTGCTATTTTTACTATATGGAAAAATAGCTTTGGAAAACAGTTTGGACAACATATTCATTAGGATTGAAGATACACATAATACATGTCCCAACATTCCACTGCTAGACGTGTATCCAAGAAAAATGTTTGTGCATACATGCAGGAATATTCAAAGCAGTTATTTGCTGTGATCGCAATCTGAAAACACTCAAAGTTCTCTCAACAATGCAATGAATAAACTATGGCATACATAATGGACTATTATAGAATATTACAAAGCAGTGGAAATAAATTATCTATAATTACAGATAATATTCATGATTCTTATAAATATAATATTGAATGCAAGAAATGAGAGCTAAAAGAATGTATACTGTATTTTATCTCGGTGTGTAATTTTATTTCAGCTGAAAAAAGTGCTAAAAGTATAAATAAAAGCTAGCAATTTATCAATGCACATGTCAAGATAGTGGTTACCTGTAAGAGAGAGGGAGATGGTTGCAACTGTGGAGGAGCATGTTTAAATTTTATATTTTGGTAAGAGTCTAACTTTTGAACCGGGGGGTGGTTCTATGGATGTTTGCTTTATATTAATTCATTGAGCTGAACATTTATGTTTTCTGTACCTTCTGTGTATGCGTTTTATTTCCAGACAAAAGAAAGGTTTAAAAAATAAGAAAAAATATGATTACTCTGGTTGGTATGTGGGAAATGTACTTGAAGAGATAAGAACAAAAATGGGCAGATAGGAGGAACTTGTCATATTGGATGAGATGGATGGTGATGACAGGTACCGGTGAGGTAGGAGGAACAACAGAAAGAAGTGGATAGATTCCAGACTGGAGGTAGAGTTAATGAGACTTGGC
This sequence comes from Sapajus apella, assembly GCF_009761245.1. Classification (NCBI taxonomy): domain Eukaryota; kingdom Metazoa; phylum Chordata; class Mammalia; order Primates; family Cebidae; genus Sapajus; species Sapajus apella. The sequence continues at coordinate 23,892,136 of NW_022436966.1, read as the reverse complement.
AGTGGAATGCATGTGCAGACTCAACCTCTCACCTCCCAAAACTGTATAAAGAATAGCATCTTGGTTTTTGGATGGAGTAACTATGCAGATGATGGGACCATTGACTGAAATGGAGAACAAGGAAGGGGCAGTTTTGAAGGGAGAAATCAATAGTGTATTCTGGGATGCAGAGATAGAAGACAATGGGATCAAGACCAAACCTTGGGGCGTTCAGGTGAATTTGGTATCTTAAAAGCAAAGATAAAAGTATGTTTCGAGAAGGAGGAATTCATTGAGCCAGATGAAGATAGGTAAGTATCTTTTGATTTTGGCAAGATGATGATTATTAGTAATTGTATTACAATAAGAGCAGTTTCTGTCGAGACATAGGTAAGAATAGTAGCCTCCTTGACCTGGGTAAAAAAGGCACTGAAAATGAGGAAGTCAAGAAATTAAGAATTGTAAACTCTTAAGACATATTACTGTGAAACTGAAAAGATAAATAGTGTTGTATGATAGCTAGAGGGTGACATAGGGTCATTTTTTTTTTTTTTAAGAAAAAAGAAACAAGGACACATTTCTAGTTGATGAGAATAATCCAATGAAAGGAAAATTATGATGCAGAAGAAGGATGGAATGCTTCTAAGAATGAAGGATGAAATCCTTGAGTACAAAAGAGAATAGAATATAGGTGATAGTGAGCATTTATTATGTGGTAGTCATGGCTCAAAGAGCTAGAAGTATACAGCATAAAAATTCATTTTCTGCCTTTAAGGTCAGCATAGAGCAGTAGTAAGACAGATTAGTAAACTAACAATTGTAACATAGTATGTTGTTAAAATACAGGAACTCTTGGAATTATTTTAGGATTACAGAGCTCAGCCTTGGAAACGGGATAGGGAACATGTTCTAAAGGAACTCAAAGGATGCATCTAATCTAACCAGGCGTAACAGGGATAAGTAAATGTTCTTTCACAAATTCACCCACTGCTAAACTTGTCAGAGCATCCCTTCCTCCAAACATGCACATCTGAACCTTCACCTGCATCAAAGCATCTGTCATTTGCGTCACATGTTGTGCTATGTTGTTAGGCATGTGCTGTTCGTTTTCTGTGAAATGCTTTTTCCTGCCTTGTGAATGTCTACATATATCAAAATTCAGCTTAAAGGCCAATTATTCTCTAGTTTGCTTTCTAATTCTACAGGCAGAAAAAATTGCTTTTGACCCTGGGCTCCTGTGGCACTTTCAGAGTGCCTTCATGTCATGGGTGATTTGTGACATTTTAGGGAGTACCATACCATGGTGAAGCATGTGGACACGGTAGCTACGCCATTTACTAGCTGTGTCATGTTAGGAAAGTTCCTCCATCTCTCTGTGTCCCAGTTTTTCCCTTTCTAAAATGTGGATAATCAAACCAACCTACTGTGGTGGAAGTGAGAGAGGTATGAAAAGAGGAAGAAGGCGCAGAAGATGTAGAAACCAGGGACCCCCAAGGGGAAAATTCCAGACCCTGAGAGTTTGCTTGGAGGTCTGTCTTCCTTCCTTGACCAGCCTTGCCCAGCTTTCCTAGAGAAGAGATGAATATAGGTGCTGGAGGGAAAACTGGTCCCGGTTTCTATCTTTGAAAACATAACTGCATTGCCTATGAATTATGTGAATTATGTGTGATTCTAGAAGTGAAACCAATTTTATTTTTGACAAGGTCTTTTTTGTCTTCTGCATTCTCTCCCTTATTTTTTTAAGTGCACTGTCCATTTTGCCAATTTGTTCCCATAGAAACCACTGAAAATTTATAGCTTGTTTAAGTGGATCTGAGAAGCAGCACAGGTTGTTGTGGGTATTAAATTAGTTTACAATTCAAAGCACTTAAAGTGGTGTCCGGCAAGTGAAAATATGCTCACTAAATCTTAGCTATTATTATGATAATTATGTTTTTCCAATATGTTGATAAAAATATATCTTATTTATTTTTATTTATTCTTTGCATCCTGCCACTCTTCTACCACCCACCGACTTGCTCTTAAATGACATAAAGGAGCTCAATAGAGACATACAGAAGAAACAAATGAGCTGGCTTCCCTCCCCACTACCCAACAGGTTTTTATAGCAAGGCTGTTTTCTCGGTGTCTCCTTTGGGCTTAGCATAGATTTGGACATAAAGCACACAGGCCATAGTGTTATTCTAATAATTTTTATAAGTACTTGCCTCTAAAGATTTTTAAAATAGCAGAGATATCAGGGGCAGTGCATTAAATCCTTAACACTTCAGTGCAACTGCTAACAAATCAAAGGTGGGCAGAATAAAATATGAAGCTAAAAAGTTGAGTTTCCTTGTTACAGAATCTTTTCTCAGCATCTGTGACCATAGTCAGTCATTTAGTCTCTGTCTAAACCCCAAATTGGTTATCAGGAAACCTTTCTGGGGAGAATTTGAACACTAGGGGCCAGAGAGGAAGTAAGAGACAAAGAGGAGACAGGGACAGAAAAGACGGAAGGAGGAGACACCCAGGACAAAAATTTCAGATTCCTGTGGGTTTGCCTGCCGGTCCTGCCCTGCTTGGCCAGCGTTAGCCAGCTTCCCCACAGAAGGAGTAATATATGCACTGGAGGGAAAATTGGTCCTGATTTCTATCTTTTGAAATCATAAGTGTGATGACAGTGACATCTCTGTGATTTTAGAAAGGAACACGGTTTTATTTTTTGACAAGTTCCTTTTGGTCCTTTGCATTCTCTCCTTTTATTTGTTTGTTAAGTGCCCTGTCCATTTTGCCTATTTGTTTCCATGGACACCATGGACAATTTACAGGTTGTTTAAATGGATCTGAGAAGAGGGAGTAGTAATAAATAAAGCTCTGACATGGCTATAAATAGCAAGAGTGCTCTGGACTTTCATCTTCCACCTCTTTACTTACCATTTAGCAAATCAACTTTTACAGTAATAATGTGAAAACAATTTGACTTTTTTTTCCCTCTGTGACTGGCAGGAGGGAGGTAAATACATACCAATCCTTATCTCTTTGGATATTGCAATGAAAGTGGTGGCCACTCTAAGGAGAAAATGGCATTCTCGAAGGAATCTATGCATTATTAGTTGGCGTCTGGCCCACACACAGCTGTTAGCACTTTCTCAGAGTAACTAGGGAAACTATGGCTACTAATATGATTGCCAACAGCAGGGAAGAAAGAACTGAGGATTTTGTCATTTTCACTGATAGTGAAAGGGGTAGATGGAGCAGAGAAGAGATGGTTGCTGAGAAAGACAACAGACAGATGCCAAGAGTAGGAGGCTGAAACCCACAAGGGCAATCTCTGGCACTGTAGGGAGACCATTTCCATAGCATCCACAGCAGCGGGGGCAGAGTAGAGAGCAGGGGACCAGGCCACCAGAGACTAAGGCTGGCTCAAAGGAAGACGGTTGCGTTTATTCAGAGAAGTGCTGCTCAGATTTAAATTAAGAGGGAGAAAGTAAGGGAGGGCTGTGACTCATAAGAAATTTAAAAGGAAAGGGAAGCGAGGTGAGAGAACAAAAAGAAATGAATACGGCAGACATAGACATAAAGAGGTAGAAATTCAAAGCTATGTTCAAGGAAAACAAAATCAGTATTTTCCAAAGGTACATCTTACAAGATTGACCCATGCAAAATTAGTGATTGTCTGTCTGCCATTTTCCCAGCATTCTACTAGGCACACTGGGGAAAAAAAAATATAAAGGTCAAAATCTCTACCCTCCAACATCTGCGATGGATGAAAGAAAGCTTGAAAAACAAGTTTCTCCATCAAATATCATAGGTCGTTTCTGTTAGGGAAGAGAGTGACAGCTCAAACAGAAGCTGGTAGTTGTAATTTAGGTTAAGCTGGACAGCCCTTGAGAATGTAGCCATTCTTGTTGCTGTTGATTAGTGCTGAATCAGTTTCAACCTAGAATGTCAAAGTGGCTCTGGTCAAATCATTTGGAAAATAAGGAAGTTGAAGAAAATGTTTTGCAGTTTCTGACATGGTAATTAGTTAAGCAGGTAGCTTTACAATCAAGTCTGTTCCCAGCCTTGAGCCAGATGTTTGCTCTAAGGCTTAGTTTGAATTTTATCTACTAAGACCCAGGAGGTAGGAGAACTGGGGAACCAAGAAGAGGTTACCAGGCTGAACAGCTTAGAGCTCTACTCACAAGTTGGATATTCCAATTGGCTCAGGGTAGAAGAGGGGTGGAATCCTGTCTGACTCCTCTTGCACCCCCATACACAGAGAGATTAGAATTTTTAGGCAGAATGGAGATGGCACTTTTACAATTTAGAGTGCTGAAAACCACCATGCCACATCTATACCTATGTAACAAACCTGCACATTCTGCATATGTACCCCAGAACTTAAAGTATAATAATAAAATTAGATTTGTGGCTGATAACCCTATTCAAAAGGAATCTTTAATAGTGGAATCTAGAGTGCCAAAAAAGAATAAACTTTGCACCACACATGTAACCATCAATTTGTGAAACTTGCCTTATAAGGCATTCTATGGAAAATAAAAACAGTTTAGAGTGCTGAAATACAGAGAGTTTGATGGGGTATTTTAAAGAATAGCAAAGTACTCAATCTATGTATCAATTCAAGTAGCCTGGAATTGCCCTATGATGATATGATGTAAGGTGCTCTGAATAAGTCAGGTAACAGAATAACTGATTGGAAAAATTAGATAGAACTAAAGGTCCAATAGGGGTCTAATAGGAAGCAAGAGAAACTTTTCAAAAAAAGCTGGTAAATATGGGCCACGCCTTTGAGAATCTCAAGGAATGAGCCAAGTAGACCCAGTAGATAAAGTATCCAGCAAATGACATATTTCTGTACAAGATGCTGAGAAACCTGTCTATTGACAACCTTATCAGTTGGACAGAAGAGACGAAAACAGATGAATAGCCAGATAAATATTGCATATAGTAATTATGCACCAGCTATAAATATGGTAAGTTGATGTTTTCTGCCTCCAGGGAAGTGCAGTTAAAATTGGGATAGTGATTTTGATGAGAGGGGAATCAGAATTCAAGGAACCCGAGTTCAGAATTTTAAATAGCCCTGGAGATTGGGTCATCATCATAAAGCATTATAGACCACCAAGGAGAACTTTATTTTCTCACGTCACTCCTCTGAGGTTTGCACGTGAAGAGGTTAAGATTCTTTTCTGCCTTTTTGTTTCTAGCAGTAGGATTCCTTGGGCTATGATGTCCATTTGTGTTAAAGTATTTAGCCACAGGCAATCTGGCCTGGTTGCTTTCTCTTTGCTTGGATGCTGCACTGAAGTAATAATAAGATTAGCTCGATGAAACACAAAATCTTGACCCCTGTCTTTGCTGAAAGTTGTTCTCTAATGTTAGGGAAGTGTAAATTCCAAAGCTCAATCCTGTGATGTAGTCAGAAAAAAGAAGCCTAAGCATACCTCAGAAAGATATCTCTGCTAGTGATTTATGTTTTCTGCTTTGTAAGCTGTGATAGAAATATGGTCTTAGATATGAGGATCATGTGTAATATCCTAGTGTTCAAAATATATATATCCCTAGTGTAAGCTTTCCCCACTCTGAGTTGCTGCAGTTTTGGTTAACTGTTTTCTTTCTTTTATTCCTGAAAAATCTGTTTCCTGGTATATGACACATATAGGTCAATATGATCCTAGGTAGTGGCTGCTCTCCCTCCATCTTGATAAGGCAAACAAGCAAAGGAAGCAATTCTCAATGGTAATGCGTTGTTGCAAATTAGTCCAGAGTTTGTAGGGGAGGGGAACTTGGACTCTTTACCTCATGCTTGCATCGTACATTCTTGTGCATCCCTCTTCTGGAATTCTTCCTTAACATGAAAATGCTCAGGACACATTTCTACTTTAAAATATTACCTGGGGCTGGGCACAGTGGCGCACGCATGTAATCCAGGCGCTTTGGGAGGTCAAGGCGGGTGGATCACCTGAGGTCAGAAGTTCAGGACCAGCCTGGCCAACCTGGTGAAACCCAGTCTCTACTGAAAATATAAAAGTGTGCCGGGTGTAGTGGCACTTGCCTGTAATCCCAGCTACTCAGGAAGCTGAGGAAGAAGAATCACTTGAACCCAAGAGGCACAGCTTTCAGTGAGCTGAGATTGCAAAATTGCACTCCAGCCTAGGTGACAGAGGAAGACTCTGTCTCAAAAAATTAAAAAAATAAAAACATAAAATAATGTATCACCTGAGTTTCTTATCACTTGCTGGTTTGACTCTAGGTTTCCTAGCATAGTATCCAAAGCCTTTTGTAATATGATCCCAAACATGCAAAGCTTCTCTATTCCTATGTGATCACTGATCGTACATCCCTAGAACTACACTCAGCCCACCACACTTTCATTTGTTTTTGCCTTTGAATAGTCTGCCTTCTCTGTTTGGAGTTTCACGATTTTGTTCTCTGTATCATGTTTCCTCTCCAAGTGTTCTTCCTGACCTACTCATTCTCAAAAATCCAGCTTAAAAGTCATCTCTGTGAGGTCTTCTTGAGTAACTCTCTTGATCCTAATGTAAATAAATGATCTCTTTACTTGTCTCTTTTGTTATAAATTGGTTCATTCAAGGTCAAGGATGATGTCTCCTTAACTTCTGTGTTCTCCAGTGCCCAGAAGAGTGCTTAACACAGCTTAACACATACTAAGTACCAGTAGAAAAAAAAAGAGAAAATAACGGATACTAGTGAAATACAAATATTGGTGAAAAGAGAACTACGTTAAAATTGCGTAACTATCTTTTGACTACACAATCATATTTTAATTTACAAAATTACATTACCAGATTCACTTTGTTACTGGAAAATAAAACTATCGAAACTCAACAGTAAATCACAAAATTCAATCTTTTTTGTTAGTCTATGGAACTTCAGATTTACATGCTATGGATCATTGTTCTGATTATCGCTTTCTGCATAACAAGCCACCCTACTGCCTATATGCTTAAAATAAAAATGTATTGTTTTATTTAAAATGTTGTAGGTCAAGAATTCAGGAAGAATTTTACTGGACGGTTGGTCTCTATAGTTGAGAGCGTAGGATCTCCTTATACGTGGGCATTTTGGTGGTCCTTGGCTTCTTTCTATCTCTCCACGTGACATCTTACCCTCCAGGGCCTCTTAACATAGCCTGGAGTTCCCACATGATTTCTGAGTAGTTATACTTCTTACCTGGTGGCTGATCTCCCACAGGCAGGAAGTGGGTGCTGCCAGGCCACTGAAGGGCTATCCCTAGAACTGGCCCTGGTTGCTTCCTCCACATATTATTGGTCAAAACAGTAACTAAGTCTATCAAGTTCAATCCCTCTTAATGGGATGTGGTGAAGTCACATTGAAGAAAAGCATGAAAGATGGAACATGATGTTGTGGCTATGTATGAGAAATACAGCCAATGACACAATTAATATATATTTGATAAATCAGTGCCTAAAGGTCCTTGTCATAAACCTCAATTAACCCTCTAGAAATGTTCACTGTCTCTCACTCTCACCAGGTGTAATCCAGTGTAAGCTTCTTTCTGTAGCCTCTCTGCCATAGAGATGGAATCTCTGAGGAAGAGAAAGAAACCCAAGTCTGCTGTTCTTCACCTTGATGTTTCGATTACATATATATTATGAAGTATACTACAGAATACAAGTAAGATTCAGTTTTGCTTCATATTGTGAGTATTCACCCTTGCATAACTAATTTTCCCGCAAGGTGGCTTTAGGTAAATTCATGAATAATACAGCCTCACTGGGTTAAATAGAAATAGGAGTGTTACCGCATGTTTTCCCTCATAAGTTGGAGTTTATCAATGAGAACACATGGACACAGGGAGGGGAACGTCACACACTGGGGCCTGTCCATGGGGTGGGGGGCTAGGGGAAGGATAGCATTAGGGGAAATACCTAATGTAGATGACAAGCTGATGAGCGTAGCAAATCACCATGGCCCGCGTTACCTGTAACAAACCTGCATGTTCTGTACATGTATCCCAGAACTTCAAGTATAATTTAAAAAAATTTTTTTAAATAAAGAAATAGTAGTGTTAGAGACCTATCCCTAGCCTTTGAGGCTGACAGCAAATAGAGCAAGGTTTTTTTAAGCTGTGAGTTGTGATCCTATTAATGAGCCATGAAATCAGTTTAGTGGGTTGGGGCTAGTAGTTAAAAAAAGAGCAGAATAGAATACAAAGTGTTAGTTTTATATACATAAGTACGTATAGGTGTGTTTGTGTGCATGTGTATGAGTGTGAGAACTGGATTACAATGCGGTCTCTATTTCTAACTGTGAGCCACAGTCAAAAGTGTTTTAAAGCCACTAAAATAGAGCATCTGTGTCCTCTCGTGAACCCTCCCTTGGTACAACTTTCAAAGGCAAAACATGGGACTAAAGGGACTGTTGGTTTGATCCAGCATGGCATTTCTGATGTTCTTATAAAAAATATTCTGTTTGGGGCCCAGAATGACAAATAGCTCGGAGTCCAACAGAAACATCGTTTTCTAAGAGAAGAGATTGCTTTACAGACAGTGTGCAGCAAAATAAATATCTCACCTCTGCAGCTTGTGCCCTCTATCACCAATAAAGAGTTTTTATATAAGATTTTTTCTCTTTCTGTTTTCAAACTTACATTTGGTTGAACAGATTTCCCAAGAGCTTAATTCTTCACCTATCCAATGTTTCTGACCCTTGACAGGCTATAAGAGATGGTTCCGGCTAGACCCTGAAGTACTGAAAATGCCTAGTTGCGCAGCGACAGCCATGTCTGATTGGACTAGTTGATTCCTTCTGTACCGTTCTCAGCTCAAGTATGGGGGTCTTCACATAGACGTATTTATTGTCTCTGCTCTGCCATCTGCTACTCAGTCTCCTTCCTTCCTACTAAATATTTTACCACTCCTATCTTATCTACACCTATAAAAGCAGAATGATTTATTTTAGTGCCTATTTTTGGCTCTCCAAATTAGGCCCCTTTAAGATCATAATTTGCTATGAATAGTAAATAGAGTTTATAAGTTCCTTTTCAAATATGTGGTTTTGCTTCATATTCAGAACAATCTTATGTGCCGGTTATTACATTTTCATTTTAAAGTTGGAGAAGTTGAGGCTCAAAGAGGTGATGCTGCTTGTCCAAGGTCATACAAATACATTAAGCAGCAGACCTAAGACTTGAGTTTTGGCTCCAAATCCTATACCATGCTGCCTTCGGCCAGAAAGAAATAGGTCTGAGCTAACTTTCTGGACTTCTGAATTTTCCTGACTTTATTTTTAGGTTTCTTTCCTAAGGATGCCTTTAGGGCATTCATCCCCTTATTAATCCAGCTCTCAAAATCAGGAGATGGTTCAGATTTTGCCCTACTTCTAGAAGTCGATGTCACGGCAAAAAAAAATAAAAGTGATATTAAGGAAAATATGTAATGAAAGCCAAGCAGAGATAGTTCACATAAAGAGACGTACCTTGTTTGTTTTGGGCCTGCCAGCCTGCCAGACTTTTAGACCTCTGTTCTTAATTTGATCTTTTTTTTTTTTTTGGAGACAGAGTCTCAAAACTCTGTTGCCCAGATTGGAATACAGTGGCATGATCTTGGCTTACTGAAACCTCCACCTCCCAGGTTTAAGCAATTCTCCTGCCTTAATCTCCTGAGTTGCTGGGATTACAGGAGCATGGCATCACACCTGGCTAATTTTCATATTTTTAGTAAAGACAGGGTTTCACTATAGGTTGGTCTCAAACTCCTGACCTCAGGTGATCCACCTGCCTTGGCCTCCCAAAGTGCTGGGATTACAGGCATGAGCCACGACGGCACCCAGCCTTAATTTGAGAATGTGGTGAATGAGCCCCCAAAACATTGGTATATATCTTAGTCTGTTGTGCTGCTATTACAAAATACCCAAGACTGGGCAATTTATAAAGAACAGAAATTTAACTCCTTACAGTTCTGGATGCTGGAGGTCCAATACACCAGCAGCCATGGTGTCTGGTGAGGACCCATTCCTTACATGGTGCCATTTAGCAGTTTGCATATATGGCAGGAGGAATGGAAGGGCAAAAAGGGATGAACACTGTGTCCTTTCATGGTGGAAGAGCAGGAGAGAGTGAACCCACTCTTCCTCAAGCTTTGTAATATGGGCCCTAATTTCATTCATGAGGTGCCACCCCCCTAACTTAATCACCTCCTAAAGGCCCACCTCTTTATACTATTATATTGGTGATTACATTTTAATATATGCACTTTGGGAGACACATTCAGACCATAGCATACCATCCCCCCACCACACCCAACAAACTTTGCAGATGCTGATGGATATTGCCAATATCTCTGCTTTGGCCTCTAGAGGGGACACTGCTTTTATTGGAGTTACTTTTAAAATATAGACTAGGTCTTCCAACCACTGCTGTTGCTGCTGCAAAGAAGAGATAGCTTCTAAAGACCATACACCCAAATCAGACTCAAGTCTCTTGGTGTGTGATTTCCTTACCTAGCTCCCCTGCTGTTCATCACATGACAGTAACTAGCCTACCTTATTCTCATTTTCCATCAATTACTAAAAATCTCCTGAACTTTCTACACTTTAGAATTCAAACTCAGCAAAATTCCCCGTATCCAGAAAGAGCTGTTGCTACCCCTAAGAAAAATGGTTAATGCAGAAATGACTTATATCTTTTAAAATGGCAATTTGTTTTGTTTTTTGTTTCTTTGCTCTCAGAAATTGGTTGGCCCAGTCTTTGCTGGATACTCCATTATGCAGAGCGTTTTACATCTTGCCACTGCCATTGTCCATAAATTCACAATCTTCTCAAATGTTAGCCAGTTGTTTTTATATTTGTAAGTTGAGTGAAGTTGGGAACACCAATTTCCCTAAAATTTGGGTCATGAAGAAAGCACAAGCACATGTGTTCCTGTAAGCCAAGAAGCACTAATCTTCAACCCCTTACATTCCTGAAACTTTCCGTTGTTTTCATTTGATGTTAGTTTTGACTCATCTCCCATCTCATATACATAGCCTCCATTTTGCTTCCTCAGTAAGGTGCAGAGCATGTTGGCCAAAGGCCAGAGGAACACTGTTCCTTTTCTACTCTCTCTTCCTCCAAAATTCTGGATCCTAAAGATAAGTTGGGATAGCAGCTTTTTAGTGCTCCTGCCTAGTCTAAGTTCTGTCTGCCTTAGGCCTGGAAGTCCATCAGCAGGCCAGTAATCTTGCTCTGCTGTATATATTGATCAGATTACCAAAATAACAGCAGAATTGCAATTCATTTCTGTCAACCTTGTTCCTTGCTCAGGGCATACCACCTGGAAGGGGTCCAAATTGTCTTTCCTAACATTTATTGTGAAGGACAGCTGTCTCTGTAACTTCCAAGATTCCCTCTTACCAGCTGAGCTGGGATCCTGGGCCAGACTCCCAGATGCACTGACACCAGCTAGTGTCAATTTGCTGACAGCTGACATTTCTCACTGCCAATCATTTATGGTAGCATAGCCTATTTGGTTAAGAAATAATAGGTCTTAGGAAAGGAGGGAAAATAAGACTGAGTGAGAGACAAAAAAAATTGTGATTCTAAAATTATTTAAAAAAGCAGTAACTAAAATGACTAAACACATGAGGGCCAGGCTTTTGGGTTATACTTGCAGTATGTCTGTTTGATTCATGTATCTCTCTCTCTCTCTCTTTCACAAACACACACACACGGCAAACACAAATAAAAAGTCCTGTCATAACGGAAGGCCACTAAACCCACCTTTGTGATTCACAAAGCAAATTCAATATTACCACAACATTCTTCCTAGCTTACCTGGCATCCATCATGATTCTCATTAGGCTTGTAGCCTTTTGTGAGATTTACTAATATGAATGAGGACTAGATTGGTAGATGACATATTATAAATCCTTTCTCCCTTTCCTTCCCTCCCCTCCCTTCCCTTTCTTCCCCTCCTGCCTTCCCTTCCACTCCTCCCTTCCCTTCACTCCCCTCCTCCTTTCTTTTCCTTCCCTCCTCTCCTCCCCTCCCCTTCCCTTCTTTTCCTTTTGTCACTTTCTTCTTTTAAAAAATTTTCATTGAACACCTACCATTCATGTTGTACTATATCAACTATATTACATTTTGCCACTGAATGTTCAACAGAGGGCCTGGGACCTGTGAGCATGTGGTATATGCTGAACAAATGCTGAATGCAAGGATAAGATTCCCAACAAAGCCACAAGAGGATCTACACTTAGTTTGCGTGGGCACACGTGTGTGTGTGTATGTGTGTGTGTGTGTGTGTGTGTGTGTGTGTGTGTGTGTATCTGTATATTTTAATATGGAAGATTTAGGGAGCAGTGATTGGTTTTGTGCCTTGCTTTGACTACGTCTATAATGGCTGCTGCAGAGAGAGCTGTAAGCCACTGTCAGGGAAGAGAAATACTTTAGGGGGAAGATGAGCAATAAAGACAGGGAGGTTTACTGCTCACAACTCAACACAATTATAGACCCCAAACAAGAAGCTACTTTATGGCCCCAAGCTTTCTAGTTGTTTTTTCAAGTAAAGTGGAATGAATAAGCTTCTAACATTCCCTTTTTAAGAGCTGTTCCTGAATTTGGAATTAATATTTCTTTTATTACAATCAAGGGAACATATATCAGGATAAGGTCATTTGTCCAATTCTACCCCAATACCACAGCCAATAGGTCTATGAGGGAAAGTGGACCCAAATCCACATCTGACCAAGTTCCCAACTTGGAAAAGTAAATTTAAGCCACAATCTTTCAAACTGTTCTACTTTACCTAAGATTATGGTAGCTACAGAGGAAATAAAACACTGATATTCTCTACCCCTGAGACTTTTTTTTTCCTTGTGGTGAGCTTGGTTCAATTCAGATGGAAGAATTGTCTTTTATCTTTCCTGCTTGTAAATAGTAATATGTAATCTGATTGGTTCAGCTGTCAATACTTTACGTTTCCTCCCTGACAGCATAGTTGCACATATGCCCCAAAGTTTGAGATCTTATTGCTAATTTGCCAGATTTATTGGGTTATTTTTTTATTACACTCTTCAGGGGCAAAAGTAGAAAAAAAAATCCAATTTCTGATGCAGCTTTAATCTAGTGAACACTGCTGGGAACTAATAGAAATGCAGCCATAAATTCAGCATGCACAAAGAGTGCTGGATGGGGGATGGAGATAGAAAGGAGATTTGTTCATGTCAGACTTAGAAAGCTGGCATCCACATTTCTCAATGATAAGGGATACAATATAACAGGCAGTTACAGAGGTGCACAAATGGCAGGGGATTTTATGACTAATCCATTTATGTTCTTGGGTCTGCAACAATTATTACATGAGCTTGATATTATGTTCTTTAATTATGAAGCTCAGGTCCCAGAGTGCCCAAGGATCCGTCTTACTTCTGAAAAAACTCAGGTCAAGTGGCTGCTATTGTCATCTAGACCTGCAATCTTGGGTAACTCTCTTCAGTAATCCTGGCTATGAGGTGATTGTGAAGGGAAAAGACAAGTCATCCTGCCTAGTGGCCTCAGAATCTGCTTTTTTTCTTTCAGTATCTACAGTGCCTAGAACCGTGCCTGGATAAAGAAGACACGAAGTTAACATTTGTTGAACTGAATCTCTCTTAATGCCTAGTAGGGGCTGCTGCTGTAACGTTACCCTCATGAGTTCCACAAATATTTATACACTGACAGAATCCCCAGAAAAATGAGTACTACAATGATTAAGAGTATTATTATAGTTTGAACTATGATTTGTCAACTTGACTGGGTCTTCACCCAGATACCCAGATAGTTGGTAAAACATTATTTCTGGGTGTGTCTGTGAGGGTGTTTCTGGAATAGATTAGTCTTCAAATCAGTAGACTGAATAAAGATAATCCAATCCCACTCCCTTAGGTGGGCAGACACCATTTATTGATGGCCAAATTAAAACAAAAAGGTAGAGAAAGGTTAAATTTTATCTATCTTTCCTTAACCTGAAACATCCATCTTCTGCAACCCTCAGACATCTAGAGACACTTGTGGCCCCTCCTGGTTCTTGGTCTTTTGGCCTCAGACTGTTAGAGCGTCAGCTCCCCTGGTTCAGTCCTTTGGACTCAGGCTGAATTATACCACTGGCTTTTCTGGTTCTCCAGCTTGCAGATGGTATGTTGTGGGACTTCCTGGCCTCCATAATTGTGTAAGTCGATTTCCATAATAAAGCTGTATATATGTGTATGCTGTGTGGTTCTGTTTCTCTGGAGAACCCTGACTACTATTATAAGTACTATTTAATGTCCCATTTTCTCTAACTGGGCTGGAAGAAGTAGAAAAACAGATTCTCTTTTTGTCTTCTCTATCAGAGCTTTACATGAGTCCTGGTGAATTGCAGAATCCTCAAAAATGCTATTGCTTTTATAGAATGTTTTTAAATGGCCTTTTCCAGTCCTGATCCTGAATCTACTCATTGAAATCATGCCTCTGGCCATCTTTAAAAGTCCTAAATCTACACCAAGGAAGCTAAGTTTCTAATGTTCATGTCCAGAACACCCAGATGTAATGAGAGAGTATGCTGTTCTGAGGCAGTTCCCAGATGCTCCCTGCTATTGCACCCCTGTTCCTGAGCACAAGCTCTGTCTAGAACTCCAGACTCTGCTGGTTACTGCCTCTTAGTTCCACAGCACTCAGCCCAGGCTCATGTTTCCTGGGAACCTTTCAGTGAACTCCATTCTGGGATAGGCACCATTCCCTCGTACTCCTATAAATTTCTTTGTGTTCACGAACTCTGTTACTTGCTTCTCTGATTAAGCTGTTGACTTTAGTTTCCCTTACACACATATACATACATAGAATTATAAACTCTTTAAAAGCAGGTCATGAATTTTATTCATCTCTATTGCCTGGGGATGCAATACATATTTTTGAATAAAAACGTGAAGCTGTTCCAAAGTCATTATCCACTATGATTAGGCAAATGAAAATACGGTAGAAGAAGATAAAGAGTGGAAAGGCTGCTTTGGGTACTTGTTGTATTGATCTGATTTGTAAAATCATCAAAGTCCTAGGTGAAGGATGGGCTGGGCTCTCTAGTCACTGGGATGATGCCTTCCCTTCTTCCAAAAACTGTTCCATTCCTGTGAGAAGAATGGAACAGTTCTGGTCACTTTCCTGAGCATAGAGACAAACACTCCCCCAGATTATTCTGTACACAAGAGGCTTAAGGATCAGTATATGCAAGGCCAGACTCACAATAAAGGGCAGCACAGCATCCTTTAGCCCTCAGTCCCACTTTACCATCCTGAGTGCATAGCTGCACTGGATCTGTCCAGATGGGCTGACTACCACTAATGGGAAAAGAAGGTATAGTGAATTTCATAGAACAAAACAACTTTACAACCCTGAGGGAAAAGATAACACTGTTCCCACAAGCATATTCATACCTAGTGAGCCTCTCATTCAGATCAGTGTGAGGTATTATTCTATAAGTCATGTGAGGTTGCATAGACAGGCAATGGTAAAAGATATATGACCCAGTTCCTTCTCTCCTGGGGCTCTGAGCTTACAATACGGCCAAAGACAGGGAATAGTACAGAGCCACATATGTTGACATATTTACTGAAAGGTGAATAAAATCAAGTATCATAAATGTACATTCATTAAATTACTTTGAGAAGATCTGATGAAAAAGGTCAGTAATGAATGAAGTTATCAGGAATTGAGAGGTGAGCTTATACTCTTCAGGTTCCAAGGACATTGCAGCCCTTCAGGATTTGTTTGATTCTTACCATTAGGCTTTCTCATATATGCCTCCAATCTTCAAAGTTATCAATTATCTGGCATCTGGCTCATAGCTGCTATCTCCACCCCATTGCCTGCCATGTTTTAGGGGTGATTTCAAGGTCTGTGTGAGCAACTTTCTTCAAACCCTGTACTCTTTGTTTCTTAATCTCCTCAATCTTAGTGATGTTCATATCTCCCCATCTTCAGAAATGCTTCTGTAGAAACACTGGGGTGCCACAGCCTTCAGACATTGAGTAGAGGAGAAGGAGTCAGCAAAGGACAGTGCGACAGCAAGAAAACCTGGAGGGCATGGTATCACAGCAGAAGAAAATAAGGTTTTTGGAGACACAGTGGGGTCAATTGTGTCAATGCTAATGACAGATTAAGAAAATGAGAGAAAAAATGGCTGTTGGGTTTATTAATATGTTTGAGGTCAAAAGACAAAGTTACAACAAATTTAAAGATTCAAATTGGCTTTTATTTGTTATTCTAGAATAAGGCAACACCTCATTCTATAAAATAGAATGATTTTTTCTGATGAGCTGACCAGAAGAGGTTGATTTTACAGACCCAAAAGGGCAGAGGAAAGCAGGAATAGAGAACAAATAGCTGATTGGTCATTTCCAAGTTACTTTTCCTGTAAAGGCTGAAGCAGAGGAGACTTCCTTATCACACCCACTAAAACTGGCCTGTTTAGGGATTTGGCTATTATTTCTCTCTCTCCTGATTTCTTGGAAGTTCATTTAAACAATTTAGTTTCCGCTTGGTGGCATGGAACTTCAGCATGCGTGACTCCATTTTGGTTTGGTCTATTAGGAGCTCAGTCCAAACCAATGGCCTCCTGTAAATTTTATTTAACACTGATACTCTTGTCAAGTACAACTTAAAGCCTTCAGAATGATATGCTGAACCAAGCAAACCTCTGAGTAAATGCTCCTAGGAAGGTGCTACTGACTGGAGGCAGAGGGAACAGGAGGAAATGAGCCAGCTTGTACACCATGGGGAGTATGACTTCTGACAAATTGAAATGACCAATCAATTGAAGAACAGATCCCAGGAGATTATACTGAAGTCTTTAGATAATACTCTAAAAATGTCGGAGGGAAGTTAAGTAGCCTAAGAAGGTCAGGATGACTAAAACAAGTGTCAATTGGGTAGAGACAGGTAGACAGTAGAACCAAACTGGAGTTCAAATGAGGACCAAAACTGAAACTAAATATTTCCTGAACATATGCTGGTCATTGCTCATTAAATAAAGAGGAACTGAAAATTGGATTAGAAAAACAACTTTAGGGCGAGAAAGGGATATATAGAAAGGAAGAAAAAGATTTGAGGCTACAGAGGAATTCAGTAGTTAATACTAGACTCTGAAAGGGTTTTGTCACAAGGCAGAACAAATAGATGGAATGTATATAATCTCCTTCGCTGACCACAACCCTGTGTTCAGACTTTCAGTGTTATGTAGAGAAATAAGAGAGATTAGTTAAAGCACTCTGCCTAAACAGAGCAGAAAAGTCACACTCTTTCCTGAATTATAATTAGACCCACAAGTACAGTGTTGCTTTGGGCCAGCTATTGAATTCTCTGAGCCTCAATACATTTATATGTAAACTGAGGGGTAATTTACTCAGTAAGTCACAGGAAGCCAGTTACTTTCTCATCTTTTCACTGACCTGCCAGAGGAAGATAATTATCAAACTGGCCAAACCCAGAACAAACTTTGTTCCAGTGAGGCATATATACATTGCAATGGAGCTGTGGGCCCAGCAGAAGGGAGCTTGAAATAGCAATATCCAGAAAAGAGGTGCTGCTGAGACTCCATCTTTAGCCTCATGCATTATGCCTTTGTTTTAAAAGAGGCACAAATCTAAGGAAGGAACTGGAACAATTTGCTCTGGGCTGGTGACAAATCCTGTGGGCTGGTTCATGGCAAAAGGAGTTGCTATGTCGTTGTCAGTTCCCTCCTCTCTCTTTTCTGATGTGTCAGGACAATACAAAGACTTCTTGTTTTAACTTATGTGATCCTTTATTAAACATGAATTGGAAACCTACTGTGTTCTGGAAATAGAAAAATAAACTTGGATGTCATGGTCTCTGCCCTTGAGGAATTCCCAGTCCAGTGAGGAGGATAAACATACATAAAAGAGAGTTGAAATAACTGTAGGTACTGTAACACCTGTATAGTCCACCATGTGGGTACCTCCCCAAACTCCAGTCCACCTGGCCTGTATGGACACTATAGATAATTGACTCTTGGGAGTTCTCTTGTTAACTCTGCCCACATCTGTGTCTTCACTGGACTCTTTAACATTGTGAGTTTGCCATCTGTAATTCTGGAAGAATTCTGAGACTGATATAAGTAGCAAACATTTTAAAGTACCTACTTTAAGTCACGAGTAATCCACAAGGCAGGTTATTAGTGTCATTTCACCAATAAGGAAACTGAGGCTCTGAGAGTTCATATATTTGAACTGAGAGGTCAAATAAATGATCTGATTCAGTATATTTCAGAATCATTTGGAAGGTTTTTTAAAGTAAACAGTGCTGGTCTTTACCCCCTGATTCAAAAGGTCTGGGGTAAACCCTTAGAATCTGCATTTCTAACAAGTTTCCAGATGATACTATAGTAGTCTGGGGACCATACTTTGGGAACCACGGCTCTAGTGTTGAAAGCGCCTTCACAAAAATTAAAAAACAAAATGAGAAGATTATGACAGTGAAAGAGACCTGACCTAACAAACTTTATCTTGCCTTTACCTCCAGATTGCCCTAGGTCATTCCTGAACATGGGCTAAGCTGACTTTAGGAGAAATTTAGTTTATAGTTAAATGATAATAGCCCTTTCCAAAACTATGTTTGTAAAACTAATGAAACACTACTAGGTTAGGAGAATGAGAGGGGCCTCAATTCTGTAGGTGTAGCTAAACAATCACCAGCCATGATTCTGGAGGTCACAAGATTTGCAACTTCCCCAGTTACTCCTGTAAATAACATCACCATTGAAGAACTTAAGATTGACCTTTTAAGATGTCTTTTCAGGCTTTTGCATTTCTGACTATGACTCCACTCAGACCAGCAACTCTTCTGTGGCTCCCACCCAAAGGTGGCCTCAGTGCATGAGGACTGTTTTCCACACCTCCATGATTTCATCCCCAGCCAATCAGAAGCACTCACTCCCTAGCCTCCTGCCTGTCAAACTATCCTTGAAAAATCATAGCCTCTGAATTTTGAGGGAGGCTGATTTGCATAATAATAAAACTCCAGTTTCATGTTTTACCAGTTGTATGTGTATCAAATTCTTCCTCCATTGTGAGTTTCTCACCTTAATAAATCAGGACTATCTGGGCAGTGGTCAAGAAGAACCCATTGGGTTGTTACAGTATTTGTTAGTATCTGGCACAGTGGTTTATGAGACCAAGTCTGTCTGCCTGTGATAACTATGTCCTTTCTACTATGCCATACTTTCTCTTCTTGCGTAAGTATTGTTCTTAATGTTTCTTTTATGGAAGCTTAGCTTAACAATATAAGTTACGTGGAATTAATTTTAGCAAAGAGGGACACTCTACTGCCTTTTCAAATGGAATTGCCATACATTCCAGGATGGCTAGGATAGTTCTGTTTTTTGTCTATTAATCTGGCATATGCATATTAGTTTTCCGTTTTCCTCCAATAAGTGTTCAAGGTTGGATAACACATTATAGGGCCATTCTACTTTCAGAGATTCACAGCTCAACAACTCACATTCACATTTAAAGACTCCAGAAAGTACTTGAAAAGGTTTTTGAACTTTATTTAACCCAGTGTTCTCAAATTTATGTAAGGATGGGACCCTTTTATTCTATGCAGGTTAACACCTTTTAATACTTTGGTGAATGCTGACCTACATGCATTTTTTTATGTTATCTTTTTACGTATGTGTACAGCTAAAAAGTGGACTCAAAAGCATTGTATCTAGCCTTCTATATCCTTCTATGGCACCTTGCTGGGTGCATGCCAGGCTCCCAGTCAATGTTTGTTAATTAAAATTGATTTAGGCAAAAATAAATCCCATATTTTTTGAGTAGAAACATTATGGGACAGGGAGAAATTTCAGTGTTACTCACACTCTACAGAGATGTGAGCTGTGAACAAAGCATTACATCTGGGGGAAAGCAAACCTAAGGGGCCATATCATCTTTCAACTCAGCTTTAATCTTCTGAGGTGAGATAGACAAATAAGAGCTTCCTCATACCAATGGGCTTATGATTATGAAACTCATCACCCTAGAAACTTCCTCTTTTAGTAAGCCAATGACAGAGAAAGGAGTCTCAGCTTTGGATATATCTGTATCCATGCTGGTTCCTGGGTGACTTCTTTATTTACCACTTGACTGTTGACTGATAGGTGGAGACAAAGGGCAAGGAATGCTATAGACATCACATACTTGGGGTTAGAATAGACTTTGTTCACTGACATTATTCATTAAAATAAACTAATAAATCTCCTACTTATATAGAGCTTGCTAGGTGTCTGGTACTCTGAAGAATTGTTATATATACACGCATACGCACACACACCCCTCAGCCTTATGCTATTTATAAAAGTGGATTTGTAAAACATTTCATAGGTTGTATAATTACTATACACATGAGCCAGTTGTATTTGCAAAGACAGAAATCTTTCTTGGTCCCAAGTCTACTTCTTAATACCCAATAGACAATTCTCAAATGGCTGTCCAAATGCCAAGGCCTAATTCTACAGCCATTCCAAAATCCACATTCTCTTTAAAGATGAACATAACTATCCATTTTACTTTGGTTAACTTTCCTATCCTCATGAATGGACTTACATAGCCTCTCTAGGATGACTTCCTTCAACCTCTGTCTGGGCTGATAACCCTTCCATATGGAAGGAGGAAATCCTGGGCTAAGCTCTAATGTATCACTTATGTTATATTGAAATTGTCTGTTTACAACATCTGTCTCCAGTAAGTGCCAGACAGGGATGGTGTATAAATCATTAATGCACTTAGTGTGACCAGGGTCTAATGCAGTACCTGACACATAATTTCTGTTCATTGAATATGTGTTGAATCCAGCTGAACTTTCTATAAGGGGTCTCATCTGCCATTGAACTCCTAGAACACATATTTCAACAGGGGTGAAATGCTCCCTTAAGAAGGTGAATAGAGATACTTAAAAAGTGATGATAACCCAGGAGGCGGAGGTTGCAGTGAGCCGAGATCGCGCATTGCACTCCAGCCTGGGTAACGAGAGTGAAACTCTGTCTAAAAAAAAACAAGTGATGATAATGTAGAAATTAAAATGATTGTATCTATCAAAGGGCCACGGTACTTAAACAGATGTACAGTATATTTTGGAATTACAGTTTCATGGCAGAGTGTGATTTTTTTTTTAGTAAAATGGTTGAAAAGGCTGCTTGGCCAGTGATTGTTTAAAAAAAGTTGAGAAACATTGCACCTGAATAGTGTTTCTAGAAAAATGGTTGAGAGGTCCTCTCTCCCAAACCAGCTTGAGAGTTTCCTAAAATGTGGATTACAGGCTCCACTGCAGATTTCCTGCCTCGCTCACTTAGAAGGGGACACAGACTGACACACAGCAGGTGCTCAATAAGTTTCTGCTAACTAATTGTTTGCTCTCCTAACTTCCCATTTTCAGAACAATGACAGGACATCTTTCTTGTAAAGATTCTTTCTTGTCAAGTAAGCTTTGCATCTTGCTGACTGTCTTATATTCATGGCATTCGTTACTCAAGGAAAACAAAATAGTCTTAGTGGATCTATTGACAATGGAACAGCATCCACGTTGTGGGAAAAATCATTCTCACTCAACTTTGCCTGGGTTAAAATGTTAAGCTGGGACAGACACCACATTCTCAGGCCCCACTGGAACTTCAGAATGTATGACAGGAAAGAAGTTTAATATTGCTTTCTTTCTATCCTTAGCCAGAGGTCACTATTTCTAGAAGTTCCTACTTGCCCAGTTACCACATGGCTTAACTGCTCCAAAGGGCCCCAGCTGAGCCAGGGAAATTAGCTTTCTAAAGGCATTACAAACTTGTGTGAATCACAAAGAGACACACTGAGAGTCTTTTCAGAGGATTAGGAGATTATGAGCTGCTTCTTTTCTATCTCCAGTTATTAATATTCCTGCCAACGCTAGCAGTACCTTCTTGCTTTTCTCCCTTGGGTGAGCTCTTTCATCTCCTTCTTCAACTCTAGTTTTTCCTTCTGCTGTATACCTTGATCTATTTATTTCCTTCATTCCCATTCAGTGTGTCTGCTTTCCTTTGGGTAATTATCCTGAATTATTTAATAGTTGTTCCATTTTTTTCCTGTTCATTTTATCACCTTGTTTTCGTTCCTTCTTGGTTTGTCTGGGTTTCCTTCTGCCCACATATGCAACTCATCCGGAATTCCTCCTCTTTCTAAATCATAAACCATGGTGGATTGCATCTGAACACCAGAGAGGAGATGCAGCCCTAGGTGGGCGGTTAGGGGAGGAGCACGCACCAGTGACTGGCTTTTAGGAAATAACTGATTTGATCATTTTTCGGGGAGCACAGTAGGCAGTCTATAATTCATAATAAAGGTTCCTCTTTCCATCATCTTGCTAGACTGCACAGAACTTGGGTTCACTGTGTCTGCAGTTTTCAAACTTTTTTACTGAGTTTTACTCCTGGCAACTCTGGGTCAAAGTAAAGCGGAAAGTCCTTTTGTTTTGAAGAATAATTCTATTCTAACTTTTTGAAGTTTTTATGTTTGTCAATAGCTGGGAAAGTAGTTTTCAAAAGGAGGAAATCCTTTTTCCACATGGCTCCACACAAATATCCACACCCTCATACACACCTGGGAAACTCGTGACATTAGATAAGTTAAGCTTCTGGTAATCTCTTCCTAAATGTTGTCTTTCCTTTCAAGAGCCTACCCATGGAAGGCACCCAGAGTATCTTCCAGGCTTCTCTCTCCAAATGGGAAGAAAAGAATACTAAAGGATAAAAATGGCTAGGTATGGAATGAGAGCCTCCTACCAAGGAAGACTGCAATTAAGAAGCACAGAAAGGGAGCCTGAACTACTATAAGCATTTCAATCTTCTGGTGATCCAGTTGGGGAAGAGACTTTAGGGGTGGCAACGGGTCACATTGATATTCCCTAAATCCTTGCTGTTATTTTCTCCTTCTTGAGCAGTACACAGAGGAGGAAGCAGCCACGGGCATTTTGATATCCTTTGTCAATTGCTGCTTAGACTGCTCTTTGGCCTAACTTTGTGATAGGGATGCTACCCAGTTGGGTACTTGCTTCATCCAAGTTGACATTCCTTCTGTGGCCATTTACATCTATTTAATCAAGTATGAAGCTTATTCACACAACCAATATTTTCTCAGTCCCTATATGCAAAGCAAAAGGAAAGTTTCACTGAGTGACACAGATAAAAACAAAATCTAGTCTTGTGTCTCTGCATTCACGGCCAAGTGTCTGTCCTCTAGTAGGAGAGAAAATGTATTCCAGTATTCACTAAATTATCGTGTCTTCAGAACAGTAAAGCCACATGGTGGTGTTATTGAGTATTTGGGGGGATAATGAGTTCCAAGATGAACAAATGTGGGAAACATAAAACAACACTGGGAAAATCATAGGGAAGTTAAAAAAAATGGTTTTTCACTGCAAAGTCTTGCAGTGAAATCTTTGACTTGCTAATGACATAGGAGCTGATTCTTCCAGAGTTTTTCCAGATTTTATCTTGGGAAAGGCTGCCTAGTCCAATGTGGATAGTGGTTAAGTATTACAAGAGAAACATTACAGATTTGGTTTGAGTGAGTAGATTATTTTGATGCCTAGAAAATCAGCAACTCCAGAGAGGGTTGTATTTAAGTTGAACTCTTAAAAGATGGGTAGAATTTGGAACTGGAATTTGTGAGGGCACAACATGTAGAAGAAGGGCACCTGAAGATAACATTAAAGAGGTAGAAAACTTTACACAGATGTGAAAGATTAGGTGAGGTAGACAGAAGAATAGCTTATGGAAAAGTCAATGGTGGTGGATGAAGGCTTAAAAGATAAAATTCTGGAAGATTTGACTCAGATGAAGAAGCCTGTGTGTGTGTGTGTGTGTGTGTGTGTTTGTGTGTGTGTGTGTGTGTGTGTGTGTGTGTGATTTGTTTTACAGTAAAAATGATAAGCACTTCCTCTTAATAGTCTAAACAATCCTCCAGGAACAATGATCAGCACAAAGTTTAAAAGTGTAGTCAATGAAAAAAGACTTAGTAGTTTGTGTCCTTGAACAAGGTGTTCACATTGTGCTGATCCTCTATTTTCCATCTGAAAACAATGTAGAGGATCATAATGACTCCTCGGGTTATTGTGGACACTAAATGACTGTTCCATGCATATGTTCAGTATAGCATCTGATCTATATTTGTGTGTGTATATTCTCTCTCTATATATAACCTAGCGAATATTAGTTGCTTGAGTTCATACTTTCTGTGAAGGGAAGTAAAGTCTAAGCAAAGACTACAAGTAATTTTTTTAAATGTAAAACACTGGTCAATTCCATCTGCTTTGACCAGTATCTGCTAATTCTTTCATTTATAAAGATTTCCTGTGACCCAGATTTACATTTATACTATAAATTTTAAATACGGAAATCTGAACTTGTCACATCTCATTTTCCGTCTTTTGAAATTTTACTTTTGGCAATATCTGCTCCAACCTTAGTGAGTTTGTGGTAAATATTTAACAAACAGCTCTCTTATATGTCCTATGATACACACACACACACACACACCCCCCACAAGATTATGAATCTTATTGACATAAGGGATGTGTGGCACATGATTTACAAATCATAGTAAAATAACCAATATTCTTTATAGTAAATTTCATAAAGCCAATTGATTAGCATAGAATGTTTTTGTTGAATTCTTTTATCTGTAGACAACCTATGGTTGTAATTGATGAACAAGTATACTTCCAACCTAAATATTGACTGAAATTTCTCTTTACATAAGAGAAAGATGAAAGTAAAACAGTGAAGATACATATAAAAATTTGTTTATTAATGACATAAGAAACTGTTGAGTCAGATAAAGTTTTTGAATATTGAAAGAATATTTTCTCAAGCTTTTGTGCCACTAAAAATGTGAAAACTAGAGAATGACACACATAAGTAAATGTCTATTGTTACTATTTTCTGTATAACTTTAAAAAATCTAGACAATCAACAAAACAATGAACTAAACTTTGATTTTAAGGTTTGCTAGTTTCTGTAATATAGGTACTCCCACCATGGCCAATTTGAATAAAAGTAAAATGTAGTGAGTTAATAGGAAGTGATGGGTTTTAAGAATTTGTTTTAAATATAATTTACTTGTAAATTTACAGAATTTAATTTGAAACAATGACTGTGTTTAACAACTGACTTTCGTAATTCCTAAAAATTTAATAGTCAGATAGTGAGGGTAATCAGATATTGAGAGTTTTTTGCTAAAACTGAATTTTATAAAGAAGTGCACAGATGGGCCTAGGAGAAGGTTCTGAGTCTGACTAGTTTGGCCGACAAAAGAACCTTTGTCACATTGAATTAGCTGGAGTTGGCATTTATGTTTATGGTACTGGGAAAATGTTCTCATTATGAGATGTTGGAATAGCCCTCTCTCCTGCTCCTCCCTCCGCAATTTCTTGCGTTGTGAAAGAAAGGTTTTCTGCTTTGATTTTCCAGCACAGACCTCCCTCCACTAGTGCTATTTTAATTTGGTTCTACAACACCCCTCAATCCTGCCTGCTCTAATCTCATCACAGTATGTTCCAATAACATTTCTTGGCTCATCTTTTTGCCACTTGGCATCAGCAGTTCTAAAATGAATGCTGTATTTCATGGAGAGGCACATGATCAAGTTCTAGTTAAAACATCACAACTATGGTCACTGTTTTGGGGGTACTCAGCGTTTAGGCTTCTGCAACTAATTTCATGCATGGAGATTTAGCCATTTCACTTGCATTATAATTTTTCTTAACGATTAACCTGTAGTTCCAATTTATGCCATCAAAATGTACCCTTTCCAGAAAATGTCAATGATAACCTGCCATGATTTATTCTTAGGACCTTCTCAAAGATGCTATATGCAAATGAGCAACATCTGAGTTTGAGGGCATCATTTCTCCAATTTGATACTTTTTATAAAGCTGCATCACTCTTTATAATGCAGAAGTGACTGAGGCCAAATGGAGGAATTTTTCAAAACCATCCTGAAAGCATAGAAATACAATTGTCTGTATACCAACCACATCCTGCTGCGGTTAGAGTTAATTCTCATGACTGAAAATGGAGATATGAGTAGCAATTGCATAGGTGTGGCTATCCACAGCACATTTAAATTATGGAAATATTAGTCCCCAGGTTTAAATACCTTTGTATTTCTCCCAGACTGCTCTTCAAAATGATACAGTGGGTTATTGGGACCAGGATTCTTTAGTTGGCTGTCCCGCAGGACAATATTTAAAGGTATATTTCCGTATCTAGACTACTTCCACTGGAATCTGCTGAACTGATCTGTGTTTTTATTTCTTAGAACATACTTGTGTTTTTCAATTTAAACTGTTTTTTTTTTCTTTCCAGTCCACTATTATAAGGAGTTTTCTGCAATGTCATTCCAAACTACAAGACAGTGATTATTTATGTCATTGGCAGCTTGTCAATGCCTCTCATGTGTTTAGGGTTCTTTTCGTTTCCCTCTTCCCATCTTATGCAAAGACAAATGTTATCCCTCATCTTAAAGGTTAATATGGGTGGTAAAATCCCATGATGTCAAAGGCAGTGCAGTAATTTTTATGAGCATTAATACCTGCATTGTTTACAGAGTACAGCAGGGATGAGTTTGCTCACCACCACATGCAGGCTGAGAAAATTAGGACAAGTACATGCTTAATCATTTCCCAAAGAAACAGAAATGCTATCTTTCTCAAATGTTCCTCTAGAAGGATGTGCTGAATGTTAAAAATATAGGTATCCAATTACCAAATGAAAACTGAGCTATATATTCACTGTATTCTTCACCTAAAAAGTTCCATACATAAGAACCTTGCCATCTTTTCAAACTTTTTCTCCTTCATTTCTTCCTCCTTCCAGGTATCCTTCTGGGCAAGTAAGTGATTTGCCTACTGGCAGTTCAATAAGCTTTTCATAAAATGGAACCAATTGTTACAAAGAAATATGCCTAAGTTTCCCTCTGGGACTCAATGCTAAGGCATGGGTGGTGTAAATATAATATACATTGTGTAATGGTGTAAATATAAAACTCAAATGTTGGAGCCAAGTATTTACCCATCTCCTTGAATGATTTTTTTCTGACCTATCAATCAATTGTCTTTGCAGAAATAAAACAATGGCCGCTTTAAAAATGGAAAATATCGAATACTCATTTTTTTTTTTTTTTGAGAGGGAGTTTCACTGTTGTTACCCAGGCTGGAGTGCAATGGCATGATCTCTGCTCATCGCAACCTCTGCCTCCTGGGTTCAAGCGATTTTCCTGCTTCCTGAGTAACTGGGATTACAGGCATGCGCCACCACGCTCAGCTAATTTCTTGTATTTTTAGTAGGTTTTCTAATAGGGTTTCTCCATGTTGGTCAGGATGGTCTTGAACTCCTGACCTCATGATGCGCCCACCTCGGCCTTCCAAAGTGTTAGGATGACAGGCGTGAGCCACTGTGCCTGGCCTGAATATTCCTCTTAAATCTATTTCTCTCAATTTCCATAACCAAACTCATCTGTATTATTGTAATAACTTTCTAATTTGTTTGTTTACTGTTTACGTTTGTTGTTTATGAAAGATTGGTTTCTCTTTGATCACAGTGTAATTCAATGACATGGGGTCGTTGTGCATTAGTGCATGGGGTTGTTGTGCATGGTATAGACTATGTCTATAGCTGTACACATTTCATTGTGCAGATATTCTATGGTTTGCTTAACTGGTCCTTATTTGTAGCTATCTGAGTTATTTTCAATCAATTATTGTTACAAAAAATGATATAACTTTACATACACATAATTTCATACAGATATAAATATGTATAAATTTCCCCATATAAGGTTGTTACATTAGAGGGAAACTGTATGCTTTGTGTTGAATTGTGGCTCTAGAATGTTATGTTCAAGTCCTAACATTTAGAACCTGCGAATGTGGCTTTAGTTAGAAATAGGATCTCTGAAGATGTAATCAAGTTAAGATGAGGATGTACTGGGTTAGGGTGAGCCATAATTCAATGACTGATGCCCTTATAAGAAGAGAGAAAATCGGACAGAGATACACAGGAAAAAACACTGTATGAATATGAAGGTAAAGACTAGAGTGATGCATCTACTAACTAAGGAAGAACAAAGATTTCCAGCAATCACCAGATGCTAGTAAGAGGCAAGGAAGGATTCTTCCCCAGCACCTTGATTTCAGACTTCTAGCCTCCAGAACTGTGAAATAATATTCTGTTGTTTTAAGCTACCAAATTTATGGCACTCGGTTATGGCAGCCCTAGGAAACTAACACAATGCCTTTGTAATTTTGATAACTATTCCTCGATTATGCTCCATGGACACTGTATCATACTGTCCTCTCACCAACAAAGCATGGCAATGGTTCCTGTCCTTTAGCCTCACCAGCAGAGGATAATGTTAAACTTCTGGGTAACTTACAATCATCTATCAGGTAGGCATCAGGGTAGTTTTCATTAGTGAGTTTTAATTTACCATCAGTGTGGTTTAAACTTATATTTTTCTTCTTATGAGTGTTTTGTCATATGTTTAAGGGCTATTAATATCTCTTTTTCTGGGAATGCTCTGTTTATATTTTTTGTCGTTTTTCTCTTTGGCTATTGTTGTTTTGTTTCAATTCGTAATTATATTAGAGGATTAATTCTTTGTGGCATATCTCCTAAATATCTTTCCCAGGTTATCATTTGTCCTTTGAAATACCAATTCACTAAATTTTTGTTTACACTAATTTATTAATAGTTTTTCTGGCTTCTGGAATTTGAATTGTAGTTAGGAAAGATTTTCCTACTCCTAGTTTATAAAGGAATTCATCTATGATCTTTTATTTTTTTTCTTCATCAAAGCAGTTCATTGGAAATTTTGAAAGGATAAAGTTGGATTCAGCTTTATCTTTTTCCAGATGGTACATAGTTTATTTCAACACCATTTATGCTTGAAATGTTACCTTTATCATATACTGAATTCTTATATATGTTTGGATCTATTTCTGGAAATTCTATTTTGTTATATTGGCCTGACTTTCTATTCATGTGCCAATAGAAACCTGCCTTACTTTGTGAAGTTCTGAAATATGTTTTAATATGTAAGCCATCTAGTCAATTTCACCATTAACTCTCTCTAATAAACCTACTCCAATTAAGCCTCCATCTACATCACTTTACCCAAACTGCGGTCATCAAGATTTCCAATGAACCCCATGTGGCTAAGACAAATGGTTGCTGCTCAGTCCTCAACTAACTAGATTAGTCAGTGATGCTTGACACAGTTGAAGAATTCCTCCTGAAAATACTTTCTTCAGTTACAGTCTTCTGTCTTGGTTCTCTTACTATTTCACTGGTTGTTTCTACTTAATCTCCTTGCACATTCTTTTCATTTCTCTGACCTGCGCATGCCCTATAAGCCCCATGGCTTAGTCTTCTGACATCTCTATTCTTTCCATACTCATCTTCTGAATGATCCCATTTAGGGATAATCCATTAATTACCATCTGTATCCTAAAGACTGCCATAGTTTTTATCTTTAACCAGGTCCTCTCCCGTGAACTGTAGACTCATATATCCAATTGTTTATTCAATGTTTCTATTTGTACTTAAAAGTTACTCTCTTCAAGTCTCAATTCATGGTTTCCCTCTACCAAATATGTGCTTGTTTTTTTCTAAGAAACCAAAAATCTTAACTCTTCTTTCCCTCTCACAACTCACATCTATTACATCAGCAAATTCTGTCAGTTCTAACTTCAGAATATTTCTGGAACCCAATCTCTTCTCAACGACTTCACTGCAATGCTCTGGTGAAAGCCCTGGCTTCTTTTGAGATGATTTCTTCAATACCCTCCCTGCCTGGTCTCTGCCTCTCCGTATAGTCTATTCTTTCCACTGCAGTCAGATAGATTCTTTGTAAGTCATAAGTCAGATCATGTTGCTTTCCTGCTTAAAATTCACCATAGGAGTATCCATCTCACTTAGAGCAAAGGAAAGGCCAGAGTCTTTGCCATGACCCAAAGGCCCTAAGACAATGTGAGCTTCACAATGATCTGATCTCCTTCCACACTTTCATATTCATTTCCAGCTGCAATGCCTCCTGGTTGTTCCTCACACCTGCCAGCTACTCTTTAATATTTTATTTCATCAAATCCTCACAAACCTACCATGTCAGGACTACCATCCTCACTTTGCAGATGATAAAGGGGCATACAGAATATACTATTCTTCCCAAGTCTGTACCATTAGTAGAAGAACAAGGCCTCTGATAGGGGTTGGTTCTGTGTCCCCACTCAAATCTCATTTTGAATTATAATTCCCCAAATCCCCACATGTCAAGCGCAGGACAAGGTGGAGATAATTGGATCATGGGGGTGGTTTCCCCATGCTGTTCTTATAATAGTCAGTTATCATGAGATCTGATGGTTTTATAAGCACTTGGCATGTTTCCTGCTTGCACTCGCTCTGTCCTGCTGCCCTGTGAAGAAGGTGCCTGCTTCTCCTTTGTCTTCTGCCATGATTGTAAGTTTCCGGAGGGATTCCCCAGCAATACAGAACTGTGAGTCCATTAAACCTCTTTTCCTTATAAATTACCTAGTCTCGACTATCTCTTCATAGCAGTGTGAGAATGGACTAATACAGGCTCTAACCCACATCTCTTTGGACGTTAATTCTAAATACTTTACTTTTTCTATGCGGTGGTGGGACAAGGTGTCTATTGACCCGACTGTAGTGCAGTGGTGTCATCACAGCTCACTGCAGCCTTATCCTACTGGAGTCAAGCAATTCTCCCACCTCAATTATTTCCTAAGTAGCTGGAACTACCGGCATGTGCCACCACACCCAACTAATATTTGTGTATGTGTGAGTGTATATGTGTGTGTGTATTTATATATATTATATATATAAATCATATATATAATATATATGTATTTATATATTATATAATGATTTATATATTATATATAAATCATTATATATATGATTTATATAT
>NW_022436966.1:23787654-23860788 GCF_009761245.1 Sapajus apella | reverse complement strand
ATCATGCCCAGCCAGAACAAGAGCTCAAATTTTGTGTTCACTGCTTTTTCTTTCTATATATACGTCAAAGAGGAAGTATTAGTGATTTTGGTAAGATGAGGATTATGCAGCAAAATATGAGAAGATGTTGTTGCAGAGGAAAACTTACTATAGCAGAAGTAAAGAGGTACTAAAAGCTTGTTTTTTAATACTGGAATTCTTTTCTAGATCTTTTCCTCTCTGTTGTGGGGCATTTTAATTCAGGGCCCATATGTGAATAAACTAATTTGCCTTTACATGGTACCCTTGTCATCACCTCCATTGTCAGATCAGACAGTCAGCATGCGGAGAAAGGTGAAAACTTATTTTTATCCAGGCCCATGAAGCTTAAAAAACTGTTTTCATTTCTTAAGTTTAGAAGGTTTGTCTAGCAACTCATCTCCCTAATTCTGCTTAAAGTCAGGATAAAAGTTAAGTCGCTCCAAAAGAAAAAGGTATGCCTATAAGCTACCATCCCAGTATCAATTCCATCAGCAGGTCAATGGGACAGCACATTGGTTCCCAACTCCGAGTTTAACCACGCTGTCACACCAACATTCCTGCATCCTCCTCACCTCAGACAACTCTTCCATAGCTTCTCCAGGGTTAGTCAGGTGGCTATGGCATCATCCACTTGGGTTTAGTGCTGCTCCTGCCATTTCCTTGTGACATCATCTGCTCTGTCTATAGTTGGTGCTCCTGTCTCCCAAGACCTGACTCTACAGACTAGGGGGTAAGCCTTCTCCAACTTTCTCTGATCTGTTACCTCCAGTCTCCTACAGTGCTATTCATGCTAACATTCTTTATTTTACTTATTCATGACAGATTGTTTTTTCCTTCTAGGAACCTGAATAGTTTCACTAGAGACTATGATAGAAGCTAATTTGATAGAGTATAATATATTACTGTTCCATGCTTCTGTGGTAGAAATAAAGCTACTCAACTTTGGGAGTACACGAGAATTGCTGCATATTTTTTTTTTTTGTTTCTTTTCAAGCAGATTAAATCTAACTCAGAGCCTCGACCCCCATACATAACAAAAAATGTAAGCTTACTTTTCATTGGGAGCCCTCCATGAACTGAAATAAGCCAGGTTTCTCATTTAGAGATTTTGCATGATCAAAAGAGTACCTAGGTCCCGCTTTCTGAGATCTCATGGCTGCCAAATAGTTAGTCAGGCAGCTGCATTTCTATGCACTATGATGTGACTGGAAGCCCTGGGGATGAGCAAATATTTAATAAAAGTATATGTAGGCCAGGTGCAGTGGCTCAAGCCTGTAATTCCAGGACTTTGAGAGGCCGAGGCAGGCCGATAACCTGAGGTCAGAAGTTGGAGATCAGCCTGACCAACATGGAGAAACCCTATCTCTATTAAAAATATAAAACTAGTCAGGCGCGGTGATGCATGCCTGTAATACCAGCTTCTCAGGAGGTTGACGCAGGAGAATCGCTTGAACCAGGCAGGCGGAGGTTATGGTGAGCTGAGATCACACCATTGCACTCCAGCCTAGGCAACAAGAGTGAAACTCTACCTCAAAAAAGATAAAAATAAGTATAAAATTATATGTAAAATAATAAATGAAACAATGGGTAGATAAGTCCAGATGCGCTTTCCTATATCACTGTGATCTGGGATCCCCACTTTCCTTTGGAATCAGTTCAAATTCCCCACATCTCTGCTGTAGTCTGCACAGTGGTAAATGACACAGTAAGAAAGGATCAGAGAGCTCTGTGCTTTACCTGTCATAGTCCACTACCCTGGTAGGTAGGTGGGGGCCACTGTTTCTCCCACTTTACAGAGATACAGAGATTTTAAGTGACTGGTGCAAGGTTGCACAGAGATTAAATAGCAAAGCCAGGATTTGAGCCCAGATGATGTGGTGCCAGAGTTCACCCTCTGGACACATGCCATTAATCTCACATAAGCCCAAGAAGTTGTCAGTCTTCTGACTCCCACTTTACAATGGCAGAACTGAGGGAGGTGTGAGCTCTTTCTCTTGCTTATGATTACTCAGCTATGAGAGGGAGAACAGAGTCCAGACCCGAGCCTAAACCTTCCAATCACATAGCCCTTGTTTTGGTTTCTTTGTAATCCTTGCTGCTATAGACTGGTTGTTTAAACAAACAAAATTTATATGTTAAATCCTAATCCTCAATGTGATCATATTTGGAGTCTGGGCCTTTGGGGGTTGATTAGGTTATGAGGGTAGAGGCCTCATAAAAGGGATTAGTGTTCTCATAAAAGAGACTGAGACAGCCTGCTTGCTTTCCTTGCTATGTGAGGACACAGTAAAAAGACTGCAGTTTATGAACCAGGATACTGTGCCAGTGCCTTGATATTGGACTTCTCAGCTTCCGGAACTGTGAGAAATCAATGTCTGTTGTTTATAAGTCATCTAGTCTGTAGATTTTGTTATAGCAGCCCAAACAGACTGAGATACCTGCATTTCTCTTAGTTGAGAGGGTAATGGGGCACTCTGTCTGCTGTGTATCTCAGAGCTCCCTCTTACAGGCAGAGATGAGCCCAGGTGGGAGCAGCAGGGCTAGGAAATGTGCACAGTGGAGGAGCCCAAGGGGATCAAGTGATTAAGGTCACCTGTGCCTCGTGTATGCTTCACCACAACCCTATTTCTTAGCATTTATAATAGGACACAAGCCAACAAGATATAGACAAATACCCAGAGATAGAGACATCCCTTGTAGAGCATACCAAGAGAGAATATTCTGTCTCAAGCCAGGCTAAAAATATACTCTGTTTACAGCACACACCCTCCCTCCCTCCTGCTGCAGTATCTCAGAAACAGAGGCAGAATTTAATCATCTCATCCTCCGAGGTGAAGGTCTCTATGGTTTAATATGCACACATCAGAGATTTCAAATTTTACTGCTGAAATTCAGTCTTCAACAGAAACCTAGCTGTCTCTTTGACTTGAAATGTGTTCTAAAATGTATAATAAAGGTCTATTGAAACCAATGAAGAATCTCCAGAAAATGCTGGTTTAACCCACACAGCCAATTCTCTTTTTCATAAATTCAATTTGTATTATTTGGTTGAAGAGGCTGTTCTCTGAGCCCTGACATAAGTGAGTGCTGAGGCTGCTGACACTCAGTCCAAAGTTTGCATGGAAAAAAATCTCTGGGGGGGGAAAAATCACATATAATAATTGATCTCATTTGTTAGGTTTGTCAGGCTGGGCCTGGCTCCAACCTTCTGCACGCCTTTCCTCTCCACAGCTGAAAGCTCTTGATCAACAGGGTTGGTCCTTCCATAATCCCTGGATCCAAGAAACTCCAGCCCACCTCTGGTTGGGATGGGAGTGTGTGTGTGGTGGAGAGGGCTTGGCCCTGGAAGGAGACTGCTTCTGGACTGTGCCCAGTTCTCAAAAATAAACCCATGCCATTTGTTTCTGAAAACTAGTCCTCACATTGTATCTTGATTCTAGCACAGAACTCCCAGCTCCTTATGCTCAAGCCCCTGTTTGCCTTCCTGTTTAGTTCCCTAATGCTTCACAGAATGGAGAAACCCACCTGCTTATGCTAATCCTCCTATTCACCAAACCCAGGGTTTCTCACCCTTGGCACGATTCGTATTTTAGGCCTGATAACTCTATTGTGAGAGCTGTCCTGTGCACTGCAAGCTATTTAGGAACATCAGGGCACCTACCCACTAGACACCGGCAGCATCGTTACCCCAGTCATGACAGTCAAAAAATTGTCTTCAGACATTGGCAAATGTTCCCTGGGCGAAGCAAAGCAAATTGGTGCTGGTTAAGAAATAGTGTTTTGGCTGGGTGCAGTGGCTCACGCCTGTAATCTTAGCACTTTGGGAGGCCTAGGTGGGCAGATCACAAGATCAGGAGTTTGAGACCAGCGTGGCCAATATAGTGAAACCCTGTCTCTACTAAAAACACAAAAAATTAGCTGGGTGTGCCTGTAATCTCAGCCACTCGGGAGGCTGAGGCAGGAGAATCACTTGAACCAAGGAGGCAGAGGTTTTGGTGAGCCGAGATCATGCCATTGCACTCCAGTCTGGGCAACAAGAGTGAAACTCCATCTCAAAAAAAAAAAAAAAAAAAAAAAAAGAAGTGGTGTTTTAATTCCATTCAGGGATAAGTACACTGTCTTTGTACCCCAGTGTGGTTCCCAGCAATTGCCAAGAGATTTCTATGACCTCAGGCCTGACCAATACAAATATAATGTAAGCCTTGAATGTGCATCACCAATGTCATTTTCAGTTCTCTAGTTACTGGGTGTGGCGGCTCACATTTGTAATTTCAGCAGTTTAGGAGGCCAAGGCAAGAGGATCACTTGAACTCAGGAGTTTGAGACCAGTCTGGACAACACAGTGAGATCTCGTCTCTAGAAAAAAAATTAGCTATGTATGGTGGTTCACGCTTGTAATTCCACCTACTCTGGAGGCTGAGGCAAAAGGAATGCTTGAGCCAAGGATGATGAAGCTGCAGTGAACTGTGACCACACCATTGCACTTGAGCCTGCGTGGCAGATTGAGACCCTGTCTCAAAATCAAACAAATATAAGTAAGTAAGTAAATTTTCCAGTAGATACATTAGCGAAGCAAAAAGGAACAGGTAAAATTTATTTTAATATTTTACTCAGCACATCCAAATTATTATTCTTATTTCTATTTGCAATTCTTTAACATTTGGTGTGTATTTTACATTTCCAGCACCTCTCAGTTTGGATTAGCCACATTACAAGTGCTAGTAGCCACCTATGGCCAGTGGCTACTGTATGGGCAGCACTAATGTAGATTTCTAAAATACCCACTCCTCTTCAATTCATTCCGAAAATCTGAATCTTAAAGTGATAAGCCCCAATAAGCATGGGGCTTTGGTGTCAGCAGTGCCTGGTTTGAATATTTCAATATCTCATTCTGACATTGTGAACTTAAAAAAATTGATGTCTTTGAACCCCAGCTTCAATATTTGTGTTAGGGAAATAATAATAGTTGCTCTTTAAAGAGCTGTTATGAGAGTGACATGACATAATGTACCCAGTGCCTGATACAAAGCAGTCACTTAAGAAGTGGGATAGCTCTGTTTTCTGAACCTGTGCTATCATCAGAGAATTTGGGTATTCAGTTCCCCTAGTCTAGCCTCTTGCTTGAAGCAACACTCATGCTCTATCTTTTGGACACAATGCTCTGTGCCTAACTGGACACTCGGCGTGCATGCAAAAGACTGCATCATCCCAAAGAATTCAAGATTATTATTTCTGGTTCCTGTCTACTTGCTGTTAATTAAGCCATGGTTAGCTATGTCTAAGAAAAATAGCAATTAAAAAAATTACTGAACTTTCTATTTTTATTTAAACTGATATTTGCTCTTGTTACTACAAGTCAAATAACACAAGGTAAAAAAAAAAATCCTGAATGCATCTTCTCATCAAGCAGGGTCACTTGAACAGAACAACCTATTAAGCCACAGTGACAGTGCTGTATTACTGGTAGATTTCCTTTGCAAAGACACACAATCAACATTTTGGCTAGTGTTAAGAAGAGAACAAATGACTGGACCAATTTGGCTACACGGTTAACTAATCCATCCATTTTGTGTTCTAATGAATGGGATGCATAAAAGATATAAACTTATATCAAAGATAAAAGTATATCTTTAAAACGTATAGCTATTACATTTTCATATACATTTAGTTCACAACTCGTATCCAGGAGTTGTGGGGTCAAATGCTTATGATAGGAAGCTTATAGTCTTTCTGTGCAGTATTTATTTCTTCATAGATTTCCTACCTGTGCAGGAGAATTTCTCCCTCCTTCTATGTCAATCGCTTTTCACTTGTGAGCAAACAAGAACTGCTCAGCACAATGTGCTAATTAAAACACCCATTTTGCTTGAGTTGTTTTTGTTGAAGGCTTAAAGAAGGCTTGTGTTTCTCCTGGATCGCCATGAGGTTATTGTGAGAAACGTATCAGGATTAGTTGAGAGACATATTCTAAGTGCCTACCATGTGTCAGGCACTGGGTTTAGCCAGTTGATTAAAGGACAGTTTGTACTCTCAAGGACTTCATGGCCCAGGAGGAAGCAATATGTAAATAAATGATCAAAAGCGAATATGCAACTCATAATGTACAGGCCATTGGGAGCACAAACAGAGGAGCAACTTTTTATTCATTCACATCTTTATTGAGCACCAAGTATCGGATAGACAGGCACAGGGTGGTAAGGAAAAGTGACAGCAAAAATAAAAGATCAAAGGTAAGAAAGTCATATATTCTGGCTTCTTTTTCTTTGTAAAATTGTTCCTTTTTCCAGGAAGAAAATAGTAAAAGAAATCTTTTGATCTCTGTGTTCCACCATATAAATATTTTTAGATTATCCCTTTTCTAACAGCTAGTTGATTCTGAATTTATGTGTGTTCTCAATTAAACCAGACGATCCTCCCACCCTCCCCCCAAAAACCCTAATGATTTACCTGAACATTTAAGGCTACTATAAATATTAATTTCCCTGGCCAAATTAATAAAGAGGGGGCTCTGGTTAATAAAGTTGCATGTATGTAAAATATAATTTGATAATCCACTTTCAGTTAAATATTATAAGACAATCAACTTTAAATCTCTCTTAAAATTACTTTATTCTCTTTTTGC
The DNA here is from genome assembly GCF_009761245.1 of Sapajus apella. Taxonomy (NCBI): domain Eukaryota; kingdom Metazoa; phylum Chordata; class Mammalia; order Primates; family Cebidae; genus Sapajus; species Sapajus apella. Next base: position 23,854,145 of record NW_022436966.1, on the reverse strand, counting down.
TAAATTAAAATGTTCTTCAATATCTTGGAGGGTCTTAGAATCTTTACCATACATAATACTACTAATAATAAGTTCACAATAGAAATGTGGACTTCTAGTAGACACTTAGAATACGTCTCTTTAGAAAAGAATTGTATCCTAGATAAAGCCTTTATATAGCAAGATTTTCCTCTTCAAATTTGTTTTTAATTTAGTCTCACGGCAGTCCTATGAGGTTAAAACATTATTACAGTATTATTTTTCTCATTTTACAGATAGATCAACAGACTACAAAAAGATTAAGTGACTTGCCTGGGGTTATGTAAAATAACTTTACTGGCAAAGCCAGGACTGTGTCACAGGTTTCCTGAGTCTCAGTCTCTGAGCCTAATCATAGAATTTCTACTTATTTTACCTAAAATTTGTCTAACTTTTCATTGATTCTTTGGCAAATTTCTATCCTTTAAATATTCTAATATCATTCCTATTTACCTACTAGTTGAGAAACTTCAGAGTTTGAGGTAATCGATCATTGACTATCTATTAGGTATAGGATGGCTACTTACAGAACAGGCAGAAGAATTGCTTTTCTCAAGAAACTTGGAAATGTTGATGTATAAGATTACATTCACATGGGTTAGACTAGTTATAATGCCTAGCATGAAACCTGTTAGTTGTCATAACCAATGAGAGTATTATGGTTGGAATTCGCCACACAGTTATTCCATCTTTGGTCCTAGAGTTGATGGGATACTGGCAAGAGGACAGACAAATAGACCAATGGAATGGAGTAAAGTGTTCAAAAATATACTCATATCTAGAGTCATCTGATATATAGCAAAAATGTCATTACAATTCAGGAAGGGAAGGATGGTCTTTTCAGTAAATGGTGCTTACATGGGTTACATGGATACTCATATGAGTTACATGGATACCCACATGTGAAATAAATATAACTTGACTTCTGCCTTATACCATAGGCAGAGTAATTTGGGATTCACCATGGACCTAAGCGTGAAAGGCAAAGGAATAAAGCAGCTGGATGACGTAGGAGAATGGCTTGGTGTCTTTAGGGAGGCCCGATCTGATCACACAGGTCCTTAAAAGTGGAAAAGAAAGGAAGAAGAGTGGTCAGAAAGGTGAGGCAGGAGAGGGGCTCAATCCACCATTGCTGGCTTTGAAGATGGAAGGAGGAGGCTTTGAGCCAATGACTATGGCAGCTTCCAAGGTGGAAAAGACAAGGAAACAGATTCTTAGAACATCCAGAAAGCAGTGTAGCCCCAGTGACCGTCTTATTTTAACAAACCGAGACTTGTGTCAGACTTCTAACCTAAAGAACTATAAAGTTATACGTGTCTGTTATTTGAAGACACTAAGTTTGTGGTAATTTATTATAGTCACCATACAAAACTAAAAAACAAAAAGGAATTTAAAAACAAAACACTCCTCTTCCTCCTTTATGAAGAATCTTAAAAGTGACAGTTACCTGCTTTATTTAAGCCTATTTACCCCTGGAGAGCTCACAGAACTCCATTTTACTATCATTCATCTTGTTTTACCTTATGTTTCTACTGGATTGTGAGTTATCTGTAGGCATCTTTATATCGTCCATTGTATACATGCCAGGCACTGTACATGTGTACATTTTATATACTAGGTGCTCTATGCGTGTTTGTAAATTAAATTAAATTGAACGATTTATCTCCATGAGAGTCAGCAACAAGGAAAGACACGATTCCACTAATGTGTTCACTTAGCCTGTTTAGCAAGCTCTCCACTGCAAAGATACATTAATGCTAGTGGTTCTGAATAATGAAGCTGAGGTTGTTTAAAACAGCAGGCTGGCATCAGATGAAACATTTCCATATCATTCTACATTAAATAAAACATTTACCATTTCATGCTTCTTTCCTGGTAATTTTGCCTTGTCCTTCATATTAGTGATTTGTCCCACATGGCCACTCATTTAGGATAATAGCAGGCCAAGAGGTGTGACAAAAGGAGACAGGGCCATACCTGATCGCCAGTATTCCATTATGCTTCCTTGAGCTGTGGGCCTGGTAAAACTGTCTGTATCTTAAAACAAAGGAACTGTGCTTGAGTCTACATATTAGGAATTCAATGGCTGCAGTAGCAGTGATCGCATTATATAGCAAGTGGACAGACATGGCTATAAAGGGAGACTGCAGTCAAAATGAACTGTTTTTCTGTGTCCAGTCAAACAACAAATATTTTCCAGCACCTATTTTGTGTGTAGCCCTGTGATAAGTACTGTAATGGGATAGGAGGGAGAGAAGAAAGATGCTTTATACTTCGCAAATATATAATACAGTGGGGAAAGAAAACATTTAGGAAAAGGAACACAAGGGCGAAACCAGTATATGTAATAAAAATTCAGAGCAAGGAGAGAGCACTTCACCAGGAAGGGTTTGGAGAGTTGGTAGGAATAAAGGTAGTAGTAACATTTAACCATTAAGTTGGACAGCTAAAGATGTATGGTGTTGATATGTGCAGGGAACACTCTAGGACACGCTCTCAGCCCCATTTGTCTCTAGCAGGGTTTGTCATGCTCTGCTCTATTGACCTTCCAGTCTGTGTAGCTCTTTGTTGCAGAAGGGGGTGGGGCATTGTAGGATGTTTAGCAGCATCTTTTGCCCCTACCAACTAGATGCCAGTTACTTTACCTCTCTTTGAAGTTGTGAAAACCAGAAGTGCCTGAGAAGCAAAACTGCCCCAGTGGAGAACCGCTGTGCTGGAATCAAAGTTCACAGAGAGGAGACGTGAGAGTTACATGCCACATCAAAGAGGTGGGAATTTCATTCCAAAGGTAATGAGGAAGCACTGAAAACATTTATGCTGGAGAATGGCAAGCTAAAAATTGTTGTTTGAAGGCAATTTACTTGACAGAAGCACCCAAGAAAATTGGAAGGAGGTGCTGTAGGGAAAAGAGCAACCTAAATGCTGTCACGGTAGTCCAAACATAAAATGATGAGGTTTGGTTGCAGCAGAACTAGAGAGCACTCAGGGGCTACAGGTCTTCTTTTTATTTTTAAATTTTATTTTATATTCAGGAGGTACATGTGTATATTTGTTACTTGAGTATATTGCATACTGATGGGAATTGGGCCTCTAGTGTACCCATTACCCAGATAGTGAACACTGTACTTGATAGGTAATTTTTCAACCCTCAACCCCTTCTTCCATTGTCCCTACTTTTGGAGTCCGTAGGGTCTATTATTCTCTTCTGTATGTCCATGTGTACACATTGTTTAGCTCCCACTTATAAGTGACAGTGTGAGGTATTTAATTTTGATTTTCTGTTTCTGAGTTAGTTCCCATAGGATAATGGCTTATAGCTCCATGCTGCAAAGGACATGATTCATTCTTTTCATGGCTGCATAGTATTCCATGGTGCGTATCTACCATGTTTTCTTTATTCAGTCAACCACTGATGGATATGTAGGTTGGTTCCATGACTGCTATTGCAAATAGTGCTGTGATGAACATATGCATGCAGATGCCTTTTTTTCCATAATAATTTTGTTTTCCTTTGGTAAGTACCCAGTAGTAGGATTGCTGGGTTAAATGGTAGTTCTATTTTTAGTTCTTTGAGAAATCTCCAAACTATTTTCCATGGAGGTTGAACAAGTTTACGTTCCCACCAACAGTGTCTAAGTGCTTTTCCCTGCGTCTACACCAACATCAGCCACAGACAACATCAACTACAGATACTATTAATGCCCTACAACTTCAAAGTACTTTTATATTTAGATCAGCCTTTCAATACCATATTTTATATGAATACCAAGTTCTCTGAATGATTTTCCTTACAGGAAAATGAAGCAGTAGAGCTCCCTGGACCTGCATGTAAGCTTCCCTGAAGAGAGGAACAGCCACAAGCAACATCTAAAGCAATCTGTACCTTGGGAACCTTGGCAAGGAAGGATTCACAGATTGCTGGTTAGAGAAAAGCAGTGCAGCAGCATAGAACCAGGCATGTGGTGCAAATTTCTCTGGGATCATCTTTCAGGCCCATAGAAACTAGCAGCAACTTCCAAGCCACTGGAAGCCTCTAAAACAATACATTTTCACTTTCACTCATTCTGTCTATACATTTAAAATTCATATCCAATTGTGGTATGACTATTTTAACAAGATTTTTTATAGTGAAATAGCAATGAAAGGAAAAGAAGGGGACTATATCCTTGGTTCTCCATTCCATGGCCATTTTTGAAGTTCACTGAACCCAGCTAAGAATTTGGGAAAACCTGTTATTGTGGCTAAGCTCCATGGAAGGTCACTTCCTTCATGTTTTAAAAGCAACACTGAAACTCAATAGATAAGTGTCCATGTTTAGGCCACAATGATGTAATTAATGAGGTTTCCTCAATTGAGTAAAAACCCCATAAAGGCAATGACCACATCACATATTGTTATTCTCTATATCCTTACACAGTAAGATATGGGCAAATAACAGCTTACACTTGTCACCTGCCTAATGTTAAATTCACTGTTACTCATCAGAAAAAATGACATGTGAAAAGAATAAAGTTCTTGATACCACAGGCTGAGGAACTGTTCTACCTGAGAGAGATATGGTGTATGACCTCGGAACACAGGCTCAGGAATCAAACTGGGTTCAATTCCTACATTAACACTTTTGTGTGTATGAACTTGGGAGATCTGTTCACTCTCAGTGCCCCAGTTCCCTTCTCTCTTGTTATAAAATGGGGCTAAAATAGCATCTACCTTAAAGGGGAATTATAAATAATTAAAGGATTTATGTATACATATATGCTTGAAAGATGAAAATTATTAAAATGGTGAAGACAAATTAAATATAAAGTAAATATTTATATATACTTATATATATATTTATATATATATTATATATATATATTTATATATTATATATATATGTATTTATATATTATATATATTTATATATATATTTAGGTTTCAAAACAATTATATATATATATTAATTATATATATATAAATAATTAGTATTTTAAATGTGCTGGCTATATAAAGGGACACCCTAGAACATTCTTTGGTATTATAAAGAATCACATTATAATTTATTATTTAGTGGTAGAGGATACATATTAATTTACTGAAAACAGACAGCTCCAACAAATCATGGATCATCTAGGAGTCAGCAAAGGGTAGGAAAAGCAAGGTTTGGGGTCAGACCTCAGCTGTGACACTGATTCTCTCTATGATTGTGCTCTCTTGAGCCTCATGTCCTTACCTATGACAAGGATATGATAACCACCTCCCTTATTAAGAAAATTAATGTGTATAAGTCAACTACTTCAGGGTTTGGGACACAGAGAGGTTTAGTGTCTTACCAACCTGTCTCAAGAAGAGAGACTTTGGTCTGTGTGACTAAATATGTCTCTCCTAATCTTAGAAAACATAAAAAAAATCTGAGAACTACTGGTAGAAAAGTTCTCATTCTCCATATAAATGCAAAAATATTTCCATCTCAGTGACAATCAATCGCAAGTGCATGTCTCTCAATCACCTTTCCTTTTTCCATCATATGCATCAGGTAAATGGGCCTGATTCAAGTGGGCTACAAAGCTTGCTAGGGAAAGGAGCAGCTAAAACATTAGAGAATGAAGTCCTGCATTATGATTTCTGAGGAAGAGCCGTATCTGCTTTGGAGCAATCACTTCCATAGCCCATGAAACTCATTTTTTTATTGACTATGGAATGTAGACATACTGTCAAAGGATTTAAATCAATTTTTACAATCGCTTTCTTGAGCTATCATTACCTCAACAAGATTCATAGCTGTAGCTGATTTGGAGAGAATTTTGACTAAAATATCAGAGCTGTAGTTCTTATGGAAAAAATTCTCTCTGTAGATTGTTATTTTTCTGACACTTAAAAGCCTAATACCAGAAAGAAATGAAATCCCCTTCTGCATCTGCCTGTTTAAATGTGAGCTTTTAACTATCATAATTCCTAAGCCTGGCTTCACACGTATCACCTTACTCCAAACAGAACATTGGGATTAATGACCTGGTATTAAAAGCAGAAACAAAAAGCAATTGCTTTGGGAGACACTTAAGTACAGTAATACCTAGCAGAAGAAACGGGTTTGATACACAGCTGAAAAGCTAGTTTGCATTAGTTATCAATGCAATAATGTTGAAAAGTAATAGATCATTCTTCTATTTACTGGCATTCTGAAACTATGGATGCAATTTATTGTTTAACCCTTGAAAAATTGGATTCATTTTCTGAGGCATTGAAAATCAATGGAAAAGACCAATCTAGGTGTCTCTCGATCTTTACTCTTTGTTAAATACTAAACTTTTTGACAGGTGGGATTCCGTGTTATGTTATTAGCCTTCATAAGAGACACAACACTCAACCGACACAGGCCCTCACTATGCCTGCACAAGGAAGTAGGCAGGAACTGGGGACACACAGAGGAAGAAGAATTGATTCCTGCCCTCAGGTACCAGTGGGATAGGGCAAAACAGATGCCTTAAAGTACAAGTAATAGAAAATTGATGTCTAATTCTAAACTAATTGGAAAACAAGTAGACTACTGGCTCCCTTCTCCAGATATTGGAACTGCCACAAAAGGGATAAGGAGAGGAATGGGTTTCAGAACAATTTTATCAGACACAATTAAAATACTGTCAAACACTTTGAGAATAAGATGATTTGACTTCTGGATGTTTGTTTGGTGGAGGGGAATTGAAATTGGGCTGAAAACCAAGGGAAGGATATGGGAATATAAAATAGACAGTAACATGAGATGGGGAAGTAGACATTGAGGGTTACCAGAAATAATTTCCTAATCATTCTCTTTCCCCTCTTTTATATTGAGTTGAGTGGATCATCGCATGCCTAATAGCTACTATGGGAGAGAGAAATAGCAGATCTGGTCCAGTACCAACCATATATAGCAAGCTCATATCAGCATGGAAATTGGCTGATGGATAGATGCTATAGCCAGGACTGCAGGCATGCTGCTCTGATGCAGACCACCCTTCACCCTGCTTGCTAGTACCTCTATTTACAACCAATGGAACCAATTAAATAAAAGGTTGGTGAAGGACCCCAGAAAAGATTAGTGTCTGAGATTGAGGTATTAGGAGATTTTCTGGAGTCAAGAGATGCCTATGGGAAAGGTGAGCGTTGTGAAAAGGAAAGGTTAAACTGTACTCTCAACTAGCAGGCTAGACAACTGAGTCGACAAACTATCGCAGGAGACATCAAGAAGAGACAGATAAAAAAAATTCCACGATGAGCACAAAACTCTAGAATCCTCAGAGAAACAATCATAACTGGTGAATATTATCATCTGTCTATCTAACCACTTAACTTCTCTGGCAATTGTCCTGAGTGCTTACAACAAATGAGGAAGTGTTCATTAGTGAAACACTAGTCATGTGCATACTGTTCTGGTCAGGTGCGGCCAAGAAGACAGGGCTCCATCTCTCCTCAGCTCCCAATCAAGGGATGTGGTGTCTCACTTGGAGGGACAGGACACTAGCAGTTCTCATTAATCCTAGTTTTAAGTTGCAGAGGCTAATGTCCTGGTAAGTATGGTTTAGAAGCCAGGGGTTCTCTTCCACCCGTCTGAAACTTGAAAAGTGGAGGCTCTATCCCAGGTGTGTTAGGCTGAGAATGTTAGGTCTAATTTCTCTTGCCCCAGCTTGTTTATAGGGCCTACATTCCACACTGGGTTAGGTAAGCTAAAGAAACCACCCAGCTAGCAAAGCAGGCTGCCATATGAGAGAAGCCAGCCACTGATTCTACCCTCAACTCCAGGGCTGTGTGGTTCATGGATTCCTATCAAATAGGATAAACACAAAATGAACTACAAGTAGGATAAAAACAAAGGGATCCATACCCAGACATATGATGGTAAAAATGGCAAAATTCAAAGACAGAGAGAAATTTTGAAAGCAACAAGAAAAAAACGATCCCTTGCAAACCAGGAAGATTTAATAAACTTAACAGCTGACTTCTCATCAGAAACAATGGAGGCCAAATTGCAGTAAATGACATACTCAAGGACTGAAAGAAATAAACTGTGAACCAAGAATCTTATCTCCAGCAAATATCTTTTAAAAATAAAGTCAAAGTGCATCAAGTAGCTAAGAAAAAAACAAATCATTCCTTCAGATCTACTTTATTAAAAAACACCAAAGGAAGTTCATCAGGTTGAAAGCAAGTAAACCTAGATGGAAATTCACATTCAGATGAAAAAATAAGAAGCAAAGGTAATAATATAATTCTGCAACATTATACACACACACACACACACACACACACACACACACACACACACATAGAATATATATATATACACACACATATAATGTGTATATATATAATGTGTAGAAATTATATACACATTATACATATATACATATTATACATCTATACATATGTGTGTATATATATGTGTAGAAATTATATATACACATTATATATATACACAAAATATATATATGCAAACACACACACATATATTTCTTCTCTTTTCTTAACTGATTTAAAAATAATTTTTACAAAGGCTGTCACTTCTCCCTCTCTTTCTCCCTCTCCCACCATGTGACATACTGACTCCCCTTTCCTACTGCCATGGCTAAAAGTTTCCTGAGGCCTCACCAGAAGCTGAGCAGATGCCAGTGCCATGCTTGTATAACCTGCAGAATCATGAGCCAAAATAAACCTGTTTTCTCTATAAATTATCCAGAGTCAGGTTTTCCTTATAATGATGCAAAATAAAATAGGACTAATACAGTCAATGAGTGAATGTTGAGTAAATATGAAAACATAGAACATTACTGTATGCTACTATAGATTTTGTAAACACTGTACACTTAGACTACACTAAATTTATGAAGAATGATTTTCTTTCTTCAATAATTAAACTTAGCTTACTGTAACATTTTTACTTCATAGACTTTTTAAATTTTATATTAGTCCACTCTCACACTGCTGTAAAGAACTATCTGAGACTAGGTTTACTCATAAATTTATGAATAAAAGAGGTTTAATTGACTCATAGTTCTACAGGCTGTACAGGAATCATGGCTGAGGCCTCAGGAAACTTACAATCTTTGTGGAAGGGGACGCAAGCACATGTTACCGAGGTGAAGCAGGAGAGAGAGAGAGAGAGAGAGAGAGAGAGAGAGAGAGAGAGACAGAGACAGACCAGGGTGAAGTGCCACACACTTTTAAACAACCAAATCTCATGAGAACTCACTCAATATTACCAGGACAGCAAGGGGGAAATCCACTCCCATGATTTAATCATGTCCCATCAGGGCCCTCACCCAACATTAGGAATTACAGTTTGACATGAAATTTGTTTGGGTGGGGACATAGAGCCAAAGCATATCGAATTTAATTTTTTTCACTATTTTATAATAATACTTAGCTTAATAAACATATTGTGTAACTATACAAAAAATTTTTATTTCTTTATATCCTTTTTCTATAAGCTTTTCTCTGTTTTTTATTTTTTTTAATTGCTAAACTTTTTTGTTAAAAAACTAAGACAAACACACACATTAGCCTAGGCCAAATAGGGTCAGGATAATCAGTATCACTGCCTTTTACCTCCACATCTTGTCTCACTGAAAGGTCTTAAGAGCAATAACATGCATGGGGACATTATCACCTATGATAAAAATGCCTTTATCTGGAATATCTCCTAAACAGTCTGCCTGAGGCTGTTTTACAGTTAACTTTTTTTCTTATAAGTACAAGGAGTCTACTCTAAAATAACAATAAAACATATAGTAAATACATAAATCAGTAACATAGTCATTTACTGTCGTTATCAAGTAATATGTACTGCACATAATTGTATGTGCTTTGCTTTCACACAACTGGCTGTATAGTGGGTTTATTTACACCAACATCACCATGAACACATGAGTAATGTGTTGCTGTGCTACATTATGGTGACTATGCAATCACTAGGCAATGGGAATTCTTCAACTCCAATTATAATATTGTGGGACCCCTATCACATATGTAGTTCATTGTTGGCCAAAATATTATTTACTGTGTGTAACTATATTTATATACATGTATTTAAATATTTAAATTGAGTTTGTCAATTGTACTATTCAAATATTAATTATCCTATCTTATTTTTCTCTGCTTTATCTAACAGTTACCAAGAAGGAGATACTATAATCTATAATTGCTGATTTACCTATCTCCCCATAATTTTGTCAATTGTCACTTTATGCAATTTGGGTCTATTATGAGGCTGTATATATATGATTTTTGATTTATTCTCTTGCTCCATTTATAAGCACAAAACAGTGTATACTGTTATATGTCTATATAATATAAATCATTTCACTTTAATTTTGTAAGAAATATTTTGTTTTTGATATGCCTGGTATACTTTTTTTTATTCTTATATTTTCATACTTTCTAAGTGTATCTCTGGTATTCAACGTGTTTCAGTATTTTTTACATTAATTAAAATTCTATTATACAGTCTATAGTACTTTATTCACAAACTCAAAATTTAAATATTTCTGAAAACTGAAAGCTTTTTCATAACTTATGCAGCAGTGAAACCAAACTATCTTGAATTAATGGTGGCAAAATCAAACTTAAAACTGTCAAGAAATTGTTTCCACTAAAATAAAGAAACATTGCTCCGATACAGTTCTATTTCTCTTCCATTTTTTTCTTTATGCTTGTGTTGTTAAGGATATAACATCTATTCCTGTTCCAAACCCCAAAATACTCTGCTATAAATACTTTATATCATTTTGTGACTATTAAATAAGCTGAGAAAACAAAGGAAAGCAAAGATATATTTATAGACTTTGTTATATTAATCTTATTTACTATGTCTAGTTCTCTTCATTTGTTCTTGTGGATTCAAATTACTGTCTTGTGTTATTTTCTTCCTCCGATAGAGGTTGTTCTCGCCAACCGTCTTTGTGCTAGTATTGTCAAATATATTGCATTTCTGTATGTTACAGACCAAACAATCTAATTATATACATTTTTAAACAACCAAATTTCATGTGAATTCATAGAGTAAGAACTCACTCATTACCATGGGACAACACCCAGCTATTCATTAGAGATCTGCCCAATGACACAAACATGCCCTACAAGGCACACCTCCAACATTAGAGGTCACATTTCAATATGAGATATGGAGGGGATGAAAAATATCCAAACCAAATCATTGACTCACCCAGAGCAACTTCCAGTTCTGCAAGCTCCATTTATGATAAGTACCCAATGGGGTATACCATTAAAAAACATCTTTCATACTGTATTTTTACTCTACTTTTTCTATGTGTAGCTATGCTTGTATATAAAAATGTTACCATTGTGTTACAATTGCCCACAGTATTCAGAAGAGTCACATACTGTACAGGTCTGTAGCCTAGAAGCACTAGGCTATACCATATAGGTGTGTAGTAGGCTCTACCACCCAGCTTTGTGTAAGTACACCCTGTGATGTTTGCACAATGGTGAAATCACCTAATGACACATTCTCAGAATATATACCTGTCATTAATATTCAGAATCTATAAGGAACTTAAATCAACAAGGAAAAAAAATAATACTATTAAAAATGAGCAAAGGACATGAACAGACACTTCTCAAAAAAAAAAAAAAAAAAAAGAGATGCATATAGCCAAAAACATGACAACATATTCAACATCACTAATCATCAGAGGAATGCAGATTAAAACCACAATGATATACCATCTCATACAAGTCAGAATGGCTATTACTAAACAGTCAAAAAATAATAGATGTTGGAAAGGATGTAGAAAAAAGGGAATGGTTAGACACTGTTGGTGGGAATGTAATTTTATTCAACTCCTACGGATGATAATGTGGAGAATTCTCAAAGAACTAAAAATAGAACTACCATTCAACCTAGCAATCTCACTACTGGGCATCTACCCAAAGAAAAATAAATTGTTTTATTAAAAAGATACCTGCACTTCTTTGTTTATCACAGCACTATTCACAATAGGAAAGTGTCCACCAACATTGGATTGGATCAAAATAATGTGGTACATATACACCATGGAATCCTACACAACCATAGATAAAATGAAATTGTGTTCCTTGCAGCAACATGGATGGAGCTGGACACCATAATTCTGAGTGGAAAACAAATGCAGAAACAGAAAGTCAAATACTGCATCTTCTCACTTATAAGTGGGAGTTAAACAATGGGTACACATGGATATAAAAGTGAAAACAGTAGACACTGGGGACTGCAAAGGAAGGAGAGAGGGAAACCTGCACATTTACCTTCTTAACTTGCAATGGAAAAGGATTAAAGTACACTGGAAATGGTAAATAAGTGGGTAACTATAAACGATTTTAAAAATAAAAAACAAAACAATGAAATTCTTCACAATAAAAAGAACACATCCCTATTGTCAAGTGAGGCATGACTGTATAGAATTTAAAATTAATACAAAGAAAACTTCTTTTACATATATACATGTCTATAAAATTAATCAAAATTGATGATACATTTGGCCACATGGTATGGGACAGAAAATAAACACATCAAAATATATAAGTTGCTGATAATTTTCTAGTTCTTGCATTAGATGGAGGGCTCCAAAGTGTCTATTATACATAAATAAATGAATATGTAAATAAGCAGACAAGAAACCAAACCAACCAATAAAAGTAGGTTATGCATGGAAAAATAGTTATAGTGTATTATGATCCAAGGATTAGAATTAATCAAAATTTCTGTATCTGAAGTACAAAAAAGTAGAACGAAATTTTAAATGTAAGTGTTGGACAACAGGGAAGACAGGAGAGAAGGAAGTGCCAGGTATCCCTAGCTCATCTAGACTCAGACAACAATTGTACTGGTAGAATCTGTTGAATGTGACTATTTTGGTACTCTAAAGTCTATCAAAGGCTTGTAGCTTCCAGAGCACGGCATGGACACTGAATCACGGTTGATTTTGATCAAGTTCAGCTTTTTGTGGATAACAGCTACTTATCTCTTTGTCCAATTCTGTGTCAGGCAGCCATGTTTGTGTTCCTAGAACAGCTTACCCACAGTTTGTAGGAGTCATCATGGGCTATAAGGATCTTGTCCTCTGCATATTGGAGATGTGTTTTCTAATTACCGATTGCTGCTTTTGATCATCGAAGTGCAGACATAGAGGCAGGCTGCCATTGCTACAATGCCCTCTGCTATTTTTACAACATTCTCTGGCTGAAGTGGATTCCAGAAGATATAAAAGGCCAGTGCCTATGTTTTTGTTTGTTTGTTTGTTTGTTTTTCCCTTTATTCTCTTTTGGAAATCAAACATTTAAGTACTAGGACATTTCAAACCAACCATATATAATGGGGAATTTAGAAAGTTAACACATACGTCTAGGAAGGAAGAGAGGTTCAGAAAACCTTAATTACACATCTCAGGCTGATGCCTTGCACAGAGATATCCTCCAACAATCAGCAACAAATAGACAACAAAACAAAACAGTCAACTCTGGGAAAATACAGAAAGCTTTTCTTCTAAAATTAGAAATAACAAGACAAAGATGCTTCCTTTCACCACTTCAATTCAGTGTAGAAGTTCTAGCCAGTACAATTAGGCAAAAAAAAAAAAAAAGGAAGAATTCGAACTAAAGTAGAAGAAATAAAAATTATTTCTGTTTGCTGGTGACATGATCTTATACATAGAAAACTCTAAAGATTTTACAGAGGAAAAATATTGGAACTAATAAATGAATTCAGAAAAGCAGCAGGATACAAACCCCACAAACAAATATCATTTGTGTTCATATCCACTAGCAATAAATAATCCAAAAAGGAAATAAAGAAAACAATTTCAGTTACAATAGCATCTAAATTAATAAAATAATTATGAATTAACTAAGAAGGTGAAAGACTTAAACACTGAAAGCCACAAAACACTGCTGGAAGAAATTAAAGAAAAAAATGAATAAATAAAAAGACATTTCATGTTCATGGATTGAAAGACTTTATATTGTTAAGATGTCAATGCAACTCAAAGCAATCTACAGATTCAATGCAATCCCTATCAAAATCCCAACATCTTCTTGAAGAAATAGCAAACTTCAATTCAAAATTTATATGAAATCCCAAAGGACTTCAAATAGCTAAAACAATCTTGAAAATGAATAAAGTCGGATTACTAATACTTCTAGATTTCAAAATTAAGTAGTAAGCTAAAGCAATCAAAGCAGTGTGGTTTTAAGATAAAGGCAGACATATATACAAATAGAATAGAAAGTCCAGAAATTGACCCTCATTGCATATCGTCGGATGATTTTTGACAAGGGTGCCAGATTCAACAGAGAAATTATAGCCTTTTTAATAAACAGTGCTGGGAAAAATGGAAATCTTTATGCACAAGAATGAGCTTTATGTACAAACTTACACAAATATTCACTCAAAATGTATCACAGACCTAAATGTAAAAGCTAAAATTATAAAACTTTAGAAGAAAGAGTGTGAAAAGAGTTTTCTGACATTGGATTTGGCAATGGTTTCTTGGCTACGACACCAAAGATAGGCAACCAAAGGAAAAATAGACAAATCAGACTTCATCAAAATCTAGATTTTTTTTTTTTTTTTTTTTTTGCATCAAAAGACGCTATCAGCAAAGTAAAAATGCAACCTGTAGAGCGGGAGGAAATATTTGCATGACACATCTGGCAGGGCAGAATATATACAGAACTCTGAAAACTCAACAACAATAAAAGAAACAACCCAATTCACAAATAGGCAAAAGACCTAAAGAAACATTTATCCAGAGAAGGTATACAGACAGCCAATAAGCACATATAAAATATCAATATGCTCAACATCACAGGTATTTAGGAAAATGCAAATCAAAACAACAATGAGATACCACTTCACAATCATTATGATGGCTATTAAGGGAACAGAAAATAACAAGTGTTGGCATGGATGCAGAAAAAATGAAAACCTTGCACATTGCTGGTGCAAAGTAAAATGGTACAATTGCTGTGAAAAACAGCAAAAATAGACACTACCCAAATGTCCATCATCAATAATCAAAATATGATATACATATATATATGTATATGCAGTAGATATACATACCTTAAACAAGGAGATTCTGTTAACATGCTATGACATAGATGAAATGTGAAGACATTATGATAATTGAAATGTCAGACACAAAAGAAGAAATATGTGATTCTGCTTTTATAAGGTACCTACATTAGTCAAATTCACCGAGACAGAAAGTAGAAGTTATTATCAAGGCACAAGCAGGGGAAAAATGGGAAGTTATTGTTTAATGGATACAGAGTTTCAGTATGAAATGGTAAAAAAAAAATTCTGGAAATAGATAATGGTGATGCTTTCACAACAATGTGAATGTATTTAATGCTCTTGAACTGCACAGTTAAAAATGGTTAAATGATAAATTTTATGCTATATATATTTTACCATGATTTTTTTAAAAAAGAAAAAATGTAAGCCTAAATTATCAGAAATGAGCAACATAAAGAACATGTTCCTTAATTAAATGCTATAAAATTTAAAATTATAACAAAAGCATAACAAAAATATCTATTTCTTGAAATCAAAAAACCCTCTTACCAAGTAACACTTTAGGAAAGAAAATTGAAATAAAAAATACACAGAGCTGAATGACAAAACGTTAAATGTCAAACTTTTCAGAATAAAGCTAAAGTAGTTATTGGCTACTGGTTTGAATTCATACATTAGAAAAGTAGCAAACAACAATAGCAGCAAAATAGTGAAAAAGCAAATGATCTAAGTTTTGTACTAAACTAGAAAGATAGCAAAGGAAGGAAAAAATATTAAAGTTAAGGGTATAAAACAAGAAATACAAAATATCTCACAAAGATGATTAATAAATTAAGAAACTGGCCCTTTAGAAGATTAATGTGATAGAAAAATGTTTGCCAGACTTAAAAGAAACAAAAAGTTGATACAAATAAGTATTTAGAGTACTAAAATGTATATATAGAAATATCTATAAAGTTTGAATAACACCATGATTTATTTGAAAAATAGAATACAAACTTCTAGAATAAATATGAAATAATATTTAAAGAAAATATGAATAGACCTATAAACATTTATGGAATTTAAATGGAAATCACAACACACATCTACAAAAAGACTTAAACGCAGATAACTTTATGGTTGAACTCTATAAAATTTTCAAAAATAATCCTTTTTTAATGAAGGTTTTTACCAGAATAAAGATAAAGAATGCAACCTGAACAAGTAAAAAAAACAATCTAGTAAAACAAAAGTTAAAGTCAATTTTACAGATATCTAAAGATGACAAAATCCTAAATGAAATATTAAGTACCTGAGGATAAATGTTCACATATATATCATAATCAAGAGGGACTTGTCCCAAGAATGCAAGCTAGAAAATATGGTTGACATTATTTTCCCCATTAAGAGATAAAGGAGGAAAACACACAATTATGCTAATCAATACACATAAAGCAAGTTCAAAAGCTATTATTAGTTTTAAAAAAACTAACACATAAACTTTTAGAAAACTGGAAATAGGTGATAATTTTCTTATCATGATAAAGATTATCCAATGCAGGCCTGTAGCAAGTATCACATTTAGTGAAAAAACTGTAAACATCATCTTTAAAGTGAAACTATGACAAGGGTGTTTCCTGCCATTCTTACTGATTAACAGAGTTCTTTCTTTCTCTCTCAGTCCCTTTCTCTCTCTCTCTCTGTGTGTGTGTGTGTGTGTGTGTGTATACATATGTATGTATATATGACTTAGAAGGTGTGGTAGGCAAAGAGATGGACTGTTCATATTCTCCTTCAGCAAAAGCCTTGCCACCAGCTGTGGAGAGTGTAATCAGTAGACAGCCTTCAGCAATCTGCTCCTTTAGGGCTTTGCTCACTTTTAAAGAACTGAGTCACTTGAGGTCGTGCCCTTCTTTGATCACCTGTCACATAGTGATTGAACAAAGCAGTACATAAAGGCCTGGCTCTTTTGTCCCACCAGAGGGCAATTCTGATTTGGAGTCCACATTTTAGAACTCCTTGTTGAGATGACTGGGGCTTTGTTGGATCTGCATAGCAGTTTCAATTTCTCTCCTTCCCTTATGCTGAGACCGCCTCTTTCCTTTCACAGGTGTTGATTCCCCCAATAAACACCTTGAATTTTTTTTTTTTTTTGAGACAGAGTTACGCTTTTGTTGCCCAAGCTGTAGTGCAATGGGGCAACCTCGGATCACCGCAAACTCTGCCTTCTGGGTTCAAGCAATTCACCTGCCTCAGCCTCCCAAGTAGCTGGAATTATAGGCACGTGCCACCACACCCAGCTAATTTTGTATTTTTAGTATAGGTGGGGTTTCACCGTGTTGGTCAGGCTGGTCTTGAACTCCTGACCTCAGGTGATCTGCCCACCTTGGCCTCCCAAAGTACTGGGATTGTAGGAGTGAGCCACCAGACCCAGTGGAATTCTTAACTCTATCCCAGAATCTTCTGCAGATGAACCCAAAGAAACAAATATATGATCAATGACATAGAAAACATAATGAAATAAATAAGTGTGTTTAGAAATGTTGCTGATCAGTATTTTTTAAAAATCAATTTTCTGGCTATGTTGGACTAGCAATTTACAGATTGAATTTCTCATCAATAACAACTAAGAAGGCAGGATAAAATATGGAAAACATATATTTGAAAGAAAGAGAGAATTGAAAAGAGTAATGAATCAAGAGGCCAGGATAAGCCAACTTTCCCTTTGCTGCATTTGCAAATTTATTATTAGTGCAACCAGTGAGATGAAGGAGCAGTGCATAAAGTAGCTGTTAAGAGTCAGAGAATCTTAACAGAAATTTTAGCAGTCCCATTTTTAGGGGAAAAGAGAAACCACATATAAACATCTGTTTACTAAGCCAAAGAAACTGTGCCACTAACCCAAGAACCAATCAATAGGTAATAAAATAAAATAGAAAGCCTAGGATCAAGCCTACATCTAAAGAGGACACCAGTGTATAATACAGGCATCACATATTAGTGGGATAAAGAATGGATTTCTGAAGAAATGATGTTGGAAAAATAGGTTCACTGTACTGAAAATCATAAAAACAAAATTTTACCTTTATTTCCCAACTGAACTCCAAATGGATTAGAAGCCAAAATGTATAACTCTAAGTTAACATAAGAAAAATATAAAAAATTGTGTCATCTTGGAATAATAAAGAAATTTTTAAAGAATACACCAAAAAATACTTTCAAGGGGAAAAATTGATAAATTTTCACAAATTCGAATTGCACAGTTCTCTTTACTGAACTGTATAATAGACAAAGTTACTGATTATGTGACAAGAGTTGAAGGTGGTATTTGCTTCATTTAAACAGACAAGTGATTAATAGCTGTAATATAAAACACCACCTGGAAATAAGTAAATGACAGAAAACCCAATAGAAATTTAGGGAAAGCATATGAACAAGGAAGTCACAGAAAGAGACCAAATGACAAACATGTAATGATAATGATGAAAATATTGATAATAATAAAATAATGAATAATACTATTGTATTAGTCCATTTTCACACTTCTATAAAGATACTAGGTAATTTATAAAAGAAAAAGGTTTAATTGACTCACAGTTCCACATGGCTAGGGAGGCCTCAGGAAACTTACAATCATGGCAGAAGGTGAAGGGGAAGCAAGGCATGTGTTACGTGACAGCAGGAGAGACAGCAAGCGAAGGGAGAACTGCAAAACACTTTTACAACTATCAGCTCTCCTGAGAACTCCCTCACCATCACAAGAACAGCATGGGAAAATCGTCCCTGTGATCCAATCACTTCCCACCAGGTCCCTCCCCCTCAATTACAGGAATGAGAATTTGAGATGAGATTTGGGTAGGGGGACAGAGCCAAACCATATCGATTATGTTCCTAGGAACAAAGTACATATATTAATTCTACATATATTAATCTATAAAGCACTCATCAGAGTCCTCTGAAGTACTATCATAGATACGTACCTGTCATCATTAATATCCTTATTAGATACCACTTTATAAAAATTGTGTTAGAAAAAATCAAAGAAAGTTGAACAAGACAAAGTGTTGAGAATATGAGGAAGTAGGAGTGCTAATGTATTCCTGTGAAAGTTTTTAATTGAAGGACATATTCTTGAGAACAACGGGTCAGCACTCAGTGAAAGTAAGTATATGAATACCCTATGAGCTAGCGTCACAATCTCTCCTTTATATCCCAGCTCCACAGTGAGACCTTCACAATAAGGCACATTTCATAATTGCTTATGGTAAAAGTAGGATAAGAACACAGGTAATCCTCACTATAAAACAAGAAAAATGTAATATGCGCATGTGGTAGAATACCATACAGTTAAGGAATTAGACATATATCTGCCATCGTGGAAGAAAGTTGAAAACAGCAGGAAATGCATACTTAATACCTTTCATGGAAACCAAATACATACACATAACACCAGCTTTAAGTTCACATGTATATCTAAACATATATGTTAAGATGAGTTTGATGATTATGTACTCAAAACAGTAGAGCTTAACCAGGCAGGAAAATAGGAAAAGTGACAGGAAATGACAAAGGGGTGCTGCATTTAAGAGACAGGATAAATATTGTGCTATTATTTTGAGTATATCATACATTCAGTTTTTTTAATAAACAGGGCCTAAGTGAAAAAAGAAGGAAGGAAGGAAGGAAAGGAAAGAAGGAAGGAAGGAAGGAAGGGGCAAGGGAGAAAAGAAAGGAGTTAGGGAGTGAGGAAGGAAATCCCATCACAAATCAATTTAAACAGGAAAGTTTTATCTCACATACTTGGAAAACAATCCAGTGGCTCTGTCTCCATGTCACTGAGTGTCCCCTGGGATGCTCTACTCTGTATGATATTCATCCTCAGGCTGGCAGCAAGACAGTTTCAGCAGTTCCAGTCCCACCTGTACCCAACAATGTTCAGAAAGAGAGCGAGATGATAGTTTTCAGAGGCTCTTCTAGGGAAAGAATGCTCCCCAAATACCACAGTAGACCTCAACTCCAGTCCCATTGGCCCAGATTGGGTCACATGCTCTTTCCTGAAACAATCACTGGTAAGGTGATCAACCACTTTTATTCCTAAAAAACTGGTTTTACCTAAAGATCTAGAAGTGGGGCTGGCTCCCCTAAGGCTGTGGTTCTCAACTGGGAGCAGTTTTACCTTTCAGGCGACAATTGGCAATGTCTGGAGACATTTAAAAAAAAATACATCACAACAGGGGGTCAGTTGCTATTGGCATCTAGTGGTTAGAGACCAGAGATGCTGCTAAATATATTGCAATGCACAGTATAAGCCCCCAAAACAAAGAGTTACCCAGTCTAAAATGTCAGTATTTCTGCCCTAAGACATATAGCCTCTGGAATTGCTGAAGAATATAAATGGAATATCTAGACAGGAAGAACAAAACATAAATAATTATTTGCAAATAAAATGTTATAGAATTTCAAAGACAAACAAAGTTAAAACAATTAATAGTAAATTAGAAAAAATTAAATGGAAGAATATACTAATGTCATGGTTTGGAAGACTCAAAAGTAAACAGATTAAATGCAATTCCAAACAAAACACCGCCCTATTCTCTCTTAGGTGTTCTATAGTTTTAACTCTTGACTTCCTTTGGGATATATCATCTATAAAATGGGAATAACAGTGTCTATCTTATAGTCATGGTGATGGTAGGTTTAAATGAGATAATCATGCAAAGATATCACCATACTGTCTGTGATACATTAAAAATCAACAAATGCTAGACATGATTATTAGACATTAGAATAAAGACACTGCACTAAAAATGATTCTTGAAAGAGGGATAAATTTTCCAGGCTTTCAATGACAGATGAAGAGCAATGCAAATAATACGTTAATTCTAGGCAAAATCCTGAGCCATGAAGTAATATTCATTAAGGGAACTATTAGTATTTTTGATGGGTTGAAGCTAAGGTTGACTGGTTAGAGGTGTCACCTGTAAGATGTTGGAGGGGTGAGCAGAGGGTACAGCAACTACCTTCCCACACTCTTAAATTGCTACTTGGCTTTATTTTAGTTTTAAATGAATGGCCTCCTTTTCCTTTCAAAACTTGATTCTAAGTCATCTCTGATATCCTTGGATTTTCAAAACTGACAGAGGATATATCTGGGGAGCTGGTTTAATTTGGAGATAGGGTGGTGACTGTTAGGAAAATTCCACATTTTCTGAATAAAATCAAGCCTTAATTCTGTAAATTTGGTGATGGAAAGAGGTGTCGCCCATGTTATCAAAGTCCATATCAAGAGATCAAATGGGGCAGGTAAAATCTTGAGGTGATCTATAATTTCCAACTCACTGACCCCCTCTCACATGGAAATGCTTCAAGGGATCCAGAGTTATTATTTGGAGCCCAGATGGAGAGAAGAATGAGAAACCATGAGACTGAATTAAGCCCAGTGAATTGTTTGGCTTTAAGAGGACCAAAAAAAGGATGTAGATTTTTGAAAGAAACATAAGGTCACCTATAAGAATAGCTTTTTAAAGCATTTAATGGGGGAAAAATAAATTACTAGATAGAGATTAACCTTTTTCATTTTCCTTAAAATTCTACATTGCAAGAATGAACAAGATGTGGAAAAATGCAGCAGAATGGACATTATCTTGTATTTTATTCCAGGAGAGTAGAGATTACAAATTTTAGAGCTGAAGAAAAAGACATTTATCCCGCCAGCTCTGGGGTGGGAGGCAATATGCTTTATACTTCATTTCTATTCTAACCATCAGGTCTCCAACAGTTTTCCCTTAAAATACAAAAAATGAAAATAAATTGCATTCAAATGCACAATGAAAGATAAGAAAGATCTGGTTTGTTTTTGCTATTTCTTTATAGTTCAAATATGTCTAAGGATCTTTTTTTCAGAATGACAAGTGCTCACGGTCTAAGATGTAGTCAGTCTGTGTCTCCCAGACGGTTTAGCAATCAGCAAGTTGCTGTACTACATTTTGAGGGTAAAATGAAGTCAGGTGGGGGGCGGGCAGGGTCATGCCAGCCTTCTTGTACAGACTACACAGGGGACAAAACACACAATCTGATTGGGGTTAGAATCCACATTCACTCCATGGCATGATGAAATCACATATTATCCTCTGGGGTCCTTCCAGAGATACTCCAAGGAATTGCATGTTCCACTCTATTCTCACCACTCTGTAAACATCAAGTCCAGCCTAACACAACACTGGAAAAAGTCAAGAATTTTGACTGCTTTCAAATACGTCTTCCTGTAAGCTTCACAGCAGGTGGTTGTTACTTAGGGGCTATTCCAGAGTATACATATTGGAGGAACTACACTCACACTGTGTGTACAAGTGGGATTCTGCGCTGCTTTTGATAGTACTGATTCATACTCAAAGGCTATGCCTCCTTTGCCTCCCCAGGGATAGGACCCCTGTTTTTGTTTTGGAAATGCTAATAATTGCTATACAGTTTTTTTTGCAGCATCTTTGTACCACCTAAACTGGTATTTCCTTAAAACGTTCTTCCTCCCTCCTTTCTTTATCAATTTTTCTTGTTTTTTATAAATAAAATTTTAAAGAAAGAAATTATATGTCACTACATTCTTGACAATAGAAAGTAAATTTTAAAAAATGAAAACAAAAACTGTACTAACTTTCAGCCAGATTCAGTTGCCTACCAAAATCTAAGCCCGCAACTTGACCTTTCTTTAATCAAAAAGGAAATTAGTAAATGTTTATGAAATTTTAATCTCCAAAGAATCTCATCTCTGATGTAATTAGAAGGAACGGAAAGAGAATATATATATATATATATATATATATATATATATATATATATATATATTTTTCAGTGACTCAATGTGACTTCGTGTTGGCCAATGCCTTGTCCATGTGACACAAAAAAGTTCCTATCTGGTAGCACCAGAACAGAAAAACACTGAACTAAGTATATTTTTACGAAATCATGGTCTCAGGGCCAGCTCATGACAAATCTGCTTGTTCACGCAGCAAATACTCATTGCACATATACTCTGTGCTGGTCACTGTTCTAGACTCTGGTGATACAGTGGAAAACAAAACCCACAAACTCTCTCTTCTCATGAAATTACACTGTATCAGTAAAAGTTGAAAATACACAAAGAAGTTATAAGAAAGATACATAGCAAGTCAGGAGGAGATCCACGTTATAGAAAATAACAAAGTGAGTATTGAGGATAGAGTGCTGGGGTGGCTGTAATGGGAAAGAATGCCTCTGGCAGCAGGAACAATAAGCACAAAGTGCCTATGTGCCCTGCTGGAGGAACAGTGACGGGGACACTGGCTGGAGCAGAGTAGATGAGGATGGTAGAGTGAGGAGTGGCGGAGTAAATGGTAGAGATGTGGAGAGAGAGGTAACATGAAACTGAAATATGGACAGATCATGCATAACCATGCAGGCCACTTTGGCTTCTACTCTGCAGAGGGGAATAACAAGTTGACTGAAAATTGCTTGACTGCCCAGTATCTCCTTGCAGCACTTTTCTCCTTCTTATTAGAGGTATTTCCACTCCTATTCCCCCTCAGGTGGTCTGCGGTTTTAACTCTTAGTTTCCTCTGTGGTCGTGTTCTCAGGAACAGATCTGAAAAGCATACTCAAGATGAAATGAAGGTCTATTATCTCTGGAAAGTTGGTGGGGTGCATTGCTGTAATGCAATTTCTCTTCTGATTGGATTCATGCTGAGTTAGTTAGGTTAATGCTCTGCTTTTGTGTCCCAGTGCAGAGTCGAAGAACAAAACCCTTTTGCAATTTCTATTTTACATATCCACACTTGGGTGCATGGATTAGTTATCTAACCAGAAGGACAAGGAAAAACTGTAAGGAAAAATGTGCAGAAAAGGCATGTTAAAATAGCTTCAAATGTATGCAGAAATATAAACTTGGGAAAACTATATAAGATGAGTCAGAGTTGAGCTATAAACTTTGTGATTTCTAGGTTGGAACAAGGAAGATCCTTGCAGATAATAGTTTTCCATGGATTTAGGCAGTGAAAGAGCTGACTACATAGTATGGTAGCTTAAAGAGAGTTGAAAGTCTCCCCCCGTTGCCAAATATATCTCATATTCTATTATAATGCAGGGAAATTGTATAGAAGGAATTGATTATCAAATGTAGGTTATCTGGGAGTAGTGGCTTAATGCCAATTAAGTAATTGATACCATAGCTGGAATTAATCTGATTATTTTATCTTCTAGTAGGAGATAAGACCCAGTATGTATTATTTCAGGAACAGAGGAAAGGGGGAAGTTAAGGGAAGTTTCAAAAAATAAGACTCTACCTATGTGGGGCTTTCTACTGAAAAGCCATAACTAAAGCAAGTGTGTGTGTGTGTGTGTGTGTGTGTGTGTGTGTGTGTGTGTGTGTGTGTAGAAAAATAAGAACCATGCTGTGATAGGCTCTTGCTTATTTTCTCAGCTCTGAAAATAGCACCTAGCACATAGAAAGTGCTCAAAATACATTTTTGAATTAATCTACTGAATAAACAAACAGGAAAAAGGTGAGAGGGAGAAAGTAGGATATAAATACCTGTAGGGTAGGGAGTTTTTGACCAATGAGAAAAATGACTACTTGAAGGAACTTTCTGAAGACAGGAATGCTGAAGTGTTGTAGCAAAGGGTGATAAAACAAAACGGATAGGGACAGTGTAAGGATAGATGTCATCTTCACAATCTGTCCCAGATAATAGAAAACACTTTGTCTGAGTATCAGCTAGACATGACATTGACACCAAGAGTCCAGGGGTGGGTCGGGCCTAGGGAGGCCTCTGTCTCCCCATTGCCTCAGAGTAAATAATGGGCTGTGATCTTGTTTCAAAAGAGTGTTTTTGTGGCTCAAGGTTCATATGGGTCTAAGAAGTTGTTCATGTTTGCAGAAACAGAGAGAAAGAGAGAAATCCATTAGAAATATGCTTTGGTAGTATTTTTTAAACGTTGAAGAAACAGCACTGTTCTAGAATTCTAGCATTATAAAGGGGCTGACCACTCTATCAGGCAAATCTAAATTTGCACGATGCTCATCATCTGTACACTGGGGAAAGCATCTGAATTGCCTGGGGACCTTTTAAAAATATAGGCCTCCAGGCCTACTGATTTATATCTTCTGAATTATAACTTGTTTCTGGTTTTAAGTTGAATCGCTCCATATATTTCTGAAGTTGGCATCCTAGCAATAAGAAGCTACCTGGGTGGGAGTCAGAACCACCTTTGGCAAATCTCTTAGACTTTCACATTTTATCTTTCTCCCTTGAAAAATAGAAACTCTAATAGCAACTTCCCTTATTGTATGCAATACTGCAATGTCCCATTCACAATATACAGTTAGTGTACAGTTATACCTTGTCATGCACCATCTCTATAACCTTGGTTCCATTGTCCTCTTAGTTATTAACGTGTTTGGTATAAATGACCACCTATCTCAAGGGACAAGATGTAAAGGTTAAAAGCTTGGACTTTGGAATCAGGTATTCAAAATACTACACTGCCAGCTATTTGCTGGGCAATTTATTCAAGGTCCCTGAAGCTAGCTTCTCTCTCTCTCTCTCTCTCTCTCTCTCTCTCTCTCTCTCTCTCTGTGTGTGTGTGTGTGTGTGTGTGTGTGTGTGTAGGTTTTTTTTCGTACCTGAAAAAGGAGGATAACATTCATACTTGTATCACAGGGTTGGTAGGAGGATTAATAGAGTTATGGTGCTCTAGAAGCACTTAGTATCATGCCCAGCCAGAACAAGAGCTCAAATTTTGTGTTCACTGCTGTTGCATTCGAAACCAGTCACAGTGTGAGATGAAATTGTGTTTTAGGTATGAAAGGAATATACAGCAAGAGGAATCAGTAGGGAAGTTACGACTGGAGACAATTTTAAGTGTAGGGCCAGAAACCTAAGTTTCTGAAAATAGTATGTTTAAGGTCAGGTGATGGGGACAGGGAGTTTGGCTATGCATTTGGATATAGGCAGCCTATAGTGAAGCTCATCTCAAGAAGACATTCTCAAAGTCTGCTCAAAACACTGAAATTTTAAAGAACCCATAAAGCAAGGCCAAGCATGGCTAAATAATTTGCCTGAGGTCTCAGAGTTAGTGGCAGACATGAGATGAGCTGAATTCTAATATGTTGCACAGATGTTTAACATAGTCCCAATGAGTAAGAAATAACTATAGCAAAAGTAGTTACTGAACGAATCCACATTTGTGCTCCACATCCATAATTTTTAAGCCTACTGACCTGCCACCCTGTACCAATTTGGTCTCTTTGGTTTACAGCATATGATAGTAACTGAAATATGGGGGGAGGGATGTCGGTAGAGATTTATCAAAATCAGTTGAGGGAATACCATGCCATTGAGGTGTGTTAGAGCATAAAAAGAGTTGAGAACCACTGTTTTATGTCTAGTCTTGCCTTGAGATTTTTTTCTTTCCATTTTTTTTTTCAGTAACCCATTATTTTGTGTCTTGAATGTAATTTCATGCCTGCCCTTATTACCTGAAGAGTGATGTTTGTGTGTGATAATGAATCCTGGACTGACATTCCCACCAGGATGGGCACAGTGCAGAATGCTGAGAGGCCAGGCTGGGTAGTCACTGGAGCATTTGAGAAGCAAATCCAGCCCACATTCTGAGAAGGAAAAAGCAAGAAGTTCTGCGAGGGTGGCATCTGGAATTTACTGCCTTGACACTCCAGTTGATCGTGTTGCCTAAAGAGGAGAATGAGAGCCCTGCTTCTGGTTCTGAAGGCAGCTGTCAGTAAAGGACCAAGTTGGAGAGAGTTGGAAAATAGAATCTCATGAGACTGGCCTGTCTCTGTGTCTGTTTCCCAGCTCTTCCCAGGTGGAATGAAAGAGAAAAGCATAGAGGAATCATTATTCAAATAAAGAGCCAGAGTCATACCTGAACCGCAGCAGCTGAGCAACAAATGGCAGTGGGCAGTCCTTGCAAATGGTCTACACAAATCAAACCAAGCACTATTTATGTGAGCTATGCAGAGAGAAAGACCGGTGTACCTGCAGGGCTTACTTCACCACGACACCTCCTCTGCCCCTCATCTCCATTCTCAGATCTGTTTTCAGGCCTTTATTCCCTGAGAAGCAACTCACAACAATACGAACAGCTAACAAATTTTAGCAGTTGCTGTGCTGAGCCCTTTGCATGCAAGATGATCTCCCTTAGAAGACACCATTTTAAACCTTAATTCACAAACGAAGAAACTGAGACTTCAATAGGATAATTCCTGACAGTAGGTTGTGGATATGGGGAGGCAAATTGACGTGTGAAGGTGAAGAGACATTAAAAAGGTCTGAAAGTGGCTTGCGTGAGTTGTTTGTAGGAGGTGCTTACTGCCTTTTCTGCTAGAAATGTGTTGGTTAAAACAAAGGAAATATGAATAAACTGTGGACCTTAACCATCATGTGTCAATATTGGTTTATTAATTATAACAAATGTACCATAGTAAGGTAAGACGTTAGTATTAGGAATTGGGTGAAGCGTTTATGGGAACTCTTTGTCCTATCTTTACAATGTTTTTGTAAATCTTACACTGGTCTAAAACATAAAGCTATTTTTTAAAAATAAGCATGGTCCCTGATCCCATAATCATTATGGTGTGCTGGGAAAGATACACTGGTTGCTGAGAAGGAGTAGAG
The DNA here is from genome assembly GCF_009761245.1 of Sapajus apella. Lineage (NCBI taxonomy): Eukaryota > Metazoa > Chordata > Mammalia > Primates > Cebidae > Sapajus > Sapajus apella. Next base: position 23,826,449 of record NW_022436966.1, on the reverse strand, counting down.
GCGGTTGAATCAGGGGGCTATTCAATACTACTTCAAGAGATTATGGCACTTTGGATTAGAGTGATGTGCTATAGATGTAGAAATGAATGGATTTCAGATTTATTTAGAAGGAAAAAGAGCTGAATTGGTGAATGTTTGAAAATAACATTAGTTCAGACTTAAGCAGGCTGATGAATGGTGGTGATATTGAGAAGATACGAAAGGCTTATGATTTCTGGGATGACCATGATTTAGATATATTTACATGCATATAAATATATATAACATACAAGTATATATATATCAAATATATAATATACATGTATTTTTAATTCCCTTATATAAAATGGAGCTAGGTGAGAAAAGGAGTGCTTTCTACCAGGGATTTCCCTTTTTCAGTACTCTGGAGCAGTGCTGAGGAACTAAAAGGCTAAGATGGCAATTTGCAAACCACTGAACCACAATAAGCCACCTCTTCAGGAGGCCATTAAGTCCTCATTATTAAAGACAGCCATGGTATTCAATGCCCCCTCTTTACGGGAGGGGTCTGGCATGGAGGTAGGTATGATGCAGAATATATGTTTGCGTAGACAGCATATGAAATGGCTGGAATATGGAAGGAGTCATGGGAGATCCCAAATTCAAGGGTCCACAGAGACCGAAAAGAATTGTGGAGAACTCTATGGAAGCAAATGAGGCCTCAGCTACTTCTAGTACGTGTCAGGGAGAAAGATATGGGAGTTTACAGTGACCATGTGGCATTTATATGAGCACACCTACTTGCCTGCAATATCACGTAAAATGTTGGAATACCATTTTTAAAAGGGGAGACTTTAAAAAGAGAATAATATCATCTAAGAGAGAAATAAGTTAGTTGTAAACATTTGGAAAGATAAACTATCTAGCAGAATCATATGTTTTGGCCTAATTTCTCAAAATAGAGTTTTTCAAGATAAAGATCCAATCGTTAGAATTTTAGATTTATGATATTCATTAGACTATAAGAGAAGGTTTATTTCTCAGAACAGAATGAATCAAAGACAGCTTTCAGGCAAAGACTAGGCAAGCATATTACTTTCAAACAACAATGACACCCTATGGCAACAGATAAATCAATAAAAGTTTTCTTAGGATAAATTCTTATATATTATGCTTAATTAGCTCATATATATTAAAAGTGTTTTTATGTTATGGATACAGTGAATGTGCTTTACAGTGAAGTGCAAGAATGATTTAAAGCACCCCAGGGTGAGGAAAAAGTAGCATGTAGCAAAGGCAAAGGGTGTGAGGTCATCCATTAACCTACTTACATAAATAGGCTGCCTCATGCATTCACAGAGCCAATTTGCGGTGTATGTATGTGATGTCAGGGGACACAGCAATATCAGATGCCCTGTCTTCCCCTAGCTGATACCCCTCACAGAACTTTAGTGTACACAGGCATGACAATGGTCCCTCTCCAGTGTTTCTGGCTAGAAAAATTCTACCCATGGCCCCTGCAAGAAAGGAAACTTTGCTCAGGAGCTGCCAGTGATTGGACCAAGAGTGGACACCTTCCTCAAGAGTGGTGTCCTCAAGAACACCTATGGACTTACTGATTAGGCTCATCGGCCTCATAGGCTAATCAGTAAGTCCACAGGTGCTCTGGTGCAAGTCATTTTAAGAATGGTAAGAATGATGGCATGGGTTATAAGGTCAGGTGCTTACAGAATTTTCATAGCCAAATTTTAGAAGATTTTCTAGCTAAAAATTAGAAGACAGAAAAACAGATCCAATTCTAAATCTGGAAACTTGAATCATCAAAAGCCAGGTTAGCAAAGCACAGATTGATAGTGATCCTTTTGCATACAATATTTTAAACAAACCATTTTGGTTCCCTCTGGGCAGGCTTACGTGCTGTCTGTAGATGTAATATTGACTTCTTAAACTCAGAAATTTATATTGCCTTTTGTTCTCAAGTATCATCCAAGGCAGTTTGAATTCTAGATCTACCTTATGAGGTTACTGCTCTTCCCCCATCCCCAAATTGAGATAATGATCTCTGAAGGAGGTAGAAGTGATGTTCCTCCAGGGAAAAAAGGAAAAACACCTGAGGACTCATTATAACCCAGTGGCACAATGGTGTCGAATATAAATTTTAGGCCTCAGGCAAACTTTTGCAAAAGTTCATCTCCTTGGCAGAAAAATTATCTCCAGTGGATGAGCCTTTCCTATACCTATATCTTGTACCTCTAAATGACTGAATTCTAGCGCTAACAGGATTATCTCATTTGTTTCTATCCTTGTTCGTGATAGATGACTAAAGCACTAATATGATATCACCCAGGCATTTGGGGGCAGAGGCAAAACTACATTCCAGGTTTCTAACTCCCTCCTGATGGGTAATCTTTCACACTACCACGCTGTCTCTACTTCATGAGCTGCTGTGGGGGCGGGGGGGGGCGTGGCCCCGGGCTTCCAGGTGGTGCACCTCAAGCCGTGACTGTGGACAATCGCCTGGACAGCCTGCAGCTGGTACCGTGGGGCTGGCGGCCCAAGGCCGAAGAGATCAGCAAACAGAGGGAGCAAAGCTTGTACTGGCTTGCAATTCAGCAGCTGCCTACAGACCCCATAGAAGAACAGTTTCCTGTCCTAAACGTGACCCGGTACTACAACGCCATGGCGACGTGGTGGAAGAGGAGGAGAATTCCTGCACCTACTATGAGTGCCACTGCCCGCCCTCCACGGTGATTGAGAAGCAACTCCGGGAGTTCAACATCTGCGGGCGCTGCCAGGTGGCCCGGTACTGCGGCTCCCAGTGTCAGCAGAAGGACTGGCCGGCCCACAAGAAACACCGTCCCTTCCAGCAAGAGCTCCAGCCGGAGCTAGGACGGGTGGGCGGGGCAGCCGCATACAGTCGCAGCCCCCGGGCTCTGCCTACAGGGCACCATGCATCAGCTTCATTCAACCCAGTCCTGTGATGCTCGCCAGAAATTACTCCTGCCTTAGTTTGATTGAACTCCTCCCTCTAACAAGGAGCACTAATGTAGACACTGTTCCAGGATCTCCTATCTCAACCAAATATGAGGTTCTTAGCCTGGATTAGTCTTTATTTCCTTAGCTTCAAGGATTACAAACCTCTTTAAATTTTATGCACAGTTTGTGCCTAAGTGCCCCCTGTGTAAAGAACCCATGATTTTTATTAAAGATACTAAGAACCATGGCTTTAAAATGTGCTGTAAGCCTAACTTTTGGCTCTCCTGAATGTAATGAATGGTATGCATCCCACTACAGTCTACTAGGAGTCTGCATTGATTACATATGACAAAACCTTTACAGAGAAATAGAAATATTATTACATGGTGCATCAGTTGCCGTTGGAGTGTCTGGCTCCAAATATTTCTTGCAAATATGTCCTGTTTCTTGCTTGAATCTTATGGTAGATGGGACCTTGTTCCCCGATGTAAATGCATGGTAGGCATAGGAGGTAAAGGAGAAAGCAGCACCACATGCTCATGTATCCACAAAGTTTGAACCAGAGTTGTCTAATGAACCTCTGAGAAGCCTTTCCTGGTAACTCTTAGAAAGCAACAAATCTAATCGATTTTCTGTAACCATTAAACTTGTTGTGTTCTACAGAATACAGCTAATTTTTATTTTTGGGCAAGACAGTCCTTCTGCACAATTTGTTAACAACACAAAACGATAGCCCTTAAGACATGCAAGGCTAATCTTCAGTCCTATCACCTGGCAGGGGAGATAACTGGGACCCAAGTCACTTCTCACTGAGCACCTACATATCTTACCCTCCTTAGTAAAACCTAAGGACCAAATAAGGGAATTACAAATTAATATTTTGAGTTTAATACCACCCCTCACAGTGTTCACTTTAGTCAAATCGTGAGGCTACATTCAGAAAACGGACAACTTGTTTGGACCAGAGGAAAGAATGAGAATGGATTTGTGCAGGATGAGTTCTACAAACTCCCTGTGCTCTGACAGCTCTCACACATCAGTCCCAATGTAAAAACAGTGTCTGCACTATGTTTAGGAAGCATTACAATCACTTACTGTGCATAATTAATTTATAGTAACTATTTGTTGAATACATACTAAAGGCCAAGTGACATGCCAAGTGTTAAAGATAATACATATAAAACAAAATCAAAACCAAACAAAAATTACAATCTTTGCATCCAAAAGTTCATAATCTAGTAATGGTATTTATGCTTGCTATTTATTGAACACTTACTATGCGGTAGGGACTTCCTTAACAATTTCAGCTTTTTATCTCATTTAATTTTCTTAATACTATGAAACAGTTTAAGAGCAAAACTTATTAGGCAAACTACATGTTGAGGTTTTTAAAAAATTTGTTAACATAGAAACTAACAGAAATAGGAGAGCTGAAATTGAGTTAATGATGAAGGAGAAAATGTATATCTTCCATAGTTGGGGTCCCCAACCCCAGGAGCACAATCAGGTACCAGTCTGTGGCCTGCCAGGAACTGGACCGCACAGCAGGATGTGAGTAGTGGGTGATCCAGTGAAGCTGAGCCCCACCTCCTGTCAGATCAGTGGCAGCATTAGATTCTCATAGGAGTGCAAACCCTACTGTGAATTGCACATGTGAGGGATCTAGGTTGTATACTCCTTATGAGAATCTAATGATAAATGTAATGTGCCTGAATCATCCTGAAACCATCCCCACCCCTACTCCTGTCAATGGAAAAACTGTTTTCCACAAAACCAGCCCATGATGCCAGAAAGGTTGGGGACTGCTCTTCTACAGCAATGTTTCTTATTGTGTAGTCTAGGTATTAGTATCAGTCTGTAAACTGTTACTTGTCAAGTCCAGGTAAGTTTAAAAATCGTGACAAAGTTTAGAAACTTTAATAGAAGTGTGACATTGCTGTGACATTCAGTGATTCATTGATGGTCTCATCTCATTGAACAGGATATAGATCATTTGTGTGTTTCTGGACTTACACGGTGAATTGTTTGTAGTGGAGTGTAGGTAAACTGACTTTCAAGAAAAAGCAGCAAACCACAACCAAAAAAACTTCACTTTGACTTGTAGCCTTGGCCAATTTATAATGTAAATACTCCCACATGGTTGATTTCAAGCTACCAATGTGATAGAGAAAACAGAAAATTTAGCAATCAGCATTTCTGAGCCAGGAAAAGCTGACTTCAACACATCATTGGGTGATATGAGCTGTATACTTGTCCTGCATGATAGGACCACTTATTAACGCATGACAGATGAGAGGAAAAAGAACTCATCTTTCGGAATGACAAGGCACAAATTACTGGCTAATTGGACATTGCTGTGAATTCTTCATGTTTTTATTAGTAGGTCTAAGTTAACCCTAGACGTAATGGTTTAGGGCCATCTTAACAAAGATGCCAGGTGTGAAGATAAAAATTTAGCACACTTATCAGGACCCATTCCTCCACTTTCTCCCTGGTCATTTTATGACAGTTTTTTATTTTTCTTTTTACTTTAGTTTCCACTGTTTACTTCATTATAACTCAGTAGGTAGTTTTCTTTGTAGAGCCAAGAAGTAGACTAATTGGAGGTCAGTGGTCTCTTTCAATCCAGAGATTCATGACCTTCAATTCTGTTAATTTTTTCTTTTTTCCTAGTTTGGTAATTTCCTCTCCTCTATTTTTTTCTGTACTGTTGTTCTTCTTGAACAACGGCTTTCTTGCCATTTTTTTTCTCTTATTTTCTATCTCTGAGTCTTTCTTTTCTACTTTCAGATAGATTTCCTCCACTATATATCTCAACGTCTCTATTGCCTTTTAAAAATTCAGCTAGTATATTTTGATTTCCAGTAGCTCTTGATCTCTGTTCTTTGATTTAAAAATAGCATACCATTCTTCTTTCAAGAATGCGATGTTTCCTATTATTTCTCTGAAGATTCTATATTAGTCTCATTAATTTTTATTTCTTCTGAGTTTATTTGTTTCTGTGTATTATAAAAAGTCGCTCATGTTGGAAGCTTTTTAAACTTTTGGTGATTCACCAATGCTTGATCTTGTTTTAGAGTGTGGCTCTAGAGATCCAGCTGGAACCATTGTGTGTATTTGCAGGGATTATCAACTAGTGAGCTCCTCTGTGGGGCAATGAGGAAGAATTGGCTGTCAGGATAAAGAGGCCCACAAATGTCAAATCTGCAAGGTTTCTTCTCTGGTTCAGTTTCTCTAGAAAAAAACATCCTGTACTTTCCTGCCTGAGGACTAATATTGGGTCTCAGTGTTCTTGGATCTGAAGAGCACAAGGTCCCTGGGGGTTTTCTCCATTTTCTGCATAGGCTTTCACTTAATTCCCTTGTTTTCAATGTGGTATCTTTTTTTGCCTTCCTGTGTAACTGTATCAGTGGACTGAAGTCCCCCTTTGGTTCAATTTCTTTTTATAATATATCTCTGATCTCCTTCCTGGATTAGAGAGAGTTGTTTGTGTAAGATGACTCGGGGGACACAAGATTAAGCCTGCCCAATAGGCTTTTAACTACTTTTGATTTCTGGGATTCTGTAGTACAAATTTATGGGCATCCTCATCTACAGTGATGTAAGGTTCAGCCTTCTCCCTTTTAGTAGCTCTTCTATTTGCTTTTTATTAAACAAAATTTGACATCTCATATATTTTATTAAAAAAATCATTTCCATTAAATATTTTCTCATTTTCTTGTGGATTTATACCTTTTATACTGTTCCTCTTGGTTTTAGAAGAATATGAATAAAAATGTGTTTAGTTCCAACATGTTACCAAAAGTAGGGTGCTTTTAAGTTGTAATTCTTATGTCATAAGACCTTGACCAGCTTATGAAAATGAGCCAAGTTTGTACTTCATTTTCAGATAGATATTATTAAGGCATGTGGTTCTACCAGCTTAATTGCTGAAAATCAGTTCTCTAAAGAACTTTTCTGTGATTTCTTAAGGTACTGTTTATTTAAGATCTGGAAACCTACAGTAACCAAAACAGTATAGTACTGGTACAAAAACAAACACAGACCAATGTAACAGAATAAAAAACCTTGAAATAAAGCCGCACACCTACAACTAACTGATTTTTTACAAATTCAACAAAAATAAGCAACGGGGAAAGGTCTAATCATTAAATAATGCTGAAATAACTGGCTATCCATATACTAAAAACTTAAATTGAAACCCTACCTATCACCATATGAAAGATTAAATCAAGATAGATTCAAGACTTTAATAAAAGATGTTAAACTGTAAAAGTTCTAGAAGAAAACCTATGAAACACCCTTCCACACATCATCCTTGGTAAAGAATTTATGACCAAGTTACCAAAAGTAATTATAACAAAAAATTGACCAGTAGGACCTCATTAAAGAGCTCCTGCACAGCAAAATAAACTATCAACAGAGTACAGAGACACCCTACAGAATGGGAGAGAATATTCACAAACTATGCCTCCAATGAAAGGTCTAATAGCCAGAATCCATAAGGAACTTAAATCAACGAGCAAAAAACAAACAACCCCATGAAAAAGTGGGCAAAGGACATGAACAGATATTTCTTAAAAGGAGAGATACACACAACAACAAACATGAAAAAATGCTCAAAATCATTAATCAGCAGAGAAATGCAAATTAAAACCATAATGACATACCATCTCATACTAGTCAGAATGGTTATTATTAAAAGTCAAAAAGTAACAGATGCTGATGAGGATGTGGAGACAGGGAATGTTTATATACCATTTGTGGAAAGGTAAATTAGTTCAGCCACGATGGAAAGCAGTTTGGACATTTCTCAAAGAACTAAAAATAGAACTACCATTCAATCCAGCAATCCCATTACTGGGTATATACGTAAAGAAAAATAATTGTTTTATTAAAAAGATACCTGTACTTGTATGTTTATTGCAGACCATTCACAATAGCAAAGTCATTGAATCTACCTAGGTGCCCATCCACAGTGAATTGGATAAAGAAAATGGGATACATATACATCATGGAATACTATCTAGCCACAGAAAGGAATGAGATCATGTCCTTGCAGCAACATGGATGCAGCTGGAGAGCATTATCCTAAGCAAATTGACACAGAAACAGAAAACCAAATACCTCATTTTCCCACTTATGTAGGACCTGAACATTGGGTGCACATGGACATAAAGATAAGAATAGTAGACATTGAGTGGGGAGGCAGCAGGGCAAGGAATTGAAAACTACCTGTTGGGTACTATGCTCACTATCTGACAGGTTCAACTGTACCCCAAACCTCAGCATCACCCAATATATCACCCATATGACAAACCACATATATCCCTGAATCTAAAAAACAAAGAGTTGAAATTTAAAAATAATATAAATAAAATCTTAAAAATAATCTGGGAAACCTTGTTTTACAACCAAATCTCTATTCTGATTGCCAGCTGTTGTCCTGAGAAGGCAATGTGGTGGGCAAAGCATGCCTCTGCCAGGCAATGACTGGCCTCCTCACTCTGGCTGTGGAGATGACTGTGATCCTCTCTGATGTTCCCAAGACATACTTCATGCTCTCCCTAACTCTCCATATACAATTGCAACCAGTGAAATATGTTGAAACATAATGTGGTTTAAGTCTTAGATATGACAGAGCTACAACAAAGAGAAAAAATTATCTCAAAAAGCTCACAAGCCTAAACGTCAAAAGGTTCCATTCTACACTTCTGGTGTGCCATTATTGGGCTAGTGACAGTTCACTCCCTACTTCTAATCAGTTCCAGTATTTCAGAGTCCAGTAGAAATTGACCCACATTACCCAGAGAGGATATTTTTCTTCAATGTTTAAAGACAGCCTGATTTCTGGCCCTGTAATTAATCTCCCCTTTTATGATTAACACTCATTTCAGGGGAAGCCCCGTCACTGTCACTCACTAGAGTGTGGTCTGACTTCACAGACTTTAGGTTTCCATAGATTGAGCTACTCAGACTTACCCCATGCCTATTCAGAACACCAGCTAGCCAGTTCACACTGTGTTTGGCCAGGCTCATCAGCAACTTTTCTGAATCTTTAAATAAGGAAAGCCAGGATAAGCCTTTCAGTCTCCTCTTTGCTATAACTCTCTTTCTCTGCTTCAGATCAAAACAAATAACCCAATTTTAAAAAGGGGCAAAACACACTTCGCAAAGAATAAAGAAGGATGGCAGAGAAATACAAGAAAAATATACAAAAATTTTGGTACCTAAAGAAATGTACATAGAAACAACATGGCTACCATCTCTTATCCACTGCAATGGCTAAGATTCAAACAATAGCAGAAACATCAGCTGATAAAACCAGGTGCTTACAAGATTGCAGAACACTGGATTTCTAATATATCACTAGTGGGAATGTAAAATGGTATCACCACTCTGGATAACAGGAAGTCTCCTATAAAATTATTATAAATCTACACTCAGCATATGTTGTCATAGCCATCGTACTCAGAATTTCACCCAAGAGAGTTGAAACTATCCATACAAAATCTGAACATGAACGTCTGTAGCAGCTTTAGTCATAATTGCCCCAAGGTGAAAATGCCCCAAATGTCCATCAACTGGTGAATGGTTAAAAAGAATAGATACATATCTACAGAGAGAGTACTTAACAATAAAAAGCAGTAAAAAGGAACATGCTACAGATATAGGTAACAACATAGATGAATCTCAAAAATATTGTGCTAAGTGAAAGTAGCCTGAAATGAATGCCTGTATGATGCTGTATAATTTCATTTATGTAACTTTCCAGAAAAGGCAAAACTACAGGAACAGGATAGATGACATGTCAGTGGTTGTCAGCAGCTGGAAAAGGAGAGGAAATTGATTTCTAAAGGACATGAGGAAACTTTGTGGAATGACAGAAATATACTGTATTTTGATTGCAATGGTGGTTACATGGCTATACATATTTGAAAGTAAATACTTCAGCCCTAATCTAGCAGCTTGAAATGAATGTGGCCCAGAACAGCTTGACTACAGCCTCATGAGGGGCCTTGAGCTAGAACCACCTAGCCAAAGTGCCCGCAGTTTTTTGACCAACAGAAACCATAAGATAATAAATTGTTCTAAGCTGCTAAATTTGGGGGTAATTTGTAATGCAACCATAGATTAATATATGTTATATATTAAATATATTAATATAGCATCACACATTAAATGTATCCATGTGTTATATTAATATATTTATTACATATTATATAATGTTGTATATTAATATATTATTCTAGTATATATTATCTTTTTTTTGAGACAAGGTCTCAGTTGCCCAGGCTGGAGTGCAGTGGCATCATCTCGGCTCACTGCCACCTCAGCCTCCTGGGTTCAAATGATTCTCCCACCTCAGCCTACTGAGTAGCTGGGACTACAGGTGCATACCACCAAGGCAGGCTAATTTTTGTGTTTTTTGGTAAAGGGGGGTTTCATCACGTTGGTCAGGCTGACTTTAAGTGATTCACCCACCTTGGCCTCCCAAAGTGCTGGGATTGCAGGTATGAGCCACTGCACCCAGGCTTATAGTATATATTGTCTAATATTAGTTAAGTAGTCGACATGCCAGACTATGTTGGATTTTTAAGTCATATATATGTATTAACTATTTTTTTGTTATAGCTTATCTACTGGCCTATCTACCTGTCTTTATTCCAACATCATCTGCATGGGTTTAGATCCACTGAAAAATATACACACTGACCTTTTGTAAACAGAATACTTTCAGTCTGAGTCTGAAATATTATAATTTGTATTATTTTAGTTTGCTTCTTTTCCATGACTGCCTTTTATATGATTAACCTAAGCAAGAGGCTTGTCACAATGATTCCTTAGGTAATTAAGAGAGGGGTTTTCTTCAAAATGCAGTATAGTATTTGGCATAAAAAGCTATAGTTTTAAACTAGTCATAATTTTTAAATGGCGGTACATTGATTTAATCATTGTTTTGTGAGCATCAATTCTGTTTCAGACACCAAGCCAGGCATAGAGGTTATACTGCTGTAAGACACTAATGTCATCTCCACCTCCATGAGACTTGCGGTCTAGAAGGGAAGAGAAACATTAAAGGAATAAGTCAATAATTGAATATCATTGTGATAAGATACCATGAAGGCGACAGGTAGGATTCAAATTTTTCAGTTTAAAAATAACTTATGGTTTTTATCAGTTATTTCTGTATAGAGGAAAACATTAGTTGGTTCATGATTATAAAACATATTTATGCTGATTTGACCAAAAAAAAAAAAAAGAAAAATTTAAAAAGATTAAGAGAAAAAAGTGAAAGTGACTCCAGAAGGCCTTATGTCCTTCTGAATCTTCTTTGCCCCTAGAGGCGTTCCTTTTTTTTTGTTGTTGTTGATATTTAGTTTGCAAACTCCATTTTATTCATAGTTTGTGGTTTTTTTTAATTAGTTCACAAATCTGGTACATACCGGCAGTTAAAACTGGTTATCGCTTTGATAATCAGAAGCCTCTGGTATAACGTAGTCTCCATGAAAACATATTGTAAAACAGGGAGAATACACAGTAATAATCTCTTTGAAAACAGTGGTTGCAAACATCCATGTTTCTAAGAAAATATAATTTTACATATATATGTATTTTAAGTAAGCTATACCTCTTACATAAATTCAGACAGTAGAAGGAGTGTGCAATCATAATGCTTATTTTATGAAAACAGTGAAAATAATTAGTGAAAATAAAAAGCATTAGACCTAAATTCTTTTTAGTAATTAGAGTCCTCTTGTATTGGACGTAGAGTATAAAGATATTTTCCCTAATTTGCAACTATCCTGGTCAAAAAGAGCTGAAAAGTTGGTCAGTAAGTAGAATTGCCTTTACCAAGTAAGTTTAAAGCAAATTCTTCAAATTTAAAAATGTAAACATTGTGAAGTGTTCCAGTCCCCCCAGCTGATTTAGGGAACTGAGCAAGAAGAGTCTTCAGTTTTTAAATGACTTCTTTTTTTGGAGATGGGGTCCTGCTCTGTCGCCTAGGCTAGAGTGCAGCGGCATAATCAGCTCACTGCAACCTCAAACTCCTGGGCTCAAGCAATCTTCCCACCTTGACCTCCTGAGAAGCTGGGACTACAGGTGTGCGCCACCACCATGCCCATCTACTTTTATAATAAAATTTCTTTGTAGAGACAGAGTCTTGCTATGTTGCCCAGGCTGGTCTTGAACTCCTCAGCTCAAGCCATCCTCCTGTCTCGGCCTCCCAAAGTGCTGGGATTTCAGGCATGAGCCACCACACCCAGCCTTAAATGAAGATTTTGTAAGCTAAACTTATTTTTGTGAGATGGTCATTTTGTTTTAAGCTGACATGGTTTTGAGATTATTTTACGAAGCATTCTGGTTCCTAAGTTTTCTTCTTCCTCACTTTTTTAAGTGGGAGAAACTGGTTCTGTGGCTGACCCTACAACTGAGATTTCTCATAAGCAGCAGCTGTTACATTGTGACCTACATCCTGCCCCACACCTCCACAGGCTGAATTAGGTATGTTGATCTTTCTGTTAGCAGCCACATGGGTCTGCTATCAGCAACCAGCAGCCATTTCTAAGGGCCCTGAATCGCCTTCAAGTTGTTTATGAGGTTGATGTGAGCTGAAGCAGGATGGTGAGAAATCAAAGAGGTGGCTGCCCTGGGACTGAGCCGCTGTTGTCTAGGCAACTTTATTGAGAACCTTCTGTTCCTGGGAAAAGGAAGCCGAAATTAACTCTTGAGTTCTTAGAATTAAGACTTTTAATTCTGTATTGGTCTTTGGCATTTAAGAACTTTCTACTCTTTCTCATGGAGTTATTTTTCCCTTGCTCTGGGCCCTAACAAATTTATCAAGTTGTATTGGTTTTAAAGATTTCTTAATCCTTCATCTACAATTTAAAACAAAGTCTTTTACGATTCAGATGCTGGTATATTTATAGAATTAGCTCTAACTTCAAATTCAAAGATCAAGTTCTGATTTAACCTCCAATTCTAAGACTTTTCATACAAAGAAAAACCCACAGAATGTGATTTTTTTTTAAGCATGTTTCTTCACCTAAGTGTAATGTAAAAAAATCATATGCATTCCCTAAGTTTTAGCAGTGGCAGCCTCACATTTATAAATTATAGCATGCAATGAGTTATGTGCTGCATTGGAAAACAACATATCTTCTTTCAATATTTCCAACATGGAGAGTTTCTTCTCCAGTGTTGGAACAGGAAGCTATTTGTTCAGTTGAGCAGGAGACAGTAATACTTGATCTTTTATGTAAATATTTACTGTGCACCAGGGACTGTGTGAGGTACTTTGAAGGTATGAACTCTTTTAATCCTCGTAACAGCCCTAGGAGATAAATGTACTTGTATCCTTATTTTATAGATAATGAAATTGGGACAGAGAGGTTAAGTCCAAGGTCACACATGAGTATGATTTGGAGTCAGGACTTAAATTGAGGCATTCAGGCTCCAGAGTCTATGCTCATTGTTCAGGACTTCCCAAAGTGGCCAGCTTATGCTTAGAAGTTACGGTAGGAAAAATTGTTCCTTTTAAGTACTGGAACACACTTAGCACACTAAATGCTCACACTAAAAGAGGTGTATACAGGGACTAAGACCAAATTATAAAATTGCAGGTCAGATACATATCTCCCAGCTCAGTTTATTTAGGACATCTTCCCATTGAACCGTTGAGTAAAATGGTAGGCTGGATTGTCAGCATTATTAAATTTTCTCCTCCTCTCTTCCTTGTCAAAGCATAGGCTCTGGAGTCCACTTTGAGTCTTGGCTTTATTTTATGGTTTGTCTTTTTTTTTGCTCTATTATCGTTTTGATTTTCACATCTATGAAATTGGTCTGCTATTCCCACTGCAAAATTCAAAGGAGGTAGAATATGTGAATGTTATGTAAAATATAAAACACAAATAATTTCAGGAACTTATTTTTGCTATCTATACATGGAGTAGGTGACCACTTATCTGGTGAAATTTGAAATCTTCCAAGAAGGTCTTCCTTTCTTCTAATATATCTCAGTTTTAAAAAATCAGTGCTTGAAATCCCACTGTTGGTGAGCAATTGTTTTAAGTGTTGAAGATTTTAAAGAACTCATTTTTTTAATAAAGCTAATACCAGTGACAAGCATAATTCTTAAGCCTATTCTGCCAATGCATTCGGGATTTTTCAACCGATACTAGACTGGCCCTGTAAGAGACAGTCAGTCACCAAACAGGAATAGGGCAGTAGGAAATATACACTTTACAGATAGTACATTGCTGCTAAATCCCAGCCTTGAATTATTTGAAAGCCAGATCTCTGTATCTCTGCATTAATAATGTCACTGTGATAATCTTTACAATTCTCCTATAGTAAATTTGATTGCAACATTCTCATTATAATCATATTTCTGTTCATTTACTATGTATACGTGCATACTGAGCACACACTCTGTGCTGTGCACTGTTTAAGATGGAGCACAGAAAGACAAGGTCTAGTGAGAAAAAGGGACCATAAGCAGGTGACTGTTGCACAGTGTGATGAGGGATAAGGGAGGTGACAAGTACAGGATGCCCTGGAACCACACTGGAGGAAAACCTAACACTGCCTTTGAAGGTCTGGAATGCTTTCGCAGAGGAAATGATATCTACTGTAAGAACAGAAGCAAAAGAAAAAATTAGTCAGGCAAAGCTATGGAAGAAGGGGAAGTGGAAGACTGATGTTTCAGGAATGGTGCATTCAGTGTTTCTGAGTTGAAATAGAGCAATACAGATTCAGAGAACTGAAAGTTCTCTAAATGACTTAAGCATAGAATATAAAGATAAGAAATTTGATTAAAAAGGTTAATAAAGATAAGGCCAGTGAAGACCTGGTCACTCAAACAAAGAGATTTGAATTTTACCATTATTTTTATGGGTATTGATCTAGGAGGCCAGATTCGATTTTGCATCTTTTGTGGTTCTAAAGGCTCTCTGATCTCATCGTCTACAATTCCCTCTCCCCTTACCCAGCCACTGTGCTGTAGCCAGGTACATTCTCGAGGTATCACCCCTGCAGTTGTGTTCCATCAGTCTTGCCCCATCCCCAACCCATTTCCTTCAGGCCTTTGCTGGAATACCAGCTTCTCAGTTAGACCTTCTATCTTCAAGACCAATCTTCCTCCCTGTCCTTCTCTACCTGTACTCCTCCTACTCACTTCCCCTCTCGATTGTATTTGCCACTTTTTGATAAAATTAGTAATTTATTTATTTGTTTATTTACCTGTTCCTCCACTCCACCTCTGGTTAAAAAGGAGGTTAAAAATGTAACCTCCATGAGGGCAAGGACTTTTTATTATGTCCGCTGGATCTCGAACACTCCCAGGAACATGGTATGAGGTAAAATATGTATACTTGCTAGATGAAAAAAGAAAAGATTTTTAGAATGGTCATTTTAGCTTCAATGTGGAGAAAGGAATGGTGGCAGCCTGAACCAGGAAGGCCAGCTGGAAGCTACTAGAGAAATCGAGACAAGGGATGGTGGTGAACTATATCATAGACTTAAACAGTCTTCAAAAGTGAAATCAACAGGGCTTAGTAATTCATTGGGAATGGTGGTAGAAGTAGAGTTGGTGATAGTGTAATAATAAGGAGGAAGAAATACTTAATAGTGATATCCCAGTATGACAGATTGAATTATTTGTAGAGAAATATTTATTCGCATCCCCATTAAGGTTGGATTTGGTGCTGAGGCTCATTTTGGCCAATGGAATATTAGCAAAAGCTGTAAATGTTCTTGTGCAGTTTTGCATGGCTCTTCCGTTTCAATAACCCAATATCTGAAGGAAACGCTCAGCGTAGTCATTTGCCTTTTTAGCCTGGGCCCCAGAAGATATACCTGTGGAGCAGACCTGGTTCCAACTCATAACTTGAGCCACACTAGTGGATCTCTAACATGAAGCAGAGCTGCCTAGCCAAGTTCACACAAGATTAGCCAAGTGAATCAGCCTTTAGACCTACAGAAAAGAGCTTAAATGCTTGTATAAACCAATGAGTTTAGAAATAGTTGTTATACAGATCGTTTTTGCAATAGCTGACTAATACCCCCAAGGTTCTGGCTTAGTTACTTTGCAGATAGTTGGTGCCTTCTACAGATACAGGAAATCTATTAAAAAGGAACAGGTTTAGAGAAAATAATCAGTTTAAATTTGGACAGACGAGGTTGAAAGTGCTTCTGCGGCATCCAAGTGATTTTGTCATTAGGTAGATGGAATATTTGGTCTGTAGCCTAGGAGTAAGAACTGACCAGGAACGATGTTTGGCAATCATTACAAAATAGCATACGATGGAAGCAATGAAAGACAGTGTAAAAGGAGAAAAGACCCTAGGACAGAGACCTGAGAGGCAGTTCATTTTATGAAGGATATGCAAAGCTCTTTTGAGCTGAAGTGCCTAAAGCTGGATTTTCTATGCAGGTTGAAGGCAGCAGGGTACAGACTGAGAGCACATGTTCCACTGTTCTGGTTTGGGGGCTAAATTCAGCAAGTGTGTCTTAGGTCCAGAGAGTAGTTACACTTCACTGCTTCTCTGAGTTTGATTATGTCCTGCCGGTCACATATGCCACAGATCTCAACAGATGTAACAATAAGCACAAAGGACTGAAAAGGCCACTTTATATTGCCTTTTTCTAGTCTATATATATGCAAAGGCCATTTCTGAACTCCTCGTTATGGAAACACATAACAAGTTGCAAGTTCCTTCTGATTATTGAGAAGGACAAGGAAGGGCAGAAGTGTTCTTCTCTGCTCAATGATCCATGCAGTTTGAACAATATCCATCGTAGGCAAATTCAAGGCAGAGATAAGTTGAGATGTATAGCTCGGCAGCTCTCATAAATGAATTTAGTTCAGGTTGAATTAAGATGATCTGGGAAAATGTGTTCCAAAACGATTCTCTTCAGTATTGAGGACACCAAATCATTGTGAAAAATGGTTTAGCACTTTTGGTAAATGTTTCTATTATAGCCTCATAATTCTATACAAGTTAGACTAGGGACCTCTAATGAGCTTATTGAAATGGTGAGCACTAAATGCTATTTAATATTTGCTATCCTTTTCTGAAGACAAAAAGATCTCTTCATTATGTTTTTGCTGACTGTTCTCAGCTCTCTAGTGAATGAGTAGAAAGACCGTATTTTCCAGGGAGGAAACAAAGCAGGCTGTTAAAGCTAGAAATTACAAATGATTGTTCTTGGTGAATGAGGGTGACGGCACTTGAAAGATACAGGGGCTTTTTCTGCTGGAGAATTCTACAAGCAACATTTTCAGATTTTATGGAAAAGGTCAGGTGCCAGATTTCTCTCACTGTTTACTTATCAACCTAGGCCAAATTCAACTTAGAACTGTCTGAATCCCTCTTCATAATGTGTTGTAGGGATCAAGGATATGTCAAGGCAGCCAGGGAAGGTTTCAGGGCATGGCATCTGGAAAAGAACTAAAGAAGTATGATTTAACTGGAGACTGAAAGGGAAGGGATTAGATATCTACATTCAGTATAATTGGGAATCATTAAGTATTTCAAACATTTGGAAAGCATGAAAAGATTTATCTTTGGAAAAGATGACTTGGGTAACTGATTGAAATGAAGAAAGAGTTTGTAAAAGTGAATCAGTTAGGACCCTATTGCAATTGAGTTGTCCAGGTAAGAGAAACTGATAGGTTGTATTAATGTGAAGGTGGTGGTTATGTACATAAAATGATGTATTTGAAACATAATCATTAGGTAATCTAGGCAGAACTTGAAAACAGATGCAGAACGAAGAAGGAAATTGTAAGAATCATCTCAGGAGGCTGACCAGACTCTGGAAGAGGTCCAGTTTCTACTATTTAGTTAGTTAGTTAGGGTGCAAAGTGGGAGAAGTTGGTACAGAAAGATTATTGATTTGGTTTTGGACATTTTAAGAATAAGGTATTATTAAGACATCAAAGTGTAGATGTCAAGTACACAGGTGAATATATTGGTCCAAACTGTAGAAGGTAGTCTGGCCTGGAGACAAAGATTGGTAACTATTTTGCATTGGTGGTAATTAAAGCTAAAGGCATAAATATATTCTTGTAGGGGGAGGATACTGAGTAAAGGTCTTGAACAGGACTGAGGGCCTAAAAAATGTAATGCTTAGGAGAGAAGGAGATGTTAGAAAAGGGGGTGAGCAGTAAGAAGGAGAAGAAACAGGACAATGAGATACCTCAGAAGCAGTGAGGTATCTCATTCAATTAGTGTTCTATGAGTGCTGTAAGAAGGGGGAAGTTAACCTATATCAATTAAGATCACCATTGAGACACATCCCCTGGATTCAGTGACATGGAATCATTTTGTGAAGCAATGAAGAAAAGAAAAGAAAGCACATTTGAGTGGAATATGGATAATAAGTACATGTAACATCTTATGAAATTTGACTCTGAAGGAAAAGAGAGAGACAGGGTATTAGATGAATCAGGAGGGAAATGGCATGTCAAAAGGGGTTTTTGTTTACTCGTTCTTTATATGGGAGACATTCAATCATGTTTAAAAGTAAATAGGTTAAGAATTATAATCGTGTAGTGGGAAAAAGGATTTCCATTATTTCTAAATAATGGATATTATTTAGAAAGTGGTATAATTCAAAGGCCTAGCAAGCACTAAGGTAGAGCAGGGTGTGTGCACTGAAGATGGAATGGCAGTGTAGGTCACTGGAGGAGGAGAGGGTCAAGGAAGTCAGTGGTCAGGGTGTTGGACAGGGAATTCATGTGGATGATAAAGTGCTCAGATTTATAGCAGGACTTGGAGTGAAAAGAAGGGCTGTGGACCAAGTGCCAAAGTCTATAACTCATAAGGGAGCACAATCAAGCATGTGTTAAAGACAGCAGTGAGGAAGGGACAGAGTGGTATTGCTGTATGGCCTAGAAATCAAAGCGGCAGAAATTTTCATTAGAGGCTCAAGAAGTGGAAGAGAGTAAGGAAGACACCACCACCTTTGAAGCCTAAAGCCACAATTGAGAGAGCTGTACGAGAAGTAGGATCCTCAAGGAAGGTGCATGTTCAGTTAAAACCAGGCATCCTGGGATGCTCAAGGGTGAGATTGGATTTTGGGGGTATTTTTGCTATATGTGAAATAGCAGACCTACTGCTTACTATGAAAGGATTAGCATTCCAAAAATAATAATTATAAAATCATAAGATTATTCCAAAAATAATCTTATAAAATTTCTTTGCTAAATACTTAAATACTAAAACCAACAACACATAGTAAATTTTAAAAAATTAATTTCTCAAAACTTATCTAAATTTGTCTTTGGTCAATTCAAATTGAGTTTTTAAATGAATGTGTCCTATTTCTCCGTACACTATGCTTCAGAAGCAAGTTGTTTCTGTCTGGGATATTCATGACCTTGCTATTTTCTTAATACTGAAAATAATTATAATCACATTTTCCTTAAGCATTATACATGGCATATCTAATTGTGCAGCTGGAGGACTTCATCAAACAGCCACTCTAACAAAAAAAGCATAGCTTTTATTTGAATGGGGATTTCCTGTGCACTCAATGCCAATGTACATGGTGGACTGTGATGTAAAAATTCAAGGTTGGGCTTCACCCTGAAGGCAGTGGGTCTTCTACATGGATACAGTTTGGTAGGTGTCCAATGGCTCCCTACAGCTGCATACAATAATTAGAACCTCAAGAACTCCTACCAACTCATCCAAGTAGGAGGATTGAAAGGCAAAGTGCTAGCACCCAGATGGGCATACTTTTCATTATTGTTACTTCTATATCTATCTGTATTCATTTTTCTTCCTTGGAATGTACTCAGCTCTATTCTGGGGAGCTTAGAGAATCTTACCATCTCATCAGAAAGTTGATGAAGGAATGAGAGATACTGAAGAGTGGGCAATTTTAATTAGAGACATTTGAATAACATGGAAACTGAGGACAGAATTTATAAAATGAGTTACTTGTTGAACCAGAGCTTTCTGGATCTCAATTTGCCAGTTAGCTTTGGGCCTTAACATATCATATAGTGTCATTTTCATTTCCATTTTAAATGCCTAGAAGTGCTTTATTCATAGACACCTATGTTGCCAACTATCTTTTTAGAAACTGGCTCCAATTTTTTCCCCTCTCTCCAATACATAACAAGCATGTATGCTATAAATTGCCAAAAAAGAAACAGGCACCCATCCCCACAAGATTAGCTCTAAAAAGCCACAATCATCACAGCCAGTGATACAAACTTCTATTCCTAATTGGCTATGGGGAGTAGGGATATGGTTCTTGAGACCTGAAAGTCACACAGACACTAGAAAAATGAAGAGAATGGTAATTTTCCAATGTCCCTGATTAGAGCCATCTGTGCTTCCCCAGTGTGGTTCCCCTAATGTATTCTAATGCAAAATATCCTCTCCCCTTGTTTATTTTGGAACACAGCTGTTGTCTTAATTGAGCCTAACAGATAATGGAAATACTGTTGCTTTCCCTCCCCTTCTCCAAACCAGCAGTTTGTGGGATTTGAGGGAGATGGAAGGTAATCATCTTTGCTGCTGGGAATCTACATGTTTGTTTCAATTTTCCTAGTTTATTTTGTTTAAATAAAGAGGGACGGAATATATATGTATAAATGTGTGCACATACATGTATGTATCTGACTTCTCTTGGAATTTGAACTTTGGATATGTGCTTTTCCCTGAAGTCTTTTGATAGATTTTTTTTTTCCCACATTGTTATCACATGATACATTCAGTGATTTAAAATGGACTTTCGAAGACTTTTTTTTCCTAGCATTTATCTTCTCTAAACTGAAGGAGGTACAATAATAAAGACTGGTTTGTTTGCTCTTTTCCCGCTTCCTACCCACTCCTCCTGCCCACCTCCCCCACCCCAAAGTCATTGCATGCTGCTTTGAGCAAGTTAAACTATTTCAAATTCTATTGTTGTCTTGATCTCTAGCAATTTACTTATATCATTACAGGATACTTTAGACTTCTGAAATTTAGGTTTTGTGGGCATGAAACATACAATCTTATGGGCTCTCATGAATGAAAAGAATGCAACTTTTAAAAACTAACCAGTAGCACAAAATTTACAATTTTAGAATAAAAACCGAATATTCTTATTAAGTCCCAAAAACAGCTCTATAGAAACTTTTCCCTATATATTTTCACTTCACACCTTTTACTTGTTCATTAGATAATGAGTGTTTAATGATTTTCTGTTGGGAGAATAAAAAGACAATTCAGTCTTTCCTACAGGTTTTTAAAATTATTATAGTTAGTGTGATACACAAAAAGTGTGACTTCACACACAATTGTACTTACTCTTTCTAGCCTGGCTACAAATTTGTGCTGTAAAATACAGAAATTCCAAAAAATTTATACTGTATGAGTTTCAGCAAAAAAGAAAAAATAAAACGTGCAAGGTTTCCTACACAATGTAACTGGTTCTGGAGTTGACCTCCTGCCATAAACTAAAACACTGGACAAAATATATGAGACTGACATTGGTATTAGGAACAACGGCAATTCCCAAGAGAAAAAACATCACACAAAATGTGCCTCACATTCACCAGGGCTTTCTGATTGGGGCTGGTTTCCTGAATCTGGCAAGAGATAGAGTCCAAGCAAAAGCATAATGAGTGCTATTCCTGAGGTGAGAAGGTAGAGATGGAACTGGGGAGTGCTGAAACCTATGGAAATTTCTAGGCAGGATATAGGAAAGGATAGAATTCTACATATGGGGGACCATAGAAATCTGTGTGGAGTTTCCTGTAGGACCTTAGTGAAGGCTTGGGCTGCATATGTATGGAGTGCGAACCCTTGACTACCAGCAGAGAACAGCCACCATGGAGTGAAAAGTGAAATAATGATACCAAGGATCATACAATGCTGGCACAAATAGGTGCTCTAGCCCAGTCAGAATGGCAAAATCCTGTAAAGATCCAATCTTTTATCTAAGACACTATAAAGGGCATACCTTTGCAGTAAGAACACCCTAGAATAAGGGCAACTCTAATGAAACTTAAAACCAAATCTCAACAGGATCATAGTTGCCAAACTATTAACTCTCTGGCCCCCAAAACAAAACAAAAATAGCAGCAGCTCAATACTCTTCAAGTTGAGATTTGGGTGGGGCATAGCCAAGCCGTATTGTATCATCCCATCCCTGGCCCTTCCAAATCTCTTGTCCTCACATTTCAAAACCAATCATGCCTCCCCAACAGACCCTCAAAGTTTTAACTCATTTCAGCATTAACCCAAAAGTCCACAGTCCAAAGTCCCATCTGAGACAAGGCAAGTCCCTTCTGCCTATGAGTTTGTAAAATCAAATGCAAGCTAGTTACTTCCTAAATACAATGCAGGTACAGGTACTGGGTATACACAGCCATTCCAAATGAGAGAAATGGGCCAAAACAAAGGGGTTACAGTCCCCATGTGAGTCTGAAATCCAGCAGGGCAGTCAAATTTTAAAGCTTCAAAATGATCTCCTTTGACTCCATGTCTCACATCCAGGTCACACTGAGGTAAGAGGTGGGTTCCCATGGTCTTGAGCAGCTCCGCACCTGTGGCTTTGCAGGACACAGCCTCCCTCCTGGCTGCTTTCACGGGCTGGCATTGAGTGTCTGTGGCTTATCCAGGTGCATGGTACAACTGTTGGTGGATATACCATTCTGGGGTCTGGAGGATGGTGGCCCTCTTTTCGTAGCTCCATTAGACTGTGTTCCAGTAGGGACTCTGTGTGGGGGCTCTGAGCCCACATTTCCCTTCTGCACTGCCCTGGCAGAGGTTCTCCATGAGGGTCCTGCTCCTCCAGCAAACTTTTGCCTGGGCATCCAGAAGTTTCAATATATCTTCTCAAATCTAGGCAGAGGTTCCCAAACCTGAATTCTTGACATCTGTGCACCTGCAGGCCCAATACCACATGTAAGCCACCAAGACTTAGGGCTTCCATACTCTGAAGCAACAGTCTGGGCCGTACATTGGCCCCTTTCAGTCATGGATGGAGACGCTGGGACACAGGACACCAAGTCCCTATGCTGCACACAGCCTGCTGACCCTGAGCCCAGCCCATGAAATCATTTTTTTTCTCCTGGGCCTCCATGCCTGTGATGGGAGGGGCTCCTGTGAAGGTCTCTGTCATGGCCTGGAGATATTTTCCCACTGGTCTTGGGGATTAACACTAGGATCCTTGGTACGTATGCAAATTTCTGCAGCCAGCTTGAATTTCTCCTCAAAAAATGGGTTTTCTTTTCTATCACATAGTCAAGCTGCACATTTTCTAAACTTTTATGCTCTGCTTTCTTTATAAAACTGAATATCTTTACCAGCACCCAAGTCACATCTTGAATGTTTTGCTGCTTAGAAATTTCTTCCACCAGATAACCTAAACTATCTCCCTCAAATTCAAAGTTCTACAAATCTCTAGGGCAGGGGCAAAATGTCGCCAGTCTCTTTGCTAAAACGTAACAAGAGTCACCTTTGCTTCGGTTCCCAAGAAGTTCCTCATCTCCATCTGAGACCACATCTGCCTGGACCTTATTGTCCATATTCCTATCAGCATTTTGGGCAAAGCCATTCAACAAGTCTCCAGGAAGTTCCAAACTTTCCCACATTTTCCTGTCTTATTCTGAGTCCTCCAAACTGTGCCTATTACCCAATTTCTGCCTATTACCAGTTCCAAAGTTGCTTTCACATTTTCAGGTATCTTTTCAGCAACACTCCACTCTCCAGGTACCAATTTATTGTATTAGTTTATTTTCATGCTGTTGATAAAGACATACCCAAAACTAGGGACAAAAAGAGGTTTAGTTGGACTTATAGTTCTTTGTGGCTAGGGAGGCCTAAGAATCATGGTGGGAGGTGAAAGGCACTTCTTACATGGTGCAGCAAGAGAAAAATGAGGAAGAAGCAAAAGTGGAAACTCCTGATAAAACCATCAGATCTCGTGAGACTTACATACACACGATCATGAGAATAGTGTGGTAAAGACTGGCCCCCATGCTTCAATTACCTCTCCCTGCGTCCCTCCCATAACACATGAGAATTCTGGGAGATACAATTCAAGTTGAGATTTGGGTAGGGACACAGCCAAACCATATCACCAAGTATAAAGATGAGTTGAAAGGAGTAAAATATAAACTGGCTACAATATTAATTATATGTAGACTTTGATAAGAATACAATCACTAAAAAGTAATAAAAAGTGATATAACTAAAAACTAAAAAGCCAACATGGGAGATAAAATGGAATACAATGGATGCTTAACCCAAAGACACCTGTAAATAGTGTAAAATAGTGTAAAAAAATTATAAGGATAGAAAAACTATCAAATTGTTAGACTTAAATCTGACCATATCAATATTACATTAAATGTAGCAAACTAAATACTCCAATTAAAGTTAGATATTGCTAGGCTAGATAAAATAGCAAGGCCCAAACATATAAAAGGGAAACACCTTAAATATAATGACAGAGATTATCTTAAAGATTTTGGAAAATAATATGCCATAAAGAATATTACACATAAATATGACCACTTCATAATGACAAAGAGGCTAATCCAACAAAAAGACAAAATAATTATACATTTGTATGTAACTAAAAACAGAACTTCAAAATTTTTAAAGCAAAAATGGACAAAACTAATGGAAGAAATAAGTCAATCTATAATCATGTTGGGAAATTTTAATATCCTATTCTCGGTAATTGTTAGAAGAGCAGTCAGATGAATTCATTGTCAGAAGGATATTGGAGATCTGAACAATACAATCAACTCAGTGGGTCTGATTCACATATACAGAGTACTAAACCCAGCAATTATAAAGCACAAGCACACACATTTTTTTTAAAGTCTCAACATTCTCAAAGATAATTAATTCTTGTAGACCATGTTCTTTAACTATAATTAAATTAAAATTAATAGCAATAAGATACTTGCAAATTTATCAAGTAATTAGAAATATAAAACACTTCTTTTTTTTTTTTTCCTGAGACAGAGTCTCACTCTGTTGCCAGGCTGGAGTGCAGGGGTGCAATCTTGGCTCACTGCAACCTCCAACTGCCCAGTTCAAGTGATTCTCCTGCCTCAGCCTCCCTAGTAGCTGGGATTACAGGCATGTATCAGCATGCCCAGCTAATTTTTGTATTATTAGTAGAGACAGGGTTTCACCACGTTGGCCTGGATGATTTCCATCTCCTGACCCCGTGATGCACCCACCTCGGCTTCCCAAAGTGCTGGGATTACAGGCGTGAGCCACCGCGCCCAGCCAAAGCACTTCTAAATAATTCATGAGTCAAAGAATAATTCACTTGGGAAGTCAGAAAAATTTTCAAAACGAATGATAATGCAAATATAGCTTTTCACAATTTGTGGGATGCAGCTTAAGCAGTTTTAGAGCTGTGTGTATAGCTATAAATGAATATTTTAAAAAAGAAAATAAGTTTAAAATTAGTAACCTATATTTGTACATTAGCAAGCTAAGAAAGCAAAGGAAATTCAAATCAAAGTAATCAGAATAAAGATAAGAATAAAAAACAAAGTAGAAAAATAAAGTCAACAAAAATAAAATTTGGTACTTTGAAAAGATTACAAAAATTGACAAAACCAAGCATGTCTTAACAGGAAGAAAAGAGGAAGAACACAGATTGCCCATATGAGATGAAAGAAATAATCCACAACAGATTTCACAGCCCTAGGAAAAAAACGGTAAAAATATTGTGACTAACTTTTTCAATAAATTTAATAAAATAGATGGAATGGAAAAGTTACTTGAAAGTCCTTCTTGCTAATATTTATAAAGGTGAAATAGAAAATATGACTAATACATTTAGGACTGAAATTGAATCCATAATCAAAATTTTTCCTGTTACTATAACTTCCCATGTAATATAACATTATTTCATTAGTAAACTTCATCAAACATATAAAGAAACAAAAGAAATCTTAAACTCTTCAGATAAAGGGAAAAAAAGGAATACTTACTCATATTTTTTATTATACCAAAAACTGTCAAAGCATTATAATAAAAGAAATCAATATCTCTTATAAACAAAAAAATCTTTAAAATCTTAGAAAATTGAATCCAACAATATATAAAAAGGTAAAATGTCATGCTCTGTCAAATTGATGGATATAATAATACAAAAATTTCACATTAATCATTATGCAACATTAACCTTTCTAAGTTAATAGAATAAAAAAGAAAAAAGCCTATTATTGTCTCGATAGAAGCAGTAAAAGCATGTTACAAAACTCACTTGGGATAAAAATTTTTAGCAAATTAAAAATAAAAAGAACTTCCTCCATTTAATAAAAGGGATCTGTGGATATATTGAATGTTTTTCCCTAAGACTGGGAAAAAGCAACAATGATCATTCTTAACTATCTCATGCAGTATTATCTTGGATATTCCAGTCTGTATAATAAGGCAAGGTAAGGGGTAAAGATTAGAAATATATTTTCTATATGTTCTTTCATATAAAAATATTAAATATGGTCACGAAATTATGAAAATTAACAAGCAAATTTGATGTTATAATATACATAAATGAATAAACAATTGGCAAATAAGGCTCTTATAATAGCATCAAATATCAAATATCAGATTCTTAACAAACAACAAAATATGGGCAAAACCTCCATAATGAAAACTATAAAATATTGCTGAGAGACTTTAAAGACCACTTAAAAAGTAGAGAGATACACCATATTTGTCAATTAGAAGATGCTGTTAAGATATCAATTATTTTCAAATTGACCTATGCAATTCCAGTCAAAATCCAAGTAGGCATCTTAAAGAATAATGGGAGCGAATGAAAAAATAAATTGCTCTGTATAAGTAGAAATCTGCTTAAGAGAAAAGAGCAGCAAGAAACCAATGAAAAATGACAACTGACACTACGTCTTGTTTTCCATGATACAATAGAGGTGATGGGGTCTAAGGTAAACTGAAGAGCAGACCTGTCTCAGAAGGGTCACACCTACTGACTTAGTGTTACTTGATATGTGGAAATGGTAGTAGCCAGTATTATGAGTTTCTGAATTTTCAAAGGAAGCTAGAAATTATTTAAGTGAAAGTTTCTAATTTTAATTTTCAGAATAACTCAACCCACTTTTTTCTCACCATGAGAATGGGAAAGATTAGATGTCTGAGAATCTGAAGTTCATATTCCATCATTATGTGTTCCAGTATAGACTTTAAGAGATGTTGGTTCTGCAAAGAAAATAGTCATTGGGGGATAGAGTTGAGTTGGAATGTAAAGATCTAAGCTCATAATTTTCAGTATTTATTTAATACTTTCTATATGACAGGCAGTAAATTTAGGAACTATTTGTATTTTAGAAAAGAAAACTGAGTCTTCAAAAAGTAGCACATATGGGGAGGAGCTGGCGTTTAAACTCAAATTCGCTTGATTTTTGAGCATAAACTGTCAGCCACAAAACCGTTTCTTCCCCATACTTAGTAGGTATCTAGAAAAAGTCCAAGTTAAGGAAGCAGCACAAGTATGGGGTGGAAGTTAGAACTCAGCACAAAGCATACCTCTCATCTTATTTGTGTCGTTTCCTCCCAATTGCCACTAACGAGAAGAGCGCAGCTTTGTATTATCATGTCAGGACCTAGACAATCAGCACGGTTACTCTTCACATTGAGAACATCCTCCAGGAATGTCATTCACATGTAAAATTAGGATAATAATACTTGCATTACTTAAATCACAGAGTTATTGTGAGTAGTTAAGGAAACCATGCCCACAAGCTGCTTAGCACAGGGTCTAAAACATAGTGAATTTTCAATACATGTTACTTATTGCACCAACTGCCACCCAGTCACATAGAATAGATGTTCAATAAACACTGTGCAAAAGCAACAAGGGAATTAGACAAAATGAGAACATGCAAACACACATCCTTTAAAGCCAAAGTTACACTTACAAATCAAACTCATTGCATATTTTCTTCTCAAAACTACCTTTCCTGGGACAGAGAGACTATATGGTACACTGGCAGGAAACAGAGAGACTATATGGTCCATTGGCAGGAAACCTGGCATGGCTCTGACTCCTGCTTTGTTAAAGAATGGAAACCTTAAGCTTTAGTTGTGCTGAATCTGTGAGATGTGCCACCTCTGGATGCACAAACACAAAACACAACCACATTATGCAGTGTGGAAATTAAGTATGATACGCTATATCAGTTCTAGGCACATTAGCAGATATTGAAAATGGTTTCACAGTTAGACATTTTCAATGGATGATAAACAGGGTTAATGGATTGTGACTGAAATACTCCTGCCCTCTTAAATCTTCCGGGAAGTTTTAAAACTGGTAAATACATACTCTTCATGATGGCTTGCTAAAGTCTCCTCTGATTCAATTTCAATCTGCTTAGGACTCTGCAAAATGCAAAAACCTGCTTGCAGAAACATCCAAACCTTGGCACTTAAAAAAAAAATTGAAAATTACGCTTTAAATCATTAAGCTTTCTAGCATTTTTTGAAGTCCTATACATTAGCATTGGCCTGGTGTTAATCTTTTAAGAATAGAATCCAAGCAGAGTATTTTGTTTGCCTGTTTATCTCTGGAAGTTTCGGAACGCTCAGGTATGTTCCTTGGATTGATTTGTATAATAATCCACATTATGTGGAAAGCCAAAGAGAGATTTTGAGCCACAGATCTTGTCATCTTGTAGGATGCAAGGTCCCCCACTTTAAGATACTTAGCCACGAGTGAACCAAGCTCACTTGAGTCAAAGGAGGAACAGGACAGACAGCGCTGTCACACCGTGTGAAGTTACCTATCATTGTTTCCTTAGTGTAGCTACAAAGGCTCACAAATATATTCCATTAAGAGCATTATGATCCAGTTATTTTTGCCAAAGTATTCAGTAGTTATCTGCTGTGTTGCCCTCTAGTGATAAGAAATCATCAATGGCAAGAAACCGGTGGCAGTGGCATCTCAGCAGGATAGATCAAAAACCAGGAATGAAGGAGAAATCAGAGGCAGCTGCAGTTTGCCATGGAGCTGGTGAGCCCAGGATGGAAGAGTTGTGTGGAAAGAACAGTGAAGCATGAGAAATATTAAGACACGAAGGAGAATTCAAACTGAGACTAGATGGGTGTGTCTTACTTCCAGAAACTTTCTAAAGCGTATTACCTTTGCGGCAAAAGGGGAAGAAAGCCATTGTCTTTTAACCCATATCCTGGGGATTACAGAAGTTTTTCTACTGGAAGACCAACATAGCTGTGCTGTACAGAGGATGCTTTAATTTATGTGGAAACTCTGGGTTCCAGCCACTTTCCAGCTAGATGGGTTTTTTGTTTCTGTTTTTTAACTTTTTTATTTGGTCTTGAGATTTTAATTTTATCTTTTGAAAAGGGGAATATTCATATCTGCCTCACAAGTCTTCTTTTTTATATTCAGTGAAATATAAATATTTTATAAACTTCAGTTCTATACAAAAGTCAATCATTTACACTAACACAATCATTAATTTCTCATTAGGAGATAACCCAACAAGACAGAGTTTCTCCTTCAAAGGAGCTCAAGTCCAGGGACCTTAAACTAACATGAGTCCCGATTCCTGGTGGATGGACTGGAGAAGCAAGTTTTCCTAAGTCATGCTTTCATCTTATTTCAGTGTAGCCTCCACAGCATCCATAATAGTAAATTAATTAAAATCAATATTTCTAAAATTATTTGCTAACAGTAATGGTGAATAAAATATTGTTTTTTTCCCTTAGGAATATTCTCAAAAGATTTAAGAGAATTAGAAGAAATGAGTTCTGGGGACCAAGCATTACACAGATCAGAAGTGGTTCCACTTTTTTATTTTTATTTTTTTTGTTCAAAAACCCTTAACATCTCTGCCAACCTGGGGAACAGATAAAGAATTACCAGTGCTTTGTTTAACCTAGTCTTGACTACAAAACAAAACAGAAAATTACTATCTATTCTTATTGGCAAGATCATTTTAATACCCTTCCTTCAAAGTTGGAAGGACATAATCCAGTGTTTGCATTTTTTAAAATAGCATCAAGAAAAGTATACTTAAAGAAAAGTTAAACACTGCCAAGGCTGGTGTTGCACACCTGCACTTGAAAATAGTTTACATAAATGGTTCTGGGTACATCAGTCTTCTAAGACATCTCCCAAACCCAATTACTTCTTGCTTTCTTCTCTCCTATAAGTGGCTACATCATCTCAGAAGCAATAAGGACAGATGAGACTATAAAATTTATATTCTTAGAAGCTTGTAACCCTTGTTATGGCACTTCCTGGAATAGCTGATTTCTCACTGCACCGGGCATTTGACAGCCACACTTTCTCCCATGCATGTCTTTCATCACATAGAAAGCAAACCACTCAGGATAATGGAATAAAGTGCCACATTAGGATCTGTAAGCATATGTGTATTTATTCATAACAATCTTGAAAATAATTTAAGGCATTTAAATCAATTGCACATGTATTCACCATATAATTTAATTAGCGATTATAGAAGGTACCGTAATAGCCTCTATTACACTGTTTCTATTACAAATAATTACAAACAAAGAAATACTTGCACCATTAGGAATGGTATTCTCTTTGTAGACTGTAAGAGGGCAATTTGTTTAAAAGTTTCTCTGATGTCATATGTGCAATAGCTATTTGTCATTTCAGCGAAATGCTGTAGGTATATCTCTGTTAAAGGAAACACTGTCACTGTAGTGCTTCACATTATATAAATATACATAATGAAGCCAATAGAGTTAGGTGATCACTGTCTACTTAAATGGTCTGATTTTAAAATCAAATGGAATTTTGGGGAAAAGGCAGGGGAAATATTAACCTCGATTTTTTATATTTACTGTAATAATATCCACCACCATTTAGTATATACCCATTTATTCCTGGTTAGGATACTAGATTTAACATATTTGATGCCTCTAGTTCTTACAAATAACTCTAATTCTTACAAGTAATCTCAATGTTACTTATGAGGAAAGTAAAACTCAGGCAGTACTTTATGTAAATTGTACAGGGTCAAGTTAGATGCATCATAATGTAAAGTTGTATAAAAATGTCGATATTATTTCCACTATAGCACATCACTAAGGCATAGTACTTTAGTGTAAATAATAAGTGAAAAATCCACTGTGGCCTGCTTTTGCATTTCCTTTTAACAAGAGCCAAAAGAGGCTAAATTATACACTGCTAGGTGCAGATGATCCCATGAACAGTTATATAAATTCAGACCTATTCACTGTTTCTAAATTTAATTGCAAATATTTTTGACTACCTTAGTGAAAGCAAACAAAAAACAAATTCCCGTCTCAACAATGTTCATAAGAAAAAATGAAAGATATTTTTTTCTTCTTCCACAGTCAGAGACCAAACATAATCAAAAGACCTTCTGAATACTTAAAATATAAGATCAAAGGAAGAACCTCATTCATGCAAACTAACACTGAACTTGATTGAGACAGTCAGCATATGACCTTAGTTACTTTCTCTTTCCTCTTTCAAATATTTTTTATGGAGCTCCCAAAAGTATAGCAGGCTTACCTCCTAAACCATTTCTTTGGAAAAAGCACAAATTCATCTGGTAAACAACAGGCGAGTTTTTCAAATTGATACTTCAGTACCATTAAAGGTAGTCCACTTTTTTTTTTTCATAATTTTATCTTTTACTTTAGATTCGAGGAGTGCCTGTGCAGGTTTGTTACCTGTTATCTGGGTATATTGCATGATGCTGGGGTTTGTGATATGAATAATCCCTTCATCCAGATAGTTGGCATAGTTCCCAACAGTTTTTCAACCTCTTCTCCCCTCCCTTCCTTCCCCTTCGATTAGTCCCCAGTTGCCATCTTTATGTCTATGAGTATCCAATATTTAGCAATGTTCTATTGTAGCTATCTTTATGAGTAACCAGTGTTTAGCTCCTACTTGTAAGTGAGAGTATACGGTATTTGGTTTTCTGTTCCTGTGTTAATTTGCTTAGGATAATGGTCTTCAGTTGCATCCATGTTGCTGCAAAGGGTGTGATTTCATTCTTTTTTATGACTGTGTAGTATTCCATGGAGTACAGTCAACTCAAATTGTTAATTAATAGAAAATTACATCTCTAAACAAATTCTAAGAGTGACTGCTTTATTTGGAGCTTGCATATTTCTATGACTCTGAAACTATTGTTTATGTTGTTGGAAAGGGTTGCATGTCTCATATATTTCATTGTGAATATATGTTCCTCAGGAATAGGACTTTACCTGAGACTTTATCATTGTAAGAAAGATACTATCTGAATGGATGAGTATTTTTTATCAACTGATATAAACGGAATAAAAATATCTGAAAGTTTTGTCATTCGGCTCTAGGGAACCACAATGCATATTAGTATAATAAGAGCTCTGAGAATTCTGCAATAAAAAACATATTTACATTTCTTTAACTGAGCAATTATGGTTTGAAAGCATTACTTCTATTAACATCCTGCAGAACAGTTACAGTGGACACAGAAATGCACTATCCCATACCCCTGTAAGGAAGGACTTCTTGTTCTAGCTATCAGCTCTTTTAGGGTTTGCCTCAGCCACAGAGAGATTTGCCCAAGGGTCTGCCTCTTCGTGGTCAGGAGGGGAGTGGCTCCATATCCAATAGCTTACCGAAGTGCTAGTGTAAATGCCTAGCCATTCTGGCCAAAGGTAAGATAGCTTTGACTGGCTGCATATAATTCCAAGGCTCTCCATGAGATTGAATAAGGTTTTATTGTGCTTGAATGGCAGTTTGGCTTTTCCTCTGCTTAATCCTTCTTCATCTCCCTCCCTTCCATGGGGTTGATCTCAATAAATATCTTAAACACCATGTTCCACTTCAGAACTGTTTCTAGAGAATCCTACATGTGAACTTGTTACCAGGAGTGGTCTGAGAAAGCAAGGAATAAGATGGGATTTTGAAGCCAGGTAATTTACTACGCAGCAGGCAATGGAGACTCTGCTATTGGTGGTAGGGGAAGCACAGAGGGCTTCCAGCATCAGAGGCTAGTGAATTGTTTAAATTCCTTTCAATACTGAACCAGGATGATGTATTGGTGAAGAAGAATGCAATGTCTGGTGTAATTTATCAGGTGTATGAGATAACCAGAGGAAGTAGGAACTATATTGAGATGAGATAGGATGACTATTGATTAGCTTAGCTCCACTGGTATCTACCACCTTCCCCCTAAAAAATAAAGAATGTTATGAATGGCTACCAGGCAAATGAAAGCCAATTTTACAGTCAGATTCCCTGGTAGCTTATAAGGATTCTCTTGTCTTTTGAAGTTGAGATGAGGAAGAGAAAGTTGTGGACAGGACTAACTAGGACTTAAAAGTCACAGTGGCCAATCTGTGACTAATCAGAGGAGGTTAACTGCTCAAACAAGGCACATCTATTACTCCAAGGTCAAGACACTGTCTGGGAAATATGTGGATGACAGATATCATCCTACTCTGTTAATTGGGGCATATGAGCAAGAAGTGGATAGCACTCTGGAGGCCTTAGTAAAACACGTAGTCTTCAGAAAATAGGAGAGGTATCTTAGGAAGATTTGGGGCCCTGCCAAATAGTAACATTTTTAGTCAGCTAGTGTTCAAGAGTATTTTGCAGTATCTCATACAAGTAAAACACAAGTTATTGCACATTATACCTCCATTGTGAAGAAGGAAGGACAACACCTGGAGGCCCCTTCAGGTTCTGGAGGTAACATGTCCTACTACACTCAGGAATGTAGCTAAAACCCAAATACCTGATGGCATGAAAAGCTGCCAGTTTTGAGCAAAACCCAGAGTGGGAAAAGACTGCACATCAGGTCGAGATTGTGCCATTTGGGCTATATGATCAGACTCTAAGGTAATGGAGGCACCAGTGGTGATGTCACGTGCAACTACGGAGACCCAAATAGGAGTCTTCCAGTGAAGACTCCTGGGGTTCTAAAGTGAGGCCAAGTCATCAGCAATATCAATTTTATGTCGACTCCCAGTTTGCTATCTCATCCTGCTAGAAGAGGAATACCTAGCGTTGAGACACTCAATGACCATGCATCTGGATTTCTTATCATGGGCTGAGTTCTTTCAAATCCTTCAAGTCATAAGGTGAGGCAGGCCCGGCATTGCATCATAAGATGGGAGTAGCACTTGATGTATTTGGGATAAAGTATTTTAATCATGAATGGGCACAAGCAAACTGGTAACCCTAATTCCCATGTTGTCACAATGGTGCAACAGAGCTTCTTCCTCAACTCATATATATGGTCATATGAAGAATTATTTAAGGTCAGGTAGGAGAAGAACAAAAAGCCTAACTGTGGTTTGCATATGTGTGAACTTAGTATGTGAGTGTAAGCCAAAACAGACAGCAGCTGCACAGCAGTCTCGCTTAGAAGTGGCCTTGAAGGACAGTGGTAAAGGTAAACATCTTAAGGGCTGGAGTGAGGAAAGTGATTTTCATCTTGTGTAGAAAGAGAAGCGGCTTGAGATTAGCGTATACATAAACTCAGGGAAGGGGTAAAAGGTCTGGCCAGCTGGCTAGGAGCTTAAAAAAAGAAACTTGGAATTTGGGGGACAAGATCTGAGCTAGAGGGATGTGGAAAAACAAATCTAGGAATGAGCATGAAGTGGGATCTCTGTGTTAATACCCACAAAAGAGTACTCAGCAGGGAAGAGGCAATATGCCACTGTGTAGGCAGAATGACTTGACCATTTTTACAAGTCAGCCTCAGTCAGTGCCCACCCCAGGGTTGGCCCAATAAGCATATGAATGGAGTGGTCAGGGTTGGAGAGATTGAGGCTGTTCAGGGGCTTAATAACATGAGCTGCTGTTTACAAAGGTTATTTTGATTTGGTTATTTTGCTGCTGAGTGTCCACCTGCCAGCAACAGAGATGCACACTGAGACTTTGACGTAATGATATTCCTCAGGGAGAGCAACTAGCCACTTGATAGCAACTTGACTATGTTGGAACAGTTCCAACCTGGAAGGACCATGTATTTGTTCTAATAGTAATGGATACATATGTCAGGTATAAGTTTGCTTTTCTGACTGGGGCATAAGTCAGCACCAGTTTTTCAGAAGCTTATATTTGATCTGCCCAAATGAAATCTTAAATACAGCCATGATGTCAGACCACAGGACTCATCTTAAACAAAGTAAATGTTGGAGTGGGCCCATTAGCATGGGATACATTGGTAAATCACATACTATACCATCCAGGAGCTGCTTTACAAATAAATAATTGGAATCATCTGTGAAGGTCGGCAGAGATGCTACCTGAGGGTAAGAGAGATTGAGAATAAATAGCAGAGGGAGGAAAAAGCAGTATGAGCTGTGGATTTGAGTATATACACAGTATCAAGGACTGTTGTTTGCAAAACGAACTTTCATCTTCAAAGATTCATCCAGAAAGAGGGGCCTGCTGGAATGCTAGAGAAGCTGCTTCCTGAAGGAATACGACACGTGTCTGAGCAGCACAAAGGGACGCCACTGTGAGAGATAGATATGTGCTGCCCAGATGCCTTTTCAAGGAAGAAATTTTTGCCCTAGCTATTAACACCTTCAGGGTTTGCCTTGGCCACAGAATTTTGCCTCTTACAAAGGATGAACCTTCCCAAGGCAGCCCGTATGCAATGAATGATGGAAGAGAAAGTACAGTGGCCTGGCTCATGCAGACAAATGCAAGACAGTTCTGATGAGCTGCATTAAACACAAACCTTCCAAAGGGGTAGATTGAAGATTTTTTGGACCTGAATCACAGTTCAGCTTTTCCCTCAGCCCATTCTGCTGCCCCACTTCCTTTCAGAGCGATTGATCCCTAACCTCCAAACTCAGTTCTAAGCATCTGCTTCCAGAAATCTTACCCATGACAAAAACTGGTGTATAAAACACTGAAGTGGGAAAAGTTGTACTAGAAGATTGTAAGAATGAATTGTGTTCTTCTTACTAATCAACCCCTTAAAAATAGTAAGTATCTTAAGATTATTACAGCCATATTTCTATTTAAAGCCCTTTCCTGAATTTTATTTTAATTAGGTACACGTGGATTAAAATAAGTTTAATCTTTTTGAAAGGAAGAAAGAAAACATTGTTTACTTTCAGGCAAGACATTACTAAATCTAGAGGCTAGTGTAAGAATTTTTATGGCAGTATGGGTTGCCATGTTGACTCTAAGTGGCTTAGAATCCTATTGAGGGACAAGAAATATGTGAAAAAATAATCAGAATCACAGTTACAGTACCATAGTCATAAGGCAGTACACGGTCAACTTCTAAATGAGGGGGTAGAGCAAATACGTGCTGTAGGAGCTAGAGCCACAAAGGGAGGACACTGAAAATACTTAAAAAAATAAAAATAAGAAAATAATAATCTCAGACGGAAGTGTTTGGAACCTCTAGAAAAACAGAGAACTTTGAGCTGACTTGGCCCCTCCCTTTCAAATATAACTGCTCCTGCATAAAAGATCAAAATGCTTGAAAATTTATCGGAAAACTGCACATTTGTAAGGCACAGGACAGTATTCTACAGACAACATTTGCTATGTACTGAATTGTGTTCCACCCGGAGTTTATATGTTGGAGCTCTGATCCCCAATGTGCATGAATTTGGAGATAGGGTATTACAGGGTAGCTAAGGTTAAAGGAGGTCATGAGTGTGGGGTCTTATTTGATAGGATAGGCAGCTTTATAAGAGGAAGTGTGAGATATCTCCCTCCTCTTGATGGCACAGAGGAAAAGCCATGTAGGACCTGGCGGGTAGGGGCCTACAGCAAGCCCAGGGAAGAGTCCCCACCAGGAACCAAATTGGCCTCAGCACCTTGGCCTTGGACTTCCCCACGTCCCACAGAATTGTGGGAAAATAAATTTCTGTTGTTAAAGCCACCCATTTTATGATATTTTGTTATGGCAGCCTGAGCTGACTAAGACAGAAGTTGCCCTAAAAGGAGAGGCGGCCTCTTCCCTGTCAGAGTTTATTTTCTGCCAGAAACAGAAAACACTGGCAAGACCCATGTCAAGAAGGGAAATGTTCCAAACGCATGTGTTGTATATGAGTAGGAGAAGAGAAAGATAAAATACACACATATAGCCCACTTTATTTTCGTTTGATATACCAAGTTTATTTGATTATATTTTAATCCTTTAGTTCAGTAAGTACAAAATAAGCACATTGTGTGAGAGACGTAAAGAAAGGAAAATATTCTTTAAGCAGGAACAAGACCCTGCAGAGAATGTATGGTGGTTTGGAGGGTAGAGCTAGTGTAGGGGGAAAATCGATGATATAATCTCTTCATTTAAGTAAGAAAGAGCAATTAAAACGAACAGAAGCCACAGCACCTAAATGCAGAGCTGCATTTACATAGAAACAAGAACATTTCATGTTCAAGAAATGTCAGTTTTCTATAAATATAGAGGTTCAGTCATTACCACCAGAATTATTCATCATACTATGATTCAAAACAAGATGAATATGCTGGGCCAGCATTCGGACTCCTATTCCAAAAAAGGCCTTTAATGCATTTTTCAAAATGTCTTTGTCCATTCAAAAATAGAAGTTTGCTGAATATCAAATAAGGTCAGAAAGAAAATGCACAAATTTCTCACCCAGTTCAAGTGAGTAAGGACTAGTTACCAAAAACATTTGGGGCATTTAACTGACTTGCATAAATTCTCGTTTTTAATTTATTATAATAAATCTAAAATGTGGTAGTGGAAGAATATTAGTATCTGAGCTCTCATTCTAATTTTCTGATTCCCATCCAGGCTTCAACATTTTCTCTTTTTTCTTTCTATAATCTACCTCTCTATGTCATATTCATTCTTCAAGTCCGAACTGAGATTCTCAGTTCTTCCACAAAAGTATTATGATTTGCTTTTAGGAATTTTTAGGGGTTGTGTGTATGTGTGTGTGTGTGTGTGTGTGTTCAAATACCCATGTGCATTCTTGTATCTTGCTCAGGGTTTAGTGTACACTTTAAAATGTAAATCTCACTCCCAATCTTCACTTTCAGGATTCGTTTAATGTATTGTTCCTTTCATTATTTCTTTACTACCATCGCCTTTATTCTCTCAGTCTGGAGCTCCAATTAGACACATTATATTTATCTTGAATATATGATCCGGGATTTCTAAATTTTTCTCTTATATGTTTCATCTCATCTCCATTTGATTCTACTTTTGCTACCAGGTCACCAATTTTGTCTTCGACAGTGATCATTCTAATATGTTAGTTCAGTTATAAACACATATTTATATTTACTTTTCAAACACATCTCATTTTCTATTATTTTGTCATAGCATGCTAAGTTTATATTACCTATAAATTACTTTCTCTGATCTGAGATTCAATAGGATTGTTTCTAAAATCTTCCCCTGGCATCTCAATTATTTTTCTTTCAGGACCAGTCTTGTGTTCTCTTTATTTCATGGTTTTGGCTTTACTCAAATGAGTGGTGGTTCTTGGTGGTGTTTGTTCATACCGACTCTTTTACTGGGTTAATGGAGCCATATGCCATGATGTGTTCCTGAATTTCTTCTACTCTTTTCTTCTATAGATGTCTACCCTGAATGGAAAGGCTTACTTAGGTTCTGAGTGTGTAGTCAGGTTATTTCAACCAACATCCTGTTCTTTAGGCACATGGCATGGAGTTTCCTCAGGTTTAGATCTACTTATTCCAAAGAAGAGATTTATTCTGGTGGTAGAGAAATTTCATATGTTTCTCTCATCAGTAGAGCTGTTTGTGTCTCTCTCGTAAGAATTGGGAGTTATCCCTCAGACTGAGTCTGAGCCCTCCCCTGGTGGTCAACATATTTTCTTCACTTTTTGGATTTTAGCCTGGGGCAAATGGTTTTATGTCCATTGCTCAGC
>NW_022436966.1:23536303-23787644 GCF_009761245.1 Sapajus apella | reverse complement strand
TGTGTGTGTGTGTGTGTGTGTGTGTGTGTGTGTGTGTGTGTGTGTGTAGAGGTCTAATAGCACAATTACTTTAAATATAATTCTTCAATATTAAAAAGTTCTGACGGATTGCTCCAGGGACACTTTTTATATTTTTATGTTTTGTTTCATGTATTTACTTTGAGCTTGGTATTTCTCTGCGTCTGTGATTATCTTCATGATAATTTTCACTTGCTTTTGTGTTATGCTGTGATTTACTGAGTTTCATCAAGTCTGATCCATCTGCTTTTTATGTCAAGACTCTCCTAAATATCTTCAATTTTCTTGTTTTCCATCTGTTATGAACCATGTCTTCATCTCAATCTGATACGAAAGTGTGTATTTTTATAATTTATTTTATTTACTTTATTGACTGGACAAATATAAATGAGAAAATACGTCTTTTTTTCTCCACTAAAATGTTAATATCTAGGTATATGTGAAAAATAGCAAAAAGGAGGCAATTTTTTATTATTTTTATGCAGAATTAGATCTTGGCCATATCTTAAAGCTACATGGAGCCTCAGGTTGTTCATTACTGGCTTAAGATGGTTACACTCCCAGGGGTATTTGCATTTTAATAGGGAACTCTTATAGCACAAGAGCCTTTAAGACCAAAAGAAATTAATCTCTAAAAGTGAAATTTGAGATATTATGACAAAGCTCTTGGGGCAAAAGAGAGTGAGGAATTTTTAAATGGCAGAATTTCTCTCTACTTTCAAATTACATGATGACTACCATAAGACAAGCTTTAGCAGGGAAAAGCAGGAAATCCTATGATCCCCATACTTCCCACAGGAAGTAAAATTTATTTTTAAATAGTCAAAAATATTAAAGAACTGTCAAAAGCACACCAAATTATTTACATATTTTGAAAACCATACACCATGGCTCTTTTAATTTTTATATAGTGTATCACTGTATGAAATGCTACCTTGAACTATTATCTAGTTCATGTAATCTTCTTTCTTCTAAAACTCACCAAAGAGTTTATTCAGATGATTTATATTAAGTGTGCGAGTGTGCAATATTCAATGACACCATGCAATATGAAATGATATTCACACTCATGTAAACTGATACAGTGCTGCATGTGACTTCAGGCATTTTAGAAAATTAATACTAATTAATTTCCCTGAGTTAGGCAAACTTCCAAAGTGCCAAATGCCCAAAAATGAGACTGAATCCATGATTCTAAAACATACGATTAAAACTAGACTTTTCCATTAAGACACAGTGGATCAGATAAATGACATGTTTTAAGTTATTATAGACTCTAGGTTACCCAATACTTTTTCTTTTCTCTTTGATTAAACCATATACAAGAGTAATACATCTTAGGTTGCCTTTTCTCCTTATGTTCTTGTACATTTTACTCCTGAACCTGGCAAATAAGTAGAAATGGTGAAAAACACCCTCTAACCCTAGCACTTATTGTGATTATAGAAGCTAAGTCCTTACTTTCTATTTTGATTGGAGAAATAAGAGAAAACATTGAGTTGGGAAACAGCAAGAAAGAGGGATAAATAACATTTCTGTCCCTAGTCAGAGAAACCTAAAACAGAATTGTGACCCAATGCAACTAGAACAATTGCTCAGTGAGAATATATACATGTTGTTTTGCAAAATGATAAACATTTTTCCTTTTATTTAAGCAACATAATTGTCTTTATTAAAATCCCAGTTAGGAACTGGAGAAAGATGCTTTTTTTCCTCATTATGAAATAAATATAGACTGGAGTATTTAAATATCCTACTCACTAAATGGAAGGAAAACATATTAAAAGTTGTATATCCTCAAGTACTTATAAAGACAAACATTTTGGGTCATCTTAGGCAACCTGTTGTCTGAACTCTCTGAGTCTTAATCATATCACTTTCATATTTATATTAATTAAGCCACAGCAATTACTGATTTTACTCCATCAAGTAGCCATTTTCTTAGAAAAGTCTTCGGTCCATGAATAAATGAAATATTTTTACCATCAAACAATTAAATACAAGATTTTGGGACTATTTTTTCTTTTTAGCTTAGAAGAATTGTCTATCTGGCTTTTTGCTTTTAACTTTAAGAAGCATTATCACAGGCTGCTGTGGAAATAGCAGATGTCACAGATAAGAAGAAACTCTTTAAGTCATGTGTCACAGAAAGAGCAGGTGCGCCCTCAAGGAAAAAAAAATCTTGTTTTCATGCAATTATCTCTTTTAATGAAAATAAATGAAGGAGAAAAACTCACAAGACCATATCAACATCACCATCTTCTCTCTTTCTTCCCCTCCCAATCATTTTCCCTGAAAATAAAGCAGCTCTTTAACCTCTTCAATTCTTGAATCATCTACTAAGTAAGCACTCACCAGGATAAGTACTGAAATCTGAAAAGAATCCTACTGATTGAGTTTCAAAAGCAGCCATTCAACCTTATAAGAGTAACTTCTTTTTAATTAAGAACTGAACAGTAGGTAGATTACAAGAGGCTGGTAGAACAGATAAAAGAAGGCATTAGAAATGCAAAGAGAATCTTAGATAATAGATGTGAGAAAGCATTCTAAATATACTGGCCTTAAATGCATTTTATGCTATAATTCAAGAGATCAGATGAGGAGAAAATTAGAACATTATAGTCTAGAATAAGAAATTAAGATACTTAGATCAGAGAAGAGGCTGAAGTATTTCATAACTGTACTCTTACTCTTTGACAGAAAAAAGAACAATGGGAAAATCTAAGTGGTTTGAAGAAAAGTGTAAAAACAGTAGAATCCCTGGAAACCAGTTGACTGATACTGAGAAATTTAAGTGTCATAACTCAATAAGCCTAATCTGTGAGTGGTGTGAGTTGTAAAGTGTTGAGGATTAAACTCTCCATTTGTGCTGTGCATGTTAAATAATCCCAGCTTTCCTCATTTCTTCTCCCATCAAGAATTCTTTCTCTTTTTCTACAGTACTTATTTATATTGTAACATTCTTCATCTTCTAACTTTTCTCTTAATACTCATCCTTCTTTTTTCAGTCAATGGTATCAAAAGAAAAGAGAGGGACGATTAAAAGGAGTCAGTTTGTCACCCACTGGATGCTTCCAGTAGGTGTTTTAAACAAAATACACTTCAGGCTGGACCTGAAGAGTAGCATGTATGTTTTTAAAAATATAAACATGTAAGTTTTAAATTCTTGTGTATTATGCAAGTCAGAAAAAAAGAAAGGATGTCTAGAGTGGTTAGGAAACACCAATGGAAGAAGATGGACTGAAACTTGTTTTGAAAGGTAGAGAAGACAAGTGGTAAGCAGAGGGACAGGAGAGTAAATCAAGGAAGTTGAAGATCAAAGGCATAATGATAGGAGTATGAGGTATTCTTCGAAGGAGGCCTAGGCTGAACTTCCAGAAATGTAAATCAGATCATGACCCTCCTTTGCTTAAAAATCTTCAATCATTTCTCATTGTAAATAGAATAGAATAAAAATCACTTATATGACCCTCAAGACCCTATATGATCTAGTTGATGTAGTTCCTACCCAGTGCTGAGGTATCATCTATTATTTTCTTTCTTGTTCATTCCAGTGTAGCCATTGGCCTTGTTTGTTTAAATTATTGATTTGTTTAATTGATACATTGTAATTGTACATATTTATGGAATATGTTTGACATTTCTGATGTTTCAATAAGTATCTGTATTGTATCATAACCTACCAGGGAGGTTTTTGTATTCATCACCTCATGCATTTATTATTTCTTTGTGGTGAGAAGCTTCAAAAACTTCTCTTCTAGCTATTTTTTAATATACAATATTTTTACTTTTAGCCATAGCAACCCTACTGTGAAGCAGAACATTAGAATTTATTCCTCCAATCCAATTATAACTTTGTAGCTGTTGAACCATCTCTCCCTGTCTTTCTCTCTTCCCTCTCTTCCCCAGTTCTGGTAACCACTGTTTTACTCTGTTTCTATTATATCAACTTTTTCTTTTTTCTTCTTCTCTAGATTCTACATATAAGTGAGATTATACAGTATTTGTCTTTCCATGTCTGGCTTTTTTCATTTAACATGATGTCTCCAAATCCATCCACATTGTCACAAATGACAGAATTTCATTCTTTTATGGCTAAACAGTATTCTACTGTGTATATATACCACATTTTCTCTATCCATTCATCCACTGATAGACACTTAGGTTGATTCCATATTTTGGCTATGGTGAATAGTATTGCAATACACACAGAATGGATCAATGTGCAGATATCTCTTTGACATAATGATTTTGTTTCCTTTGGATATATATCCAGTAAAGTGGGATTGTTGAATCATATGGTAGTTCTATTTTTAATTTTTTGAGAAGTCTCTATACTATTTTATGTAACAGCTGTACTAGTTTACATTACAATCCTGTCAAAAGTGTGTAAGTTTTCCCTTTTCCCCATATACTTGCCAATAATTATATTATTTTGTCTTTTTGATAATGGCCATTCTAACTAGAATGAAGTAATAACTCATCATGATTTTTATTTGCATTTCACTGATGATTAATTATGTTGAGAAATGTTCATATACTGTACCTGTCAGCCAGTTGCATGTCTTTTGATAAGTGTCTGGTAAGATTTTTTGCCCATTTTCCAATCAGGTTATTTTTTTCTGGAGTTGTTTAACTGCCATATATATTTTGGATATTAACTGCCAGCTGTATAG
This sequence comes from Sapajus apella, assembly GCF_009761245.1. Taxonomy (NCBI): domain Eukaryota; kingdom Metazoa; phylum Chordata; class Mammalia; order Primates; family Cebidae; genus Sapajus; species Sapajus apella. Next base: position 23,782,950 of record NW_022436966.1, on the reverse strand, counting down.
TTTTCAAATATTTTCTCCCATTCTGCAAGTTGTCTCTTCACCCTGTTGATAGTTTCCCTTACAGTTCAAAAGTTTTTAGTTTGATGTAATTTCATTCATCTGTTTTTGCCCTTGTTGCCTCTGGTTTTGAGGTCTTATTTTGAAAAATCCTTCCCAGTCCAATATTGTAAATAATTTTCCCTATTTTATTATAGTAGTTTATAGTTTAAAGTTTTACATTTAACTCTTTAATCATCTTGAGTTGATTTCTGTATATGGTCAGAGTTAGGGGTCTAATCTCATCTTTCTGCATGTGGATATATAATTTTCTCAGCATCAATTATGAAAGAGACTGTTTTTTTCCTTAATGTGTGTTCCTGACAGGTCTGTTGAAAATCAATTGGCTAACTGAGCTTCATAAGTGAAATAGAAATAAAATCCTTTTTAGACAAGCAAATGCTGAAAGAACTTATTACTGCGAGAGCTGCCTTATAAGAGCTCCTAAAAGGAACAATAAATATGGAAAGGAAGACCATGAAACACTTACGTATGCAGACCAATGACACTATAAAGCAACCATACAAACAAGTCTGCATAATAACCAGGTAACATCAAATGGCAGAATCAAATCCACGCATACCAATGCTAACCTTTAATGTAAACAAGCTAAATGTCCCCCAATTAAAAGGAACATAGCGGCAAGCTGGAAAAAGAAGCAAGACCAAATGATATGCCATCTTCAAGATATCCGTCTCATATGCAATGACATCCAAGGCTGAAATTAAAGGGATGGAGAAAGATCTACTAAGCAAATGGAAATCAGAAAAAAGCAAGGGTTGCAATCTTAATTACAGACAAAACAAACTTCAAACCAACAAAGATAAAAAAGACAAAGAAGGCATTACATAATGGTAAAGGGTTCAATTCAACAAGAAGAGCTAACTATGCTAAATATCTATGTACCCAACAGAGAAGCACTCAGATTCATAAAGCAAGTTCATAGAGACCTATGCAGAAATTTAGATTACTATAGAATAATAGTGGAAAATTTCAACACTCCACTCACAGTATTAGACAGATGACTGAGGTGGAAACTTAATAGATATTCAGGACCTGAACTCAACACTTGACAAAATAGACCTAATAAACATCTACAGAAACCTCCATCCTAAAACAACAGAATATACATTCTTCTCATCATGACATGGCACATACTCTAAAATAGACCACACAACTGGACATAAAACAATTCTCAGCTAATTCAAAATCAAAAACAAAAAAACACAAAATCATACCAACCACACTCTTGGACCACAACAGAATAAAAATGAATTCAACACCAAGAAATTCTCTCAAAGCCACACATTTACATGGAATTTAAACAACCTGTTCCTGAATGACTTTTGGACATATAATGAAATTAAGGAGAAAATAAAGAAATTCTTTGAAACTAATTAGAATGAAATTACAACATACCAGAATCTAAAGCAGTGTTAAGAGGGAAATTTATAGCACTAGATACCCACATCAAAAAGTTAGAAATATCTCAAATTAATAACCTAACATCACAACTAGAAAAACTAGACAAGGAAGAGCAAACCAATCTCAGAGCCAGCAGAAGACAAGAAATAACCAAAATCAGAGCTAAACTGAAGGAGATTGAGACATGAAAAACCATTCAAAAGATCAATGAATCCAGGAGTTTTTCTTTGAAAAAGCAAGTAAGATAGATCACTAGTTGGACGAAATAGACAAGAGAGAAGATCTAAACAAACACAGTTAGAAATGAAAAATGGGACATTACCACAGAAATACAAATAATAAATACTACTATGGATACCTCTATACACATGAACTAGACAAACCAGAATAAATAAATTCCTGGAAATATGCACCTTCCCAAGACTGTATCAGGAAAAAATTGAATCCCTGAACAGACCAACAACAAATTTTGAAATCGAGGCAGTGATAAATAGCCTACCAACAAGAAAAAGCCCAGGAACAGATGGATTCATAGCAAAATTCAACCAAATGTAGAGTAAAGAGCTGGTACCTTTCCTCCTGAAACTATCCCACAAAATTGAGAGGGAAGAATTCCTTCCCAATTCATTCTGAGGCCAGCATTATACTATTACCAAAACCTGGCTTAGACACAACAAAAAAAGAAGACTCCAGGCCAATATCTTGATGAACAGGGATGCAAAAATACTTGACAAAACATGAGGAAACTGCATCCAACAGCACATCGAAAAGCTAATCCACCATGATCAAGTAGCCCTTATCTCTTGAGATGCAAGGTGGGTTCAACACACGTAAATCAATAAATATGATTTATCCCATAAACATAACGAAAGACAAAAACCACATGATTACCACAATACATGCAGAAATAGCTTTTGATAAAATACAACATTCTTTCATGTTAAAACCCCTCAATAAACTAGTTACTGAAGGAACATACTTCAAAATAATAAGAGCCATCTATGAGAAACCCATAGCCAACATTATGCTGAATAAACAAAAGCTGGAAGAATTCCCTTTGAAAACCAGCACAAGACAAGGATGTTCTTTCTCACCACTGCTATTCAATACAGTATTAGAAGTCCTAGTCAGAGTGATCAGGCAAGAGAAACAAATAAAGGGCATCCAAATAGGAAGAGAGGAAATCAGACTATTCCTGTTTGCCTATGACATAATCCAATATCTCAAAAACCCTATAGTCTCACCCTAAATCTCCTTCAGCTAATAACTTCAGCAAAGTTTCAGGGTACAAAATCAATGTACAAAAATTAGTAGAATTTCTATAAACCAACAACATCTAAGCTCAGAGACAAATCAGGAATGCAATCCCATTCAGAATTGCCACAAGATGAATAAAATACCTAGGAATACAGCTAATCAGGGAAGTGAAAGATCTTTACCACAAGAATTACAAAACAATGCTCAAGGAAATCAGAGGTGGCACAAACAAATAGAAAAACATTCCATGTTGATGGATAGGAACAATCAATATTGTTAAAATGGCCATACCATTCAATGCTAATCATATCAAACTACCAATGACATTCTTGACAGAACTGGAAATATCTATTTTAAAATTAATATGGAACCAAAACAGAGCCTGAATAGCCAAGTTAATCCTAAGCAAAAAGAACAAAGCTGGAGGTATTACAACACCCGACTTCAAACTATACTACAGGGTGACGGTAGCCAAAACAGCATGGTACTGGTATAAAAACAGATACATAGACCAATGGAACAGAATAGACGGCACAGAAATAATGCCACATACCTACAATCATCTGATCTTCAACAAAACTGACAGAAACATGCAATGGAGAAAGGATTCACTATTCAGTAAATGGTGCTGGGATAAATGGCTAGCCATAAACAGAAGATTGAAACTGGACCCCTTCCTTACATTATATACAAACGTCAACTCAAGATGGATTAAAGACCTAAATGCAAAACATGAAACTATAAAAACCTTGGGAAGATGACAAAAGCAATTGCAACAAATGCAAAAATTAACAAATGGAATCTAATTAAACTAAATAGCTCTGCACAGCAAAAGAAACTATCAACAGAGGAGACAACCTATGGAATGGGAGAAAATACTTGCAAATTATGTATCTGATAAAAGTCTAATATCCCTATAAGGAACCTAAACACACTGATAAGAAAAAAAAAAAACCTCATTTGAAAGTGGGCAAAGTACATGAACAGACATTTTTTTCAAAAGAAGACATACATGCAGCCAACAATTGTATGAAAAAAAAAAAGAAATGCAAATCAAATCAAAATGAGTTACCACTTATTATGGCTATTATAAAAAAGTTAAAGACAAAATGCTTGCAAGGTTGTGGAGAAAATGGAATACTTATACAGTCAGTAGGAGTGTAAATTAGTTCAACCATTGTGGACAGCAGTGTAGTGGTTCCTCAAAGACCTAAAAACTGAAGTACTATTTAACCCAGGAATCTCAGTACTGAGTGTATACCCAAAGGAGTATAAAATCATTCTATCATAAAGACACATGCACACATATGTTCATTACAGCACTAATTACAATAGCAAAGATGTGGAAATCAACCTAAATGCCCATCAATGGTAGGCTGGATAAAGAAAATGGGCTACATATACACCATGGAATACTATGAATCAAAAAAAAAAAAAAAGATCATGTCCTTTGAACATGGATGGAGCTGGAGGTCATTATCTTTAGCGAACTAAGGCAGGAAGAGAAAATCAAATATCATATGTCCTCACTTATAAATGGGAGCTAAATAATGAGAACCAATGGGTACAAAGAAGGCAACAACAGACATTGGGGCCTACTTGAGGGAGGAGAGTAGGAAGAAGCAGAGGATCAGCAAAAATAACTATTCTGTACTATGTTTAGCATACAGGTGACAAAATAATCTGTACAACAAACCCCCATGACACAAGTTTACCTATATAATAGACCTGCACATGTACCACTGAAAGTATAATACAAATTAAAAAAAAATCATTTGGCTGTAGGTACATGAATTTATTTCTGGGCTTTTAATTTTCTTTCATTGGTTTATGTGTTTGTTTTATGCCAGTACCATACTGTTTTGTTTACTATAACTTTGTTATATATTTTGAAGTATCATGATGCTCTGAGCTTTGTTCCTTTTGTCTAGGATTGTTTTGGCTATTTCAGGGTCTTTTGTGGTTCTATACAAATGTTAGGACTTCTTTTTTTTCTATTTCTGTAAAGAATATTATTGAATGATTTGATAGGGATTGCATTAAACTATATATTGCATTGGGTAGTGTGGCCATTTTTACAATAATAATTTTACAGTCCATGAATACAGAATATTTGTGTCCTCTTCCATTTCTTTTATTAAAGTTTTAAATGTAGAGATATTTTTCCTCCTTGGTTAAGTTTATTTCCAGTTATCTTATTTCTTTGTAGCTATTAGAAACATAATTTTTTGATTTCTCTTTGAGGTAGTTTGTAATTGGTATATAGAAACGTTGCTGATTTGTGTATATTGATTATGTATTCTGCAACTTTCTTGAATTTGCTTGTTACTTTGAACAGTTCTTTGGTGAAAGTTTTAGAGTTTCCTATATATAAAATCATGTCATCTGCAAATGGACAGTCTGACACCCTCCTTTCCAATTTGGATGCCTTTTCTTTCTTTCTTTTGCCTAATTGCTCTGGATAGGACTTCCAGTACTCTGTTGAATAAAAATGATGAGAGTGAGCATCCTTGCCTTGTCTCTGATCTTAGAGGAAAAACTTTCAGATTTCGCATTCAGTATGCTGCTACCTATAGAATTGTTATTAGAATTGTTATATATAGCCTTTATTGTGTTAAGGTATATACCTTCTATGCCTATTTTAATGAGAGTTTTTATTATAAGTAATGTTGAACTTTGTCAAATACTTTTCCTGCAGCTATTGAAATGATGATATATGGCTTTTGTCTTCCTGTTAATGTGGTATATTACATTTATTGGTTTCCATATGTTAAATCATACTTGCATCCCTGTGAATGAAATTCACTTGATTATATAAATCTTTTAAATATGCTATTGAATTCATTTTGTATTATTTTTAGACATTTTGCATGTATGTTCATCTGAAATACTGGCCTGTAGTTTTTTTTTTTTTTAAGATTGTGTCATTGTCCTTTTGTCCAGTTTTAGAGTTGAGGTAATGCTGGACTCATAAAATGAGTTTGGAAGTATTCTCTTCTCTTTAGTTTTCTAGAATACTTTGAGAATAACTGGTTTTAGTTCTTTAAGGGTTTGTTAAACTTCAGCAGTTAATCCATTAGGCCCTGGGATTTTCTTTGATGGAAGACTTTTTCATACTGATTCAATTTCCTTACTCATTATTGGTCTGTTCATATTTTCCACTTCTTCATAATTTTAAGGTTGTATGTGTCCAACAATTTGTCCCTTTCTTCTGTTACCAAATTTGATGGCAGACAGTTGTTTATAACAGTCTCACAATTCTTTGTATTGTTTTGTATTTTAATGTAATGTCTCCTTTTACATCTCTGATTTCATTTATTTGAGTCTTCTCTCTGATCTTTAATTTTCTGGGCAAAGCCAAGTTGTTTCCACTTTAAGGTTATATATTAGACTTTTCCTCTTACTGGAATGTTCTTCCTTCCACCCATCTTTGCATGCCTGGCTTCTTAACATCCGTCAAGTCTCATTCCAAATATTACCTCCTAGGCAAGCCTTCTTCCACCATTTCTGCCAGTTTCACTCTATCCCATTAATTTTACTTTCTTCTTAGCAGTTATTATGCTTAAAATTTAGCAGCTTGTATCATAGTGTTTAAAAGTGTCTCCTTCATTACTCCAAATTCAGGTAGAAGATGGGCAGGAGAGAACAGATCTTTTTTTAAAATCTTGCCCAGTGTTGTATCTCTAGCCTCTAGCCTAGGTTCTAGCTTGGTGCCACAGTCTGTGAACTGTTTGTTACCACTTTGCCAAAAGATAAACCAACACAGAGCTTTCTACTAAGAAAAAAAAGTCAGCTAAACCAAACAATGTTCCTACTGACTTATTTGGTTTATATTTGGACACAAACTTCCTTTCTGCCCATGGACCTCTAACAGTTTCTGGACTGCTATTTTCTACCGACTACACCTTGAGTAGGTAGCACTGACCTAGTTTCTAAGAGGGGCTGGAAGATTTCATTCCAGCAAAAGCTAAAAGGTAACAAAATGTGAGAGGTTTAATAAAATACTTTATAGTTTTAGTAGATTGTTTATATTTCAGGTATTATAATCAGTTACAATTTCTTAGTAAAAAGAATTGCTTGTACTTAGCTTGTGAGAAGTAGGGTGGTGTCATCAGAGAAGTCTATTAATAGCTATTAGAGCCAGGTAAGAATAGAGCATGAGCAGAAAGGCCAACCCACTGAAGCAGCAGATAAAGCTTAATACCCGAAGTCCTGTTAGAAGGTAGGACAGACATGGGAATGTTCTAATGACAGCTAAGGAGAGCATTATTTCCTCTTCCCACAGAGATCAGCGTACAGTACACCAAGTAGAAAAAGAACTCTAAACTCAAAGAGGTTAATGGGCTTGAAAAACACCTTTCTATACCTACATAATATCAAAGGCGGTGAAGATTTCCATAAAGGAAAATAAAAAGTTTAAGATTCCAATAAATCACTAAAATTCAATTGCAATAACTTGCATTTATGGGGTAGTGCCTATGTACTAAGTACTGTGGCATATCCATTATATCAATGAATGTCCTCAGCCATTCTTTAGGGCAGAAATATATGTTATTCACTTTAATTGAGGCTTAAATGTGTAGCAAATAGCAGAACCAGTATTTAAACAAAAGGAGTCTTAAATGAGAGTCTATGCTCCTAAAATCTATGCATACAGACTTCCTATGTAAGAAGCTTAACCCCAAATAGTCACAGTAAAAAAAAAAAAAAAGTTAGAGAAGGCATCAAGAAAAAGATTCTAAATACCAGGTCATGGGTGAGATATGAGATTGAATGCAGGGTGATAAGTGCTGAAAAACAGCTGTTTACCAGAAGACCCACGAAGCCTAAATGTCTATAATTAGGGATTATTTCCTTTGGATCTTGAAAGCTTTTCCTATTACCAAGATCTTGTAATAACAAGGAAGAAATAAAAAGTTCTGAAACTTGCCTCCTACTGTATCAGAATCTCTGATTTTGTGAATCTGCATTTTTTAAAAGCTCCCCATGTGATTCTGATGAACAGAGAAGTTTGGAAACCATTGCCTCCAGCTAATCCTTCATGAAAAAATGGTTGGAAGTTTGCTCAGTGACAGATTGGTGGTGTTTGGACAGTGAGAAAAAGGTAGGAAAAAAGAAAGCATTAAATAGAAACAACATAATTTTTCCTTGCCAAGAAGACTTTTTTTTTTTTAACACTTTCTTTCAGGGCACTGAGGGACTTGCAGTAGGCTGACCCAATGTACTAAATAGAAGAATAATTGCATATTTGACAGGTCCTACTTTGTCTCTTGGAGGAACAGGTGTCTTGGGGATAGAAAACTCAAATGAATACAATATCATCCTGTGGACAGACAGCTGGAAGACAACAGTAAGTGTCCCTACACATGGAATAGCATCAGCAATGTCCTGTGCTAGAGAGAATGGACATGGTTTACAAGTAAGTTCTTCATATCAAAATCACATATATTAGGGACTTTTTTTTCTAATGATGAATTGATATTCTGCCTGCTATTTTGGCATGTCACTGTGACTCTTATACAACGGAAAATGGAGCTACATGGCAGGAATCCTTGGAAGATTGTATTAGTCCATTTTCACATTGCTATAAAGAACTACCTGAGACTGGGTAATTTATGAAGAAAAGATGTTTAATTGACTCACAGTTCTGCAGGCTTAACAGGAAGCATGACCAAAAGGTCTCAAGAAACTTACAATCTGGTGGAAGGCAAAGGGGAAGCAAGGACCTTGACCTTCTTTACATAGTGGCAGGGGAGAGACAGTGAAGGTGAACTGCCACACACTTTTAGAGCATCAGAGCTCGCGATAACTCCCCTACTATCATGAGAACAGCATGGTGAAAACTGCGCCCCTGATCCAATCCCCTCCCACAAGGTCCCTCCCCTGACATGTTGGGGTTACAATTCAACAAGAGATTTGGGTGGTGTATTAATCTGTTCTCACATTGCTATAAGGAAATAGCCAAGATTGGATAACTTATATAAAAAAAAAAGTGGTTTAATTGACTCACAGTTATGCATGTCTGGAAAGGACTCAGGAAACAGAATCATGGTGGAAGGCGAAGGCGAAGAAAGGCACCTACTTTATAGGGTGGAAAAATGGAGTAAGGATAAGCAGGAGAAATGCCAGCTACTTATAAAGCCATTAGATCTCACAAGACTCAGTAACTATCAGGAAAACAGCATGGAAGAAACTACCTCCATGATCCAGTTACCTCCACCCTGGGTCCCACCCATAGCACCTAGAGATTATCGGGATTATGGGGATTATAATTTAAGATGAGATTTTGAGTGGGGATACAGCTAAACCATATCAAACATAAATGAATACTGGGAAAATCTCAGAAAGCAAGTAGGTCTCAAATTGAGGCTCAGTTTCATGTTCTTCTCTATGCCCATTTGTGGCCCTGAGTACAGCTGATTTTTTTTTGTTTGTTTGTTTCTGTTTTTGTTTTGAGATAGAATCTCACTTTGTCACCAGGCTGGAGTGCAGTGACACGATCTTGGCTCACTGCAACCTCCGTCTCCTGGGTTCAAGCAGTTCTGCTTTAGCCTCCTGATGGGACTACAGGCACCTGCCACCACGCCCAACTAATTTTTGTATTTTTAGTAGAGACGGAGTTTCACCATATTGGTCAGGCTTGTAGCAGGCTCCTGACCTTGTGATCCACCTGCCTCTGCCTCCTAAAGTGTTGGGATTACAGGCAGGGGCCACTGCATCCAGCCTGAGTACAGCTGATTTTCTATCAACCTATGTCACTTGTCAGGTGTATCTGTTAAAATATGCCATGAGACTCATAATGCCTTATCTAACACTGGCAATATCCATTATATTCAAGTATTGTTTTCAAATTAATTTAACCTAAAAGAGATCAGGAGGAGGAGCAAGACTATTTTAAGAAAGTCCACATTGTAATGAAATATGAATTATTCTTTATCTGTAGCTCTTAATGCAGTACAGAAGATACTAGTTCATTTGTATCATTAGATAAGGATGATGCTGGTAATAACACTTCATATTTGACATAAGTGAATCCTAAATGGAAGTCTTAGAGAAACAGTGAAAATACCTATATTTTCACCGAATTTCAGAGTATTTACACAAAATGTATTGATTACTTAACTCATAAATATAAAAGTAGAAACAAGAGGAAGCTTATGCCAGATGTTTGCCTAGGATTGGCATATATTTATTGGAAGATTGTGAGAGTTATTGAGAGCAAGTCTCGCTATTATCTGTTTAATTTTTTAAAATTGTAAGTATCAGAAAAGTTTACTTGATATAGAAGATTTTAAAATGTCATTATTTGCACAGTACATGCAAGCAAGAAGGTTAAACTGTCAATAGTTTCTAAGAAAGTGTAACATTAGGTTATACAAGGGTACGGGAAACAAAGACATTTTCATTCATTAAATGTGTGCACTATCATGTTGGATGATATTGAATGTATGAAATATGAGATTCATAATATTAGCATTGGTTAAATTCAGATATTTACGTTTGGATACCCACATGAAATCCATGTGCATAGTCTGTGCTTTCAGCAAAATGGTGAGAAAATATATCTAATTTATTTTAAAATAATTGATGTATTTGCTTCATTACAGGTGAGAAAGTAGAGGAAAGTACATGAGAAGAAAGAGTGAGGAAAAATAATATTTGTAAACCTGAAATTGGTTTGAGGTTTGGCACAAGTGCAAGATAGAGTTTAAGATCATTTCTTATTGCATCTAAATAAATCTTCTTAGGCTGGGTGATAATATATAAGGGGATATAATCTATAAAACGTTTTAAATCGGAGGGGGTGCCAAGATGGCCGAGAGAAGCCAGGCCGGAATGCAGCTCCCAGCGAATGAGACACAGAGGGCTAGAGGACTTCACGATTCCAAACGAGGTGCTGGGTTCATTTCTGTGGGACTGATAGGGCTCTGAAAATAGGCCCAGGGAAGGAGCCGCCAGGCGGGGAGAGGGGTGTCCCCACCTGAAACGTGCAGCCGGCTCAGAGTGTTGGGGGACTTAACCGTCTTGGTGCTCTGAATCGGATTCTGTGCTTACCTCATCCCTCCTGCAGCCCATGGTCCACGAGAGCCCTGCCAGACCGTGGGGCGCTGTGGGTAGTTGATGCAAATATGAGGAGCGGCTACTGCCAGGTGGGCGAGACAAGTTGTCACAGGGACCTGGGCGGGAGTTTGGACTAAGGCCAGCGGGATGGACCGTCCCACAGAGGGAGGCAGAGTTGAAAGCAGGGAAACATCATAAGGCCTGGTAGGTCCCACCTCCACAGATCTCAAACTGAAGCCCTCAGGAGAGAGCTTGGCAACAAATATACCAGCTTGACCCCAACCACGAAGATCCAGCTGGGGAAGGAGAGATGCCATTGGGAAGGCGGGGCCAATCTCACCTGCAAACAAACTCCAGGCAAGGACCACCCACTCAGCAACCTGACTGAATCCTAGAAGCCCAGCAATGCCCTCTACGGCCAAAAAAGATACAGCTACAACCTCAACAAAAAGTCCTCTCATAGATGACTCTTGAAATCACCAACTTCAAAGATTAAAAGGAGATAAATCCACAAAGATGGGAAAAAACAGCGCAAAAATGATGAAATCATCAAAGAACAGAACGCTTCTCCTCCCAGGGATCACAACTCCTCACCATCAAGGGGACAAAAAAAGACACAGAATGAATCTGACGAATTGACAGAAGCAGGCTTCAGAAGGTAGGTAATAACGAAGTTGTCTGAGTTAAAAGACCATGTTCTAGCCCAATGCAAAGAAACTAAGAACCTTGAAAAAAGGTTTGATGAAATACTAACTAGAATAACCAGCTTAGAGAAGAACATAAACAACTTGATGGAGCTGAAAAACACAGTACGAGAACTTCACAAGGCATACTCAAGTTTCAACAACCGAATAGATCAAGCAGAAGAAACGATATCAGAGATAGAAGATCAAATCAATGAAATAAAACAAGAAGGCAAGATTAGAGAAAAAAGAGTGAAAAAAAATGAACAAAGCCTCCAAGAACTATGGGATTATGTGAAAACACCTAATCTACATTGGCATACCTGAATGTGATGGGGAGAATGAATCCAAGTTGGAAAACACTTTTAAAGATATTATCCAAGAGAACTTTCCCAACCTAACAAGGCAGGCCAATATTCAAATCCAGGAAATACAGAGAACACCACAAAGATATTCCTTAAAAAGAGCAACCCCAAGGCACATAGTTGTCAGATTCACTAGGGTTGAAATGAAGGAAAAAATCCTAAGGGCAGCCAGAAAGAAAGGTCAAGTCACCCACAAAGCAAAGACCATCAGACTCACAGTGGATCTCTTGGCAGAAACCTTGCAAGCTAGAAAGTAGTGGGGGCCAATATTCAACATCCTTAAGAAAAAGAACTTTCAACCCAGAATTTCATATCTGGCCAAAGTAAGCTTCATAAGTGAAACAGAAATAAAATCCTTTATGGACAAGCAATTGCTGAGATTTCGTCACTACAAGACCTGCCTTAGAGAAGCCACTGAAGGAAGTACTAAACAGGGAAAGGAATAACTAGTACCAGCCACTGCAAAAATTTACCAAATGGTAAAGAACAACGATGCAATGAAGAAGCCACATCAACTAACAGGCAAAACAACCAGCCAGTAACAAAATGGCAGGATCAAATTCAAACATAGCAATATTAATGTTGAATGTAAATGGCCTAAACTCCCCAATCAAAAGACACAGACTGGCAAACTGGATAAAAAATCAAGATCCATCAGTGTGCTGTATTCAGGAGACCCATCTCACATGCAAAGACAAGCATACACTCAAAATAAAGGGATGGAAGAAGATTTACCAAGCAAATGGAGAGCAAAAAAAAAAAGCAGGTGTAGCAATCCCAGTCTCTGATAAAATGGACTTTAAACCAACAAAGATCAAAAGAGACAAAGAAGGGCATTATGTAATGGTAAAAGGATCAATGCAACAAGAAGAGCTAACTATTCTAAATATATATGCACCCATGGTAGGAGCACCCAGATACATAAAGCAAGTTCTTGAAGGCCTACAAAGAGACTTAGACTCCTGCACAATAATAGTGGGAGACTTTAACACTCCACTGACAATATTGGACAGATCAACGAGAGAGAAAGTCAACAAGGATATCCAGGACTTGAACACAGATTTGGACCAGGCAAACCTAATAGACATTTACAGGACACTCCACCCCAAATCCACAGAATATACATTCTTCTCAGTACTACACTGTACTTACTCCAAAATTGACCACATAATTGGAAGTAAATCACTCCTCAGCAAATGGAAAAGAATGGAAATCATAACCAACAGTCTCTCAGACCACAGCGCAATCAAATTAGAACTCAGGATTAAGAAAAGCACTCAAAACTGCACAATCACATGAAAAGTGAACAACTTGCTCCTGAATGATGAATGGATAAACAATGAAATGAAGGCAGAAATAAAAATGTTCTTTGAAATCAACGAGAATGAAGACACAATGTACCAGATCCTATAGGACACATTTAAAGCTGTGTCTAGAGGGAAATTGATAGCAATAAATGCCCACATGAGAAACAAGGAAAGATCTAAAATCGGCACTCTATCATCAAAATTGAAAGAGCTAGAGAAGCAAGATCAAAAAATCTCAAAAGCAAGCAGAAGACAAGAAATAACTAAGATCAAAGAAGAACTAAAGGAGATAGAGACATAAAAAAACCCTTCAAAAAATCAATAAGTCCAGGAGCTGTTTTTTTTTTTTAAAGATCAACTAAAAAGACAGATGGATAGCTAGAGTAATAAAAAAGAAGAGAGAGAAGAATCAAATAGATGCAATAAAAACAATAAAGAGAAGATCACCACTGATTCCTCAGAAATACAAACTACCATCAGAGATTACTACAAACAACTCTATGCACAAAAACCAGTAAATCTGGAAGAAATGGATAAATTCCTGGACACTTGCACCCTCCTGAGACTAAGCCAAGAAGAAATTGAATCCCTGAATAGACCAATAACAGGCCTGAAGCCAAGGCAGCAATTAATAGCCTATCGCCCCAAAAAAGTCCAGGTCCAGATGAGTTCATAGCTGAATTCTACCAGACATACAAAGAGGAGCTGGTACCATTCCTGTTTAAACTATTCCAAACAATACAAAAAGAGGGAATCTTCCCTAACTCTTTCTATGGGACCAACATCATCCTGATACCAAAATCTGCCAGAGACACAACTAAAAAAGAAAACTACAGGCCAATATCCATGATGAACATTGATGCAAAAATCTTCAATAAAATACTGGCAAACCAAATCCAACAGCACATCAAAAAGCTTATCCACCATGATCAAGTAGGCTTCATCCCGGAGATGCAAGTCTGGTTCAACATATGCAAATCTATAAATGTAATTCACCACATAAACAGAACCAAAGACAAAAACCACATGGTTATCTCAATAGATGCAGAGAAAGTCTTTGACAAAATTCAATAGCGCTTTATGCTAAAAACTCTCAATAAACTGGGTATAGATGGAACATATCAAAAAACAATAAAAGCTATTTACGACTAACCCCCAGCCAATATCATACTGAATGGACAAAAATTAGAAGCATTCCCTCTAAAAACTGGCACTAGAGAAGGATACCCTCTCTCACCACTCCTATTCCATGGAGTATTGGAAGTTCCAGCCAGAGCAATTAGGCAAGAAAAAGAAATAAAATGCATTCAATTAGGAAAAGAAGTAGTCAAATTGTCCCTATTTGCAGATGACATGATTGTATATTTAGAGGACCCCACTGTCTCAGCCCAAAATCTCCTTAAGCTGATAAGCAACTTCGGCAAAGTCTCAGGATACAAATATCAATATGCAAAAATGATAAGCATTCCTATACATCAATAACAAACAGAGAGCAAAACCATGAGCAAACTCCCATTTACAAGTGCTACAAAGGGAATAAAATACCTAGGAATACAACTGAGAGAAGAGGTAAAAGATCTCTTTAAGGAGAACTACAAACCAGTGATCAAGGAAATCAGAGGACACAAACAGATGGAAAAACATTCCATGCTCATGGTTAGGAAGAATCAATATTGTTAAAATGGCCATATTGCCCAAAGTAATTTATAGATTCAATGCTATTCCCATCAAGCTACCATTGACCTTCTTCACATAACTGGGAAAAAACTACTTTAAACTTCATGTGGAAAAAAAAGAGAGCCCGCATAGCCAAGACAATTGTAAGCAAAAAGAACAAAGCTGGAGGCATCATGCTACCTGACTTCAAACTATACTACAAGCCCACAGTAATCAAAACAGCATGGCACTGGTACGAAAACAGAGATATAGACCAATGGAACAGAACAGAGACCTTGGAAGCAACGCCACACATCTATAACCATCTGATCTTTGATAAACCTCACAAAAACAAGCAATGGGAAAAGGATTCCCTGTTTAATAAATGGTGTTGGGGAAACTGGCTAGCTGAAACAGTACCCCTTCCTTACACCTTATACAAAAATTAACTCCAGATTGATTAAAGATTTAAACATAAGAACTAACACCATAAAGACCCTAGAAGAAAACCTAGGCAAAACCATTCAGGACATAGGCACAGGCAAGGACATCGTGACTAAAACACCAAAAGCAATGGCAACAAAAGCCAAAATAGACAAATGGGACCTAATTAAACTTAAGAGCTTCTGCACAGCAAAAGGAACAATCATTAGAGTAAACTGGCAACCAACAGAATGGGAAAAAATTTTTGCAATCTACCCATCAGACAAAGGGCTAATATCCAGAATCTACAAAGAACTAAAGCAGATTTACAAGAAAAAAGCAAACAAACCCATTTAAAAGTGGCTAAAGGATATGAACAGACACTTTTCAAAAGAAGTTATATATGAGGCCAACAAACATATGAAAAAATGCTCATCATCACTGATTATTAGAGAAATGCAAATCAAAACCACACTGAGATACCATCTCACGTGAGTTAGAATGGTGATCTTTAAAAAATCTGGAGACAGCAGATGCTGGAGAGGATGTGGAGAAATAGGAACACTTTTACACTGTTGGTGGGAGTGTAAATAAGTTCAACCATTGTGGAAGACAGTGTGGCAATTCTGCAAGGATCTAGAAATAGAAATTCCATTTGACCCAGCAATCCCATCACTGGGTATATACCCAAAGGATTATAAATCATTCTATAAAGACACATACGCACGTATGTTTATTGCAGCATTATTCACAATAGCAAAGACTTGGAACCAACCCAAATGCCCAACAATGATAAACTGGATAAAGAAAATGTGGCACATATACACCATAAAATACTATGCAGCCATAAAAAATGATGAGTTTGTGTCCTTTGCAGAGACATGGATGAACCTAGAAACCATCATTCTCAGCAAACTGAAACAAGAACAGAAAACCAAACACTGCATGTTTTCACTCATAGGCGGTTGATGAACAATGAGAACACTTGGGCACAGGGAAGGGAACAACACTCACAGGGCTAAGTGTGTGGGTGAAGGGGAGGGGAGGGAAGGGACACCAGTGGGGTGGGTGGGGGGGGATAGGGAGGGATAACACTGGGAGAAATGCGTGACGTAGGTGACGGGGCGGAAGGGATGGCGATGGCAAACCACCATGGTATGTATGTAACTATGCAACCATCCTGCAGGATGCAGGAAGTGCACATGTACCCCAGAGCCCATATATAATTACAAAATAAAATAAAAATGTTTTACATCACTTAACTCTTTCACCCAGTTGCATTTAGTGTGGCTGGAAGGCTGTGTTCAGGAAATGAAGGTTTCTAAATTGTGACTGGTTTTATCAGAGGGTGAATCTTTCCAAAGAGAGAGGACTGGGTATGTGAGGAAAGGTTCTGGCTGGCATCAATAGCAGACTGTGTCACACTGCCAACAGCAGCAGGAGAATAAAATCTAAAAATGAAATGTGTTTTTGAAGGATGCATCCTCTTTGTCTTTTCCCCAGATGTACTCTCTTCCCATTGGTTTACCATACGCTCTTGGCTTGGATGACCACAATGAGGATGAGACATAGAAAGGAAAACTAAGTCTTTGAGCCACTTAATAAAATGCTTAATTATTAGTGATGCATAATGTTTTCATTCTTATGGCTTTATATAGAATTTCAGGAAAGCTTTTGGAGGGGATAGATCTCTGATCCTTGCATCTGATTTCTGCTTAAGCAGGCATCTCTCCCAGGACCTATTTGGGAACAAGGAGAGAAATGGAGTCAAAGGTGAAAGCTAGCATGAAGATGATTTATTCCAGTAAAACTTGGGCAATGTATCCCCGTCACCATGTCAGCTGTCAAAAATGCCACCAGCCTTTTATTTAGTTGTTTCAGTACTACTCTTGAAAATCATTAATCTTTAGAATTGGCACTTTAATTAAAACCTAAAGGGAAGTGGTTGGTATGAATTTGTGCACAGGTTTAAGTGTACATGTGTGCATTTATATGCTTTTGGAGTTTGTCTGAGTGCCTGTATGTTAATATATTTTAAATATATATACACTTCCTAATGTCTTTATACTTTATGCACTTAGGGTTTATTTAAAGCCATATTTATGGTTTTGAGAAACCTATGTATAATCACACTGAGATACATCAAAAATTATAATACGTAAATGCATTCTTTGAAGGAGACCTATTGTAAATTCCATAAAAACATTTATTCTAAAAACAAATATTTATTTCTAAGCAAAATATATACATATATATTCAAAAAACCTCAAAAATTTATTCTAAAGGTAGGTTATTCTGGATAATTTAACTTTTTGTAATTCTTATGCTTTTTTTGGGTAACATTTTAAGTTTTAAACAAGAAACCTCTGTATGACAGTAATGACTAAGGTCAGGCAAAAGAACAGTTAGAGCTGAAGACCCTCTCAAATGGCCCAGTGTCTAGAAAACCAATGTCTTAGGTCTCTACCTTTGGGAGAACTCTGGTTAGATTTTCCACAAAGAGCTTTTCCTTAGCAAGATGATAACATTTCTGATTTCCTTCTCATCTTCCTTGTTAGTGGCATTCTTTGTCTTGGACCTGAGTCACTCTCTTCTGCTATCCCCTGGTTAACCAGTCCGACCCTTCTCATCTGGTACCCAATCGGTGCACACTTTTCTAAGATGAACTTCTCTCTACAAACCCCAAACTCCATGAGAAACTTCCTTTCAAGGAATTGTCTTTAGCTAATATCCATGCTGAATAATGCCAATCACTGTAAAAGTCTGATGAAATATTACAAGGGGAATTTCCTTAGCTAGGGAAGAGCCATGACCCAGACAAGAGATTGTCTAAAGGAATGTCAGAGTCCAAAAACATGATCAGTGAGACACATAAAGAGAAAAAATAACCAAGTTCCTTTCCTCCAAACAGCTCACACTCTGATTGGGTTATCCCTCCACAGTGCAAAGAAATATGTGATGCTTTTTCAATAGCGCAAAAAAAGTATGTGAATTGTCAAGACTGTATTCTAATTTACATAAACTGAAAGGCCAAGCTGACTACTTTTCCTGACTGTTTAGTGTACACACCATGAAAATTCATCCAGCAGGACCCATGTCTGCTCTAAGGGACCCTTGTTTGACAAGCCATAATTGCCTTCCAGATTGACCCCCAAAACCAGTGATTCTGAAGAGGAAAGTTCCAGGCTAGTTTTTTTGAGTCAGTAATAAACTAAGAGGGACATTGTAATAGCTATGAGAAGAATCATCTGCAATTAGGGTCTTCTGAACAACAGAATATTACAAAGGTAGGGATATATGATATTTTAGGAACATCACCAGAAAAAGCAACTCTGAACGGCAATGAAATAATCAATGGTTCCGCTTTGCTGTGCATGCCAAGGCTGAATATAGAAAAAAATATATGTGTATGTTATATTTCTAGAGTCTCCATTCTTTGTCTCACAGTGATGGATTATCTTTGGCAAACTGTGGCATCTTGGCAATTGTCACCTTGCTTACAGATGCAGATAGGTATGGGCTGGTGAAGATAAAATAGAGGCGCTGTGAGAATGGCTTGTGTGAGAGTAGCATAGGACAAGCGCTTTTCACAAGAGTGAGGGGACAAACCTTGTATAAGGCCAGGAAGAGACTATTGTAGGGGCTCTACTGTATTAATTTGCTAGGGACGTCATAACAAAATATTATGCCACCGATTTGGTGGCTTAAACAACAGAAATCAGTCTTCTCATGCTTCTGGAGGCTACAAGTCCAAGACCAAAGTGCTGGCAAGGCTGGTTTCTTCTGTGGTCTCTCTCCTTGGCTTGCAGATGGCTGCCCTCGTGCTGTCTCCTCACGCGGTTGTCTCTATGCACGCATGTTCCCATTGCCTCTATGTCCTAATCTCTTCTTGACAAAAACATTAGTCAGATTGGATTTGCTTCTTCCCTAATGGCTTTGTCTTAATTTAATCACCTCTTTAAAGACCCTGTCTCCATATACAGTTACATTATGAGATACTGGAAGTTAGCAATTTAACATATGAATTTTGTAAGGACACAAGTCAGCCCTTAACATCCACATAACCATATAGTACTACAACATGCTATTGTCAAATCCAGAGATTAGCTTGGTCTTGGTTAACTATGCAGATGATCAAAGCTCTGAGGCTGACTTTTGTTTGTTTCTTTTTCAGCATTTTAGCAATAACGGCTCCAGGCTGACATCTGGGATTTTATTCCATGTATTTGCTATTTCTACCCATTATGCTACCTCTACTTCCAGTTTTATTACACAACTATTAATAACCACCTCTGCAGTATATCTCTGTCCTCAAATGTTGGTGGACACTTGATATTTGGTTTAGATCAGGAATCACAAATTAAATCCCTACAGGGAATGAGTAGACAGCACAAATGATGAATGAAGTTGGCCCAGCACAGGCTAATATGAGCATTGAGATATATGGTGAACTGGAAATCAGAAAGCACATGGCCCTTCTAAAGGGAGAAGCGCTGTTGATCCCTACTTGCTCGGAGCTATGTGGAAATTCTGGTAGTCCTAGGTTTTCTGATTGTTCTGATGAAGTTGGGAATATAGATTTTAATTGAAAACTTATAAATTTTTTCAATTTTTGAACTATTTCAAATAAAATACTGTGTTGGCCCCCAGTCTATATTCCTTTATAAATATTGTATCTTACATCTACAGGTGAGCCAGTGAGATGGAGAACGGTTGTATCTCAGAAGGTGAGAAATCATCCAAGCCATCCGAATCAATGCAAAAGGCCTCATGGAAGTGGGGGTGCTTGAGCTGGGTTTCAATCATGAGTAAAGAAGTGACTTCTAGTTTTAGGATGTGGTAAAGGCAGAAGCACATGTTACATTTAGGAAATAGTAAGGACTAACTCTTAATCGAGAATGAAAACTATCCTTCTATAATGTTAAACCAACGGGCATTCATAGCTTGGTGTCATTTCTGGTTGCGTTTCCTAACCTGGTGATCTTTGCCTAATCAAGAATAGTAGGTGAGAGAAGGAGCACTAAAAAGGACTCTGTACAGAGTAGAAATTTACAGGTGCTTTTTTTTTTTTTTTCCTGTTAAGGACCCTTATATGATCTCTGCAAGTACTCAACTCTGTGGTAGCATGAAAGCAGCCATAGAGAAAGGAGTGTGGTTGTGCCCCAATGACATTTTATTTACAAAAGAGGTAGTAGGCAAGACTTGAGGGAAAAGAGACACTAATGTAGGCTAAGGGCAGGAGAGGAAGGAAGCAGCATCCAGAGAGAGGCCCTAAGTAGTGCCAAGCGCAACGCTGGACACTCTCAAAATGACCAATATGTTTTTTTGAAACTCTATGGAAGTGCAAGAAGTGAAGGAACCAGTGTGGTAGAGAAACGATGGATAGATGACTTTTTTTAAATGCAGACAGAAGTAAGGAACACTATATGAAAAAAATAAGATCCAAATGAAATGAGACACCAAGCCTATCTGAGGAGGCCAAATGGAGGAAGAAAAAGCAGAGCATGGAGGTCAAACCATTCGGAAACATATCAAACATTGGAACAGAGAGGATCCAGTGGTTTAACAGCAGGTGATGATATAAGCCCATTGAGATAAAAGAGCTCATAAAGGGGATATGGACTCTTATTTTACTGTGACTAATTCTTTGAACAAGGAGCTCATCAACCTCATTAACCAAGTTCAGCAGCAGCTCCAAATTTCTTTCTTAATCTCTAATCAACTATTCCAGCCCTGAGAGGCATCCAGGAAAATGAGAAATGAAGAGGGGACATGAGCCTCTGTTGGTGTTTCTGTGCTTCTCCCTCAGCACCAGGCATACTTGCCATCTCTCCTTATTTTTAAAAGCTTTGTCTATTCTAGTGAGGTATGAATGATCCCACAGGCACAGTATGGAGTCTACAGAGTATTAAACCTTGCAGATGTCATTAAGGCAAAGTTCCCAGCTGAAGTAATGAATGCAGCCAGCAGGAGACTCAGAGAATTGAGTTTATTGAGGGGATTGTTGTAGTATTATTATCTAGTTTAACAATTTGGGGATCACCAAATCACATATCATCATAACTCTCTTCTTGCCAATGTTTTCCCCTTCTCTTTCGAGACCTGCCACTGAATCATTTCACAGTATGCTTTAATGACAGTGGATATGGGATGCACTGTGGTTTTATAATAAAGCTGCAGCTGCCAGGCTTGCCTACAGAATTACAAGGTCTCTTTTTGAAGCATAGTGAAATGAATATCCCATCAAAAATAACACCTTGGATTTAAAATAAGGGTGCTTGGATACAACTTGCAAGAACCAAATTCTCTTTTAGTTTTTCTTCTGGAGTAATTCCTAAGCCCTGAGACAATGCCCTTTGTGTGAAGTACAATATGAGGTGCTCACTGGCTTAGGGTAAAACTGACTGTACTTGTCGTATCCATCTTCCACAAGCCCAGCTGATATTTTATTAACATCCCTGTGCAGGCAGCACCTGGCTCAGTGCCTCGCACATAAGAGTTGCTCAGTAAGTGGGAGGCAGGTTGGAGGGATGAATAATTACTGATTTCCCTTGTGTTTCACAGGTCTTGGGAGGAAGCCAGTTAATGTCCTCTTCTCTTGTTATTTACTTTGCAAACTACCATTAGAATTGGGATACGTTCCAGAGAAAGCTTTTTATTTAGCAACATGAAAAACCAGGCAACCTACTTTTTTGTTCTCAAATTTGAACCACTGCTATGAAAATATTTTGAATTGATAGACAACTGGAACTTATTTTCTGTACACCAAGCTATAGGCTATCAACTTAAACTTGACAGTTTTTTTTTAGTGAGGCTAGTTAATGTCTGTTCTATGACCAGTACTGATCAAAACTTTATAGTTACACGAGGATCATCATGTGGTTGGATGTTTTCTCATTCTGAGAAGCACAGATAGGCTCTTTTTGAGCATACATTCTCCATGTTTCTCCTTTGTCTTCTCTCTGCTGTTTCTGCTAATAATTAAAACTTATGAAATTCAGGACTAAATCCAACAGTTAAATAATTTATTGTATATTTAACAGACAAGCTGTACTCTTCAGTTACTGAAGGTACAATTAAAAATACATAAAACTTTAATTCATATAATGTTTAATTGGTAAGTTTGAAGCCAATTACAGTACCAGTGTACTCTTTCCCCAATTTTAACTCCTACATTAGTTTTCATTAAAAATGTTAAATTAAAAGAAATTGCCATTAAGTATCAGAGAAAGCTGTCACTGAACCTAGCAGGTGGTATCTGTCAGCAAAGCTACGATCACTTAGGAAAATGCTTCCAATGGAATCGTGTCTTGATAACCGCTGTTAAGCAACAACAACCCCACGGCCCCCAACACATACATCCTGTGATATCCTATACTAAAAGCTGAAGCGTATATCCAAGACAGAAATTGGAAAGTCTTAAAAAATAAAAAAAATATAATGAAATAAACACCAGTTAACAATTATATGACAATAAAATTAGCAACCTTTGAAAAGACAAATAATGTTCCCTGAGACCCACAATTACACAGCTTAAAATTTTAAATTCTGCTGGGTAGTATCTTCCATACTCTTGATTTTCTTTCTTTCCCAGAAGGTCTTTCACATTTCAGAAAAAGGAAAACAGTCAAGGTCATTAATAACATTGAACCTCTGGTCTGAGCCATGAAAATGATTTCTGCCCCTTTCTGTTTCAGTATATCTCAGGAAAGGGCTATAATTACTATTAATAGTTTGAATCAAAGACATTCTAAAAACGGTAATACTCTCTTTTTGTCTTATTCTTTTACTCCAATTTCTATATTCTCTGTACTTCTTTATACAAAGGAAGAAAAAATATTTTGTACTGGGGGGTGAGCACTCTTTGTGGTGAGAATATTAAAAATTCTTTTAGCCATTCTGAAGTATACATTATTGATTATAGTTACCCTACTGTGTAATAGAACACCCAGAACTTACCCCTCCTATCTGATTATCTTTGTACCTGCTAACTTCTTCTCATCCTCCTCTCACCCCTCCCCAGCCTCTGATAACCACTATTCTACTCTACTGTCTATGAAATCAACTTTTTAAGGTTTCACATATGAGTGAGATCAGGCAGTATTTATCCTTCCATGCTTGGCTTATTTCACTTAATATGAAGACTGCCAGTTTCATCCATGTTTTTGTAAGTGGTAGACTTCTCTTACGGCTAAATAGTATTCCAGTGTGTATATATACCACATTTCCTTTATCCTTTTACCCACTGGTGGACATTTAGATTAATTCCTTATCTTGGCTATTATGAAGAGAGCTGCAATAGACATGAGGGTGCGAAGTACAGGTATCTCTTTGACATACAAATTTTATTTTTTGGATATATACACAGTCGGATTGTTAGGGCCTGCAGCAGTTCTATTTAAATATTTTTCAGAAGCCTCCACACCTTCGTCCATAATGGCTATACTAAGTTGCATTCCCACCAACAGGGTATAACAATTCCCCACATTCTTGCTAGCATTTATTATTTTTTGTCTTTTTGATAGCCATTTTAACTGGAGTGAGGTGACATCTCATTGTGATTTTGATTTTGATCTCCTGGATTAGTGATGTTGAGCATTTTTTCATATACCTGCTACCCATTTCTATGTCTTCTTTCACAAAATGTCTATTCGGATACCTTCCCCCTTTTTAATTGGATTTTGCTATTGGGTTAATTCTTTATATATTCTAGTCATTAATTCCTTGTCCGATATATAATTTATCAATGTTTTCTCTCATTCTGTAGGTTGTCTCTTGATTCTGTTGATTGCTTCCTTTGCTGTGCAAGAGTCTTTTTTGATGTAATCCTGCTTGGCTATTTTTCCTTTAGACGCCTGTGCTTTTGAGGCTTCACTAAAAAAAAAAAAAAAAAAAAAAAAATCCTGTGGCTCACATCTGTAATCTCAGCACTTTGGGGCAGAGGTGGGCGGGTCACCTGAGGTCAGGAGTTAAAGGCCAGCCTGACTAACATGGTGAAACCCCATTTCTACTAAAAATACAAAAAATTAGCCAGTTCGTGGTGGCGTGTGCCTGTAATCCCAGCTACTCGGGATACTGAGTAGGAGAATCACTTGAATCCGGGAGGTGGAGGTTGTGGTGAGCCAAGATCACGCCATTTCACTCTAGCCTGGGTGACAAGAGCAAAGCTCCGACTCAAAGAAAAAGAAAAATCCTTGCCCAATCCAATGTCATGAAGCATTTCATCTGTTTTAGTCTGGTAGTTTCATAGTTTTTGGCTTTACATTTAAGTTTTAATTCATTTTAAATTGATTTTTTGAAAGCAGTGAAAGATAGTGGTCTAGTTTCATTCTTTTGCATGTGGATATCCTAGTTTCTCAGAACTATTTATTGAAGGCACTGAAGATGTGTTCCTGAATATGTGCTCTTGGAGCCTTTGTTGAAAGTCTACTGGTTGTAATTGTGTGGATTTTTTTTTTTTCTGGATTCTACCTTTTTAGTACTTCTTCTACTCATTCAACACAGACGCTCTAGAACTTCCTGATAAATTCATTTAAAATAGATAGTTTTAGATCTATGAAGAGGGCAGGGATTAGGATCCCTTAGTCTAAGTAGTGTTTGGTGATGCTCACTGGATCTGCGATTACATTTTCATGATAGCAAGTGCCCACCAGACTGGGGAATTGGACTAGATATGTAAGTTTCTTTTCACTAAAATTCTGTATTATATTATGACTTTATATATTATATAATAAAAAAGTTTTAAAAATGAGACACCACATCACCCCTGCCATAGCTTGGCCTGGCCTACTACTTCTTAGACAAACAATCTGAATTTTGCTCTTAGTTGGGCTTTTTGCTAATTATATGCTCTCTTGTCCTATTCCTTCATACTAACTTTGAAAACATATGTGCATTTTTCTTAGAATTGTTATTGGGTTTTGTTTTGTTTTTGGTGTTTTGATTAACAAACTACGTAACTGGGCAAGGAAAATAGAAGTTTGCCCAAGTTTTGAGTAGTCTTCCTCAACCCTATTTTTCTCCATAAGCACTATTATTTTTAGTGATCAGTTTTGTGGATTGTAAGATTTTTCAGGAATGCATATATTGTGTTATGTTATGACTTGTAGTTTCAAAAAACCTCAACTAGTGCCAACAGGCTTATAAAAATGCATTGGATTTCTGTCTCAAAACCTTTAGAAACTCTTCTTTATCCCTGGCATTCTAAGATTTCATGATTTGCCTTTTTGTGGGGCTTTTTTCATTCATTTTGTCGTGTACTCAGTGGGTACCACTTTTTATCTAGAGTTATAGGCTGTTCACTTTAGGAAAATTTTCTTGTATGATTTCTTTGATAATTCTCCTCTTATCTTTTTTTTTTCTAGGACATCTATGAATATGGTGAAAATGGATGAGGATTTAAATGAAACTTCCTCAGTTATATAATCCAAACTACAAAAATAGAAGTCAAAGGAGATGCCAGGTGTTAGCCTAAGAGTTGGCATATATTTTTGAAAGTGCTGTGAGGTATATTGCAAGTCTTGTCATTATTTGTTTACATTTTTCAAAAGCTAAAAGTCGTCTAAATAACCAAAATAACTCAGACTAACTCAAAAGCTCATTATTTGCATAGTGTGTTCATTTGAGCAACAGGAAAGTCTGACTGCTAAGAGTTGCTAGGACTCAAGCCTGTAATCCCAGCACTTTGGGAGGCCGAGGCGGGTGGATCACGAGGTCAAGAGATCGAGACCATCCTGGTCAACATGGTGGAACCCCGTCTCTACTAAAAATACAAAAAATTAGCTGGGCATGGTGGTGCGTGCCTGTAATCCCAGCTACTCAGGAGGCTGAGGCAGGAGAATTGCCTGAACCCAGGAGGCGGAGGTTGTGGTGAGCCGAGATCGCACCATTGCACTCCAGCCTGGGTAACAAGAGTGAAACTCCGCCTCAAAAAAAAACAAAAAAAACAAAAACAAACAAACAAAAAAAACAAACAAACAAACAAAAAAAAGAGTTGCTAGGAAAGGAAAAAAGTGGACTATATGTATAAAGAAAGGAATGAGAAGGTTGCACACAGGTAGTATGCTCTCCACCAGCCAGTGCTGCCATCCCTAGTTGCTGGGAATATGGGCTGATATATAACAACATCTCCTTTCCTAGAAAATTTTCTGGTCAACCAGGAGCTTCCTCTCCCCAGGTGCTATGCAGCTACCCCTTGGAGTTCGGAATTTAGATGTTAACTGATATAAATGCTTGCATCAAAGTGAAATTGATTCAGTGGTACAATGTGTACTCTAGAGTTTTCACTATGAGACCAGACTTAAATAAGTCTCTGAGACCAGATTCTTGTGTAGGATTTTTGTCTTGCCTATCCTGCATTCCTCCACTCTCCTGAAGGCTTTCCCTCAATCTGTCACTTGAACAAGAATCCCCTCCCAGGCTCTGCTTCTGAGGTACCTGACTTAAGACCACAATTATAATTTTAAATTCAAAGAGCTTACCCCCCTTCCCCACCGACGGATTACTCTTGTTCGTAGTGTCCTGTTCTTGTTACATGAATGTGGAAATTTTAAATATCTCGTTCTGTCTACTGCATAGTTTATATTTTCTTTTTATATGGTTGCTTTGATCTCTGTTTCACAATTAAGGGTGTTCTCAAATGACTCGTGACTTTTGGCTATTCATTCCTATTTAAGGTAAGGATACCATAATTACTTTGGAAGCTATATTAGTCAGGGTTCTCCAGAGAGACAAAATCAATAGGATAGTGTGAAAATTGTCAGAATAAAAATGGAGTCGCTTGTGATAATTCAAAATAAAACAAAACAAAACTCTGACAAATAGAGCCAGGGAAGGCTGTGAAGAGTGTTCTCATATAATAACAAGAAATTCTGCAAAAATTACTCACACAAAGGTCATTGTAACCTTATACAAAAAATACTTCTGTAAGTACATCTGCCTAGCAACTGCCTGTCCAAACTTGGACTGGCTTCACTCTTGTTATTGATCTTTGTAGTCATGGAAAATAATTTTAAATCAATATATGATCCTTCTCATTTTTCCTTTAAAAGCCTTTGGTTTCCTTTGCCTCCTTGAATATGCACACAGTTTACTGTGGCATGTGTATTCCCACTGCAATGCCATACTCCCAAATAAGTACCTTTTTATTTTAGAGAGCCTCTCTTTGCTTGTTATTTAGATTGATGACAGACAGTAGATAGAATGATTGATAATAGATGAGAGGGAATTTATTTAGGGGGTTGGCTCATGCAATTATGGAGGCTAAGAAGTCCCACAGTTGGCCACCTGCAAGCTGGAGACCAAGTGAAGCTGGTAGTGTGGCTCAGTCCAAAGCCCAAAGCATCAGAACCAGGAAAGCTGATGATGTAACTCTCAGTTCAATGTCAAAGACCTGAGAACCCAGGGGACAGCTAGTGCAAATGTCAGAGTCCAAAGGCAAGAGAACCTGGAGTTCTGATGTCCAAAGGCAGAAGAAGAAAGAGATCCAGCCCCAGGAGAGAGAGTGTGTGAACACATTCACTTTTCCTCTGCCTTTTTGTTCTATCTGGGTCCCCAACTGGATGTTATCTGCCCATATTGGGGGCAGATCTTCCCCATCAAGTTCACTGACCCACAGTCCAATCTAGTCCAATCTCCTTCAGAAACACCCTCACAGACATCCAGAAATGATGCTTAATCAGCTATCTAGGTATCCCTTAGTAAAGCTGACATCTAAAATTAACCATCACAGAACCTATGTGTGAATGGTGGACTCCTCCTTGGTGGACATTACTTGTAAACAACTTTAGTGGGCACTGGCTTATCACTAGGCAGACCAAATTGCTTGTCTTTGGGGTGGCTCAGCTTCTCTGGAGAAGTGTTCCTTTTTTCTCACCTAGGCTGTGGAAGCTCATCTACCTGACAGATATTCTGAAGGGCCTACTGAATCATTATTCGGGGACAGCTTTCATTTTGTCCCCTTCTTACAGTCTGCTTATCCGTGCCCATTTTAAGCATAATATATTTGTCTCCCAAGCTTCTCTGATTTTATTTTTCTAGAAAACCAACCTACCATCTCCTGGTAAGAGACAGAGTAGGTAAGGGGTAATCACAGCTCCAATTGTTACAGGAACTTTCTTATAAGCCCCTTACTTTTATAGCTTTATCCCTTTATGGAAGCATCCCAATAGCCCTGCTAATCCTCATCAGCACACAGGTGTCTATACTAGATCTTTGACAATATTTTGTTTAAAAACTTATGTAGTGCTATCTGCTAGTGCAGGTCTAAGCACTCTACAAATACAACTTTTTTCAGTATCACAACAATCTATGAGATAACATTATCTTCGTTTTATAAATGAGGCAACTGAGTGAAGGGTAACTTGCCCAAGGTCACATAGCTACTAAATTTTTGATTTCAGGCAGTTTGCCTTTAAACCTGTGTTCTTAGTTTGCTGTATTGTTCCCCTAATGTTGGCTCACTTGTTATTTTGCCAAATCTTCATTATGACGTGGGGTTATAAATGTCCAAGTTTACTGAAGGTGAAATTTCTGTTTCTAATATTGTTCTGGGGTAAATTACAAGAGAAGGAGGTTACCATGATCTTTAAGTTGCTCCTGTGGTTAAAGTTTTAGGGTAGACATAATTATTTTCCCTACAGACTTAAACATCTGGTTGAAATGGCAGGAGTATTAGAATAGTATAACTTGGAAAAAGAAAAGTAAAGCCATCTGCTTGCATTGATTAATTCCTCAGGGATTTTTATATCCTCTCTGAGTCTGGGCAATTCACCTGACTCTTTAAAAACCAATTTTCATGAATATATAGTTATACTAATAAACTATACATTTAAAGAATACAATGAGTTTTGGCCAAAAAATGGTGAAAACTTTAAAACCTAGATGAGGAATATATGTATCATATCAGTATTCTCTTCATCCCCCTCTGCAATCCCTCCCTTTTGCTCCCTTCCCTAACTGTCTCCTGCCCAAGCCAACATCCAACCAAAACTCATCTTCCAGGATTTTCTGTCACTACCAATTAGTTTGCATTTTTCTATAATTTTATTAAAATGGAATTATGGAATCAGAAAGCATGTAGTTTTTTGATTCATTTTCTTTTTCTCAGAACAATTATTTTGAGAGCCATCTATGTTTTTACATGTGTTAGAATTCCCTTATTTTTAATTTTCATACATTTAGTGTGTAAGTTTTGTTACATGAATATATTGCATAGTGATGAAATTTGTGCTTTCAGTATAACCATCATGCAAATAGTGTACATTGCACTCATTAGGTAATTTATTCCTCACCTGCATCCCACCCTCCCACCTTTTCTAGTCTCCAATGTCTGTTATTCCACTCTCATTGCTGACTAGTGTTTCATCATACGGATATGCCACATTTGTTTATCTATTCCCTTGTAGACAGATAGTTGGTTTATTTGCAATTTCAAGCTTTACAAACTAAGCTGCTATGAACATTTGTGTAGAAGTGTTTGTATAAGCACATGCTTTTATTTCACTCAGTTAAACATATGGGAGTGGAGTGGCTGAATCATTGGGTAAAAATACAATTAACTTCTTAAAAAAGTACCAGACTTCTGTAATGTGTTTATACAACTTCATATTCCCATCAGTAGTGTATGTGCATTCCAGTCTCTCTACACCCTTATTAACATTTTGTATGGTCAGTCTTAATCTTAGATATCCTAAAAGGGGTATAGTAGTATTTCATTGAGGTTTTATTTTGCCTTTCCCTAATGACTAGTAACATTGAGCACCTTTTCATGTGTTTGTCATCTCTGTGTCTTTTCTGGTGACGTGATGGTTGACTTTTTTGCCACCTACTATTTATTTTCAACATTGAGATTAGAGAGTTGTTCTTTATATATTCCGGACAAAAATCCTTTATCAGATATATGCCTTGCAAATGTTTTCCTTCAGTCTGCAGTTTGTTTTTTCATTTATCTTAATGGTGACATTCAAAGAGCAGTTCTCAATTTTGATGAAGTCAAATTTACAAACTTGTATTTGTCCCACTGAAGGGTAGGTTCAGAGTTGTACTTAAATCACAACCTAGTGCATTCCCCATAAATTCTGTCTCTCAGGAGTAAGATTTCCACTTAACCTATCCTAAATAAAAAGATACATTCTCTCATCCCAAGAGATCCAGGAAGAGTTAGCCCCTAACTCTTCACCTTCAAGAACACTTTTACTAGAGAATTCACCTTACAGTAAATTTTAGAGGCAAATTTTGGGGAAATCTCATTAAGGAATTTGTTCTATGCAGTTTTGAGTCTCTTCTTAGGCTCTAATTAAATCTACATTTTCTCTCCTTTTCTACAGGCTATAAGAATTCAATCCACTTTCCTCTACTTTGGAAGTTGTTAAAACCCACTCTACTTTCTGGGTTTATTTCCTAGCAAGCCTGCCTACAGAGTAAGAAGCTAAGTTTCTGTTTTCCCTTTCTTAATGTCCTGAGGATAGTCACACAGACCCTTTTTAATTTAAGAAGTTTAGTACTAATCACTGTGGGAAAACAGATGGTAATAGCAAAAATAACATTACCAGGAAAGTTACAAAGGTTCTAAAAATTTTACAAAATTCTTTCAGTGTGTTATCCGGTCCGTGGTTCCTGGCTCCCTCTAAAAGGCTAACAATCAGCCTGTTGTCTATTGTAGGTGGGGCTTCTCGTCCACCTCTAGCAAAGTTTATTTTCTTCCACACATGCCATTCTTTCTCATCAGAGAATGTACTATGCCCTGAAGATTCAATAAAAGAAAAACACTATATTCTCTTAAGTGGGAAATTTCTATCTCTGCAGGCATTCCAATTTGGTGATAGCCATAGTCCCGACCAAGAATGATTCCTTTTATTTACAGACTAGGGAGTTACCCAGTGGAATCCATCCTAGGAAGTCCTGGGAAATAATAAAAATCCAGATACAAAAATCTCATTCAGTGAGTTTCTAGAGACTAGAAAAATAAACTTTCAGTTTCCAGAAATTAGTAGCTAGATTCTGGGGTTTTCCTCCTTCTAGAACCTCAGAGAGGGAGAGAGTAAGTAAGGAATGGTAGCTACTCAGGGGTTAAGACTGTCAGAAATTATACATAGCAACAAAAATATTCCACACAGTAGACAGTGGAAAGTTATATACTCCAATGGCTGGAGTTGGAAATGAAGTATTGACTTGAGCCAGTGAGAGAATCCAGAAATGAGGCCATAATCCTGGAAAGCTGAGTGCAAATGATAACACGAATTGAGCAGGGGTGAACGCAGAAGTTATTTGGTGGCACTGATTGTAAAGAGTAGGATCAGAGGGTCATGCCAGCAGCATGGTAAAATATTCTGAAGTCTTTCCACATGTGGCTACATCTGGTTCTGACTTCTCTTTCACCTAGTTTGCTGTAAAGGTGACCTCCTTTGTCAACTGTCTACTCTTATAATCCATGGTCTCCATTCACTTGAATCTGTTGTATGAGTTCATAGATCATTACAGGTGGCAGAAAAACTGAGTGATCCTCTAGTTCAACCCTCCCATTTGACACATAATTAATAAGATACTTTATGAAAAACAAACATAATGAGACACATATGACATTGTGATGATTTCATGAGCACCCAACCACGTGTCAACAAGCCTTGAGGAGATTCTTCCTCAAGACTTTTCTACATCATGGATTCATCCTGTATAATACCTGCCTTCCCTTTGTAATTTCATAGTTCAAAAATCAAATGAGACGATGCTTATGAAAGCTCTTTACAAATTATGAAGACTGTAGGGAAATAAAACCCAAAACTCAGATAGTGATGCATGCATGTTTAAAATTACAGACTGGACAATCCTAGGAAACAGAATTTAGAGAACTTGGGGAAGCACATATTTAAAAAGGAATGAGCAGCAATTATCTATAAGCTAGGGAAAAGGACACAATAGTAACAAGAACAATTGAAATTTACTGAATGTGTATTGTGTTCTTGGTATTGTCATCTAATTTTATTCTCGCAATGACTATATACATGACTACCTCTGTTTTATGAAAGAGGTAACTGAGACTTTGAGAGGCTAGGAAAATCCTCCAAGTTCAAGCAATTAGGAGCTGATGCAAGAATTGGAACTTATCAGTCTGACTGTAAGCCCATATTGTTAACTGCCCACATGATCTTACGTCTATAATAAAAACAGAACTTCTTGGAGGTGGTTTGGGTCACACACACACAGACACACACACATATATATATATTTTGGAGATGAAGTCTCATACTGTCACCCAGGCTGGAGTGCAGTGGCATACTCTCAGTGCAACTTCTGCCTCCCAGGTTCACGTGCTTCCACTAGGATTTTTTTTTTTTTTTTTTTTTTTTTTTTTTTTAGTATAGATGGATTTTCACCATGTTGGCCAGGCTGGTCTTGAACTCCTGACCTCAGGTCTCCCAAAGGGTGGCATATGTTTAAAGTGATGGTCATCATGTTCAGCCTACTGCTTCTGAGCAAGCATAAGTCTGATTTCGTGACTTAACTCAGTGATTTCTGAGCAGGGGGTTTTAGGTACTTATGACAGTGATGCCCCAGGAGAAGGTGAGTGCTTCAAAGAACAAAGCAGGCTCTCCAGGGGAGATCTCAGTCAAGGGCTGAACAAATTATCCAATCGCCCACCAAACACACATTTAAGGGGAAAAAAAAAGAGTTATTTCTTCTGACCTACTGTTTGTAAAATGGGATGTGAAGTTGGTTTATTAAAAGGGGAGACGGGAATCTTCTATGTCGCTGATAATACTTTAGTAAGAGCTGCAGAGGCACTGGCCCCAGTCAAACAAGAGAATTAACTTAAGCTTGGGAGTCATTTTACTGGATTGGATAAACAGAGAAAACAACTTCTCTTCTTCAAGCTACTCACTCCCATGCAGAAACGTCTCCTTAGCATCAAAGTTCTGACTATCTAAGACCCAGACAGATATTCTAAGGAAAAACAGCAACTACTTTGAGATTCCTGTGTGAATAGAATTAAGAAGCATGAGAAATTTCAGCCAGGTGCGTTTTAGTTTTCTAATAGCAGAAGCCAGAAGTAATAGATTTAGACAAAAACTTGCTTAGATCCAACTACTAGAGTTATCAAAAGGAAACTGAACTGAATCTTCTGGCGGCCTGGAGAATTCAGCATGGTGACCCCACCTTAGACCCCTTGTATATACTAAATGAGTTAACTTAGTGATTCTAAACCAAAGGCTGTTTTGCCCTCTGGGGGGCAAAGTTTGGAGACATTTTTGATTGTCATAACTAACAGAGTGCTACTGGCATCTAGTGAGTAGAGATCAAGAATGCTACTAAACATTCTACAATACCTTGCAACAAACACACCAAAGAATGATCCAGCTCAAACTGTCAACATTTTGAGATTGAGAAGCCTTGTGAGAGTACAAAAATGACACTCTGAGGACAGTACCTAGTACTTAGTTGCTTGCAGTGGTAACTATTGCTTTTATTACTTCAGAGACAGCATAACATAGAACCACTCTGCTGAGGAAGCTGCTCCTGCTGCTGCTGTAACCAAGCAGTCAACTCTCCAACTGTCCCAGCTGCTTAGCTCATCATCTGGCTGTAACTACTCCTGCTTCCAGGAACAGAGTCCTGCAAAGTTTCTGATTCTTGGCATCATCAGCTCTTGGGTCAAAGTCTAGTGTTGAAGTAACTAATTGGTGAAATGCAGATTGCTGATTGTGCTTGAGCTAAAGGCAGAACGGCAAGGAGAGCATCTAACATTTTTGGCTTCTGTAATGGGAGGTTGGACCTGCTTCCCACCAAACTTCATAATGAGGTGATTCTCCAAACACAGGAAGAAATTCAGTTAGACAAAAAGAGTAAGAAATTTCCATTACAGTGAGATATTGCAGTCGGTGATTTGTAAAGTGATAGAGATTATTACGAAAATTACTGAGAGAAAGGAAAACAGTTATTTTCTATGTTGTTCTAAAACCGTAGGGGGTTTGTATTGAGAAATATAACTAAGAGAGTGCCACCATTCAACGCATTTGTTCTTCATCTGAATTTACACTGAAATTATTAGTACTGAAGTTATTCTTAACATTTCAATTATGAAGTGGCTCCTTCTAGCCTATATTTTAGTGACTTTTCTGTAGTATTTGACACCTTTGACTCTACTGTTTAAAATTCTTTATTCTGTTTAAAACTGCAATATCCTTGTTGAATTTTTTTTTGTCTGGATTCTTCTTTGCCTGTCTCATAACTCCTGAAGTCATTTAGGGTTTAATTCTTAGTTTTCTTCATATTCTGCATTTTCTCTAATAGCTATTGTCTATGTCCTGAATTCTACATCAGCTAAGGCTGAATGATATTTACATTTAGGGCCTAGCTGCACATCTCTCCACGAAATACTAATCCATTTAGCCACCTATCGACTAATCATCTCTACTTGATTATCTCAAAGTTAGCCTGTCTAGAATTGACACTATTATCTTTCTCCTTCATCCTTTCCCCCCATATTTTCTATCTTATTTTGTGTTGCCAATATTTGCCAAAACACTGAAATATAAGTGGAAAATATTTTAGATTCTTCTCCCTTATGCCCATATTCAATTAGTAACTAGGTCCTTTTGACCCTATGTATCTAATATACTATATTTTCTTCTTCTCCAACCAAAATTTCTTGTTTATGTGTCTTGTAATTACATTTATGTGTCTTATAATTACATGAAATAAATTTCATGAAATCAGGAAAACTTAATTTTATATTCACAGAACTGAGGGCTGAGACTGCCTATGGCAACATGACTTAATTTTAAAGATAAAACTGTAAACTAATAAATAATTTACCTATTTGTTTCAGGAAACTATTGCAGACCAACTTATCCAGGCAACCAGTTTGCCCATCCGAGAAAACAGTTCTCTTATTGGACAATGTTATTCTCTCTTGGGCAAACAGCCAAATTTTCAGGCAACTGTTTTCTCACAAAGAGCCTTATGTCTATCTTAAATTATTATGTCATGAATTTTGCCTAATCTTGACAACTACACACCTTAAACACCCACCTCAAACCATTTGAATCCAGTCCCCCAAACCCTATAAATACCCTTCTCTGATGTCTCCTTTTGAGACTGATAAAACTCTGTCAATCTGGGTTTCTCCCTACTGCAATATGTTTAATAAATTCTGCTTTGTCAAACAACAGGTTTATGGTGGATGTTACAGAGGAGCCAACAATGAGAAAGTCAAAGCACAATCTTTGACACATAACAGAAGCTCAATTAAACTGTTTTTTTTCTCATTAAGTAACTAGGCAGTAACTCAGGTAGGGGTGTTATATGAGAGAAATATGGAGGAAAGGGAGAATAAGAAGGTATTAGTCAAAAGGAAAAAAAATAGAGTATACAAGAGTCCTAGAAATCCACTAAAAGATGAAGGGAATAGAAGTTACCCTGAAATAGAAGAAGCTTAGAGCTCCATGAGATTGTTACTTTATGAGGTTGGCCAATCAACTGTGCACACATATGTGTTAGCCTCTATAAGGTGTCACACAGAAGGGACGTGAGACTATCTGATAGATCTCACAATAAACAGCTTCAATTTTTTCAGTATTTTCTTTTCCTGTAGGAAAAGCTTTTTCTGTATTCATAGTCTAGGCTGAAGGTCAAGATTTGCCTGTATGGGCTAATGGGAGATAAACATTTATTCATTTAAACCTTCAGTGAGTATTTAGTACTTGCTATATAAAAACACCATTCTAGTCTCTAGTAACATTGAGATGAATACAAAGGGGGCTGAAAACAAAGGCTTTATTTTATCAAAGAGAAGCAAATGAAGGAAATAACATTTTACAGCTATACAATTCTAAAAGGGCTCATTCATGTTCGTAAGTTTTCAGGCTATCTTCTGTTGACCCTCAAAAGAACCTATAGAAGGCAAAATCGTCTTCAAAGAAGGTTCTCTTTACTTCACATGGACTCATAGCTAACTTAGTTAAGTACCCAAGCCAGAAAGCATTGTCAATTGCATTTTTGTTGCAGAGCAAAAAAACTTTTTTGTTGTTTAAAGGAGTGGAACGTTGAGTAATTCTTGAAATGGAAAATGACTCTGCATATATCATTTAGAATAATTATGGCCTTCACCAAAAACTGTATCTGTCAAGCCAAATAATTAGTAAAGCTCTCCAGTGTGGTAAATCCAAAATGCTCTTGGTCATTTACTAAAGTATGTGACAGCTTTTACTGTCAGTAAATATTTCTTAGCAACAAATGTTAAATCTTCCTCATCACATGAATACTAGGTCTCATTTTCTTGTTCTTGATTCAATAAAGATGAAGACAATCTGGCTATTCAGGAAAGAAAAATGTTAGAGGCTTACATTAATTAAACCATTGGCATATT
This sequence comes from Sapajus apella, assembly GCF_009761245.1. Taxonomy (NCBI): domain Eukaryota; kingdom Metazoa; phylum Chordata; class Mammalia; order Primates; family Cebidae; genus Sapajus; species Sapajus apella. Next base: position 23,746,373 of record NW_022436966.1, on the reverse strand, counting down.
TGTTGAGGTTCATAAGGCACTGAAATATAACCTATAAAATGAAACATGCCTGCAACACAACAGAAAAGTAATGCCAAGTTATATAAAGGCCAAGAGGCTCAGGAGAAAAAGAGCAATGAGAAGTGGAGGCCAACACAGAATGTGGGAGAGAATGAAACATGTGAGCCTTGAACAGAATAGAAAGATGGGCAAAAAGGAAAGGTTGGGGAGGGAAGGAAAGCAGCATGAGGGAAGGATGACTGAGGATTATTTTCAGGGTAAAAATTAACTTTATTTATTTGTTTATTTATTGAGACGGAGTCTCATTCTGTTTCCCAGGCTGGAGTGCAATGGCATGCTCTTGGCACACCGCAACCTCCACCTCCTGGGTTCAAGCAATTCTCCTGCCTCAGCCTCCCAGGTAGCTGGGATTACAGGTATGCACCACCACACCTGGATAATTTTTGTATTTTTAAGTAGAGACGGGGTTTCACCATGTTGGTCAGGCTGGTCTCGAACCCCTGACCTCGTGATCCACCCGCCTCAGCCTCCCAAAGTGCTGGGATTACAGGCCTGAGCCAGGGTGCCCGGCTAACTTTATTTATTCTTAACACCAGAGATCTATATGCTACTTAAAGATATTTATTAAATAATTATGAGTAATACATACTTATTAAAATATAAATACATTTAAGATAGAAAGAACAACAAAAATCACCTCTAATTACACCATTTCCTCCACTCCCTATTGATGTTTTAGTCATGTTTAATTTCAGACTTATTATGGGTATTTTAAAAGGCATATTTTCATCTAAATATAGACTTGATTGTGAACTTTTAAATTATTGCATATGATTTATGTTAATTATACATTTATTTTATCTGATCAAGTATATATACACACCAAAGTTCTATTTAATACTTTATACATAGTTTGATCTTTGAATAGCCTTATATTTAGAATTTTTATAAACTGTTTTGCTACTAACACCTTTGTACATAATACTCTTTTTCTGTTGTATAGTCACTGAGAATGGAGTGAAATGAAGTGCACAAAACACAGACTTTGGAGTTAAATAGAATTAGTTTTGATTTTCAGTTCTACCACTTATAGCTTGTAATTTTAAGCAATGTGTCTGACTTCTCTTGAGTCTTGGTTTCCTAAAATATAAAATAAGCATCACTATGGTTACTTTGTAGTACTATTCTGAGAATGAGAATTAATAACTGCAAAGTGTAATGTGCTTAGAACATTCCCTGACACACAATGAATGCTCATTAAATAACAATTATTATCAATATTATTATTAGTATGAAACCTGATATTATATGGTTCTCTGTAGGAATAATGGGAAATATCCCAGGGTAGGGGATGGGGTTAGGAAAATGTCATAAAGGAAAATGTGAAAAATAAATTTGAAGTGAAGTTTGTAGCTTGACTTAGTAGGATGTGAGTATCTATTCAAATTCTACCTTTTAGTTTCTCAATAATCAAGATTGTTTTATGATTGTAGAGCAAGAGAGCGTTTTAATGAAAGCAATGTTCTGAGAAAATCAATAATTAATCTTGTATTTTTTCCCATGTTAAATAACTTTCATATTAACCTTTCCCTATCACATTTCACATATTCCACATTAATCCTTTGATTCTGCCTGTAGCTTTCCACATATGTAGACTAACTTCTATTTAAATCTTTGAGATGATTCCCTTAGATCCTATTCCCTACTCAAACATAGATAACTCAGTTTGGCACAGAAAATAAAAATTTGGAGTTGCCTAACTACACATCAGAAAAACAAACAAAAAAACAGGAACAAAAATTCTATACCAGAATGCCAATTGCAAATCTTTGTCTAGCAAAATAAATTAAATAGCTGAGTCCTGAAAGGTGACTGCACAAAATGCCTGGGAAGGTATTTTATCACTGAACTCTTAATATATATATTTTTGCATTCATGTAAGTTCTTCAAAGATTTATTCTCTCAATTACCAATCAAAAGAACTCATAAAAGGAGAATCAGTGGACCAGGCAGGATTAGAGCTGCCTGGGAAGATAGATGCACTGGCTATATAGCATCTCAGCTTTAAACAACCTCACTTGCTGCTCATTCCTGGACCAAGTGACAGCTAACAGAGTGGCTCATGATTAATCATTTGGATTTTTTTTTAAAGTTCCAAACCCTGCTTCTTAGGTTTTAATTAAGATTGAGACTAAATGTCTTGATTCTTAAGTCTAGTTTATAAGAAGTCAGATACTTGGTTCCTTTAAGGAACAACAAAGAACAAAAACTAGTAACATACTAAAACCTAAGAAACAGTTTTTAAAAACCCATTGAAATGTGTTTCCTTTCCAGAGAATTAAAACACACACATGCACACACACACGCACACACACACACAGATACACACACACAAACAGAAGAGGAAGATGACTGTACTCTGATTTTGGCACCTTTACTGAAATCTGTAAATATTGTTATTCCTTGCTTGGGATTGGATTTCTTTCTTTTCCTTCCTAGGAATGATTGGTAGTTGTAAACAGTATTTGTTTGTTGAGTTTTCATAATATTCTTAATAAGAGCCTTGAATGGCCTTCCCTTCCCTCCCTCTATCAGTTGCTTTTCCATGAATATGTCACACACATCAATGAATTAAAACAATATGAGCTTAGAAAATTAGCATCTAGAATTCACTTAAAAATACTTTTCATAAAAACACTTTTCTTAATATTGAAATAGATCTACATAATTTTCTTTTTAAACTCTTTTTCTGTTAAAGATGTGTCCTAAAATTTTGCATGTTTTTTTCTGCCCTCTAGTCTATTCAGCCACCCATTATTAATTATTTATAAATACATACTTACATATGCTAAGGGAACTTCCATTTAAAGGCATTCAATGTTAAATTCCTTTATAATGTCTATACTTAATAAGGTAAAAGGAATAAGATAAAAGACCTGGGAACAGGGCATTGGCTATGTAACGAGGGTGAGTGGGGACAAGGAGTTGGGGGGTTGGAATATGTGAAAGGAGCCATGGTTAGGGTACATGTCAAACACTGTGTAAACCAAAAGTAAAATTCTAAGCCCCCAAAGCTGATGGACCCCCATCTCAGCTAAGGGCATTCCAAAGTAAACCTGAAAAACTAGTTCAGGCCACATTGGCAAGGGATGGTTGAACATGCCTCATCATACACTCCTCCCTTTGGAATTTAGGCACAACTGACCAGCATTAATATTAAAATAGGGATCTTAAGAGTGATAAAACAGACCCTGTGTAGTAATAAGATACCAAATTCCAACTTGACTCCAATATAACCTCACATGGCAGATAGCAGGCCCTTAAGGAAATTGAAATATTTTTACCCCCAAATATGTTTCTTTGAAATATTTTGAAACGGGCCTGCAAAACTGTCTCTTATGGGGGAAATCTGCAAATTGCTGAAACTGTATCCCTTCCTTACACTATATAAAAATTAACTCCAGATGGATTAAAGATTTAAACATAAGACCTAACACCATAAAAACCCTAGAAGAAAACCTAGGCAATATCACTCAGGGCGTAGACATAGGCAAGGACTTCATGACTAAAACACCAAAAGCAATGGCAACAAAAGCAAAAATAGACAAATGGGATCTAATTAAACTTAAGAGCTTCCGCACAGCAAAAGAATCTGTCATAAGAGTGAATCAGCAACCAAAAGAATGGGAAAAATTTTTTAATATACCCATCTGACAAAGCACTAATATTCAGAATCTACAAAGACCTTAACGAAATTTACAAGAAAAAAACAAACAACTCCATTAAAAAGTGGTCAAAGGATATGAACAGACACTTCTCAAAAGAAGACGTTTGTGCAGCCAACAAATATATGAAAAAAAAGCTCATCATCATTGGTCATTAGAGAAATGCAAATCAAAACCGCATTGAGATACCATCTCACACCAGTTAGAATGGCGATCATTAAAAAGTCAGGAGACAACAGATGCTGGAGAGGATGTAGAGAAATAGGAATGAGTTCACACTGCTGATGGGAGTGTAAATTAGTTCAACCATTGTGGAAGACAGTGTGGTGATTCCTCAAGACCTAGAAATAGAAATTCCATTTGACCCAGCAATCCCATTACTGGGTATATACTCAAAGGATTATAAATCGTTCTATTATAAAGACACATGAACACGTATGTTTATTGCAGCACTGTTCACTATAGCAAAGACTTGGAACCAACCCAAATGCCCAAGGATAGACTGGATAAAGAAAATGTGGCACATATACACCATGGAATACTATGCAGCCATAAAAAGGATGAGTTCATGTCCTTTGCAGGAACATGGTTAAATCTGGAAATCATCATTCTCAGCAAACAGACACAAGAACAAAAAACCAAACACTGCATGTTCTCACTCATAAGTGGGTGTGGAACATGGACACAGGAAGGGGAACATTACACACTGGGGCCTGTTGGAGGGTGGGGGAGTAGAGGAGGGATAGCAGGGGGTGAGGGGATAGGGGTGGGATAGCATTAGAAGAAATACCTAATGTAGATGACAGAGTGATGGATGCAGCAAACCACCATGGCACCTGTATATGAATGTAACAAACCTGCATGTTCTGCACATGTACCCTAAAACTTAAAGTATAATAAAATTTTTTTTTTCCTTTCTAGGTTTTTTCCCTCATCCAGGAAATAACTAAGGGTCTGCCACATTTTTAGGTCTGATGAGAGCTCTGAAGCCTGCTACTTGGAGGCTTCATCTGTGTAATAAAAACCTTGGTCTCCACTACCCCTTATGTAGACACTCCTTTCTGTAGAGTCTAGGTCATTAGATAATAAATTAGCTCTTTCAACCAATTGCCAATCAGAAAATCTTTAAATCCACCTGTGACCTGGAAGCCCATGCTTTGAGCTGTCCCATCTTTCCATCTTTCTAGATAGAACCAATGTACACCTTACATGTATTGATTGATGTCTGCTTGTAAAGCTTCTACTCTCCTGAAATATATAAAATCAACCTGGAAACCAATCACAGGCACATTTTCTAGGACCTCCTGGGGTTGGCTCATGGGTCATGATACTTAAGTTTGGCAAAGAATAAATTTCTCCAAATATTTTATGAAGTTTGACTTTTTTTGACAACTGTTTCATTGTTTTTCACTTTTATTATCACACCTAAAGCAATTTTTTTCATTCTTATGCTTTTTCCCCCACCTAACTGCTATCCCCGCCTCCCTTATAGCTATTTTTACACTATATGTATATCTGTGTTCTACATGTAAAAAATTGTTTTTACTCCCCCACCCCATCTACACTCCCTTATGGGTGATATTGTTCCCAATGAGAGTTTACTGTATTTAAGTGATAGGTTGGGCAAATGATGTGGCATAAGAGAAATTTTATATGTCATAAAGGATTGGCAGGTGTCAGGATTGAAGGGTTAACTGAATGGAAAACATCAGAGCCAAAGTCCTTTGTTTTGTAGTTATATAAAAGAGGACATGTCTTTTAGGAGGAACTACTAGGTGCTATATTGGCAACGTGAGGTCAAATCAGGTTTGTGTTCACTTGTTGTCCATGGATGTCATTCCCATTACGTCCACATGAGATTCATTCATTCATTCTGCTAATACTTATTCATCAGTTTCTATGTTGTATGTTAAAGAGGTGTATATCACATGTCCGTAGAAAAGTGAATTCCTTTGTGTAAAATCAGAATTATGTCATGCACTGGTATTGCTATAGAGTTTTTCTTTTTTTTTTTTTTTCCCATTTATTTATTTTATTGCATTTTACATTTTGGGGTACATGTGAAGAACATGCAAAATTGTTGCATAGGAACACACGTGGCAGTGTGATTTGCTGCCTTCCTCCCCATCACCTACATCTGGCATTTCTCCCCTTGCTATCTCTCCCCAGCTTCCCACCCCCCACCGTCCCTCCCCTATTTCCCCCCAACTGACCCCAGTGTGTAGTGCTCCCCTCCCTGTGTCCATGTGTTCTCATTGTTTAACACCCGCCTATGAGTGAGAACATGCGGTGTTTGATCTTCTGGTCTTCTGTCAGTTTGCTGAGAATGATGGTTTCCAGGTTCATCCATGTCCCTACAAAGGACCCAAACTCATCGTTTTTGATGGCTGCATAATTTCAAATAATTCTACTCATTAGGCTTCTGTTGGTCTCTTTTTATACGATCCAAGTCAATTATTGCAGAGATTGTTTCATAGCCTTATATATCAAGTTTTAATTCCTATACTTGTACTCTTTCTGAATATAGGGAGGTTCTTTAAAGAGAATTCCTTAAAGAGTAAGAAATATGCATTAGGTTTGGTGTGTTATCAGATGAATTGCATCTCTCAAAAGGGTATGTTGAAGTCTAAATGCTCAGTACCTCAAAATGTGATATTATGTGGAGATAGAGTCATTGTAGAGGTATACAACATTAAAAAGTCCTTAGGGTGAACCCTCATCTAATACAAATAATGCCCTTACAAAAAGGAGGAATTTGGACACTTCATCAGTCTGGTAAGGATTCGATTGTAAAACGCCACAGGCTAGGTGGTATTAAGTAACACATTTATTTGGAAGCTAGTAGTCCAAGATCAAGGCGCCCTCAGGGTTGGTGTCTGGTAAGGTCTCTCTTCCTGGCTTGATGATGGCCAGCTTCGAGCAGAGTCCTCATTTGACTTTCCTTTTGTGCATACACCAAAAGAGGCCTCAGGAGATCTCTGGTGTCTTTCTTTTCTTCTAAGGACACCAATTCTATCAGATTAAGGCCCTACACTTATGACCTCATTTACGATTAATTACCTAGTTATTGGCTCTACCTTCAAAGAGAGTCACACTAGGGTGAGGGCTTCAACATATGAACTTTGGAGGGACACTATTCAGTTCCTGACAGATACAGGGACTAATGCAGCAAGTGAAGTGACACAAAGAGAAGACAGTCATCTGCAAGCCAAGAAGAGGGACTTGGAACAGATCCTTCACTCACAGCCCTCACAGGGAACCAACACTACCAACCTGTTGATTCCAGACCTCTAGCCTCCAGAACTGAGACAATACGTTTCTGTTGTTTAAGGCATCCAGCTTGTGATACTTTGTGATAGCAGAACCCTAGCAAACTAATACAGTGATCTTCTCATGGTCTCATGAAGTAGAAGCAGTTTATGCTAGCCTCATGATCATTAGCCTGAGACACTGGAGGTCTAGCTCAAAGGAGGAAAAGAAAAATTACTAAAGCCAAAGTTTTCTGTAACAAATTTTGAAACCAAATATCAGACTAATAATTGGCCCATTATTCTACCTTAGGCAAAAGTACCTATATACAGACTTTGCTGTTGGCAATCCATAGGAACAGCAAAGGCCATTGGAGCATTTGCTGTTAGAGTGAATGGAAACTGTGGCAATGATGGGATTCAAAACACACTACCCTAAAATATGGCACCTTGGTATTTTGGGAAACAGAAGCAGGAAAGCCACTTTGACCTTCCCTTTCCTCTTCTCCCCTGAAGCAGATCATAACATTCGCATCTGAGAGGTGCCCTTCCTATATCTCAAGGAAAGGAAATTCTTTCTCCAAAGACACAGGGATACAGAGAAGCGTCAGAAACAAGCAGGTTTGCTAAATCCACCTCTCTAAGTTTATTACCATTAGATTATAGTCCCTTTGTCCAGTCAAACTTCTCTATGACCTCTTCATCAAACCTAAGCATAAAAATACACAAGTTCACCTGTTTCTTTAAGCCTTCATTTCTGAAATCTCCTGTGTCACATAAAATCACATAAAACTCAAAGAAAATTGTATGCTTCCTTTCTGCCAATCTGTCTTTAGTAATAGAGGCCACAGCCATGAAATTAGCAATGGTTGAGAAAAAGAAATCATTTCTCTCCTATAGAAGCTTATACTGAAAAGTAACATAGGGACCTACATGGCCATGGTGGAGAAGAAAGGACAGTGTGAAGGATGAGGATGCATGAGTGAAGAAGGAGTTAGAGATAAGGCTGATTTACGGTTGCAAGTGAAGATGAAGAATCTTTGGGAAGGAGAAATGAACCAGGGTCTTGAGAAGTAATGAATTCATTAAAGGGATGATAACAAGAAAAAAAATCTATGTGTAGAAAGTTGCCAGAGAACATAGGGAACCCATGGAGGAGACTGGTCAGGATTGGAGAAACGAGAGATCAGCAAGTGAAACTTCCCGCTGCATATTCCCAAAGAAGGTTATTTACCTCTTTCAAGGGCAAAAGGTCTCAGCTGCTGATTAGGTGAAATTACTGAAATTCTTGGTCTCCTTTTAGCAAATTGTGTCTTTTCCTGCTTTCGTACACTTTTTGGCTAAGAGACAACCTTTCTAACAATACATCATGGAGACAGAATTGACTGATGTAATACTGAGGAATTAACAAAAACTGACGTACATAAGTTCAAAGATTTAAAAAGGAGATAAAATGTATTTTAGCCATCTTAATACAACTCATCTTTTCATAGTAATCTTTACAGATCTTCTAATTTTTCTGTGTCTGATATAAAATCTTTTTCTTAGATTGTCCTTTCTGTCTCTATCTCTAAAATACTGTCAAAGACCCACACGTCTCCATCTGATTGTGCTGCTGGACAGAAGATTTTTAGTCCTCTATTCCACACTCACAGTAGCTCTTTTTATGGCGGTGGTTGCATTATGATATAATGAAAGTTGTTTACTTTTGCTCAAGTAAGAGAAAAAAAATGGAGTGAAATCAACTGTGATTTTTTTTTTTAATGCTAGCTTTTCCTATTTAGAAGATTGTTACTGATGATACGGCAGAAAACATATTGCTGTATTAACAAGGTCACTCAGTCACAAAATCCTATTAATGTGGAAAATGACAGAACCAAGCTGTGTGGTGACAAATAAGGCAAATTCTCACCTTGTATTCTTAAGATTCCTTGTTCAAAATCACACAGATGGCAGGAAAGCCGAGAAGAAATTCAATAGGTGTGCATGACTCTGTAAAAAACATAATTCACATATCATCAGTCATGACTTTTATAATTTTATTTTTTACTTTTTGAAAAAATTACGGTAGCGAAGTAAATCAGGGAATGCAGTTTCAAATTTATGTTCATATGAAAGACTTATCTACAGAAGTATAAAGAAACCTGCTGAGTAGAAAATTTCAAAATAAACAATATACATTTATAATATAACTGACGTTTACTTTTTTTAGAATTAAAGGCACCAAAAAGTCATTTGCATTTCGAATGATAGTAAATGCATTTCAGATTTCGCTGTCAATTTAATGAAGCCTCAAATATTGATTTTAGCAAAACAGTAAAGTAGGAAATAAAAATAAAAAGGATTATTATAACAGTATCCTAGAGGGAATAACTATGGTCACTTCAGTCAATGAGAAACTGACTTTAGTGGTGGCATCTAGGCAAATAAAATTAAAGATTGCCTTGATTTAGCTAAAGCAGGAAAAGAAATCTTGTGAGTTTATGGCTTCATAAATTGTTCTGAATGTTTAACATCCCATGAAGAAGCAGCAAACACTGAAGCTATTTCATTCAAGAATACAAAACCAGTATACCCAGGCAAAAGCCTTGTTATTCAGATTGAGCATCTTGTTATCCCTGTTTGCATTGCTGAAGGGTGTTTTTTGACTATTCTCAAAGCTTTTTCAGTTAGACATTACAGACCATTTTACTTCTGTGTTTTCAACACCTAACAGTCTGACCTGACTTCATAGCTAAATGAAACCTTTGTATATAAAATTATATTTATTTTAATGCTTTATGATCTTCTGATGAACACAGATAAATTACACACATGTGGGAGAATAGTTTATTCTATTATTTATTCTATTATTTATTGTTGGAAACTTAACTGTTTGGCTCCAAATACTTTCATTTCTCATTGGAAAATGTTAGGACAATTAAAGTTAGATGTTTTGTTTGCTGTAAGGTTGACATAACGTAGGATCACACAAAACTGAAAGTTTTACATAAATTGCCCAGTCAATGGGATATCGTGACTTACCCCACAAAAAATTGTACCTACAACAGTCCTGTCTCTCCATATTCTTTTAGAATTTCTCAAATAAGAAAGAATAGTGTTACAGCTTTGATTATCTTAACCTATGTTTCAGCATCAGTTATTGATATAATTACTTTGTTTTATGGAATAGAAAAGGTGGAATACATGTTTTTAACAGGACTCTTGCTTTCACTCCTACCTGTAATATTCTTACCATGATATTCAACTTCTCTGGGTCTAATCTTTAGAGAGTCATGTGTACTTACATGAACACCAGTTTAGCCAGTAATGACTTGCTCTCTTTGTGGGCTTAGGCCACTCACTTGCCTTTATTTTCGATGCCATTGTTTTCATTTTTCAACGGTATGTATCCTGTGATTCCAGCTTACTATAAAACCTTAATGATCAAGATTTTCAACTTATACATATGTTCTTTTTCATGTACAAAACAGCAGACACTAGATATTCTACACAGTCTTCTCAGATAAAATGCCAATTATGCATCAATTTTTGTTTCAGTTACCAGGACGCATCAGGGTAAACTAATGTCTGGTATTTTAAAAATAAAGGTCTCTAACTTCTAATTACATTCAGTTTTTTCCCATTGGATATGATTTGTGTTTTTCCTGATCTTACTTTTTAACCTACTGTTAACATGTTTTTATTATAGTATCTCTTTTGTAAGAAGTGATAGATTACTAAATAAAGGTTAACATATGCTTATAAATGGCTTAATAATCAGTTAAAAACTTCTTTGTTGACTATCATGATAAATTATTTTGAATTTGGTTCCTATTTTCAATGAATTCAAACTATGAGGAGAGACAGTGCTAGAGACATGCAAAAATTCCAGATTAAGAAACAATAATATATGAGTAAGAATAGATGATTGTACTAAATGTATTCAGCCCAAGAGGAGAAGGATGGCCTCATTGTGACATGTAAAATGGGCCATGAAGAAAGGTGGATATTAGCTAATTTGGGGAAAGACAATTTATAGAATGGAATTAACATAAGCCAAAGAAATTAATTAGGAAAGAACATACTTAAGAATTAGAACCATCCCCAAAGAGCTGAGGGTACATAGAATTGGTTAAATAATAACATTAGGTATTTCAATAATAATATATTCGAACTGTACATTGTGGATAGAAAAACTATAAACTGATAAACACATTCAACAATTATTTGAGAAGAACAATATTGTAGGTAAAACTATTATAAAAATTGGAAAAACAATAATATTAAAACTGAGGAAGTACATAAAAAACACAGATATGAAAGAACTTATTTCAATAAAAATAAGATACCATCTGCTAGACAAAAAAAGTAAGTCAAATTATAAAGTTGCAAAAATTAAATGGGAGACATATCAGCACAGGAATAAATTTATAGATTAAATTGAAAAAATATACAATACGAACCCTATATATATATGTGTGTGTTTGTGTGTGTATATACGTGTATATATGTATGTGTGTGAATGTACATATATATATATATATATATATATATATATATATATATAAAACTTTATGAGTTTACAGAGATAGCAATTCAGATCAGTTAGAAAGATTCAATGACCACTGTTAGGCAACTGGCTGATCCATTAGAAAAACAGAGTTAGATTTTATTTTCTCATACCATATATCATGTAGAGAAATAAAAATTTTAAAAATGAATACATAAAATTGCTAAGAAAAAATACAAATATTTATACATTTCTGGTATGCAAAAAGGCATTCAGAGAATGACTCAATTTCTCCAAAGAGCTAATAAACATTTTATTAAAATAAGCAAGCAAGCAAAAAGTAATGAAGTCTTTTTATTTAAAAAACAATAGAACAAAATCTGCTTTTTATGTATGATTGAAAAAGTAAAAAAAGTTATAACCACTACTTTTCAGTTACTAAAAATCTAGCTGTATGGCATCAACATGCAACATGTACATGCACACACAGATATTTTTTCCTTTAGAAGAGATACGGTTTTGAAATGTGTAAGTGTACGTTTCTGTGTATATGTCCAACTGTCCACACACAAATACATACACACATATGTATGTATCTCTAAAGTTTTTAGTTACCACTAAAAGGAAATGATTGTGACATAAATAGAAGGGGAATGTTTGAAAGGATATTGGATGGATCGCAGATTCCCTAGAACGGTGGCACAGTAAAAGGAATCAAGGCAGGCTAAGTGATATAAACCATAACGTAAATCCTGTTTAGAAGCCTTTTTCACCGCCATTACTGCCTCTGGAGATGCTCTCACTGTGATTGCTGGAATGAATTCTCCTGTGGTCTGGCTCCTTTGTGTCACATCTGATTAGACAAACCTGTATTTTGGATCCTAGCCTTGGCTTTCAGGGGACTGAGGGAAAACAGCTATTTGATTTCAATTTCTATAGCGGGAGGCAACCATCATACACATAACAGATTTATCCCTCAAAAACAAGAAGAACGAACCATGGATTTGCGGATATGCATGTGCATGCTGTGTGTGTGTCTCTGCGTATGTGCTTAGATTACACTTATTTTGCTATGTGTAACATGATACTGCCCCTATGTTCGTTTAAAATATCTTATATACTGATTAGGTAAGTATTTATTGAATAAACACCAAATACCTAATTGTGTCGCAAACAAAAGGTTTTTTTTTGCCCATTCAGAAATGTGTAGTCTAAGAGATAAGGTTAGCCTACATGGAATATCTAAGGAACACTAAGGCAGTATATATACATTTTGCAGCTGATAATTGCTGCTGAAAACTAGACAAGAGACTTGAGATTTAAGTAATTGGAATAGATGAGAGGCTTCATATTAAAAGTACTGATTTAAAATGGACTTTGAAAGATGGATAATATTTATTATGTGTTGCCCATATATCAGTATGTTCATGTAGATAGGCATATGTGGAAAGGCATGTTTGTATTAGTAATTATGAATATATTTTCATACAAAGGATACACTTGGATAGTGAGTTAATTGCTTATAAAGTGTATATAGATCATTTTGTGGGTGGATTCAATTTTTCTCAAATAATCCTTCTACTTTTGTAATAATGCCCTATAATAACATAATTCCAATTATTTTATACCATTTTGATCAAGTATATATACATAAAGAATAGTGTACAAGTTACAAGTGGGCACATCTTAATGAATTTTTACAAAGTGATCACACCATATAATCACCACACAGATTAAGAAATATGACATTTCCAACATTCTAGAAACCCCTGCTTTTCTCTGTCCAATCACTGTCTTCAACAGGAACATCCATTATTATAGTCTTGCCTTCTTTAGAATGTTATATAACTGGGATCATACAGAATGTATTATTTTGTTCTAGCTTCTTTCACTCAGCATTGTATTCCTGAGATTCACACAAGTTACACAAGTGTTTTTCCCCTTCATTGCTATGTAGTACTCCATTGCCTGAGTACTATTTATCCATTTTATTCAATTTTATTGTTTGTAAATTTTAGCAATATGTTTTCTATGAACATTCTTTGTAGTGTACGCATGCACGTCTATTTGGCAAACATTTAGGAGTGAAATTTCTAGTCATAAGATACACCTGTAGTAAGTTGTTAGTAGGTATCACCAACCGGCTCATGAAATTAATGACTCCAATTTACACCTCTTTCTACTGTGTATGAGGATTCTGGGTCTCCAAATTCTTGCCAATGCTTAATATTACCAGTTTATTTTTGTGTGAGATTGTTTAATATTCGCCATTCTGATTTTTGTATAGCAGCTTCTCACTGTCATATTACCCTGGATTACTTAGAGGATTAATAAATTAAAAAACCTTTTAATATGTTCTTTGGACATTTATATATCCTATACTTTTTTGATGAAACACCTGTTCAAGTCATTTGACCATTTTGCTACTTGGTTGCCTGTTACTGATTTATAGTTATTTTTATATTCTAGATGAGTTTCTTCTCTGCTCTCTAGCTATCTATGTTGGAAATGTTTTCTATTTACCTTTTCAGTTTCTGAACTATCTTTTAATTAACAAATATTATAATTTTATTCAGGTCCAATTTATCAAAATTTTTAATGTTTCACATTTTGGGTTATGTGTTGGGGTATGCGTTTTAGGTTGTGTGTTGGGCATGTGTTCTGTTTAAAACACTATGATTATCCAATTGAGCAAATATCAATTACTCATAAAATCACAATCTCACCAATGAACTGTAGTGAAATATTTTTCATAAATCATATGACCACATTTGTGTATGTCTCTTTTTAGTTTCTCTATTCTGTTCCAGTGGTCAACTTGTATATCCTTGCTGGTCTAGAAAACTACCAGCCTCTCCAGGTTGCAAATGATGGTAACAGATTGACTTTTAGGCAAAAGATCAAATCCAGAGCATTCCCAGGGAAAGCGGTCTCAAGTGGTCTCAAGATACTGCCTGAAGAGTGTTAATACAGTCTATTTTTTATTTTGTTTTAGGGGGATGGAGTCTCACTCTGTCACCCAGGCTAGAGTGCAGTGGTGGATCTCAGCTCACTGCAACCTCCGCCTCCCACGTTCAAGCAATTTTCCTGCCTCAGCCTCCCGAGGAGCTGAGATTACAGGTGAGTGCCATCAAACCTGGCTAACCTTTGTATTTTCAGAAGAGACAGGGTTTTGCCATGTTGCCCAGGCTGGTCTCAAACTCCTGACCTCAAGTGATTCACTTGCCTCAGCCTGCCAAAGTGTTAGGATTACAGGTGTGAGCCACTATGTCTAGCCAATAAAATCATTTTCTCACTACTTTCTTCCAATCAATCACTCTCTCATAAAAGTATGTTGTTTTCTTTATTATCATAACTAATAGTTCAGGCTTTCAGTTCTTGCCTAGGTTATTTTAAACTGCCTACTGCTTTTTTATCCCTGTTTTCACAATTTTAACAGAATAATCAGTTTCCTCTTCAAGTCCTTCCAATTAATTCATTTCTTAAAAATATGGCCCAGCACCTGCCTATGAAAAGCAGGGCCATTGCTTACATTACTATTTTATCTCACCTTTTTTCCTCTTGCATTCATTTGCCAGCACAGTCAAAAATAGTTGCCCAAAGCTTAAGGTTTTAGTTTCACAAATCTGTGCCTTTACCCTTGTATTCCTCTGTAAGGAATTTTCCACTCACTTTCTGACAAGCTCTTTTTCATTCTTAAAGTCTCAGCTCAAATTAAATATTCTGTATGAAGCTGTTTCTCATTGCTACCTGACAGAAGTTAATCATTTACTTCTATTTACAGGGTGCTGACTGATATTATTTCTACTATATCTTCATATGCATCTTCATATCCCAATATCCAGCAAAATTAGTTCCTTGGTAAGTGTTAGGTGAATTGAATCAGAATGATGAATTTAGATTTCCCCTAACATCATTTACTCCTCTCCACACAAAAACACCAAAAACAAAACAAAATACGAATTATAATTAAATGTTAAACATTAAAGTTTACACATAGTACAAGAAAATAAAATTGATATTAAACCTCATAATACAGAAAGCACAAAAACAAAAATGTGTCTATAAAAATATTATAAGTGTTTAAAAAATTTTGAAAAGTACACTAAACCTCCACACTCATTAATCAGATAAAAAATTATCAATATCTTGTAATATTTGTTTCCTCTCTTTTTATATTTTTTCCTTTGCTGAAGAATTTAAAAGCAAATCAAATATGACAGTGTATTTCACATTTACATGTATCAGAATTTTTTTAAAAATGGACATTTTTGTATAAATCTCTACTGTCACCATAACTGAGAGTAAGCAATTTTCGTGTCATTCAATATCCAGTCAGTAATGAGATTTCCATAATTTCAAAAATGCCTTATAAAGGTTGGTTTATTTGGCTCAAAATTCAAATAAATTCATTCATGCATTTGTTCTTTATGTGTCTTGTGATTCAGATACTTTTATTCCTTCTGTTATTCATCTAATTCTGTTATTTAACTCCCTCGTGCTACTGAGTTTTTGCAAAAACTGGATTAGTGATATTTTACTTTCTAGATTTATTTGCTTCTTTTTGTTGTCATTTAACTAACTTCCATTTATCTACTGTAAATTAAGTTAGCCGTGAATCTAAATTAGATTTAATCTCAAGGTTTTTGTTTCATTTGCTTGTTTTCCAAGAGTGTTTTACAGATTATGTGTGTCATATTTCATCACATCTCAGGACCTTAGTTGACTGCTTAGTTCACCTTTAGCGATGCTAAGACTCATGAGTGGAGACAGGTCATGGCAACCTAATCTTATCAGATGAAGTATCTCTTAACCTTTCATCTGAAGCTTTTGTTAATTTACAATCATTGCCTGAATTCACTATTTTTTTTTCCACTAGGAGTTGCAAAACAGATTTCCCACTTTATCATTTCTTCCACATTTGTGCTAGAATTTTTAAGCAAAGAGGAACTTTCCCCTCAGCCCCAAGAGATATTTGATTATCTTGAAATATAGTGTATGCAAGAAAGGCAGGATAATGACTTTCTTTTTAATAGTCAGTGTTCAGAGTTGTTGCCTTAGTTACATCCTGTGACACTTACAGAGGCATGTTTTTTTCTTTCTCTTTTTTAAACTCAAAATCGTTTAGAACACATTTTTATATATTTAAATCAGTTGCACTCATCAGATTTTTAGTGCTCAAATTGCTCTTCCTTTGACCAAAGGAGCATTTCAACATGTCTCCCGTTTTCTTGAGACAGCCCATTATTCTTGAAGACATCCTTGTTTTCTGGCACAAGAAATTTTAGCCTTTAATCCTATGCATTCCAGCCTAGACTTGAAATCAGCCTTTTCTCCAAGAAGCCCTGGGTGTTAAGTTACTTATTATTAATGTGTTATCACTGACTCTAGGCTTTCTAAGTGGACAAAGCAAGAAAATACATAGTCTTGAAAATAAGACAAAATACTTGACAGTCTATACTGGTATATCTAATTCATATGCAATATTACAGTATTTTTACATAATTTATCTGATTTTATCCTTATATCTATTTTGTTTTATACTAAAACTTCTGGCTCCTAAAATCAGTAGTATGATTTTCAACTTGCATTTTCTATAATAGGTTAAAATGATAGCATTACTATAACTACTAATAATTAAACTACATAATTAAATTTAGCACATAAAATTATGTAAAAATAGAGTAACATGTATCCTATAAGACTGTGTAGTTCAAATCTTGCCATCTAAAGTCACTTGAAATAACTCATCTCTGTGTGTTTATATTACAACTAGCACAGAAACTCTCAATCAAGTATGAAGGAAGGATAAAGGCATTTTCTGAAGTAAAATAACTCAGGAAATTTACCTACCATGTTTTTTATGTTAAGAAATCTCTTGAAGATTTCCTCCAGTAAGAAAAATTAAAATAAAATAAACCAAGAAAGATTTGGGAATCCAAAAATATTGCATTAACTTTAAGAGCATAAGAAAGCGACTTCCCCAAATGGCATACAGCTGGGATCCTAGAGATCAGCCAGCCCAGACTGCAAAGGGTAACCAAGCCTTAGGAAGACAGCCGAAACAAAACTATATATTCCATGGACAATTTTAACAGAATGCTTGGGACAGTGAAATAAAGATATGAAAAATGTATTATATAGAAGAAATAGAAAAGAACAATTCAGAAAACTCAAAGGTCTATAAGAAAGGAAGCAAGTTCAGAGAACACTCACTGGCTCTGCAGTGAAACTTCCCAAGCTAATAACTTGATTTCACTTAAGGATTTCTAACTTCTTGCATCAATATGTTTACAAAGCACAGAAGATTTAATTGTGCTCATGGAGAAGAACATACATATTAGCAACATTGTCTATGTAAAAGGAGACAAAGGGGGAAAGCGAAAACAGGTACATTAAATATACCCTCACTCTACAAATAAAGTCAAGAGGTACGCTTCATGAAATAAACAATTGAAGATTTTAGTGTCCTATTCAAATATACACAAGATGTTTATAATAATAAAGAACTGAAGGAGAAACTATTAAAATCTGTGGTCTTTGTGGGAGCAGAAGACTGTGTACCACTGGGAAAGGTAACTTACTTTTTTTTTTAAAGTATATTAGTTCATTTTCATACCACTATAAAGAACTGCCCAGGAGTGGGTAACTGATAAAGGAGATTTAACTGACTCACAGGTCAGCATGACTGGGGAAGCCTAAGGAAACTTACAATGACAGTGGAAGCTGAAGGAGAAGGAAGGCACTTTCTTCAAAAGATACCAGGAAGGAGAACTACGGAGAGAAGGGAGAAGGCCCCCTTATAAAACCATCAGCTCTCCTGAGAAATCACTCCGTATCACGAGGAAAGCATGGGGAAAACCACCTCCATGATTCAATTACCTCCACCTGGTCCCACCCTTGACAGGTGGAGATTATGAGGATTACAATTCAAGGTAAGATTTTGAGTGGGAACACAGCCAAACCATATCAGCAAGGCATCTTGTAGTAAAAGATTAATCATGTGCATGGAATGCATTAATTAAAATGTCTACTATTAATATTTACAGTAGAAGTATTAAATGGCAGAATGACCACTTCAGGAAATGTATCTCACAGTATCAGGCTGGGGAAAATCTCCCAGGATGCCAATTAAAGGATAAATTATTGAAAATAGTCAAAGAATGGATGGTCCATATGAAGGCCAGAAAATCAAAATACTATCTGTAATTGATGTGCCTAAATGAATAATAATAAATGATATCAATAAAATAGATGCTGTATTCAAAGCTTGAAGAAAAATTTTCATACCTGATATAACAATCAAAAGACAAAAATGGCTTATTCTACAAGAAGTAAGTTTTACAAAAAGTAATACTTAGAACTACAGATCTGAATAAAGTTATGAAATTTAAAAATGAGAGTGAGATTACAACATCCTGTCAGGTTTTTATTTTTAAGTTGTCTTATAGAGACAAAGACACTGGGATACTGGAAGACTTCCCTTTCCTAACATTTGACTAATATACAAGCACCTATATAGAGCTGGGTAAACAAAAATAGTGATACAAGAATTTGAGATGGAAACAAATTGTTTTCATATGAAGAGGTCACAAAGAAATATTCAAGGATTAAGAAAGTATTTTTCCAATGAATATCACATTCTGAAACAAGCACATGAAGGGAAGGTAGAACAGGTACGGCACTGACTTTGAAAGCAAGGGTTTGAAACCATATCTCCTATTAACATTTTGAGCCATCTTAATTCCTGGTTCCATGTGGCTGATTTGTATGTCTAAAACTTCTAGCTTTCTACCAGAAGCAAACACAATTTCTCTCTGCAAAACAATAACATCATATGAAGGCACCACTTATTTCAAGGAACTTTAATACAGAATATTAAACACATGATTAGAGGTAGCTGGAATTTAGCATGAAGACACACACACACACACACACACACACACACACATTGAGAGAGAGAGAGAGGGAGAAACATAAGAAGACATACAGGCCATAGTAAAAAGGCCTAACATATATGTAAGAGATGTCAGAATGAGGGCAGAAAAAAAATGGGAAGACTAATATTTGAAGAAATAACAGCTGTTTATTTACCAAAACTTGCAAAAAATATCAAGCCACAGAACTAGGAACGCTAAATGAAATAAATGAAAGGAAAGTTTGAGCAGAGCATAGTAAAACTACCAAAAAGCCAAAGTACAAGAGAAAATCTTTAAAAGGTCAGAAAAAAGACATAATACCTAAAAAGAAGTGATCAGCATATTGGCTGACTTTCTAAAAAGAATTAGCAACCAAATAATAAGATGATATTCTCAAAGTAGCTGATAGAAAACAGCTGTCAATCTAGAAGTCTACGCCCAGCAAACATACCCTATAAAAATGAGGATGACATCTTCAGAGACTCTAAAAATCATTAGAATTAATTACCAGCAAATTTGCAACAAAGAAAATACACTTTAGGAAGAAGAATGACCTCTGATAGAGACTCTGAGGTGTAAGAATTAATACAAAAGAATAAGGGTAAATTTGAATCATTTTAAAAGGATGTCAAATTTATAAAATTAAATCATTAATAATAGTTTTGTTAAGTGTTGAGAGAACTAAAATTCCACAAGCCATCACTATTATTGGAATAAAGTGGACCCTTAGTTCCTGAGACAGCCTATTTCTTCTTTATATTTATTCTGATACGTAGCCATTAAGGACCTCCCATTCTTGATGAGAACTGAACTCTAAGTTTTGTCTCTCTGTATTCTTAATTCTGTAGAAAACTCTTATTTTCAGGCCCTCAGCTACATCTTCTAGGATCAGTAGGTGCCCTAAGGAGAACAGTAGTCCCAAATGCTACGTATCTTCACTGTCTTAGTAGCTGTCCAAATTGTTTATTTATTTATTTATTTATTTAAATTTGGCCTTTCTTTTCTAGGTGTTTTCTGCAGGCATTTTTGGCCAAAATTACATAGTCTCCAACTACCAAAAATGACTTAAGTACACTTAAAACTTCAAAATTACACTCTTTGTTATTAAAGTTTCTCCTTTCCAAATAAATAGAAGGTGAAATAAATATAGCTTACAAACACCAAAAGATATAAAACCACAGGAACAAAAAGACATACAAAAGAATAAAACATAAAACACGTTAGGTAGGAAAAAGGCATATATAATGGAATAATCAATATAAATTGAAAATTTATAAAAAGAATAAAGATGAGCAGATAGGATTAAACATTAAATCCAACTAAATATTATTTTCAGGATGTATATATAGGAGAGTAATTCAGAAAGTTCACAAGAAAAAAATGAATAAAGCATACATTGCAACCCAAAGGATGGCTTAAAATATTTTTTCTCAAAATAAAAAATATGGTTAAAAATAAAACATTAAAACAATTAAATATTTGCATTTTTCAATTATGATTTCTCTACAGTGAAATTGTTATGGTCTAAATGTTTGTGTCTCTTTGAAATCAACCCAAATGCCCATCAATGATAGACTGGATAAAGAAAACGTGGCACATATACACCATGGAATACTAACACCATGGAATACTATGCAGCTGTAAAAAAGGATGACTTCCTGTCCTTTGCAGGGACATGGATGAAACTGAAAACCATCATTCTCAGCAAATCGACTCAAGAACAGAAAACCAAACACCGAATGCTCTCACTCTTAAGTGGGTGTTTAACAATGAGAACACATGGACACAGGGAAGGGAACATAACACACTGGGGCGGGGGGATTGGGGAGGGATAGCATTAGGAGAAATACCTACTGTAGATGACAGGGTGATGGATGCAGCAAACCACCACCATGGCACATGTATGCCTATGTAACAAACCTGCACGATTTGCATATGTACCCTAGAAATTAAAGTATAAAAAATAAATATTTAAAAATAACAGTAAACAATTTATTGAAGGTATTATGAGACAATCTGGGAAATACAAATTTTGATAGTTTTTAACATTACTACTTTGATGTTAAATGTCTTGGGTATGATAGTGACATTGTGTTTATGGTTCTTAGAAGATATATGCTGAGGTATTTAGCATTGAAATGCTGTTAAAATATGAGGACTAGCCGGGCGCGGTGGCTCACGCCTGTAATCCCAGCACTGTGGGAGGCCGAGGCGGGTGGATCACGAGGTCAAGAGATCGAGACCATCCTGGTCAACATGGTGAAACCCCGTCTCTACTAAAAATACAAAAATTAGCAGGCCTTAGTGGGGGGTGCCTGTAATCCCAGCTACTCAGGACGCTGAGGCAGGAGAATTGCCTGAATCCAGGAGGCGGAGATTGCGGTGAGCTGAGATTGCGCCATTGCACTCCAGCCTGGGTAACAAGAATGAAACCCCGTCTCAAAAAAAAAAAAAAAAAAATGAGGACTAAACTCTGATTATTTTCATCTTTCCCAATTCCTATCTAAGGGGGCTGGGGAGTCATGCCCTACAAATCATAAAGTCTCATCAGATGGGTTTTATTTAACTCTGTATGTTGTGGCTTTCCAGCCTGACTCTGTCATAACATTACGAGACAAGGAAGAAAAGAAAAATATTTTACACAACCCCACAAAAAAAATAAAAGAAACTCCAGTCCCCACTGTGATGGTATTAAGGGGTGAGGCCTTTGGGGTGATTAGTTTATGCAAGTGGATTTCTCATTAATGGAATTAGTGCCTTTAATAAAGAAAACCTAGAGAACTCTTTTGATCTTTTTTCACCAGATTAGGATACAAAGAAAAGTTGGTAGTCTGCACCCTAGAAAAAAGCCCTCACCAGAACCCGTCCATGCTGGTACTCTGATCTGGAACTTTCAGCCTGCAGAACTGTGAGAAATAAACATTTGTTGTATAAGCCACCTGGTCATTGTTAATTTGTTATAGCAGCCCAAGCTGATTCGAGAGTGATCAAGACAAAACGTTAACTATTACATGATATCACTGTGCTGAAATACTTAAGGAAAAAATATTTGCAGGCTGAAAAAAAAAAAGCGTTAATTTAATTGTAACCTGATTTTTTATTTTTATTTTTTTGAGATGGAGTCTTACTCTGTGAGGCTGGAGTGTAGTGGCACAATCTTGACTCAGCGCAACCTCTGCCTCCTGGGTTCAAGCAATTCTGTCTCAGCCTCCCGAGCAGCTGGGATTACAGGCACACCCCACTAAGGCCTGCTAATTTTTGTATTTTTAGTAGAGACAGGGACATGGTTTCACCATGTTGGCCAGTCCGCTCTTGCACTCCTGACCTCAAGTGATCTTCCCTCCTTTGTCTCCCAAAGTGCTGGGAATACTGTCTTGAGCCACCATACCCAGCCACTGTAACCTAAATTTAGAAGTAAGATTTTTAACATGCTTTTCTCTGTTTTTGTCTGGGGAAAAAAAACCCACCAACACAAAAAAGGATATGGAGTAGTGATTGTAAATCCTCAGAGTGTGTGGGCATCACCTGGGGAGCTCTAAATGTGCAGATGGTTGGCTTTGTCTTCACAGATTTGGTGTTGATTGGTTTAGGGTGAGTCCCAGGCATTGCTGGTTTATGAAAGCCTCCCAGGAGATTGCAATGTGCAGACAGAATTGAGAGCTAATGAGGTTGAGGTAAATAAGCTGAAAGTAATTTTCGTGAATTTAATAGCACACAATATTTTCAACTCTTTATCACACAGAGTATATCTTTTTAAAAGAATACCTACAGACTTTTTACAAAAATTACTCACATTCAAAGTCACAAAGAGTCTTCAGGCAAATTTATAATGATAAAATGGCATAGTCTAGATTCTCTAATCACAATGTAACACATTGAAAACAAAATATAAAGCACACTTTAACAAGTAAATCCAAAGCAAAAATCAAACTAACACAATATTTAGAAAATAGAATAAGGAAATTATAAGGATTTTAATTATTGTTGTAATTATTATGATAATATGTAAAATGTATGACTGTAATTTTCCTCAGAGAAAAATTAACAACGTAATAATAAAATAATTATTTTATTTCAAAATCAGACAGAGAGTGGAAAGGAAAGCATTAAAGCAGCTAGCTTGTGACTCATTTATTTCCTTTAGTGGAGGTGTACATCCAGAGGAGAAAAAGGGTGATCTGGTTAATCTCCTTGTCAACTAGACTTCTGGATAAACAGAAAAAAAGTATTTGTTGAGAGGAAGAGACCTTATCCACAGGATTCCCTTAGGGGAACATTACTAGATGATGGGCTACTTTTTTTTTACTGCATTTTAGGTTTTGGGGTACATGTGAAGAACATGCAAAATTGCTGCATAGGTACACACATGGCAGTGTAATTTGCTGCCTTCCTCCCCATCACCTATATCTGCCATTTCTCCCCATGCTATCTCTCCCCAACTCCCCACCCCCTGCTGTCCCTCCCCTATTTCCCCCCAACAGACCCCAGTGTGTGATGCTACTTAAAATAAAAAATATATATATTTGGAAATATGAGGTATGGCTCACTGCAAAATGGCAAATAAGCTATGTAATTCTCTGGGTATAAAATAGAGATTTTAAAATTATTATTTATTTTTTAACCTAACTTTAATGCTCTTCTTGCCACATAAAGTCACTTGGAACACACTTTAGAGACCTCATCTATTATTCTGGACTAGAGTACATGTTTGATGTGGAAAGACAGCATGTAAGAATCACTCTCAATGTCTCAGACTGTTTTTGGCTTTGAACACTTTGGAGTCCCTGTATCCTTGTTACTGTTGGCAAGCTTTGATCCTGAGTAAGATCTGTGACTTTAGGGAGTCTGATTCGGCAATCCGATCATTAGTTTTAGCTTGGAAAATAAAGAGAAAAATAAATTAATATTGTCTCCAAGATTTAGAGAGAGGATAACACAACAAATGTAAAGAATGTAGTGACAATAATTGATAAAGATAAAATCAGAAATTGATCCATATGAAAATAGAAATTGGTTGTACTGATAAATCCAATAGTCATTTTATGTGGAAATAATCAAATTAATAAATAGTCTGTTAAGAAATTCCCATCAGTTATTTTTCGGGCAGTTCCCTTCTTTCTGCCCCTCAAATTTTGCCTGTGTCAGCTTGCCCAGGCTTTAATCATTCCCTCTTCACTTCTGCAAGTCTATCAAGCTCTGTGTTATGAGCTGGGTAGTTCCTCCATACAGACAACTCAGACTAGCATAGGGCTCACCCCACTTCCGTACTTTTGCTCTAGCATTTACTCCTTTTGTCCAGTGTTGTAAAACAGTTGTTTCATTTCCTTTGTCCAGTTTTATAGTTGTTTATTAAGGGAAGACAGATCTGGTACCATTTACTTATTCACAGCAGGAAAAAGTATATTTAAAAGCAAAAATAAAGACAGAAAGAAAGAAAAAGAGTAAAAAGGAGCAAGACAAAAAAAATCCAAAAAGGAGAAGAAAAAGAGAGAGAAAGGATACTCAAATTCAGTAAAGAGTAAAGGATAAAATTTCACATTCAAATACAAGTAATGGAATGATAAATGCTCTTGAAAAACATAAAAAAAGGATTAAGCTGACTTAGTCACACAAATTTTGCAAACATCAACAAAATAGATAATCCACTAGTTTATAAAGTAACAGAAAAAATGTTTAATTTAAAAAGAAAGAGGGAATGTAATAACTAATATGTGAAAAATCTTCTAACTATATACAAACACAAATTTTTTATAATTTTTATAATTATACATTTAAAATATGGATAAAATTAGTTAATTTCTAAAAGAAATTATAAATTTCAAAAATAAAAGTAATAATCTTGGACAAGATTGTATACATTCTAAAAAATAAAACTAAAAACCTAAGAAGGCCTATTTTTCAAATTTAATTTGATTATATATATCTATATCTGTCTATCTATCTATCTATCTATCTATCTATCTATTTATCTATCTATATATACTTTTTTTGAGACAGAGTTTTGCTTTTTGTTGCCCAGGCTGGAGTGCAATGACACAATCTCAGCTCACTGTAACCTCCGCCTCCTGGATTCAAGCTATTCTCCTGCCTCAGCCTCCTTAGTAGCTGGGATTACAAATGCCCACCACCCCACTGGGCTCATTTTTTATATTTAGAAGAAATGGGGTTTCACCATGTTGGCCAGGCTGGTCTCGAACTCCTCACCTCAGGTGAAACATCGCCTTGGCCTCCCAAAGGGCTGGGATTATAGGCATGAGACCGTGCCCAGCTGATCTAATTGTTTTGATTGACAAAAATTACATATATTGTGATGTAAAACATGTTTTGATATGTGTATTCATTGTGGAATGGCTAATTCAAGCTAATTAACATATGCATTATTGTGTATACTTTTTTCCTGTGGTAAGAACACTTAAAGTCTGCTTTCTTAGTGATTCTCAAGCCTAGAATATATTGTTATAGACAAGGATATGAATCAGTAACTTGAAGAGATAACTGCATTTCTATGTTCATTGCAGCATTGTTTACAATAGCCAAGATATGGAATCAACCTAGCTTCCATCAGTGAATGAATGGATAAAGAAACATATACCTACATAATGTATATACATAAAAGTATATGTGTGTGTGTGTGTGTGTGTGTGTGTGTGTAAATGTACACAATGATATATATACATAATGGAATACTGTTAAATGTTCAAAAAGAAGGGATCCCATCATTTATGACCACACAATGAATCTGAAGGACATTATATTAAGTGACATAAGCCATGCACAGCAGAAAGACAAAGTGTATGACCTCTCTTATATGTGAAATCTAGAAAAGTCACTCCCACAGAAACAGAGTAGAGAGATCTTACCAGAAACTAAGGGCTAAGGTAGTTGAGAGGATGATCAAAAGAAGCCTACCTTAGCATCCTTTTCACTTCCTCAATACGATGGTCCAGATGATTTTGCACATGAGTTCATTCAAACTTACAAAAAACTTCCACATTTTAATCAATTTAATAGTAAAGTAATAGGGGAAGAATAAAAACTCTAGAACTTAATTTTGCAAAGCTAGTATTTCTCTCATGGAAAATATACAACAATGGTTAATCAATAAAGGAAAGTGGCTATTTACAATTTACAAAACAGAATAAATCTGAGAATTACTTGGAAAATTTTACAGAAAAGTAGAATATAGACTAAAATTCCAAGATAAAAGTATATTAAAATTCTATAATAAAGACTGCATATAAATTATGTGACAAAATACAAACTTATTAAAGAATCAAAATTGTGGCTGTTGAAACAGACTTAAGCGTACTTGTAGGAGGTAAATGATTAAAATGACATTTTTAACAGTGAGAAAAAAATGAATTCAAAAATGGTTTGAGAATAACTAGGTTACCACACAGAAAAAACATGTAAAAATCTCATCCTATCCCATATTTACAGCAAATTCCTAGTGGCTTAAGGATCATGTATTTTTAATGGAATTATGGAAGCTCTCAAAGAAAGGGAATTTAATATTTATATAATTCTATAGAAGAAAAGAGTTCTATCTATGCCATCAAAGGTAAAAGTCATAAAATATACACAGTATTAACACGTTTGACTATATTTGTATGTTCATAGTCATAATATTGAAAGGAAACTGGTGGCTTTTAGTCATAATGGATTTAACAGGGACTAGAAGTCTTCAACAGATTTAACAAAAAGAGACAAAATATTTGAAACAATACTTTGTAGACATTGAAAACAGGTTGCACAGATGAGTAATTTCTGAAAGGAGAGAAAACATTGAGGAGAACCCTAAAATGTTCAGTTTCCATTGAGGAAAGTTTTCAGGCTACTAAGATCAGAGAGGGAATCCAAACAGCCTGGTGCTTTCCCAGGGTTGAGGAGACCAGCTGAGTATTCAGGGAGGACCAGGCAGCTAGGATTCACAGGGCAGAGGACTAAGAAAGACAAGTTGCACATCAAAGGAGCTCTGGAGATATGTGCAGCTGGGTACTGATCCGAACATATACTAAGCTGGGAAAAGAACTGCTCAAAAGAGGGGTAAAGTAATGCCAAACGAAGTTCACACAGGGCTGTGACTGGTTGATATTTACAACCAGAGTAAAAAAAAAAAACAAAAAAAAACCCAGCTACTGTTCAGGGTATCAGGTGGATACTTAGTGGAGGTGACAAATTCGCCCTAGACTAATGGCTGCTCTGGTTCTACTCATCAGAAATTAGAAGCAAACCTTAAAGCTCAATATGGTAGAAGTTAAAATTTTTTAAAAATTAAATAGCATAAAATACTATTCGTTTTATATTAACTAACATTATATACTGCTTCCCAGTTCACAAAATGCTTCTTATAAATACTATCTCATCTTAGGTGTGGCTACTTTTGTATTGTAAATGCAAATATCTAAGTTAAATAGGATGAAAGTGATCCAGATGTTTGACAAGTCTCACTTACTGAAGACACACCCTGATAATCTTGCCTTATAAAAACCAGGTTAGAGATGACTGTCTTGGAGACAGACTGGCAAGTATTAACAGAATTTGAGATGCAAAAGGACTTCTTTTTGTGACTGAATAAAGGACGTGATGTACTTAGGTTTAGGTTTGTATCAAACCTCATCCCACAGACTAAATTTTTACCAGTAGAAGTACTAATTTTTCCTGATGTAGTAAAAACTTTAGGTAGTTTAATTTAGTGTCAGGTCTCTTTGTGTTGCAGGAAGCTTTAACTTAACAACTGCGAGTTTTGTTACCTGTCAACTACACTTATGCCAATTCAAGGTGTGAATTTCTTTCTGATGCTAAAAATTTGTATATAAAATGAAAGTGACCAGCCTTACAGCCATGGTCAAGTGACTAATATAGCTGGCAAGGAGAAACACCTGAATCCTTAGAAAGCTACTTTTGGGGAAGTCAGATTTAATATCTGTGCAACTGTTCAATCACCAGTGCTTCTAGTTTTTAGTGTTTGTTTAAGCATACACATTATTCTCAACAATGGAAACAGTGAAATAAAATACATTCATTATTAATAAAATTTAATATCAACTAAGGAATACATCAGATAACAGGACAAATAAGAATGGGCTCAAAAGAGCACATTCCTATAAGTTCTCAATAAATCTCTTCAAAATGTAACTCCTTTCTAATACATAAGTGGTTTTCATGCTGTAAAATTACATTTTAATATATCTGTGTTGCTAATTTCCTGTTTGATATAAATCATTGGTTAGCTTCCTCTTGATAGATATTCTTAATATTTATACTTCAATTAATGAAACATAAACTCTGTTCAATTGCTTCACACAGGTATACATCAATGAGTCTTTCAATTGTTCTTCAAAAGGGTATGTGGGCAATTCTTTTGAAAAAAATACTATGCAAAACAAAACCACTTGCAAATATGAAATAAATGAGCTTTAGTCTTCTCAAATACCATGTTTCTTCAATTGGTGAAGATCTATATTATTTTTCATGTTTTGATTATCAACTATTCTTCCTAGGATTAATCCCGGATATCGAACTTATGTCAAAATTAATTTGAAATACATGGTAAACTCAGTTATTTTGTCTTTGAATCGAGGTTGGGTCAGAGCTCATCCTGTACTCATGGCAGCTCTGTTAATCAGCATCCTCCTCTGTGCTCTCCGCTTAGGTTTCTTGCCTGTCACTAATGAAGCTGTAAGGACAAAACAGACTTAAGGCTTTGTCTTTATCTCTGAAAAATAAGTAGTGATTTTCTTCTTTCTTCTCAACAAACAAGTTTACCACAAGATAAGTGTTTTATATAGAGAGAATGAAAATCATTAATTGCTCCCCGCCTCTCCTTTTTTTGTAACAGGTACAACAGAAGGAAGTATCAGAAAACAAAGCAAAAATAAAGTCTTCTGATACAAACTCAGATAAGTTTCAATTAACTAGAGTGTCTTCCTCTTGTTTTCTATAAAAGTATTTTCCTGTCTAAAGCTTATCAAGAAATGCAGCCTCAAAATATTCTGTCTTTTATTATAGCATGTCAGATTCAAAATGTATTTTTTGCAGTGAGCAACGCGGGGAAATTAAAAGATAAAAGGAATATCAGAGGGAAATTAGTATTTTCACCATAGGGTCATTCGTAAAGTATTCTTAGCAGAGTGATAAAAAATAAATAGAGTGTTATTTCAAGGAATAGGAATTCAATATCAACCTTTGTTTAATGCGTTAGAAACAACAGGGAGGGAAAAACCATTCATCACATACAACCCACAATAAAACCTTGTGAAGTAATAGAAAGAGCTTTTGCTCAGCCAGCCATCTGAATGGGAGCTGGAAAATAAAGAATGACTTGAATTGGTCACTACGTAAATAAGAGAAATTCTTGGATACCAAGTCTTGAAAGAACCAACTGCTACTCAAACCAAGTCTCTGCTTCAGATTTTTTTTGTTTTGTTTTGTTTTTTGAGACAGAGTCTTGTTCCATCACTAGGCACCAGGCTGGAGAGCAGTGGCGCAATCTCTGCTCACTACAACCTCCACCTCCCAGGTTCAAGCAATTCTCCTGCCTCAGCCTCCCGAGTAGCTGGGACTACAGACGCATGCCACCACGCCCAGCTAATTTTTTGTATTTTCAGTAGAGACGGGGTTTCACCATGTTGGCCAGGACGGTCTCGACCTCGACCTCGTTATCCACCCTCCTCGGCCTCCCAAAGTGCTGGGATTACAGGCATGAGCCACTGCGTCCAGCTCTGCTTCAGATTCAAAATCTGCCTATTCAACTAAAAGGGAAGCAAGTTACCAGAAGACCCAGATTATGTGAAAATGGTATAACTGTGTTAATGCTACATTAAAACTAATAAAAGTTTCATAAAAGGAAGCTTGAGTAAATTTTTCATGGCATTCAATTCATTCTTTATCATGCAGTGTGCATTACGGTTAAATCGTTGTTCTTGGGAATACAAAGCAGTTCAAGTTGGGTTGAGGAGAATTTGGCAATATTTGGAAGAATGTGCCAAATTTGCTTTTTGACTTAGCAATATTATGTCTAAGTATCTATACTAATTTACACTGGGAAATATATGAAAAGGCTCACGCTCAAGTGTTTTATTCTGCTATTATAATAGTGGAAGATTGAAAACAACCCAATGCGTGAAATACACAATGACTGAACAACTTATGGTATACCAGCACATTTAAATACTATGCAACAGTGTACAAAAATAAAGATCTCTATCACAGATATAGAGGGTTCTCCATTACATATAATTGAAAAAAATCAAGGCATAGAAGAATATGTAAAACACATTACCTTTGCTGAAAGAAAGAAGTTATGTAATAATATGTCTAAGACACATAGGCTTAATTTTGCAAAAAGAAACAAGGCACTAGAAAGATGAACCAAAGTGTCTTGTTTCTTTTTGTAAAATTTATTTCTTCTTCCTCTCCTTACCTATGAGGAAGAAGAAGAAATAAGATAGAGGAGGCAAGTAAAGAGGAAAGTTTTAAAAAATATAACTTGGTATAAAGCTTTTCATTCTTAAGTGTTTTTAAAACACCTGAAATGAAATCTAATACAAATAGAAAGCAACATGTAAAGTTAAAACCAAAGCAAAAATAAAGAAAATAATTTAACTGAATATTCAGTAAGTGATATAAATCACACAGAGATAAGAATTTTTTAAGCAACTTTAAAACACCTTATTTTAGCTGTTTTGACGTAGAAAATAATAACGACTTGTAAATCTGTTTTAGTTCTTTGTAAATTCTAGATGTCAGCCCTTTGTCAGATGCAGCCATCAAAAACGATGAGTTTGTGTCCTTTGTAGGGACATGGATGAACCTGGAAACCATCATTCTCAGCAAACTGACAGAAGAGCAGAAGATCAAACACTGCATGTTCTCACTCATAGGCGGATGTTGAACAATGAGAACACATGGACACAGGGAGGGGAGCACTACACACTAGGGTCTGTTGGGGGAAAATAGGGGAGGGATGGTGGGGGGGTGGGGAGTTGGGGAGAGATAGCAAGGGGAGAGATGCCAGATGTAAGTGATGGGGAGGAAGGCAGCAAATCACACTGCCACGTGTGTACCTATGCAACAATCTTGCATGTTCTTCACATGTACCCCAAAACCTAAAATGCAATAAATAAATGGAAAAAAAATAGAAAATAATAACAATGAAAAATAAATCAAACTTTAATCAGCAGTCTAGTTGAGAGTGGTAGTATTAATACTATCATTTTGAAACTGTATATAGTAGATTAATGCAAATAAGTAATTTTATTAAGAAACAAAATTTAGGCTAAGATAAAAATGATACAATTGTAAAATCCAAATCTTGACTAAAACAACATAAATTGAATTGGAAATATAGGTGTGAACTGTGAATATTTTTTTCTTTCTAAAAAATACTTATTTCATGGTCATTCCATGAAGCAAAGATGACTCAACAGCAATAAATATATCTAATGCCTGGACTGCACCATTTAAATACCATAAGAAAGCTGAGCAACTTGAGGTAATGAATCTTTCCATATTCGGGTGGAAAATATATACAATAAATTTAAAATATCTAGTTGTAATAGAAATCCAGAGAGTGATCAAAGATAAATGAGTTCTATCAAAGGGACATAGGAACAAACATAGTGGAAACCTGGCCGAGTGTTAGAAAATTGGCACATGAAAAATCACAATGAGTACAATTGATTGTAGTATACTGAAAATATATAAATTAATGTGTTCATAAGGTTACTCAAAAATGTAAAGGGTTGGGGAAAACAAGACAGAAAACCAGCCAAAACGCAATAGGAGGCAACGAGGGCATCCACTCTTTCCTTAGAAAATTAACAAAAGGAGAGGTTAGACATTTATCATGTCTTTCCTCCACGAGTTCTACTTCTACATAACCAAATGGCCCAAGCTAATGAAGAATTTTTGTTTATTTGTTTTTCGTGTTTTGTAGAAAGAATAATAATAAAAATGAAAACCTAGAGAATGTCCTTTTCAACCTCTGATAAAATAATTGATTCAGGCAATTATTATCAGTGAATAAAAAAATTGTGGAAAATTGACAGATTGACAGTGAACTTTGTAATGATTGGATAAATCAACTATCACCTGAATCCTCTGATCAATCTTAGTAGCATGGAAAGCAAGTCAATAAAATACTGCTTTTCTTTTTATGTGAGACAACATGAAGTGCAGAGTACCATTTTTGAAGCATTTTTCACTAAAAAAAGAGTGAACTGGAATCTATTTAAGTTTTTATCATCAACTTCTATTTATATGAAATATAAGGAACAGTACAAAAATAAGAGGAAGTTGAGAGACAAATGTAAATAGAAGACATTCAACAGGAGAGCTGATTCCGCATCTGTGAAAAGTCAATGGCATAAAAACAAGGAAGGGCAACAGCTCCTGCTTAAAATCTTAAGATGACATGACAGTCAAAAGTAAACTGTGAACAAAATGTTGCCTTAAAAATATTATTACAATATAAGCATGAATTACATGTTGTGATCAAGAAACTGCTTTTTAAAATATCTGACAATGACATTGTGGTTATGAAAGAAAATGCCTACATAGATGCCTACTAAATACTGAATGGGTGAACCGTCATGAAGTCTAGCATTTATTTTATAATTCTTTGGTAAAGAACAAAAGCAAATGGATGAATGAAATCAATATGACAAAATGTTAATAATGTTATATCTGGGTGATGAAAACTTAGTTAAATACTGTTCCATTTGGTGTATTTCAAAAATATTGTAGTGATTTTTAAGCTGCAAAATCAATTAAAATTATTGTAATTATTTCTTTTAAAAATTTTTATTCATTGAATATGGATAGACAAAATTAAGAAAAGATCTGGAAAATAGTCAACCTCATATCCTGGGCTCAGTTACTGCACCATTCTTGGTTCCAGGTAAAGTTGAATCAAAAACGTAAGTCTCAAATAGTGCAAATATAAATGGGAAGCTGCACTCTGAATTTTTTTCTTTCCTTTTTGAGACAGAGTCTTGCTCTGTTGCCCAAGCTGGAGTACAATACTACAATCTCGGCTCACTGCAACCTCCTCCTCCCTGGTTCAGCGCTACAGCCTCCCACCACCACGCCCAGCTAATTTTTGTATTTTTAGTAGAGATGGAGTTTCATCATATTGGCCAGGCTGGTCTTGAACTCCTGACCCTGTGAGCTGCCCACCTCAACCTCCCAAAGTGCTGGGATTACAGGTGTGAGCCATCAAGCCTGGCCTGCACTCTGAATTTCTAATGAGACAGAGGCTCTTGGAATGTCATCTAAAGTAGTTCATATTGTATATTAAATACTAGTATGGAAAAGTAAATATATAACAAAAGATGGACCACCTAAAAATTGCATTATAGAGGAATTTGTTTTCAAAAACTTTGATTTTTGAAAAACTACTGATTGTAATTAATCCACTCTACTAATATAGAAAAGCTGAATGTTAACCCAATATTACTTTCAAGAAAGGATCATGAATTTGAAATCACAACTTAAAACACACACACACACACACACACTTAACCTTGTATATACTCTGTCTCAGGCACTGCTATATGCCCTAGAAATATATAAATATGATGTGGAGAAGCTAGAAGTTTAATGGTGAAATAGAAATCTGAATATTTAAAATTCTCAGGCTAAATTTGAAATAATGAGGAGACAGATAAAAGTAATAAAATAATGAGAAGACAGATAAAACAATTTTCATGAGGTCATTCTCAAGAGGAAAAATGCTTTCAACGAAGAAAAACATGAAGCAGAGAATCGACATGGAAGTCTATAGGGTATTATGAGTAGCTCTGTATTGTTCAGGCTCCAAGGTAAGGCACCAATTGTTGAATGGATCTTACTTTGAAATAGAAGCCCAAACCAGATGAATAGGGGAGAATTCTTCATTTGTGAAAGAAATAATATGAAATAAAATTATCATAGATAACGACACCAAAGAACCAAAATTTATTGGCTGAGAAGAGCAAAAAATCAAAATGCACACATGTGAAGTACACAACAATACACTATGAAGAAAAATAAAACTATTGTTAAAGTCAAGTGACTTATTGTTCTATTAACTTTCAAACATTGCTTATGTGTACTTGTTTGTGTATTTAAAATGTATAAACAAGATATGACAAGTTAGATAAACAGAAAAGGATGCCTCTGTCTAAACAATCACATGATAGAGGGAAAAGTTTTCAACATAAATTTAATACTTGCTGACCACTTTTGCATGTTGAATCATCATTCAAGCGCATACAAGAAACCATTATATTTTAATGAAACTTTAGGGTGAATCATTACACAAAGTTAAAAATCCTATCATATTATAAATACCTATCCTTTCTCACACATTTTCGGCAAGTTTATTTGTGCATATAGTAGGTTTTCTTAAAGTTGGTCCCAACTCCACTAATAATTAGTTGAATATTTGCTCAATTGTGTAATCATGGTCAAGAGAGGACCATACACTTTCATAGTCAGATCTAAAAGTCAAGATGTAAATGAAGAGTTGACACAGCATTGAAAATAACTGTTACATCTTCAAAGGCAAAATTCCATAAGTTAGTTTGCTAGCAAGTTAAAGCTGATATCCCAAGTTACTAATTGATATGATAGCACCATCAATTTCTTCAAGATACCTGTGTGTCTGGGATTTTAACAAGGTGGCATATTGAAGAAAGAGGTAGAAAATTATGAAGCAAGAAATTTAGCATTTTCTACGTTACGAAAAAAATTTTAAGGTAAGAATCTAAAAACAAATTTTTTATTATATTTTCAATGCTGTATTCCTTTCCTATTGTGTGTTCTAAATTTTAAAAGTAACACATATACATTGTGTTATACATTGCATTGAATATACATTTCTCAAATTCTATGCCTATTCAGAGAAGGCATTCTAAGAAATGGAGTTTCTGGCTCAGGTTTCAATAAGCTAACTATAAAATCAGGCTTATAACTAATGCTTTCTACTCTACTCAAGTATGATCAGCATTCAATCCATGAAGAAAGTGTAGCAGTTGAGCATCCATTCCTTTGAATTAAAGAATTTAGCAAGTCCATTTAGCAGCATCACTATAGAGAGAAGCATAAACATAAATTTTAAAAATGCATTGGGTTGGTATAAACAACTGAGGATATCAATAAAAAGTAAAAGATGAGGTTGATGGATTACAGAAATTCGGTTGGGAGAGAAAAAGAAGAAGCAAACTAACGTAATAAAGTTAGCAGTTGAAGGTCAAATAAATTTTACAGTTTTTATTTTATCTTTGCTATGGGTATGTAGCTTTGTCTTTCAAGTTTTATAAAAGGAATTTTTAGTAAAGGTTTTAGTGCTTTATTATGGAAAGTTCATGGCCTAAGATATGCCATATATTAATGATGAAATAGTGGGTTAATTTCAAAATGAACCTCATCTCATGTAAGAGATAATATGGATTGCTGCATGCAGAGGCAATTATAGGTTTAATACATTTGGTGTTGGACATCAATTTCGCTAAATAAATCTTACAAAGGTACCTGCAATTCTATGGTAAAACCTCAAGTAGAAAACCAGCAAAGTTTACCCAACAAAAGTAACACAGAGATTTATTTTATTGTAGTTCAAGAAGGATTCTCAAAGAATGTTCAAGGATGTCTAGCTACGGTAATCCATACTCATTTTACTAAGCCTCCTTGATGTTACGCAGCTTCCTGTGTCTCGCACAGCACCTATGGGTTTGTAAAAATTCACAGTTCTCTTCGATGTAAGTTTTTGCAGCATCACTGCCTCCAGATAGATGAATAATTCTTATACTCACTTAAATATTAGAAAATGTATTTCTAGTGTGCATCCAGAGCTTTCTATAATTAATTCAACTTTTTAAATGGTGAATAAAGCTTACAAGGGTGACCATCGCAGCTACACTGAAAATATGTACAGTTCTTTGATTTTGGGAGAATTCAACTCATGAGCTTACTCAGAAAGGAGGAAAGCAGATTTGTTTAAAAATGAAAACATCTCCCTTCCCACCTCTTCTCCACTTCAGGCTTCAGTGTTTATTCCTTTTGTTTACTTCCCATGCATCTTTTCTTTTTTTGAGACGGAGTCTCACTTTGTCACCCAGACTGGAGTGCAGTGGCGTGATCTCCGCTCACCACAACC
The DNA here is from genome assembly GCF_009761245.1 of Sapajus apella. Taxonomy (NCBI): domain Eukaryota; kingdom Metazoa; phylum Chordata; class Mammalia; order Primates; family Cebidae; genus Sapajus; species Sapajus apella. Next base: position 23,709,846 of record NW_022436966.1, on the reverse strand, counting down.
TCCGCCTCCCTGGTTCAAGCGATTGTCCTGCCTCAGCCTTCCGAGTAGCTGGGACTACAGACACGTGCCACCATGCACTGCTAATTTTTGTATTTTTAGTAGAGACGGGGTTTCACCATGTTGGCTAGGCTGGTCTCAAACTCCTGACTTCGTGATCTGTCTGCCTTGGACTCCCAAAGTGCTGGGATTACAGCGTGAGCCACCCTACCAAGCCTTCCGTGCTTCTTTTAAGTATCATCATTATTCTGCAACAAGATTCCTTAAAGAGGTCAATGCTGGTGTACATAACCTTTTTACATAAATAGATTTTTTAAATTTAAATTCTCCATTTTCTTTTTCTCTCATATATTAATAAATATGTATAAGTACACATACTGTATGTATAAATATACACACACATGCATACACAGATATACTATCAGTTTATACTGGCTTTTTCATTCAAGGCCTTTGATATGCTCTCTTAACAGTTTCAAGACTGATTTCCACAAAAGATATCTTTCATATTTTGGAAGGAGTAAGATTTGAATCCTACTATGAGCTCATTCACCTACTTTAAGTTAGAAAAAACAGACCTGGCAAAAGCATGTATATTCATGTATAGATGGCACCTAGGTATGTATATCCATTGTTAGCTTTATACTTTGTTTCCCTAATGTGTAAATCTGAAAAATAATTACATAAATGAAAAAATAATCATGTCTCTCTTTTGGTATGTTTAATAATATAAAGACTAAAAAGTCATACTATAATGAAAGGCATCTTCATTGATTAACATGCTGAAATGCTCTGGCTAAATGTGCAATATTCATTTCCCCGTGTGGTTTCCTTGTGGAACTAGTGCCTCTGTAAGTCAGTAACAGTCTTCTCTGTCTGAGAGCATGCTCCTCGGACTTTCTCAGACAGTTATCTAAAATGGCTGCCTAATGGGCTGGCCAGATGACTTCAAGTATGAAAACCTCTTTCAGCCTATTACAAGGTAATTTTACCTAATGGGCTTTCATATCAGTCTGTTCCTCTGAGCTGCGCCCCCATCCTCTATTACACTGCCCAACTTTGGCTCTGAGCCTAAGTCATCAAACCCAAATATTTAAAAGCATTATAACCCTACTTGAAACTACTTACATTTTAATTTTGTATAAAACTTATATAGACAACCTAACAGCCCAACTTGGCTCCAGACAGTATCATAATAATATACAACACAGCTAAAAAGGCATTCCAATTTTTTCTAATTGGCCTTCATATGAAAATGAGAAAAGGCTTTCAGCCTACTAAATTATTCAGTGGTACTATGCATTCTCTAAATTTATTACTCTTAGCTGATACAGTTTTCGACATAAAATAAATGTTAGAATCTGAACTAAAAATGCAATAAATAGAACTGTCTTTATTGACAATGGCTGTAAAAAACCTTCCATTTTCATACTTCACTGGTATCATCAAATCTGTTCTGATTAAAAGTTGAACAAATAAAGTGAGAGAAACAGATCTAACGAAAATAGCATTCAGTACTCTAACTTAAGGACTATGTGAGGGCAAGTAATCACATATTTTTGGTTAATTGCTTCACACATATTCTTGTTTTTAACACTCTTGCAGCAAATAAGACAAGACTACCAAATGTGTTATGGAAGTATGTCAAAGATCACATATTACCCTACTTGGTTTTTGCACTGTTACAGTTTACAAAAAAGATAAGAAAAAGTAATAAAAGTAAAATCAGATGAAAAATATCTCTTAATGTAGTTTTAAAAGAAGCAAAGTTTTAAGTTACTCATTGCCCTCAGCCATTTTTAAAATTATTTCAACACTTAAAAACGACTCCGATTTTATTATCCAATGGTTTCTTAATCTTCCCCTTACTTTAAATTACTTCAGCCTCTGACATACTTGTCTCCTTTCTTCTTGAGGCTTTTAATAGGCTCACTTAAAAATGATGATGATGCAACAATACTGACAAAAACAATAACTAACATTTATTGAACACTGACTATGTTTCTGAGACTGTGTTAAGAGCTTTACCTGAATTATCGTTTGTTAAATCTTTACAATATCCGTAGATTTATTGTAATTAACCCCGTCCTACACATAAAGAAACTGAGACCCAGAGGAAACAAGTGACTTAAATGTTCCAGGTCTACAAATTCGTACACAGGCCTCTGGTTCCAGCGCTACAGATCTAGCATTTTTAGACATAAGTCAGATATGACAGTTTGGCACAGAGCCCTCTGGGCTTCCCTTGCTTGCTCTTCTCATTCAAGTGTGTGCTTGAATGACACACAGAAAGAAATTTCCTCAATATCCCCTCTAAAATAACACTTTGTTTCTATTCTTTAGCATTATTTTTATTTTTAGGGAGTACTAACTCCCATATATTAAATATCTACATGTGTATTTTTCCGCCTTGCAATAGTGGAAGCTTCAAAAGGACAGGGATTTTGTTTTGTTCATTGCTGTATCCCTAATGCCTAGTGTAGTGATGACACATGGTGGATTATCAACCAACATTTGTGAAAGGGAGGGAGGGAGGCAGGAATTAATGAAAAGGAGGAAAGAGGGGTGGAAAAAGAATAGAGGAAGAAAGGAAGAAGAAAGGAGGGAAGAGGAAGAAGGAAGAAACACAAAAAGAAAAACACGGATTCTGCCAGGCAATCTTTCTACAATGCCGCATAACTCCTACTGTCTATTTTTTTTATGGTTGCTCTCCCTTTGCGGACTCCTTATTTTTCATTTCCTTCCTAAATATAGGCATTATCCAAGGCTTTCTTTTCATGGTTTCTCATTGCTTTCAAATTCCTGTTTTCCCACTCCATTTCTCCTATATTTAAGAAACCAGATTCACTTAGATGATTCTTATAAAGTCCTGATATCACAGAAGTTGAAAACTTTGAAGTTGAAATTTCTTCCTGCCCTCTGTTAGGGGAAGTGAAACCCACGGAGCCAAGAATTCATGGATTCTTTCTCTTCCTGTACAAGTGTAAGAGTGTTTGATGAGGAAAAACTCAATGAAAGTTTATTCTCGTGGTTTTGTAGCAGTAAGAATAACTGACACACAACGCTAAGACACTCAGGCGCTATTCTAGAGGCTTTAATGCATGTCTCATTAGATCCTCATGTAAACTCTATGATGAAGATTATTATTTCACTCAAAGAATATAATGCATCCTATGACCGCTTAGATCCTAGAATATTGAATATCCCATATCCTTGAAAGGAAGTGAACTGAAGTGACAGTGTTTGGGATAATAACGCAAGGATGGGGACAGTTAGGGATTCAAGCAGAACACAAAACCTAAACCTAAATTATTGCCAATCCAAAGCATTGAATCAAATGTCTAACAACATGCAAAAAAGAAAACTGACACACCTAACAATGACCATAACAACGACAGTTTTGAGAAAAAAAATTAACTAACAATTCAAGAAAAAACTTTCTCAAAGCATATGATGTTTGGATATCATTACATAAACATATATTGCTACCACATCTGGATTAAAGTGAAAAATTACAAGATTTATAGTTAGTTAATTTCTTAACCCTAAACATTCCTAGGAATTGTTAGTTAATTCCCCTTTGCAATTGATTGTAATTTGATTTCAACGTTGTGTATACACTATTCTAGACATTTATATGGGAACCACAATATTTAATCACTACCCAGATGTTTCCAAAGAAATATTCCAGATGGTAGACGCTGGTTCTGAAAGATCAAATTTGTGAAATTTTCAGAATTCTTATTAAGCTAAAACTTCTATCCAATACATAAAACTAAATTAGAATGACTAGTGCTCTCTTTTTGTTTTTGTTTTCCTACCTGATTTTGCTTCCTTTGTGTTTTTTTTCTATTTATATTGTCAATACTCTAAACCAGCTTTCTCAAGTTTCATTCGTAGTATTGTAATAAGCATTCTTCCAACTGCTCACACTTTTCACTCAAAATCACCTCTGCACACAGAAATTGAATGGAAGATACACTGTGTTTAGGAAACCTGAGGTTTTCCATACTCTCAGGATAAATTCCAAATTAATTAAACTATAATCTGATACCACCAGGCACATTTAATATTATCTTTCAATATTTGCCAGAAGAGAAGCAACAACACTCATTGTTCCAATTTACACTGAAACTACCAAATCTGTACTTGGTGAAGACTTGATTCAAGTCTCAACATAAATAACTAAGGGGTACAATGTCCTGATCTCAATGTCCTAAGTTGCCATATTTTTTTTTCTTCTTTTAAAAATGTAAAGCTTCACTACTCTATTCTCTTGTTTAGTTTGAGTTCACCAATTTAATAAACTTTTCCTTTCAGATTTGTTCTGACATAACCTAGTTTTCTGACCAGAAGAACTTCAATAAAGGACTAAAACAATTTATATTTAACAGAAATGAGGTCAAAAATGAATTCATCTATGCAAACTTATATGTTTATGTTTTATTTTTAATAGACATATGGTAATCATACATACTTATGGGGTACAGTGTGAGGCTTCCATACATAAGTACATTGTGTAACGAACAAGTCAGGGTAATTAGTAAATTCATCAAACACTTGTCATTTATTTGTGATGAGAATATTCAAAATCCTCTCTTCTAGGTACTTTGAAGTACACATTATTGTTGACTATAGGCACTCCATTGTGCAATAGAACACCAGAAATTATTCCCCTATCTAATTGTAACTTTGTATCCACTGATCATCCTCTCCTCAGCCCCATCCCCTCTACTTTCCCCTCCACTCTCTCCTCTGGTAACCAATATTGTACTTTCTAATTCTATGAGGTCAAATTTTTGAGACTCCACATTAGTGAAATCATGGGTGTATTTGTCATTCTCTGCTTGGTTTGCTCCAATTAACATAATGTCCTTTAGGTTCACTCATGTGGTGCAAATGACAGGATTTCATTATTTGTAAGGCTATATTTTGTGACATGGTATACACACACACACACACACATATACACACACACACACACACATATACACACACACACCATATTTTCTTTATCTATTCATCTGTCATTGGATACTTACATTGATTCCATATCTTGACTATTGTGAATAGTGCTGGAATAAATCTGGGTGTGCAGATATCTCTTTGATACATTGATTGACTCAACTTCCTTTAGATATATACTCAGTAGTGGAATTCTTCAATATTTTTGTATAGAGTTATTTGAGCTTCTTATATATTCAGGTTATTATAATTTCTTGTTAGATGGATAGTTTGCAAATATTTTTTCCTGTTCTGTGGCTTGTCTCTTTACTTTGTTGATTGTTTTCTTTGCTGTGCAGAAACTTTTTAACTTGATATGATCCCATTTGTTCATTTTCCCTTCAGTTGCCTGTGCTCAGTAAATCCTTGTCAAGTTCAATGTCCTGGAGAATCTCCCTGATGTTTTCTTTCAGTACGTTCACAGTTCGTCAAGGTCTTAGACTTAAGTCTTTAATCCATTTTGATTTGAATTTTTTATGTAGTGAGAGATAGGGGTTCAGTTTCATTCTTTTACAAATGGAGATCCAGTTTTCTCAGCACCATTAATTAAACAGATTGTCCTTCCCTAATGTATGGTCTTGGTACTGTGTTTGAAAATAAGTTCCCTTTAGATTTATGAATTTGTTTCTGGGCTCTCTGTTCTGTTCCATTGAACTATGTGTCTGTCTTTATAGCAGCACCATGCCATTTTGATTACTGTAACTCTGTAGTAAAATTTGAAATCAGGTAATGAAATTTCTCCTGTTTTGTTCTTTTTGCTCAGGATAGATTTGGCTATTCCGGGTCTTTTGGGGTTCCATACAGATTTTGGGATTGTTTTTACTATTTCTGTGAAGAATGCCATTGATATTTTGGTAGCGATTGCACTGAATCTGTAGATTGCTTTGGGGAGTATAGACATGTTTACAATATTGATTCTTCCATTTGATGAACATAGAATATCTTTCCTTTTGTGTGTGTGTATCCTTTTCAATTCTTTCATCAATGTTTTAGAGATTTCATTGTAATGAACTTTCACTTTGGTTAATTACTAGGTATTTAACTTTATTTGTAGCTATTGTAAGATAAATTACTTTTTAATTTCTTGTTTAGATTGTTCACTGTTGCCATATAGAAATGCATCAATTTTTATATGTTGATTTTGTATTCTGACACTTTACTAAATTTATCATTCTAATATTATTTTGGTGGAACATTTAGGATTTTGCAAGTATAAGATTATATGATCTGTAAACAAGAATAAGTTGACTTCTCTTTCTTTTCCATTCGGATGCCCTTTATTACTTTCTGTTGTCTGATTGCTCTCACTAGTCTTTCATTACTATGTTGTATAACAGTAGCAGTGTGGGCATCCTTGTTGTGCTCCAGATCTCAGAGGAAAGACTTTCAATTTTTCCTCATTCAGTATGATACTAGCTGTGGGTCTGTCATATATGGATTTTATTATGTTGGGGTATGTTCCTTGTATACCTCATTTTTTGAGGTTTTTTTTTATCATAAAGGAATTTTGAATTTTATCAAGTGCTTTTTCCACATCAATTGAAATGATTGTATAGTTTTTTCCTTTATTCAGTTGATACAGTATGTCACATTGATTGATGTGTGTATATTGAGCCATCCTTGCATCCCTGGGATAAATCCCACTTGATCATGATGAGGGATCTTTTTAATATGTTGTTGAACTTGGTTTGCTAGCATTTTGTTGAAGATTTTTGCATCAAAGTTCATCAAGGATATTGGCATGTAGTTTTTTCTGTGTATGTGTGTGTGTGTTTGTTTATTTCTGATATATCTTTGGTTTTGGTGTCAGGGTAATACTGGCCTCACAGAATGAGTTTGAAAGAATTCTCCCCTTCTCAACTTTTTGAAATAGTTTAAGTAGATTTTTTTTTACTAGTTCTTTATATGTTTAGTAAAATTCAGCAGTGAAATCATCAGGCTTTTCTTTACTGGGAGAGTTTTTATTAAGGCTTCTTCTAGATTTTTCGATTTACTAGTGTACAGTTGCTCATAGTAGCCCCTAATGATCCTTTTAGTTTCTGAGATCTTGGTTGTCATGCTTAATTTCCATTTATATTTATTTGAGTCTTCTCTCTTTTTTTCTTAGTCTGGCTAAAGGTCTGTCAATTTTATTTATCTTTTCAAAGAACGGACTTTTTGTTTCAATGAACTTTTCTTAATTTCAATTTCATTTTTTTCCGCTCCAATATTTATTATTTATTTTCTTCTACTAATTTTTGGTTTCATTTGCTCTTATTTTTCTAGTTCCTTAAAATTCATTATTAGGTTGTTTATTTGAAGTTTTTATTTTTTTATGTAGGCACTTACAGCTATATATTTCCCTCTTAGTACTGCTGTCACTGTATCCCATAGGTTTTGGTATTTTGTGTTTCCATTATCTGTTTCAAGAAATTTTTCAGTTCCTTTCTTAATTTCTTCATTGACCCACTGGTCATTCAAGAGTATGTTTTTAATTTCCATATGTTCTTATAGTTTTCAAAATTTGGAGTTGATTTCTAGTTGTATTCCATTGTGGTCAAAGAAGATATTTGATATCAATTCAATTATTCTGAATGTTTTAAGGCTGCTTTGCTGGCTAACATATAGTCTATCCTTGAGAATACCCCATGTGCTGTGGAGAGGAATGTGTATTCTGCAGTCATTGGATGAAATGTTTGTAAACATCTATTAAGCCCATTTGGTCTACAGTGCAGATTAAGTCTGATGTTCCTCTGTTGATTTTCTGTCTGGATGATCTGTCCGATGTGGAAAGTTAGGTACTGAAGCCTCCAGCTATTATCATATTGGGGTCTATCTCTGTCTTTAGCACTAATAATATTTGCTTTACCTATCTAGGTGCTCTGGTGTTGGATACATATAAATTTACCATTGTTATATCTTCTTCTTGAATTGACCCCTTTATAATTATATAAAGGCCTTCTTTGTCCCTTTTTATAGTTTTTGTCTTGAAATATATTTTTTCTTCTATCTTGATAGGTTGTATTTGTGTAGGAATACCTGTAGCTATTCCTGCTCTTTTTTGGTTTCTACTGGCATGAAATGACTTTTTTTATCTGTTTATTTTCAGTCTATGTTTGTCTTTATACAGGGAGTGTGTTTCTTGCAGGAAATAGATCACTGGGTCTTGTTTTACAATCCATTCAGCCACACTATGTCTTTTGATTGGAGAGTTTCATTCATTTACATTTAATATTATCATTGATAGATAAGAACTTAACTGTCATTTTGTTACTTTGCTTCTGGTTGTTTTGTGTCATTCCTCCCTCCCTCCCTCCATCCCCTCCTTTGCTCCCTCCCTCCCTCCTGCCTGCCTTCTTTCCTGTCTCTTCCTTTTTTCTTTTTCTTTCTTTTCTCCTTTCCTTTCATTTCTGTCTGGTCTGATATTTGTTATTTATTTTCTTCTGCTAATTTTTGGTTTGGTTTGCTTTTATTTTTCTAGTTCCTTAAAATTCATTACTAATCCAATTAGGCAAAAAATAATTGCTTAATACAGAGTAAAGCAAACTTCATATTCTCAAAGGACAAGCAGGTATCTTTTTAAAAGTTATTATTATTGTATCACTAGGAAACAATAACTAGACTCTTAGCTTCTTGAATGCAGATACATTTGACCCTTGCATAACATGTGTTTGAAATGTTGGGCCCACATATGCAGATTAAAAAAAAAATAAATACAGTCACCCTTCTATAACTACAGGTTCCACAACCACGGCTGAATGTGTATCAAAAACATAGTCAGTCAGCTACTTCCGAAGCTGAGGCAGGAGTATCACTTGAGCCCCCAAGTTCAAGATTACAATAAGCTATGACCACCATGGCTCTCAAGCTTGGGTGACAAGGCGAGATCCCATCTCAAACAATCAATATTTAGGAGATGCAAAACCCATGGATACAAAGGGCTGACTTTCCATATGTGCAAGTTCTGACGGGCCTACTGTGGGACCTGAGTATGCACTGATTTTGGTGTCTGTGGGGGTCCTGAGATCAATCTCTTTTGGATGATAAGGGAAAATTTTACATTGTTTTTTGCCTATCTCGCATAATCCTAGAAGAATAGAATGTATGTGTAGGTGCTGGATCAATACTTACATGTTGCTTTGGTAAGAAACTTCATGTGTTTTTAAATTATCGAGAGGTGGAATAAGTTACATGGTGATGCTTATTGAAAATTAAAAAATATATTTTTCACAAACCAAGGAATAAAGGCAGTTTTATCCTACTTTTTTGAGGAATCCACTGACAGCAACCGAACTATCAAAAATAAAAGGGTAAAACTTCTCTAGTATCAACAAAACAAAGAAAATGCCACACTCCTATATATATATATATATATTTTAAAGAATATTTTATATAATTAATAATATATATTTTATAATATATATTCAAAGCACAAAATATAAAGCATACCAAGTAACATAGTACTATGAAATTGTAAGGGATGTATTGAGAGCTAACACTTTCCTCTTCAAAATTCACTGGAATGTTGCTTTCCTAAACCTTGTAATGAAAGACCATTTCTTGAAGTAAAGTATGGAAAAGGAGGGAGAAAAGATTGTAGATTTCAGATTGCAACACAGAGATTGTGCCTAGGACATTGCTGTGGGCCATGTCAATCATGAATATAGAAAAATATATTCCTCCAGGAGAGTGTTAGACCCCCAAATCATGCCCCCAGAACCTTTCCTTCATTTTCCCATGTAACCAGGCAGCTTAACTTCAAAATGCATTTTAAAACTTTTTTCTTTTCTCCCCTGTCTTGGCATGCAACCTGAAAGCAAACTGCAGAAGCCTTTTCCTGTAACCTTATAATAGACTCTAAATCCCTCTCTTTCCCACTGCATACTCCCTTCACATTTATCTAACTGTACGCTAGTATTTAATTATGTGCTTATTTAGAAGTTCCAAGGGCTAATCTTGCAATGGACAAAGTAAGCCTGGAGACTCACCTACACAATTCCAGAGATTACCTCAAAGAGGCTAGTCGACAACCTGGCCATTATTGAGATGACTACAGCCCATGTTCCAGGTGGAATGAGTCTCAAAATAGCCACATAAATAAGACATGCAGACCTTGTACTCAGCACAATTCCTGCATGTCTCCCCATATCAAGCTCCCTTTTTGAAAGCCTCGCCTTCTACCCAGAAATTCAAAGTGGTTACTTTGGATGAAAATCTGGGCATTTCCCCATTACTAGTTTTGGTTAATAAAGTAACTTTCTTTTGAGCATACCTTGCACTTGTCACTGGACTCTGCAAGCAGCAAGTGGCCAGATCTGTGTTCGGTTACACCCACACCATTGTTCAACAAGTATTGAATCCATACAAAAATAAATAATCAAACAAAAAGTCATAAAAGACTTCCCCACAGAAACTACAAACAACAACTGTAACAATAATAAAACAAAACCAAAAATTGGGAAAATGGAGTACCTGGGTTCATGAGGAAAAGGCAATATTTATGCAAATTAACATTAAGATTTTAAACAAATAATTTTCCACAGTCATAATGACAATATGGTGACTCTGTAAAAATTACAGAGATTCAGGGTGCAAATGCAATAAGCTGAAAGGGATGAAGGGGGGCTAACAGAGCAATGTGAAAACATAGAAGAGAAAAATGAAAACATACCACAGCTAAAACACACATGCAGTACAGTACAGACTAACTACTATTAAATCTAAGTAAAATACATGATGGATAGCTTGAGGAAGATGTACAATATGAAGTGGAAAGAAAATTGTAAATATTGTTAATTGAGATAATGGATGTAGAAAACAAAAAAGATTCAACATCATAAGCGCTCCCAAAAGAAAAAAAAAAGGGAGAGCAATTTTGAAATAAAGACTTGGGTATGCAAATTGAAAGAAAATGTGTTTCTGATAAAACACATTGAATAATTACAACACTGAGGCATAATTAAGTAAAGCTACTGAACTTTAAATATAAAGAGAATCAAATAAATATTCACGTAGAAAAAGCATGTCACAGAGAAGGAAAAAAATCATTTTGGCCTTAGACTCTAACCAAAGTAACATATTTATACCAGAAGATGGTGAAACAATGTCAACGCAGCTCAATGAGGTAAGTTAATCTTAGGATATTTACTCTGAGGCAAGTTGTTCTTTAAGTATAAAAGACAAACATGCATACCTGAATCATCCCCATAAGACCTTTCTAAAACAAAACCACTGTAACTATTAAGCCACCAGCCTTTCTACTATTAAGCAGCAAAATCCAGTCTTTAAGAAAAAAATCACATTAATGACTTAACAATGGAGAAATTATGGTGAGCACTGATTCTATTGAAATATAAAATGAAGAGAACTAAGATTAAGAGTAGATTTATAGTATCAGAGCAGAATTTTAATGTTATAGCCACCATCAGTATTAATAATGGGAATAGTAACAAACTGAGACAGAGAAGAGTATGAGAAAGGAATAAGAGACAAAGTGTAATTATATTAATTTATCCATCTTTCATAGCTCAAGAGCGAGACACTGACTGAAATTAATATACATATTTTAGAAGAGTAATAAATATAAGCTTTTACATTTTTAAAATAATTTTTTAGTTTCAAAATAACATGTTTAAAATATATGGTTTTTGTAATGAATAAACTTGTGTCTGAAATTGAGAAGTTCCTTTAATATGCGGTTTTTTTGCTTAAGACAAACAAATGTAATATTTTATAAGTTAAAATATTATATAAAGAATAATTACTTTATTCTCAATTATTTCTATTTATTCAGCCATTCATCCATCATCCCAGAAATATCACTTAAAGTTAAAAGTAGCTATTACTGGATAGTGGAAATTTTTATGATTTCTTGCTTTCTGGTAGTATTTTTTCCCTCCATGGACTGGGGTGTTCATGATAAGCCTGTATTTTTACGATATTACTATTGTGTCTATTAGCATAGATTAAAATACATTGTTTGCTGTGGGTTGAATATCTCTGCCAAAACTAATATGGAAATTTAATTGCCAATGTAACACTGTTGGGAAATGGAGTATTTAAGAAGTGATTAGGTCATAAGGGCTTTACCCTTATGAGTAGATTAAAGCTGTTACTGAGGGAGTGAGTTAGTTATCACAGGAGTAGCCTCCTGATAAAGGATAACTTGTGGAAACCATGATACTAAGTGAAATAACTCAGGAACAGAAAAATCACATACCAGGTTATATGGTTTGGATTTGTGTCTGGCCCAAACCTCATGTTGAATTGTAATTCCCAGTGATGGAGAAGGGGCATGGTAAGAGGCGATTAGATCATGGGAGTGGATTTCCCCCTTGCTGTTCTCATGAGAGTGAGTTCTCACAAGATCTGATTCTTGAAAAGTGTGTAGCACCTCCCCCTTCACTCTCTTCCTCCTTCTCCAGCCATGTAAGACATGCCTGCTTCCTCTTTGCCTTCTGCCATGATTGTAAGTTTCCTGAAGCCTCCCCAGCCATGCTTCCCGTAAAGCCTGTGGAACTGTGAGTCAATTAAACCTCTTTTCTTTATAAATTATCCAGTTTCAGATAGTTATTTATAGCGATGTGAGAACAGACTAGTATACCAGTTGTTCTCACATAGAAGTGGGTGCTGAATAATGGGGACAAACAGACATATAGTGTGGAATAGTTGACATAGGAGACTACAAATGTGGGAGAGTCAGGGGAGTGAAGGTTACCTATCGAGGCCGGTCGCGTTGGCTCACATGTGTAGTCCCAGCACTTTGGGAGGCCAAGACAGGCACATCATCAGGTCAAGAGATTGAGATCATTTTCATTAACATGGTGGAACCCCATCTGTACTAAAAATACAAAAATTAGCTGGGCGTGGTGGTGCACGCCTGTAATCCCAGCTACTCAGGAGGCTGAGGCAGGAGAATCACTTGAACCTGGGAGGTGGAGATTGCAGTGAGCTGAGATTGTACCACTGCATTCCAGCCTGGTGACACAGCAAGACTCTATCTCAAAAAAAAAAAAAAAATTACCAATTGGGTACAATGTTCACTATTAGGGTGTGTGTACACTAAAAGCCCAGACTTCACTACTACACAATATATGCAGGTAAGATAGCTACACATGTACCCACAAATCTATAAAAATAAAAAGTAAAATGGTAGATTTAAGTCTAACCACACCAACAATTACATGCAGTGTAAATTGTATATCATTCTACTTAAGAGATCAAAGTAGTGATATTAACTTTTTAAAAAGATCAGCATGCTGGCCTCAAGAAAGCCAGTTTAATTATAAAGACTTCTACAGATTAAAAATAAATGGATCAAAAAGATACCCTGCAAACAGTAGTCAAAAGGAGCTTGGAGAAGACATAACAATCCTGCATGGGTACTCACCTACCTAACAACAAGGTTTTAACATAAATAAAGCAAAAAAAAAAAAAAAAAAAAAACCAACTAAACAAATTTAACTAAGTGGAAATCATGCAAAGTATTTTAAGTGACTATAATAAAATTCTATTAATAATGAAAGATGAAAGAATTTAATCTCTAAGAGGGTGGTAACTTCACTTGCGTTCTTCACAGATGTATTCTTGGTGACTGGAATAGTGCCTAGAAGATAATAAGCCATTAATAAATATATGTTGGGCCAGGCTCGATGTTTCAGGCCTATAATCCTAGCACTTTGGGAGGCCGAGGCGGGTGGATCATGAGGTCAAGAGATTGATTAACATGGTGAAACCCCGTCTCTATTAAAAAATACAAAAATTAGCTGGGCATGGTGGCACGCGCTTGTATCCCAGCTACTTGTGAGGCTGAGGCAGGAGAATTGCTTGAACCCAGGAGGCAGAGGTTGCGGTGAGCCGAGATCGCACCATTGCACTCCAGCCTGGGTAACAAGAGCAAAACTCCATTTCAGAAAACAAAACAAAACAAAACAAATAAATATATGTTGAATGAAAAAAATGATTCAGTTTGGCCTGATTTCCTCTATCTGTCTAATGTGCTTGCTTCTGCCTTCTGCCCTTCTACTGTATATCCCCAACAGATGCTGGTGCTATGCTCTTGGATTTCCTTATACATTACCCAGGCAGTGGTATTCTGTTACAGCAGCAATAAGCAGACTAAGACACTGATGTAACAAATGCTTCCCAAATCTCAGTGCCTTAGCTACCCAAAGTTTTAATTCTCATTTATGTCACATATCCATCATGAGTCAGCAGTGGCTGCACTACACCATGAAGTCACACTGGAACTCAGGTTGCCATAACTGCCAATATTTTTGAGTGTGGCTGAGCAAGTCACAGGGTCAAGTCTGCCACCAATGAGAAGAAGTATTAATTATCCCCAAGGAGAGGTAACAAGTAATTTGAACTATAACACAGCCAGTAACAAATAGAAAGTCACACTTTGTTAAATAAAATATACTACTATTCTCAGGCAGAGTAGACCTTAAAATTCAGATCTTTTAAGAAAAAGAACACATTCTTACTTTTCTCAATGAGAGATCTCTAGCTCTGTGATTTTCCTCTTACCTCTATATACCCTGTAATGCTTTGCACAGTTTTTTCCACATAGCACGTATTCATTCAAAACATGTGTCTTAAATTGGACTAATTTGATATATGAGCCTATGGTAAGATGTTGTGTTTAAAAACACATTCTGGTGGAATACTTTTTCCTTTCTCTCTCCATCTTTACCTCCTTCTATCCTTTCTTCTTTTCTTTCTAATTTTCTCCAAAATGAAAATACCTCCTAGAAGTCAGTAAGAAAAAGAGGCTATTTATACATGTAAGGCCATAGAGTTTACCTAAAATAAATTCAGAAGGCCAATAAAATTATAACAATATGCTTAACCGGCTGGGCATGGTGGCTCACTCTTGTAATCCCAGCACTTTGGGAGGCCAGGGGGGAAGATCTTGAGGTCAGGAGATCAAGACCATCCAGGCCAACATGGTGAAACCCTGTCTCTACTAAAAATACAAAAAAAAATTAGCTGGGTGTGGTGGTGCATGCCTGTAGTCCCAGCTACTCAGGAGGCTGAGAGGTAGGAGAATTGCTTGAACCCAGGAGGCAGAGATTACAGTGAGCTGAGATTGAGCCACAGTACTACAGCCTTGGCGACAATGCGACACTTTGTCTTAAAACAAAACAAAAAAACAAATAAAAATATGCTTAACCAAATTTCCCATTGAAGAAATCTAAAATCCAAAACAAAACAAGAGAGTTTTCTCCCTTTAAAGTCATCAAAAATTTAAAAATATTGCAAGCCCAGTTCTAGTAAGAATACATGGAAGTTTATACTGTTAATGGGAATATAAATTGCTATCACTATTTTAGAAACTATTTTGGCAATATCTATAAAATATTCTTATACATATACATTTTTATTCAGAGTTCCATAGCTAGAAAGATAAGTATACAATGTGGTTGACAAATTATCTCACAATAAATGAACAAGTATATTCACTTTAGCACAGTCCGTAGGAACATAAAACCAGGACAACCTAAATGTCCACAAAGAGTATAACCTAGGAACAACCTGACCGTCACTAGGGATACAGTGGTAAATTACACATTTATTTAAAAATACCTATTACATTTTTAAGTGCATATATGTAATGATTTATAATACATATTAAATCATATCTTATATTGAAAAAACAGTGCATATACAAACACACATATCTATGGTGGCATATGTGTAGAATTATTTTCTGGATATACATACAACGCATATTGGCAACAATGGTTATCTTTGGAGACAGGTGATGAAAGAAGATTTTTACTGCTTATTTGCATATTTCTTGTGTTTGAATTTTCAAAGCATTACTTTGATTTTAAAAATATCAGTGAGCTTATTTGTATGTGGGATATATGGACCATTACTGTGTCTTCCTTTTTCTATTTTGAAAAACTTAATAAGTGTTATACATATGAACATCGTTTATTGTTTTGTCTGTTTAAAAACATATTCTGATTTTTGAAAATAAACCAGGCAACAGAGACAATAAAAGCTATAAAAAAGAAAATAAAACTAGCATAGAATTCCACTTCTGGGACCATATCTTTTAAAAATACATGACATATAGAAGAATAATCAGCATCAATCATACCTGTAGGTAAGAAGTGATAACTGCTCTGTCCTTAATATTACACACACCTGGTATCCCTATGACACATATGCAAAGATGGAATATGGGGTGGAGAGAGAGAGTGTGTTTGATATTATTAGATGACTTGGCACAAAAATCCCTAAATGAAAGGCACAGTTTTGCCTTTACCAATGTTATATGAGAAAGTTGCAAAAAGAAGCACTGCACTTATGGGTGATACTTAGGTGTGATAGAACATGTGGTGACTAGCCCTTTGAATTGATTGAAAATATGCTAGGGAAGTCTGTTCTGCCCCAATGTGTTGCCTGCAAATGTCCAACCCAGCAATTCTTCACAGTTAACTGGCACGCAACCAATTTAACATCTTTCCCTACAATTTAGAACAGTAATTTGTGTTGAAGCTCAAATAGCCATGAGGGGAACAATGGATTAAGCTGTTATCAGCCATCGAAATCATAAATTTGTTTATAAATTCCTTTTCAAAAAGCACAGAACATGAGATGAAAATAAATGGTAAAGCTAAACACAGGTGGTATTAATATTGACAGAAAAGATTCTTGGTCTGTTTTTGGTTATAGTATCCCTGCTTTTTGCATTATTACACAATGCATTCGATTTCTTTCTGGCAAATGAGTGTGCTTTATTGTAATTATGACTAATCCTTCTGGTGTTTACTTTTATCATGTTCTCACTTTCATTAATGTTCCTTTGTCTTAGCAAGTAGGAAAGTAATTAGAATAAGGCAAAGTTTATTTTATTTTTAGCTCTACATTGTGCTGACAGTGAATCCTCTAAGTCCATTGCTTTTGAGAGTAAAAACGATGGTTAAGAGAAACATAGTGAATTAGTATTGGTGGAAGAATAGCCAGGCCCACGCACTGGGTAACCGTAGCCACCACCTGCAACCTAGAGATTTCTGATGAATAAAGGTAATTATGAATAATACTGCATACCTTGCCTATTTCAGAGCATATGGCAGGAGCTCTGCAATGCCAAAAAAAGAATGTTTCTGTCTGCATGTATTCTTCTGTTTCACTCAGAAGCTTTACCTCCATGTGACTCACAGAAACGTAAGAAGGATTTTGCTGTACCATGCTGACAGAATTCACTGCAAAGGCTGATATTCTAAACAAAATCATCAGGAGTTGCATGAAATTAAATTTCAATCTGATGCCAGAACTGCAAAAGTAATTTAAATTTGTACAGTATTTCTAAAGACCATGCTTATGTAGTCATAAACAGGAAATGCTAACAACCAGCATGATTTAATTCGTTGAATTTTTTCCCGTGAAATTGAGATTTTTTTTCCAAAGGTCTGTGTTTTTCTGGCTATTATTTGTAATAAATAATTTTTATTTCTATGTACAGATTTCTCCATGCTGACAGAAAATCACTGTTTTGGGGAGACAAATTAACTCTTTCACTTATCCCATTGAAAGCAATGAAGTGAAATATACATTCCTTTTTTTCCTTTGCATGCCTCCCCACAATCTCTTTCAATATGACTCCTCTGTCTATGCACCTAATGTCTTTAATTGCTCAATCTTCCCCTATTCCCAACTAGTAATATCTCACTCTGACAGTATCTCATGAACCTTAACTTTTCCAAACATTCTGCCTTACCTAAGGATTGCTAGTCTTTGTCTCAGCTTCTCAAGACTTCCCTCATATTAAAGGACAAATGCCTCATTTTATCGAGTAATGGCAAAACTGTAGGTGAAATATTTAACTGATTATTCTTCTCCATTAGCCTATTATTGTTACTATCATATTGCATAAGAAAGTACTCCCTGACCCCATTGGTTTATAACAGTAAGCATTTGTATTTCTTCCACACAGATTTAAAAATTAGCTGAGGTGTTCTGCTTCAGGGTCAGTTGAGCTTCGTTCTGGGCTCTGGTGACATAACTTTTTGAGGGGCTTAGACTAAAGGGACAGTGGCTTTCTGGAGCATGCATTTCTCATGATAACCAGAGAAACATAAGAGACTGAGCCAAATTGTACAAATACATTTAAGGCCTCTGCTTTTATCCTGTATGCAAGTCTTTCTTTAGTGAAAGCAACTTGAATGATTCAACTCAATATGAAAGGGGTAGGAATACATACTTGACCCACCTCAAAGCAGTGCAAAGTTAGAAGGCAGAAAAAGAGTAAAGAATTGAGAATCTGTACACCCTTCAAAGAAATATATTTCTTCTTCCGTGGGAATTTACTGCAAATAGCATTGTGGTTTAAGAGAAAGTATAATTTATATTGGTAAAAAATGTTGGCTTTTTGTGATTTGATGTATTTCTCCAACTAATTCTCACATTGAATCTGGTGAATCCCATGAATTACATCCTATGGGTGTTCTATGTCATCAATCATATAATAATAATAAAATCGAATAGTTACTCCGTGCCTGACACTGTTTTATGTGCTTTAAGTTCATTAACTCATTTAATTATCACAATAATTCTATCAGTTAATTACCATTTTGATCCCTTTTGGCAGGTTAATAAAATGAGGCATAAAGAGATTTACCAATTTTCCCAAAGCTACACGTCATAAGTTATATGACACACACATACACACACACACACACTCTAGCCCCAGATCCTAAACTATTGATAGACTGAACATGCAAATGGACAATGACCAGACCATATATGAAAGTATAACGCTGCCCTACAACCTGCAGTAATATAGCTAGAAAGCTAATCCCTTATCTATAATAACCAGCCCAGGAGGCCAACCTGCTATAAATCAGAACTGCAGAAAGTCAAACCGTTATCTCAAGTAACAATCCAAGAAGCCAGAAAATAACCCCTGTAACAATCAGCTGAAAATAACCACGAATTGATTAATAACTGAGAGCCTCCCTAATTTTTTTCTCTGCTTTGAATTCAGGACCACTCAGATAAAGCCAAATATGCAGCCCTAACCAATCACATAGAATCCCCTGTTTCTAATTAGCCAGCCTACAGCTTCCCTAGGCCAACAACCTCCTATTAGGTCATACCTGAAGCCTATTCTTTTTCCACTATAAAGCTTTCCCACTCCGTTTTTGTCTTCCAGTCTCTCTGCCAAAACACAAATGATGGTGGCTGACTCAGTTGCTATAGCAAGTTTCGAATAAATAGCTTTTGCTATTCTCATTTTGGTTGGTCTTTATTTTTACACAATCATAACAATATCTATCATACTTAATTTAATAGAATCTGTGTATAGTATATCTAACAGAGACTAAGACTACAGTTATCACTGCAAATGGCTAATAATTGGCTTTTTTAACATTTACTTTTGATAATATGGTCCTAGTGATACATATATATATATATATATAATCTACAGAAACTCCAAATCAATAATAATCAAAACAATATTAACAACAGTAATATAAAAAAAATAGTTATTTTATTAAGCTCTTACAAATACCACATACATTATTGAAGCCATTGCTTAGATTAGTTTGTTGCAAACTTATTACTAAGAGTATCTTTATTTTGCAGATGGAAAATTAGGGCTTAAAAAGGGCAACCAACTTGTGGATCCATATATGGCTTGGAAATTATCTAAATAAGCTTTATTCCTGGTAGTTTAACTCCAAAGTACAAATGAAGTGTATCAACGCCTGGCATACAGTAGAAATTCAACTTAATAAATACTTATAAAATAAAAGAATTATTAGTTGATCAACTGTCAACACTCAGTAAAACCTACACTGACCATGAAACTCTGTCCATCAAACCCCTTGGAACTTAAGATCCACTGTTTCCCTGCCTCCTCCTTTTTTACATGCATATTATTTGTGTTAATCTGCCTTTTTCATATGTGTATAACTAGATTCCTCATTTAGATAAGAATATATCTTAAGAGCATACAAACATTTTTGTTTTTCCTCCAGGGTTTAGTTTAACCATGTGAATACTCAGTGAATGCTGGGGTGAATTGAGTACATGATTCTGTGCTATCTACTTGCCTCTTTGCCTAGTGAATCTGCCAGTCACTGTTGGTAGCTTCAGCTCTAGTCCTTCACCAAATCCAAATCCAAAAGTCTATAATCTTCCAATTAAGCAACCATCAAATCTTGGCTGAGCTCTATGTGCAATGTGGAAAATTTTGGCTCGGGGGTGACTTCCTGATCACCACGTGTTGTGAGAATACACTTAGCAATAGTGTTGGAAAGCCAGCTTTTCAATTCTTCAGCAGGAGAGTTTAGGGAATTGGAATCTTGGTGTACATATGAGTTAGAAGGTAGAGCCCATTTTCTCCAAAGAGCTTGAGATCCATTGGAAGGAGACCATGAAAGGTTAACTTGTAATAAACATAACTGATAAATATCCTGATAAATATCAAAGCCATGATACAAGAAATATATTGAAGTAAAAAAATGTTTAAAAGAAAGTTTTAAAGATCTCCAAGGATATCAGGATGACTGACAAAAGGTTCCCAGCACTCGTCTCCTCCACAAACAGGGACCAAAAGAGCAAGTATATCATCACACATTAAATAGAGCATCTAAGAGAAAACAGGAATTCAACAGAGAAGTGACAGGGGACCTCTGAGGCATAGGAGAGAAAAGTAATCCAGCCAAACTGGCTGGGATCAGCTCAGAGCCAGGAGAAACTACCCTTACTGGAAAAAAAGATGAGTGAGAAATTTCGAGCAATCCACATTCCCACGTCAGTCTCCTGCAATCCTAACCACAGGAGAGCCCCTCAGTCCTTGTGGATGCTCAGACAAGTATAGGAAGTTGCTTGGAGTCCAAGAAACAGCATTGCTCCACATAGGGAGCTCACACCGAGCCCAGTACACTCTGTGAGATCCAAGCAGCTGTAGCACAGTACCATTTTGAGAGCCCAGAATCCAAAAGACTATATCCTGCCCTGAGATTCAACAGTCTCTGCATCTCCACATCTTCGAACCTCTTCTGACATTGCTCCACCCCCACCGCCACATCCACCCAGAGGGCTGCAATGTTGTGATGCTAGATGGATCCAGCGGTGTGGCCAGATTCCCAGTCCTCTAGCCCATACAGTGTCCTATACCCCAGGGAACAAGTAGTGCAGCACAACAAGGATGCTGTCTCCTGGGACAATGGGAGTTAAAGGGACATTGCTTCAGAGCCTGAGAGCTATCTCCCCAAGGCCACTGCCCTGATAGTAACCATGCTCCCTCCAGTGGTGGGGCTACAGTACACCTGCATGCACCTTCAGTGGGTCTAGAGATAGGTATCTCTAGTTACTGTCCTGGGGCTGAAGGACAGGCCAGCCCAGGCCTGCTCAGCCCTCTGCTACCCCTGATAGCACCTCCTCACACCATCTAGGGGCCTGAGGACAGGCCTGCTCCACCCACGGCCACTGTCACTGGTGCCTAAGTGTACCATTTAAGTGTCTAGGGATTGACTCACCCCACACACCACCTCCAGCACTCATGTAAAGCATGTGAGGGCAGGCTTCCCAAGCCTGCTGCCACCAACACCTCTAACACCCAGTCACTAGGGACTTGCCCGCCAAGCCTGTTGCTGCCAATGCTGAACATACCACATGGGGGCCTGAGAGTTTGTCAGCAGCTGCAACTAAACTATGAATGCCACACGTACTTTCAGGAGCCAGAGAACCCACCTTCCCATCCAGCCCACTGCTGCAACTACTAGCATCTGAATAAGCTGCTTAAAGCCCCAAGGACTGGCCCACTAGAAACTGCTACCATTAGTGCCCTTACCACCACTATTACCCACACAAGTGTGCCATTCAGAAGCCCAAGGACCTGTCCATTCCATTGCTACAACCACTGGTTCTTGATTACCAGCCTGGCTGGCATATATATCTCAAGCAAAGCCTCACACAGCCTCTACTACCAACTACAGACCAGGCCATCAAGGGGCTCACAGACACCACTGATCCTGATTACAACAAAAAGTTTATACAGTGACTACACTGTTATGCCTCACCAGAATAAAAGACAAAGCACCCAACCCAACCAACACTATAGGTACATATATAGGAAAGTCTTCCCTACAAAATTCAATCCATAAAATTGGAACAAGTGACTGTTATACCAAAAGCACTAAAATCTGTCAGTAACAGATCCAAAGAAAAAGAAAATCTTTGAAATGTCTGAAAATGAATTTAAAATAATGACATATAAAAAGTCAGTGAAATACAAGAGAACACAGAAAAACAATACCCCAAAAAATCAAGAAAAAAATCTGTGATTTGAATGAGAAATTCAACAAAGAGATAGATATCATAAAAAAGAACCAAACAGAAATCCTGGAATTGAAAAATCCAATTAATAAAAGAAAAATACAATTGAGAGCTTCCACAATAGACTACATCATGCAAAAGAAATAATTTTTGAACTTGAAGACAGATTTTTTGAAATAACCCAGTTAGACTAAAAGAAAAAAAGAAAAAAGAGAAAAAAGAATGAGGAAATGCTACATGACATATAGAACACCTAAAGCAACAAAATTTTCTAATTTTGGTTGGTCCAGAAGGAGAAGAGATGGACAAAGGCATAGGAAATCTATTTAACAAAATAATATCAAATCTTACAAAAGATAGAGACAATGAAATAGAGAACTCAAAAATCCCCAAACAGATTGAATCCCAAATGGTTTTCTCCGAGGCACATCACAGTAAAACTGTAAAAAGTCAAGGACAAAAGAATACTAAAAGCAGTCCCTACAAAGGACATAAACTCGTCATTTTTTATGGCTGCATAGTATTCCATGGTATATATGTGCCACGTTTTCCTTGTCCAGTCTATCATTGAAGGGCATTTGGGTTGATTCTAGATCTTTGCTATTGTAAACAGTGCCACAATGAACATACGTGTGCATGTGTCTTTATGATAGAACGATTTATAATCCTTTGGATATATGCCCAGTAATGGGATTGCTGGGTCAAATGGAATTCCTATTTCTATTCTTGAGGAATTGCCACACTGTCTTCCACAATGGTTGAACTAATTTACACTCCCACCAACAGTGTAAAAGTGTTCCTATTTTTCCACATCCTCTCCAGCATCTGTTGTCTCCAGATATGTATGTATACTTTTAAGTGAGAGGTTACCTGTAGTTCACTCATCACGACCAATTTAAATGGAAACATACTCTCAATATACCAAATTTAATTTTAATTGATTGTTATCTAACCATAATGTGCTGTTACAAAGAGTATTCGTTCATATGTCAATGCTTCTAAATCACTCTGCACATGTTGTGAAGGTGTTAGTAACATCTGGAATATTTTATTCACAAAAAATTACTATGATAGTGAGGCAGAAACATGAAAAACAATTTCTTTTGACAGAGATAAATTGATCGATGTATTAGTATATGTTACATAGAAAACTATTTCCTATGAAAAAATGATCTAGAGGAATCTGAAAGGTATATTGAAAGTTAATTTTTCAAATGTTAACATAAAATACTCTCACGTATTAACATGATTTCAAGGAGAGAAATGTTTTTTGATACTATAAATAAAATTCAGAAGTAACAAGGATCTTAAACTATATGTGTTATTTGGCTAAGTACTGCTTACGAAGCTTCAAAATTATGGTAATTTTCAATCCTGAGGTTTTGTTTTTTAAACTTATATTTTAAATAACACTTAAGTACATTTCATGAACTGCAACACTAAGAAACCATCTGCACATTTTTATATAGGCCTCTCAAATTTTGTTAAATTTGTCAGTTGCTAAGCTGTGGTTTTTCAAATCTTTGAATGGTAGCTCTCAAGGCCAAAAGCCACTGTGGTTGTAGGTGAAAACATTCCAAATGTCTATCGTTACTTTAATAGGCATTGGGAGAAAATGAAAGCGTGAAATAAGAGGTGTGTCTACTTACTCTAAGATATCCCATAAATGTAGAGAATTTAATCAGTTGTTGAAATGATTCTGTGGGCTAGAAGCCACCAAATGTTGGAGTGCTGATGTTACTTTTCATATCGATCTACAGATGGTATTTGGTAAAGGTCTTGGCCCCCTTCCCACCTGCTTAACACATATACCTAAGTGTTCTTGACTGGTTTGTTACTGAGAGTATCTTGTAGGGGTAAAAATTCTGATTTTGTATAAAGTTAGCCTAGGCCACATAGATTATTCTTAGCCTGGCTTGTATTTATGTGTCACTGAACAGGCAGTGGCAGTCAGCAGAATTCTGTCCTCAGCTTGCCTTTGAAGTGTGCTTCTCTTCTGTGAGGAATAAATGTCCAAGAAAGTGTTCCTTCAAGCCTAAGCACACTGGGCCAGGATTTTTGACCTGGAACTCAGCCCTGTTGAAATTGTGTATTGGGTTAGGGGGGTGAGCAGCGGGTGGCGGCAAGGAATTTAGTCCAGAAATTCCAGCAAATTGTTTTTAAACTTTTAGTTTCATCAAAGTACTTTGAATAGTACTTGGTAAAAATTAAATCTAAGATTTTCCCTTTATCTTTTTCCTTGTATTGTATTACCTCATTTCTTATCATTGTTAGTATTGTTCATTTCAACAAAATAATTTAA
This sequence comes from Sapajus apella, assembly GCF_009761245.1. Classification (NCBI taxonomy): domain Eukaryota; kingdom Metazoa; phylum Chordata; class Mammalia; order Primates; family Cebidae; genus Sapajus; species Sapajus apella. Next base: position 23,685,263 of record NW_022436966.1, on the reverse strand, counting down.
TTATGACTGGCAAAACAGCAACATCACCAGGAAGATAAGAAGTAACCTATGGTGAACATATGTACATATATAAACATATATACTACATATTTTTTCTTAACTATTTGTGATCTGTAAATAATTCAGTAACTCCTGAGAACAAGGACAGCCTCTTATACAACTACAGAACTATCAACATCAATTAACATCAATACAAGGCTATTACATAAACTGCATGCCTTACATTTTGAAATATTTCCCTCAATAATGTATTGTATAGTCATTCCCTTCCCCCAAGTTTCAGTCTAAGATTCAATCCAGGATCACTCATTACATTTAGTTGTTTGATCTCAGTGGTCCCTCTAATCTGGTACATTTCTTCAGTTATTTGTTTCTTCTTTTATCACCTTTTTTTTTTTTTTGAAGAGTACAAGCTAATTATTTTGCAGTGTATTTGGGTTCATCTGAGGTTTCTACAAGATTAATTTCATGTTATGAATTTTACCAGCAGGGATAACACAAAGTGATGTCATGGATTTCCCTTTTGAGAAGGTACAAGATGTGAGTTTGTTCTGTGACTGATCATATTAACCTAAATCCCTTGGTTAAGGTTGTATTTGCCAGGTGTCTCAGTGAAAAATTCCTATATATTTTCTTTATAATTAACAAATGTTTTGTGGGAAGACATTTTGAATCTATGTGAATATGCTGTTTCCACATCGAAATTTTGCTTACTAGATTTAGCATCCATTGATGATTCTTACCTGACTCAAGTTTACTATGATGCTGGCCAAGTGGTGATTTTTTTTCCTATGCTTTTTAACTGGCATTTTACTACCAAAAAAAGACCTTGTTCTTCTCCATTTGCCTGTTTATATAATTATATCATAGGTCCATAAACTCATCGGAATTTGATGATTTATAGTCTGTGTAAACATCGAGATACAATCCTCAAATCTTTCAAGAGAAGCTGGTCTGAGCATGGGGTTTTGTGACAGACTCCAGTTGCTGTGTCTTCAGATACACTGCAATGTTCCTATCAAGATTATGGTCTCCCAGAGCTGCTCCTGGTTAGCGCCAGGGTGTGGCAGAGGCATTGGGCTATTTGTGCCCAATATAGGACTGCTGTAAAGGGACAATCTTCACAAGGACTGCTATCAATTTGCACAAGACTCTTTCTCAGAGCTCCATTGCAGACTGCAGCTCTTCCCATGCAATCTTCCTTTTTTCCTCCTTGCTCGTAACAGGAGTCAGTCTCTAATTGCATTGGTGGCTCTCTCTGTGTACTTCTATTCTTTATCCTGCACAGGCACTCCCCACAATAAGTCACTGTACTTCTAATTCCACCTTGGGTCTGTTTTTTTTGAGGACAGAAACCGACACATTCTGCTACTATCATTATTTATTCTGATGCTAAAATCATTGCAGACTGACCAATAAGAGTTGCTTAAAGCTGGCTTCTGTGTTCTTTTTTTCTTCATGTTTTAATTTTGAAATAATTGTAGATTCAATCAGAAGTTGAAAAAAATAATATAGAGAGTTACTGCTGTGTAACCTTCACCCTGCTTCTCTCAACAACATTTACATAACCATCACACAGTTATCAAAACCAGAATATGGAAATTAGAAACAGATTAAACTGCAAACATTTTTTTCAGATTTCTCCTGTTTGTCCATGCCCTCATTTGTGTGTGTATGTGTGTATAGTTCTAGAAAATATTTATTTGTGTGATCACTGCCACAATAAGGATACAGAGCTGTTCAGTCAACGAACCCAAGGAAATTTACTGGAGATTCCTTTTTGAAGCTGTAGTCTCCCTCCAAATCTAATCCCCGGAGCCACTAATATTTTGTCCGTCATCATGATATTACCATCTTGAGAATGTTTTATAAATGGAATCACATAGTATACAACTTGTCAAAATTTAATTTTACTTCATTCACCTAATACTCAAGAGATCCATCAAGTGGTTGCATTTGCCTCATCAAGCTGTTTCAATTGATGCTGTTTACTCATCAAAATATTACTCATTTTAAGCAACCATTGATGATTCTTTCCTGAGTCAGGTTTTTTTAATGATTATAGTCAAGTAGTAAATTTATTTCTACACTTATTAACTGGAATTTACTGCAAAAATAGTTTTTCTTCTCCGTTTGTCTATATATAGTCATATCATAGATCCATGGACTCTTCTATTAATTTGATAGGTTATATTCTGTGTAATCATGGAAATACAATCCTCAGATCTCCTTTTATTCTTTTCCTTGTTAAGTAGTATTCGACTGCATGGATATATCACATTTTGTTTTCCATTTGTCCATTTGAGGACATTTATGTTATGTTTCTGGTTTGAGGCTTATACAAATGTTCCACTATGAACATTCATGTCCAACTGTTGAGTGTGTGAACATGCATTTTAATTTTTCTTAACTAAATACTAATGAGTCATATGATAATAACCCAGTCATGGCTGGGTCACATGGCAATTGTGTATTTAAGTCATAAAAAACTACCAATCTGTTCTTCAGAATGGCTATACCACTTTATATGAGTGCTTCTTTGTCATTCTGATATAACCTGTCATTCTTTGAGTGCTTTATAAGTTTCTGGCATAATATAATATTCCAAGGTTACTTTTGCCTCCTCTGTTCTAGAATCAACCAATTCCCCAAGCAGCTCTAGTTCTTTTTAGTAAAGAATGGCATTTAGAAGCCAAGATATGGGCTCTAGGTATGCTAATTATCAATGCATTTTGTGCACACACACATACACATATCTATATTTATCTCTAAATCAATTAATTTAGAATTGATAATTGATTTATCTAACCTTGAATTTATACTACTTCATTCAACTCTATTCCAGCATCACCAAGTCCATTCTAGTCTCCTCAATTTGTATATTTTTAATTTCTCTAATAATGACAAACCTGGGTCCTAGTATTTTTAACATATGTAGTTTATGAATTTACTTAGTCATAGAGTACACAGAGAGTAGTTTCAACAATTTTCACCCATATCACATAAGAAATACCTACCAATTTAGTTCAGTATCTGTATATGGCAAGTAGATAAAACAAAGTGTTAAAATTACTTGGGTTATTTCTTTTTTTCCTTATTTGATTATAATAAAGTCATTACTAATACAGTTAGTTTCATTTGTTTATGTTTCTATCCCATTTTATAGTTTTTGTCCACCCTTGATAATATCTCTATTCCTATCTATTCATCCATCTATTTCTGGTGCAATATTCTGCTTTTGGATTTGAGCCTAGTGTTATATATAAGCAAAAACAAATCGGGTTTATTTTTAAAAATGTTTCGACTAAAATAGTTACAAGAAAATGATATCATATCTCCATTATGATTAAAGTCTGTGTGGACCCTTTCAATACTGCATACTGTCGCTCACTCTTATGGGTTTCTATTACCCTTGATGTTTATCTCTCATGTGCTTTTCTTTTGACGGGTAGGGGGTGTAAATATGTATCTCTAAACATGTTTTTACATGTTTTTGAACTTTTTTCTATCGATGGGATTAATGGTATTCAATTTGTTTCTTATTTACATTTATTTGTTTTTAATTTTTTTCTGTAATTTCAAACAGTGCTGCAATAAACCATCTTGTGCTGTCTCATTGCACTCATGAGCAACAGATTCCTTAGGTCCCTGCGGGTAGATTTGCTAGGTTATAGAGTACAGCAGGACCTTGAATATTGTTGTTCATTATAACGTCAATGAAAAACGTGATTCCTGGGGGCTACTTTCTGTGTGAAGTATGTATGTTCTCCTCATGTCTGTGGGGGTTTTCTCTGAGGATTCTGGTTTCTTCCCACATCCCAAAGATCAGGTCAGTTGGCAGGTCTAAATTGTCCCAGTCTGAGTGGGTGTGGAAGTGTGTATGAGTGTGCCCTGTCTAAAGTTGGTTCCCATCTTGTTCCCTGAGCTGCTGGGATAGACTCTGGGCCCCTGCAACCCTGAACTAGAACAAATGTGTAAATAATTATCTTACCTGTTTTTATTAATCTTTAAAAATAGCTCACATTTTTCAATGTTTATTATAAGTGTTTTAAGTCTTTATATAAAATTTGGTGATGGTTTGTGACCAGAAAGGCACTGTAGGAACTTACCTCTAGTTTGTATCAACTAGCCTATGGTAAAAATTGATTTTGTTATGTGTTGTTTCACTTTAAACTGCAGTTTCCAAGAAACTGTCAATGCCATTAAGTGAGAGCTTACTGTACAGGCATCCTTAATTTCATGCAGACACTGTTTAGGAGCTTTTCGAAATGCCTCTACCAATTTACACTCCTACTGCAAGTAAGTAAGGGTTCTAGTTACTCTATATTCACCAATAATTGCTATTGTGAGACAGTAAATATTTTTCAATGAAGTTTGTAAAATAATAATCTCATTTTGCTTTTCATTTTCCTGAAAATGATGAGTACATTTTGACATCTTTTCATACTGGCCAGTAGGGTTTACTCTTCTGTGAGCTGCTGATATGACATCTTTTTTATATCTGTAAATCAGTTTTATAATCTTTTTTCTTACGAATTTAGGAAGACTTTCTATATTTAGAATTCTAGTCAGTTTGTAATTAGGTTTTACAAATATCTTCTTACTACTTTGGCTCCTCCACGCCCACTTGTTAAATGATGTATTTGTATGGAAAAATAATTTTAACATTCTTTTATTCTTACCACTTTTTATTTATGTTCTGTATTTTATGTCTTATTTTAAAAATTATTCCCAAGCCTTACATCTAAAAGATATTTCTTTATATTCTAAGACTCTTATTCAAGTTAAGCAGTTGCTTTAAATTGATTCTGGCTATTAGGTTAAATGGAGATCACGTTTTCTTTCCCACTATGCACTATATTGCTCAAGAATTATTTCCAAAATCATTTCCCCATTTATCTGCAATTTACACTTATTTCCTATATCCAGTTCCACACATGTGTGAGTAACTTTGTTGGCTTTCTATTGTACTTCTTTGTTAATCTGCTTCTATATGAATGCTCACTTTTTTCATTAAAACAGGTTCATAAGATTTACTACAAAAAATTCTTCCGTTCTTCTTCAGAATTTTTTGGTTTCATTTCTGCACATTAATTTTAGAATCAGCTTGTCAAATTTAATTAAAATCCCTGTCAGGATCTTTTTGGGTTTTCACTGAAAATATAGATGATTTTATTGAGAATTGCCATCCCCATGATATTGAAACAATTGCTGAACATAATATTTACTTTTCTTGTAGGTTATCTTCAATATTTTTCAATAAAGTTTTACAATTTTCTTTAAAAAATATGAACATCTTTGTTTATACTTAATCTGAGGATTTTTTTTACATTTGATGGTGAGACCACTGATAGATATATACTTTACATTTACTGCTGTTGCTAGTATATAGAAATGCAATTTGTTTTTTATGTGGATCACACATGCTGATATAGTTTGGCTGTGTCCCCACCCAAATCTCATCTTGAATTCCCATGTGTTGTGGGAGGAACCTGGCGAGAGGTGACTGAATCATGGAGGCAGATCTTTTCTGTGCTGTTCTCATGATAGTGAATAAGTCTAATGGGATCTGATGATTTAAAAAACAGGTGTTTCCCTGTGAACACTCTCTCTCTTGCTTGTTGCCATCCATGTAAAATGTGACTTGCTCCTCCTTGTCTTCCACTATGATTGTGAGGCCTCCCCAGCCATGTGGAACTTTAAGTCCATTAAAGCCCTTTTTCTTCCCAGTCTTGAGGATGTCTTTATCAGCAGTATGGAAATGTACTAATACGCATGCCTTCTTGATTTCTCATTAATGCTCATTATTTGCCTGTAGATTCTCTTTTTAACTAAGCCATAAAGGAGAGCTAGGTACATTATGAAATAGAAATAGTGATAGCAAGTGTCGTTGTCCTATTCTTAAAACAAATGTGTCTAATGTTTTACATTACTATGACTTTGCTGTAGATTTGTGGATACTCTTTATCAGAAAAAAATTCCCCTATTTCAGTAATTTCCTAAGTGTTTTCTTTTTATTTATGTTTATTTATATGTATTGGTGTTAAATTCTATTAAATGCTTTTAAAGCAACTATTGAGATGATAATGTAGATTTTCTCCTTTAATCTGTTTATGTAGTGAATTGCATTAACAGATTTTTATATCTAAAGCCAACTCTGTATTCCCAAGATAAAGCCAACATACAGATGACACATGTTGATTTTCAAATTAATTCCTAGATTAAGTAGCTGATATTTTGTTTAGTAATTTTGCATTAATATTCATTAGTGATATTGGCCCATAAATTTATAGTGCTGTTCTTGTATGTTTTAATATCAATGTCATGTTGGCCTTGAAATAATTAGAAAGTTCTACCTCCTTCTATTTTCAGTGGCCAACACAGCCATACTGTTACCCACAGTTTGACTAAAGTTTAAACAGGTTTGTTTATGACAATAGGTCCCTGGTCTCTCTTTCCTTAAAGCAATTGCTTTAGAAAATTTGTAATTAGAAATTCTTCCCTCGTCCCTTTGAGATGTAAGAAATAACACTAAGAGAAAAGCTATCACAGATGACAGGAAGCAGGGGATGGATGCAGCAAACCACCATGGCACGTGTATACCTATGTAACAATTCTGCACGATCTGCACATGTACTCCAGAACTTAAAGTATAATAAAAAATAAAACTAAAAAACACCCTGTCTTGAAGACCTAGGAGCCATCACTTTGAAATAAAATAAATATTGAACTTACACTGATACTTCTTCAGTCATCAGTTTTCAACATTTCTATTTAACTTAAACTCCCAAGTACCATAGGAGCATATCACCTATCTTCCCAAATAGTTATATCAATCTGGGGGAGGTAAAATGCATGAAAACTCTTGCTAATGTTACCAAACAACAAATAACAGATCAGTTCTTCTACTTCCCTTTTTGCTTTTGATTCATTCCAGAGTCTTCCTCTCTCCTGCTCCCATATTGTCTGACTGTTCTCTCCATCCCCTCTACAGCTGACCTCCTTTCTCTGCCTTAACCTTCACCCTGGGAATTCCTTTCCCTTTTCTTTTGCATGAAAGCAAATGATTTTGTTTCTGGGTTGTATCATTTTATCCTCTCGGTTTATTCTTTTTTCTTTCTTTTTTTTGAGAGAGAGTCTCACTCTCACTCAGGCTGGAGTGCAGTGGTGCAGTATCGACTCACTGCAACCTCCAACTTCTGGGTTCAAGCACTTCTCTTGCCTCAGCCTCCCAAGCAGTTGGGCTTGCATGCCCACCACCATGCCTGGCTAACTTTTTTGTATTTTTAGTAAAGACGGGGTTTCACCATGTTGGCAAGGCTGGTCTTGAATTCCTGACTTCAGGTGATTCACCCACCTCAGTCTCCCAAAATGCTGGAATTACAGGCGTGAGCCACTGTACTTGACTGGTTTACACTTTTTGTATTTTTTTCTTTAAGATTTTGGGTATCAGTTCTAGGATGAAGGGCAGACAAAATGTCTCTACTTCACAAGTCACAAAATATCCTCATTGTATCTTATAATTGGTTGATAAATTAGTTAAGCACAGAATTCTGAGTTGGATAGAACTTTTATTCAAATTTTTGAAGACATTACTTTCATATCTTCTATATTTAGCTATGGCGACTGAGAATTCTGAAGACAATGTGACTTTTAATTCTTTTCCTCTGTGACCTAATTTTATCACCTCCCCTAAAATAGTCTTTTTTATTAGAATTCTGAAATTTTAAGATGATTTATCTTAATAAGAATTTTATATATTTGTTTTCTTTTATTAATGATCTACACACTCAGAGGACCCTTTCAGTCTGGAAACTCAAGTCCCTCAAGTCTAAGAAAGATTTTGATTTATTCATTTCATAATTTACTCCATTTTTTCTTTTTCTCTTTCAGAAAATATTATTTTTCATTTGAAAGTTATATCTTCAGGAAGAGTCATCTAATTTTGATCTCCCTCTTTCTCTCCTTTTGCTATTGTTCATCATTGTATATTTGTTTTATTTTTCAATTTACTTAACTCCATTGTCTAAACATCTATTAAATTATTTCTTTTATATATTTTAATTCTCAAGAACTATTTTTTATTCTGTAATTAATTGTCCATTTATTTTATTTTTTCATGTATAAAATATCCTCTCTTATCTCTGGTGATATTATTTGTAGGTTTTTTTTTTAAGCTTTCTATCACATGGCTTGAATTTCTTCTTTTTTCACTTTTCTTGTTTTGCCTTTTCCTTTTCTTCTTTTGAGTCAGAGTCCCACTTTGTAGCCAGGCTAGAGTGCAGTGGTGCAATCTCAGCTTACTGCAATCTTTGCTTCCCGGGTTCAAGTGATTCTCCTGCCTCAATCTCCTGAGTAGCTGGGACTACAGGTGCGTGCCACCATGACCCAGCTAATTTGTGTATTTTTAGTAGAGATGGGGTTTCAAAGGTTGGCTGGGATGGTCTCGATTTATTGGCCTCATGGTCCACCCACCTCAGCCTCTCAAAGTTCTGGGATTATGGAAGTGAGCCACCATACCTGGCCATTTTGCCTTTCCTTTTATGCTAATGGTTTACTAATATATCTGCCATTCTTACCTGCCTTCCATATCTAAGAATGAGACCAAGGCATTGAAAGTTTGATTGGAAACTGTGTGCATGATTAGGAATTTGGACCAGAGAAATTCAGTGGAGAGTTATCAGGCAGAAGCTCTGACATTTCATTAAGGTACCCAAAGTGTCAGAATCTCAATATATCTGAAGCAGTATTTCTGAGGTGATTATATATTTTTAGATTATCTTGCAATATTCTGACTGGGTAGGGGTCTGATTGTAGGCCTGTTTATAGATTTTTTAAAGCTAGAATTACCTCATCACTTATTATAAATGAGAAAGTTATTTTGAAATAGCAGAAGTCAATAGAGTAAAATTCCATAAAGAAATTCTGCGGACACATTTTGGGTTTCTAAGCAAATCCCCTCACTAGGAACCTGTACTTACATTTACCATATTCTGCAATGTACTTTTTCTAGTACTCAATTTTTCTTGCTCTCTCTAACCCTAAGTTTCTGGCAATGCAAATCTTCCCTGTGGCTCTCGTCATTAGGCTGTCTCAAAAGGAATTTTAAAAGGCCCCAAAGCCTCTTCCCACTTTTTGGTCCTCATCTGGTCCTGATAACAAGCTCCTTTGACTCATCATCTAAGAATGTATATCTACTTTGCAATACAAGTCTCTTTATCACTACTTAGTACCAGGCCTTGGATCTGGCACCAGTCTCTGCTTCCTGAAAACTCCAGTGAATATAGTCCAGAGTCTCTCAGCAGTTCTCCTGGAGCTCCTTTCACACATTTTAGGATGATTGTTAATAGCCCCTTTCCTTTTCCCATGGGGGAAATGTTGCAAAGAGATTTTCTCTGAAAATAAAGCTCTGTCTTGGCATTTCAAATCTTTTATACACTCTCAAGGTAAAAGTTGAGCTACAGAAAACAAACTGGCCTTCAACACACTTCCTTTCTGTTTTTCTTAGGTGGTTCAGCATCTCGATATTAGACATAGTGTTTGGTCTAGGCATCTAAAGCTTCAGACACAACGGAAATGGAATCTTAATTTAAGATCATGATACTTTCTCCTTTATCTCTCAAATGAATTATTTCTAAAAAATAAATAAAGAAGAAGATAACTGCTTACAGGTATGTTCTGACCAGAGTTCTGCATATTTTCATATCATCCAGAAGTTTATCTTGTTTTTGTTATGTTGTATTTCAATTTGTTTTTGACTCTTGGTATTGGTATATTTCACCCTTTTGGTTCTTCCCTCTGTGGTCAAGTTTAGGGCTGAGTTTATCCCACTTTAATATCAAGTTTACCCCACTTTAATATCATGTTTTGTGGGGACTTTCACATGATCTTCATGAAATCAATATGTTAGCTTAGTTTGGTTTATTATCCCCCAATGTTCCATGATTTGAGGTCTCTCCAAACCAGGGTTTTGAGTGAAGACTCTTTTCTTCTGCCCCAGTAGGAGAGGAATCGCCATTATGACTGTTAAGGAAGAACTGTAAAGCATAAACTGCTCCTTAAACTGACCCTTAACCAATTTTTTGCTTTTCACGTCACCTTTAAAGGTATCTGGTGCCATCAAACTGGTGTCTCCAAACCAGACACCAGTTTGTCTCATGGGCTACCACTTTATCAACCTCTGCAGTAATTTGACCTTCTTAGACACCAACTTAACTCATTTACAAAAGAACTGGTTGTGCAATCCCGTGTCAAAGGTTTTATTGCTTCTTTTGAGTCACCAGTCTAAGTTTGTCCAAGGTGGAGTTGAGTAGCCACCTAAACTTTCAATAAAATTAGTATACTAGCTTTCCATTTCTGAAAAAAGAAAGGTATTCCTACTGATCAAGATCTCATTTCCTAAAAAGACTGAGCAATTACGCCTTAATGCACAGATCCTTGTACTGACACATTCTTAGTTGTTTGGAAACATTTTACTGCATTTTGGATGTAATGTATTTTAACTGTCTATTGGTACAGATTTATGTGACCCAAATAACAGGACTTACAGTGGTCCTTTCAAAGCTTCATCTCAGTAATTTCAACTGGGAAAATTTTATTTTATTTTCCAAAACTTTTTAAGGAAAGCTTTCTTGAAACAAAAAAGATCCTAATTCTTATATTCAGTGTTGATCTATGAAATAAGCTTAAGGGGATTCCATTTGCACATCTCACCAAGGAGCTGCCACATGTATTAGCTCATTAGACCTCCATTGTTTCCCTTTTCCCTGGAGATGACTATTTCAAAACAGGTTTAAACTGATCATTTCCTCCTTTAACTCACCCCAAGTATAACGCTAATCATAACTAGAATCACTGGACTGCAAAATTAGCATGAATATAGATGAAGGGAGTCAGTATTTACTGAACATCTCCCATGTTTCAGGCATTAGGCTGGGTACTTTATATGCATTGTAAATGAAGTAATTTTCAAACAATCCAAAGAAGTAGGTACTATTCTTCTAATTTTCTAAGATTAATAATGAGGAGCTGGAGGCTTGAAAAGCAGGGTCTTTTAGTTAGTAAGTTGTGGTCCCAATACTAAATACTAAAATATGTTCCTTTCACTTCAAATCCCATGTTTCGTGCTTTACATAGCTTTCCACAAAGGTCAACATGGAGTAAAAGACCCTCCAATTTCACAGGTAATCTTTTGAGGGCTGACTAATTTATGCAACCTGCTCATGGCTTCTTTGGGGAGAGCTTCGTCCTCTATGAATAAATGAAACTTCATTTTCTTGCCTGAGCAGATAGAAAAGTTATAATTCAATTTGTAAGGACTACCACAGAACCAAAAGCATTTCTCTCTCTCACACGTATGCATGTGCATACACACACACACACACACACACACACACACACACACACACGTCACATCAGATGACCCCACAAAGCAATTACATTATATTGGATTTGAGTGAATAAACTGTCAATCCTAAGAGCCATAAATAAAGGCAGAAAGCAGATTTTGACAATGACCCAAAGAATTTATCTTACTATTATTATTTTTCTGCTTAAAAACAGGTGTGTAGGTTAAACTTGTGTTCTGTGCTTGGATTTAAGTCATGTAAAATTTTAATAAAGTCAACTTTCAAGTTGCTACATCAATTTCAGTGAGCTGGAGAAGACAAAGAAACATAAAAGGAATGAGTGCTGTTTATAAATATTGGCAAATTAATATATACTAATGATATTTTTTCAAGACTTTGATTTGATATTGTGATAACCCATTCTTTGTTAAATGAATACGGGAAGATGTTCATATTACTTATTAATATAAATAATTCGTTTTATAGCCTGGATGGTTTTATTAGTAAAACTATTTCCAGTCCCTGGAAAGGCAAATGAAGACATTATTATTAAATGAACACTTTTTAAATTCAAATATCTGTCCTAATGCCCTCTACTCCTTTTGCATGAAAACAGTTGTATTTGTGGATGTGTAGACAGGTTCAATAAAATACAATTTTCTGGCCCTACTTCTCCTTTTAAATAATAATTCCTCAGAGATGAGAGGTTTGAGAATGAGAAACTAAGATTATTACTTACATTTTGGTTTATTTTTTGGTAGAAGCATAAGAAATAACATAAATGATTTTTGACCCTTTTCTCCTTTAATAAAGTGATAAATTCAAACTCTTCATCTAAAATGTCATCTAAGAAAATGCACACTGAGTTCACCTTGTTTGTGGATGAAGAAAAACATATGAACATCAGTAACCTACACACACAAAATGCACAGATGCAAACACAAGATTGAAGTCAACTGAAAACTTACTGTAAAGTCAAAAATGAAGGAGAATATATTTTAATAAATGTTTGTTTTTAATCAGATACGGTTTATATATGTAAGAACTATAGATGTTTAACTGGTCACTTTAAATCATGCTATGACAGACTTCTTTTTACTACTCTCTTAAAATTTTATCATTTTTAAACATTGTACTATTAATGTGTCTGCATCTGATAATCTAACCTTGGGTTATAAAAGATAAGAACATTTATTTATTCAAAAGCAAAATTAACTTTGGAGATAAATAACAATATAAAGACCTCACAGTCAATTTAATCTATACAAAAAGATAGGAATTTGTAAGATATTACTATGATTTTGACCACTAATATATGTTACATTTATGTCCCGCTTTACATCTTCAATCAGTCTTTTCCATCTGTCAAAATTTTATGGCTACTGAAAGATAAAGGCTCTGTTGCTATGGTAATTATTCCATTACCTAGGTGACAGTGTTCAAATGATGTCATTGCTAAAGTGATCTAACTCATGAAACATTTTTAGTTTTTGTTACGGATAGGCAGAGAGAAAACTTATTAGTGACACAAATTCATGAAGGCTAGAAGAATGTCACTTTTCTTAATACATGGGGTACTCACAAATGAGAATTCAAAGGTAAATTCTAATTTACCTTCATCAGCATTTCACAAAGCTGAAAGAAGAGAAAGAAAGACTGCATGTGCAGGGAAAAATTAAAAGATAGTAAGGTGTTCTACTGAAAGAATAGTAGAAAAGACACCCTATTTTAAGAATATTTCCCCTGTCTCTTCAATTGAATCTCACGCGTGTAGTTATCAAAAAAAATGCACTTTTATTTTTGTACCATGATCTAATTCTTAAACAGAGAGCTGTATACAAAGAGATACGGAGAAGGACACAGAGGAGGAGAGGGAAATGGGAAATCAGGTGGAGAAAACAGCAGAAAAGATCAGAAACAGGGTTACAGGTCACCGTTCAGAATATGATAAAAGGGAAATCAGAAAGCAAAAAGGAGGCAGCAAGAAAGGTGAATCAGAGTTTCAAAAGTTTGTCAAACTTCAATAGGACTTGTTAGGAGGTGAATGCCCTGTGGCCAGAACTGATTCTGTCTCATGCAAAGGACTTTTAGATGTTGTCAGACATACAGCATGACACTTTCCAAGCTTACCAAACAGGTAAGGTTGTACAAATTGTTCCAAGAGACAGAACAACTGATCAGATACTTTGGGAAATGTCTTTTGAGCTCAGATGATTCTATAGCCAACCATGCTCTAATGACTGTGGATGAATTACTGCCCACCAAAGGAAAGACATATCAACATTTCCTTTATGAAGAGGGTAAAGCGTTTCTTCAGAGATCCTCTCTTTTGTTGTGTTTTGGTGTTCTTGTCTACACACTGGCTTACCTTGTTCTCTGATACAGTAAGGGTTCAATTATTAAGCTTGAAGAGAAAAGAGAAATCCTAGCTGTATATTTTGTAGGTAAGGGAAAAGGTCCAGAGAGGTTCCTTGCCTTGTGGAATGATGACTATAGTTAATAATACTGTGTTGTGTACTTGAAATTTGCTAAGAAAGTAGATCCAGTGTTCTTAGCACAAAAAAGGGAACTATGTGAGGTGATGTTAATTAACTTGACTCTGGTAATTATTTCACAATGTAGATGCATAACAAATTATTATGTGTACATCTTAAATATATACAATTATAATTTGTCAATGATACCTCAATGAACATGGAAAAAACTACAAGTTGTAAGACAAGTGTACACCATTTAGTCATCTAACACCTATTAAAGGCTTGAATCCCTGCTAACACCTGCTAGCCTCTTAGTCTGACACTGCAGAGCACAGGAATTCATTACAGCAGGTGGGAGCACATTCCATTTTGGCCAAGTTGACACAGTCCATTGAGGATAATGCAGTTATATAAACCGATGAGAAAAACAAATCTATGAGGACTTAATGTGTTGGTCTCTCATGATATTTAAATTTTGTAACACAAACATGGAAAGAGCAAAGTTTTCCCCAAAAGCTCAAATGGCAGAACTCCAGGCACCAGGTTACTTAGGCTGGTGGTGGGAGGACAGGGGAAGAGGGATCTCTCCTAGAAACCACACAAATCACATTGCGGGGGAGTGGGGGAGGTCACTGCTCTCTTTATTTACATCTATAGCTTGTTTGGCTTAATTGGGGAGGGTGTGCTTACACACTGTGCACACATTTATTTTCTGGAAACAATATGAATCAGGCAGAGTAGGAATAGATAATAGCCAAAAGCTCAACCAGAGAAACAACAGCTGCTAGGGCATCACCTCACTCTGTGAAAACTGGTAATGGACCCATTAATTGTGGTGTTTTAGGCAACTCCCAGAGCTAATGTGAAAGCCATTCCCTGATTAATAATTAGCCTTTATTCAATTAACAGCTTCATACATCTTGTTCTTCGTATGTGTTATACGACTTGACACTGCACTTAGGACACAGTTTTCACAAGAAAATGTGGCATGGCAACAACATTACTTTACAAATGCCCATTGGTTTCAAATTCTAACAGGTTTTGTTCTTTCCCCAAGGGATGTGGGAGGACATAGCAAAAGCTGGAATGTAAATATCTAAAGCTCAAAGTAATGTGTCAATTGAACCACCATCATAAATCAAGCTCATTAACAGCATCTGATAAAGCTTATCTGCCTCCCATCACCAGGGAGGCACTAGCTAGCAGGGCCTTTGTAGACAGAATTCCAGCAGATACCATCGTTAGAACTCAGTAAAATAGTCATCCATGGAACAGCTTGCAGCAGTTGCTTCTGTATCGTAATTACAGAAACGATTACAGTAGCAAATATTAAAAATGGTGCAGTTATGTATAATTTCTACAACATCTAATTTACCAGCAGTAAAAACAGTAATATAAGCATTGCCCAGTGATGGGACAAAGCAATTTTCAGTCAAGATGTCTAAAAATAACATCAGTTTTCTTACAGCTGGATTCATTGTTAACATGGTTTGCTTAGTCTCTTGCTTAAGAGAGTTTAATCAAGACCTAGGTGACAACTGTGTTAGCTAACATGTGATTCTAATGGACTTTTAAGACAAAATAATATGACTTCTGGATTCCCTGAAAAGCTACAGCTTTGTTAAAGGCCACCCACAGAAGGTAATAAAGTCTCATAAGAAAGGCACCACTTATTTCAGCCAGGGAACAAAATTACGTATTTAAATTCAGCATGATCTAATTCCTTGGAGCCCCCATTTCCCATCCTGGCACTTTATGCTCCTATCCAATCACCTGTCTCCACCTGATATTCTACTAGTTTGGATCCGTACCAATGCTATTCTATTATAGCTCAAGCTCTTGGATGGAAGGGACTATAACTGATTCATGTTCCTATTCTCTCCCTCCCCAGAGCATCCAGCACCATCCTAAGCACAAAGTAAATGGTATACATGTTTGTCAAATTAAACCTGAGCTGTGAGGATATAGAACATAAATTAAACATTACTCAGAAATGTCAGAAAAAAACATAACATACAATGTCTGTACCCAGATGAGATTGAATTTGTTCACTGAATGCAACAGTTCTCAATCCTGGCTGCTCATTGTATCATCTGTAAGGCTTTAAGACAACTAAGGTGCCAGCCTACACCATTTCAGCCAGAATTTCTGAGACTGAGGCCTGGACATATGGATTTTTAAAGCTTCCCTGAAAGAACCAGGGTTGAGAATCACTTACTTAAAGGGTATGAGTAAACATAGACTGGGAGTGTAAGTATGGAAAAGAACTGATTTACTAAGAGGGAAGAAATAGCTTCCTTTGTTCTGTGTCTTTGGGAAGGCGCTAATTCTCTGGGTTTCATTTGGTCCCACTATGAATTTAAGGGAGCTAATTACATATGCTGTAATTCATAATTATTTTTCAGAACAAAATTACATGAGTATATTGCAACACCACCACCAGAAACACCAGTCTAGTGCCTATTGGCTTAATGAGTCACAGTTCTCAGCAGCAGGAACCAGGAATTCATCTTTCTAAAAAGCTCCCCAAGTCACAAAATTGTTCTTTGGATAAAAATGACAAGAAAGAATTACTTTTGCAATCTAATCTAGGAAAACAAACAACGGGAAAACAAAATATTTTTTAAAAGCAGTATAGTCCAGACCTTGACTGCTAAATACCATTCTCCAACAAGTTTTTCCTTGAGGAAACTCCTTGGAGAAATGCTAATTCTAAGATTGAGAAGGATATTATATAGGATAAACTTGGAGTATCTTATATGGCCAGAAAATAAGAAAATGTTCAAAAACATAAATTAAGTGGACATGCCAAAGGGAACAGAAGCCAATATGAAAGAATTTCCAGTGGCCAAAATGGATCCATTTGAGCAACATAATAAACAGCAAAGTGCTGAATGACAACCACAAGTATAAAACAAATATTTTCTATAAATTGAATCTTGATGTCCTTGTTCAAATTCCTGTATGAAAACCTACTATTCAATATCATGGTATTATCAGAAGTGGGGTCTTTGGGAGGTGATTAGGTGAGGAGAGTGCAGCCCTCAGATATGACATTAGTGACCTTCTTAAATAGACTACAGAGAATTCCCTCACCCACTTCCAGCATGTGAGGACACAACAAAAATGCAGCCATCTACAAAGCAGGACATGGGCTTTCACCAGACGGCAAATCTGCAAGTGCTCTGACCTTGGACTTCCCTGCCTCCAAAACTGTGAGAAACAAATATTGGTTGTTTATAAACTATCTAGTTTATGGTGTTTTGTTTTGTCATCCCAAACAGAGAAGACAATATCCATGGGTCCATATTAATATAAATGAGTAACTAAAAATTTGGGCAAAGGGACAAATTTCCCTTGGAGAATTTCAAATAATTTATGTAGATACCTCTTCCTCTAAGAGGTGCAGTATCACTTCCATCATATTGGGTGTGGGCTGCATTTGGTAACTCCTTCTAAAGAAAGAGCATGGAAAGAAAAATTATCTCTTTACAGTGATTATTTGAACCTGAACCAAACAATTACAGTTAATATCACCAGTAATGTCATGCTGCCATCACATATCCCCTGATAGGATGAGATGGGGTAGGCATGTCCCCTCTGAGGTCTTCCTACTCCAAAACCATAACTCCTGTCTGATCATAACAGAAACATCAAACAAACCCAACTGAGGAACATTCTAGAAAACACCAACCATGCCTCAATATGGCCTACATCAAGAAAAATAGGAAAGACTGAGATGCTGTCACAAAGTGAGGACACATGATGATTACATGAAGTGTAATACTCTGAATTGCAGCTGGAAATAGAAAAGGGCATTTGTGGAAACACTGGTGAAATCTGAACAAATTCTGTAGTTTAATTAATAGTAATGCACCAATGTTAATTTCTCAATTTCACAAATGTATAATAGTTAATGTAATATATTAACATTAGAGGAACTGCATAATAGATATATGGGAACGTTATGTATTATTTTGTAAATTTAATCTAAATCTAAAAATATTCAAAAGTATAAAGTTTTAAAAAATTGTTTTCAAAGAAATTAATTTAGGCATGAAAATACGGTCATTATAGAAATTTCTTACCTTTAGATCAAAGATATTTAAAATGTTTTGAGATATAAAATCTTTGCTATTGATTCCTTGTTAACTTGGCCAATAAATAAATATTTTGCATATGTTTATATATTTATATGTTCATATTTAATATATTAAATATTCAACCTTTTAGAAATAATTTACACTTTTCATTAAACCAGTATGGACCTAAAAGACTGCAAAGTGTACATTGTACTCGATGCCACAACTGACCATTTCCTGCACCACTTCCTAGGACCACTTAGCAGAGAGGCACACTTTCTCATTTAAAAAATCAACCTAGGTTAGACACATCTAATTAAGGGCCCTGGAGGAGTGTCAATTCTGAAGGAACCCACCGCATGGCTGCAATGTATTATAAATGCTTCATAACTGGTTCATACAATGCTTTTTTTCTTGAGCCTTAAATTCTATCTCAAAACAGAACTATACCCATGCTTACTGGTGTATGTTTAGTACCCATATTTTTATATTTTATTTTTCTTTAGAGACAGGGTCTCACTCTGTCACACAGGCTAGAGTACAGTGGTGCGATCATAGCTCACTGCAGCCTTGAACTCCTCCTAGGCTCAACTGATCCTTCTGCCTCAGACCCTGGAATAGCTGGGAGTCCACATACATGCCACCATGCCAAGCTAATTTTTAATTTTTTTGTAAAGATGGGGCCTCATCACTACATTGTTCAGGCTAATCTAGAATTCCTGGCCTCCAGCAATGCTGCCACTTCAGCTTCTCAAGGTACTGAGATCACAGATGTGGGCCATTGCACTCTAGTTTATCCTTCTGCTATGTTGTTTTACAAGGTTAAAGTTTCTCCAAATGAAAAGGAAATCTCCTTAGCTAAAATTTCAAATTAGAAATTTCTTTGCAATTTTTGCTGGTTTCACAAATATTTTCAAAAAGCAACCTACCCACCCTGTTACTTGCATCCAATATTAAGCCTTCTAACTCGTCTCTCTTGTCCTCTTATGTTGAGCTGCTTCCTACTTTCAGTATATTCATTTTGCTCTACCAGTGGTCACTCTGAGTTCAAATGTGTCCCTAACAATACTCCTCCAACCATCCTCCTTCTGCTATAAACAAGCATTGCCTCACCTTTCTGATTCCAAATCACCCTTAGGTATACCACTATTGCAACATTTATCATGCTGGATTTTAGTCTTCTTTATACAAGTACCTTTCCTTCCACCAGACAGTAAGCTGCTGTCTTATTCGTCTTTGTATCCCCAGGGAAAAGTACAGGGCCTAGTACATAGAAGGGATTCAAAACTTTACCAAACTGTTCCAAATAGAAATTCCTTCTCATTTAAACTAAAACAAACATTTTATTCCTCAAGAGGTCCTCTAATTACCTAGAGCCACAACGTATCTTCAGGCTAGATTTAAACAATACTCCCTTCATACATACTTTATAATCAACAATGCTACAAATCTGCATCCCCTGTTAATTTTTTTCTGCTAAGCCTCAATCTTGTATCTTTTTATTTCTACTTGAATTTCCAAAAGATACCTTAAATATAATCTGTTTTTCAAGAATTCTTCCACTATGCTTGCTTAAATGAGATCTACATTCCTTTATGTTCTGGGTGTTATGCCAGAGCTGAGCATATAATCCTGAGTAAAATCAATCCCTACCTCAGGGAGTTTATAGTCTCATAAAATATTACATAGAGGGAGCCATGTTTCCTGTGGCAGAACTAAGTACCACATGCTGCTGGAGAAAAGGCAAGAGCTCTTAAGTCATGGAAGGTTTTCCAGGGAAGATGACACTGGAGCTGGGATTGGAAGGATGGTTGAAAATTACTTAGCTGGAGAAGCAGAAAAAGGGCATCACAGGTAGAGAGAGAATCAAATGAGAAGAAGTATGTGAAAGTAACCCTGGCAGGAGGCAGCTCAGTTGGTATGAAGATCATAGCAGGTGATGTGTCTGGGATGAATGGCACACGTGTGAATGTATACAGGCATTAGGTGAGAGATAAACCTTGAAGGCCCTTGTGATTAATTAGGCATAGTGTTCCATTAGTGGAACGCTAAGCTTGTGGGAGTTATTTATATCCTACTGCTCAAGGTCATTGCCAAGGTATAATTTTTCACACACAAAATATTGCAGCTTCCGACATAAATGGGTTGAGTTTAGAAATTCAAATTTTTGTCTGGAGGTAATCAGGAAGATATTGAAAAATTTTAATCGTATTTATATATTAGAAAAGTCTCTGTAGCCAAGTGGTCTAGCTCATCGGATACAACCCCCATGTAGCCAAACAAGCTAAGATTCACTGGCTTGAAATTTTTGCTGCCAGCACAGCAGTCTGAAGTCAACCTGGGATGCTCCAGCTTGGTCGGGGGAGGGCTGTGTGCCATTACTGAGGGTTGAGTAGGTGGTTTCCCTTCACAGTGTAAACAAAGACACCAGGAAGTTCAAACTGGGTGAAGCCCACTGCAACTCTACAAAGCCGCTGTAGCCAGACTACCTCTCTAGATTCCTCCTCTCTGGCAGGGCATCTCTGAAAGAAAGGCAGCAGCCCCAGTCAGGAGCTTATAGATAAAATTCTTATCTCCCTGTAACACAGTACCTAAGGGAAGGGGCAGCTGTGGACACAGCTTCAGTGGACTTTAAACATTTCTGCCTGCTGGCTCTGAAGAGAGCAGTGGATTGAGCTCTGCTAAGGGAGACTGCCTGCTCAAGTGGGTCCCTGACCCCAGTGACTTCTGACAGGGAGGCACCTCCCAGCAGGAGTTGATAGACACCTCATACAAGAGAGTTCTGGCTGGCATCTGGCAGGTGCCCCTCTGGGACAAAGCTTTCAGAGGAAGGACAAGGTAGCAATCCTTGCTGTTCTGCAGCTTTGGCAGGTGATACCGAGGCAAACAGGGTCTGGAGTGAATCTCCAGTAAACCCCAGCAGACCTGCAGCAGAGGGGCCTGACTGTTAGAAGGAAAACTAACAGACAGAAAGGAATAACATTGACATCAACAAAAAGGACAGCCACACAAAAACCCCATCTGAAGGTTACCACCATCAAAGACCAAAGGTAGATAAATCCACCAAAATGAGGGAAAAACAGCCCAAAGGCTGAAAATTCCAAAAACCGGAATGCTGCTTCTCTTCCAAAGGATCACAACTTCTCGCCAGCAAAGGAACAAAACTGGATGGAGAACGAGTTTGATGAATTGACAGAAGTATGCTTCACAAGGTGGGTAATAACAAACTCCTCTGAGCTACAGGCGCATACTTGAACCCATTCAAGGAAGCTAAGAACCTTGAAAAAAGATTACAGGAATTGCTAATTAGAATAACCAGTTTAGAGAAGATATAAATTATCTGACGGAGCTAAAAAAACACAGCACAAGAACTTTGGGAACAATACACAGGTATCAATAGCCCAATTGAACAAGCAGAAGAAAAGATATCAGAGAATGAAGATCAGCTTAATGAAATAAAGCATTAAGACAAGATTAGAGAAAAAAAGAATAAAAAAGAATGAGCAAAGCCTTCAAGAAATATGGGACTATGTGAAAATACCAAACCTACATTTGATTGGTGTACTGGAAAGTGACATGGAGAATGGATGCAAGTTGGAAAACACTCTTCAGGATATTATCCAGGAGAACGTCCCCAACCTAGCAAGAGAGGCCAACATTCAAATTCAGGAAATATAGAGAACACCACAAACATACTCCTGGAGAATGGCAACCCCAAGACACTTAATCACCAGATTCACCAAGGTTGAAATGAAGGAAAAAAATGCTAAGAGCAGCCAGAGAGACAGGTTGGGTTACCCGCAAAGGGAAGCACATCAGATTCACAGCGAATCTCTCTGTAGAAACCCTATAAGCCTGAAGAGAGCGGGTGCACATACTGAATACTTTTAATGAAAAGAATTTTCAGCCCAGAATTTCATATCCAGCCAAACTAAGCTTCATAAGTGAAGGATAAATAAAATCCTTTATGGACAAGCAAATGCTGAGACATTTTGTAACCACCTGGCCTGCCTCATAAGGGCTCCTGAAGGAAACACTAAATACGGAAAAGAAAAACTGGCACCAGCCACTGTAAAACATACCAAATTGTAAAGATCATTGACACTATGAAGAAACTGCAACAGCTAACAGGCAAAACAACCAGAATGCATCAGAATGGCCGAATCAAATTCACACATAACAATATTAACCTTAAATGTAAATGGGTTAAATGACCCAATTAAAAGACACAGATTGGCAAATTAGATAAAGAGTCAAGACCCACTGGTGGGCTGTACTCCAGAGATCTATCTCATGTGCAAAGATACACATAGGCTCAAAATAAAGGAATGGAGGAGTATTTACCAAATAAATAAAAAGCTGGAAAAAAGCAGGAGTTATAATCCTAGCCTCTGATAAAAAGATTTTTAACCAAGATCAAGAAAGACAAAGAGGGGCATTACATAATGGTAAAGAAATGAAGACAAGAAGAGCTAACTATCCTAAATATATATGCACCAATACAGGAGAACCCAGATACATAAAGCAAGTTCTTAGAGACCTAAACAGAAACTTAGACTCCCACAAAATAACAGTGGGAGACTTTAACACACCACTGTCAATATTAGACAGAATAACGAGACAGAAAATTAACAGGGACATTCAGGACTTGAACTCAGCTCTGAACCAAGAGGGACTAATAAACATCTACACAACTCTTCACCACAAATCAACAGAATATATATTCTTCTCAGCACCACATCGCACTTATTCTAAAATTGACTGCATCATTGGAAATAAAACACTCCTCAGCAAAGGCAAAAGAACAGAAATCATAACAAACAGTCTCTCAGACCACAGTGCAATCAAATTAGAATTCAGGATTAAAAAACTCACCCAAAACTGCACAACTACATAGAAACTGAACAACTACATGGAAACTGAACAACCTGCTCCTGATTGACAACTGATTAAATAACAAAATTAAGGCAGAAATAAAGATGTTTTTTGAAACCAATGAGAACCAAGACACAATGTACCAGAATCTCTGGGACATATTTAAATCAGTGTCTAGGGGGAAATTTATAGCACAAAATACCCACACAAGAAAGTGGGAAAGATCTAAAATCAGCACCCTAACATCACAATTGAAAGAACTAGAGAAGCAAGAACAAACAAATTCAAAAGCTAGCAGAATACAAGATATAACTAAGATCAGAGCAGATCTGAAGGAGATAGAGACACAAAAAAGCCTTCAAAAAATTAATGAATCCAGGAGCTGGTTTTTTGAAAAGATCAAGAAAATAGAATGCTAGCCAGACTAATAAAGAAGAAAAGAGAGAAGAATCAAATAGACACAATAAAAAATGATAAAGGGGATATCACCACTGATCCAATAGAAATACAAACTACCATCAGAGAATACTATGAACACCTCTATGCCAGTAAACTAGAAAATCTAGAAGAAGTGGATAAATTCCTGGACACATACAACCTCCCAAGACTAAACCAGGAAGAAGTCGAATCCCTGAATAGACTAATAACAAGTTCTGAAATTGAGGCAGTAATTAACAGCCTACCAATCAAAAAGCCAGGACCAGACAGATTTGCAGCCAAATTCTTCCAGAGGTACACAGAAAAGCTGGTATCATTTCTTCTCAAACTATTCCAAACAATAGAAAAAGCAAGACTCTTCCCTAAATCATTTTATGAGGCCAGCATCATCCTAATATCAAAACCTGGCAGAGACTCCACTAAAAAAGAAAATTTCAGGACAATATCCCTGATGAACATTGATGTGAAAATCCTCAATAAAATGCTGCCAAATGGAATCCAGCCGCATATCAAAAAGCTTATCCACCACGATCTAGTCAGCTTCATCCCTGGATGCAAGGCTGGTTCAACACAACAAACGCAATCCATCCCATAAACAGAAGCAATGAAAAAAACCACATGATCATCTCAAGAGATGCAGAAAGGGCCTTTGAAACAATTCAAGACCCTTCATGCTAAAAACTCTCAATAAACTAGGAATTGTTGGAACATATATCAAAATAATAAGAGCTATTTATTACAAACTCACAGCCAATATCATACTGAATGGGCAAAAGTAGGAAGCATTCCCTTTGATAACCAGCACAAGACAACGATGCCATTTCTCACCTCTCCTATTCAACGTAGTAATGGAAGTTCTTGTCAGTATACATTCAGGCATGATAAATAAATAAAGGGTATTCATATAGGAAGAAAGGAAGTCAAATTGATTGTAGACAGCCTGTTTGTATATTTAGAAAACCCCCCTGTATCAGCCCCAAATCTCCCTAAGCTGATAGGCAATTTCAGCAAAGCCGTAAGATACAAAATCAATGGGCAAAAATCACAAGCATTCCTATACACCAATAACAGACAAACAGAGAGCCAAATAATGAGTGAACTCCCATTCACAATTGCTACAAAGAGAATAAAATACCTAGGAATACAACTTACAAGGGATGTGAAGGACCTCTTCAAGGAGAACTACAAACCACTGCTCAAGGAAATAAGGGAGGACACAAACAGATGGAAAAACACTCCATGCTCATGGTCAGGAAGAATCAATATTGTGAAAATGGCCATACTACCCAAAGTAATTTATATATTCAATGCTATCCCCACGAAACTACCACTGACTTTCTTCACAAGATTAAAAAAATCTAGTTTAAATTTCACATGGAACCAAAAAAGAGCCCATATAGCCAAGACAATCCTAAGCAAAAAGAACAAAGAAGGAGGCATCATGCTACCTGACTTCAAACTATACTACAAGACTACAGTAATTAAAATAGCATGGTACTGGTACCAAAACAGATATAGAGACCAATGGAACAGAACAGAGGCCTCTGAAGTAATGACACACATCTACAACCATCTGATCTTTGACAAACCAGACAAAAACAAGCAATGGGGAAAGGATTTCCTATTTAATAAATGGTGTTGGGAAAACTGGCTAGCCATATGCAGAAAACTGAAACTAGACCCCTTCCTTACACCCTATACAAAAATTAACTCAAGATGGATTAAAGACTTAAATGTAAGACCTAAAACCATCAACACCCTAGAAGAAAACCTAGGAAATACCATTCAGGACATAGGCATGGACAACGATTTCATGACTAAAACACCAAAAGCAATGGCAACAAAAGCCAAAATAGACAAATGAGATCTAATTAGACTAAAGAGTTTCTGTATGGCAAAAGAAACAATCCCCAGAGGGAACAGGAAACCTACAGAATGGGAGAAAATTTTTGCCATCTATTCATCTGACAAAGGGCTAATATTCAGATGCTACAAGGAACTTGAGGAAATATACAAGAAAAAAACAAACAACCCCAGCAAAGAGTGGGTGAAGGACAGGAACAGACACATAAAAGAAGACATTTATGTGGCTAACAAACATATGAAAAAAGTTCATCATCGCTGGTCATTAGAGAAATGCAAATCAAAACCACATTGAGATACCATCTCATGTCAAGTAGAATGGCAATCATTTAATGTCAGGAAACAACAGATGCTGGAGAGGATGTGGAGAAATAGGAATGCTTTCATACTGTTGGCAGGAGTGTAGATTAGTTCACCCATTGAGGAAGACAGTGTGGAAATTACTCAAGGATCTAGAACCAGAAATACCATTTGACCCAGCAATCCCATTACTGGGTATATACCCAAATGATTATAAGTCATTCTACCATAAAGACACATGCACATGTAAGTTTATTGTAGCACTGTTTATAAAAGCAAAGACTTGGAACAAACTCAAATGCCCATCAACGATAGACTGGATAAAGAAAATGTGCCAAATATACACCATGGAATACTATGCAGCCATAAAAAGAATGCATTCATGTCTTTTGCAGGGACTTGCATGAAGCTGGAAACCATCACTCTCAGCAAACTAACATAGGAACAGAAAACCAAACACTGCATGTTCTCACTCATAAGTGGGAGCCGAACCATGAGAACATAAGGACACAGGGAGGGGAACGTTGTACACTGGGGCCTGGTGGGGGTGGGGGACTAGGTAAGGGATAGTATCAGGATAAATACCTAATGTAGATGACAGGTTGATGGGTGCAGCAAACCATCACAGCACATGTATACCTGTGTAACAAACCTGCACATTCTGCACATGTATCCCAGAACTTAAAGCCTATATATACAAAAAAAAAAAAAAAATAGAAAAAGAAAAGTCTCTGAAGATGCTGAGAGGAGAAAGAAGAAAAGTAAGGTGGGGAGAAGAAAGAAAACATAAGCAGTTACAATTATATAGGCAAGAAGAAATTGGGGTGTGTATTAAAGAATGACAATGGGTATAGAAAGTAAGGGAAACAAGCAAAGGTAAATTTGGAGCACTTGGTGACTAGGGGTTGAGTACATGGGCATTATCTAAGAAGATCCTAGGCTTCTGACTTGGACAGCTGGTGCTATTTCAAAAGGCAGGGGATACAGGAAAAGGAGCAGGTTTGAGGAAGTGAGTTATGTTTTAAATTTGTTTGGGTCAAGCCCCTATTGGCATTCAAACAGAAAATGTATTTGGATAGTTTCTAGCATTGGCTAAGTGGTACAATTAAAAATAACTCATTGAGATTGTATGCATTTGGATAGTATCACCCAAAGTGAAAAGAAAGAAATACTTAAAAATGGAATCTCAATGAACATCAACATTTAAACAAACAGAAGATAAAGAGGAACCCTAAATGATAAATGAGAAGGCACAAACAGAAAGTAAGAGCAGACCAGGAGAGTGCAACAGAGTATTATCAGAAAAATAAATAGAAGAGCAATTCTGAAGATGAATGATGTGTCTAATCAACAATGTCAGGGTCCACAGAGAGATGAAACAAGTTAAGATTAAAACTATTCCTTGCTAACATTATATTTTTAACCATTTACTTAGTTTATATAAAATTCTTATATGTGTCTTACTCAAACGTTGAGATTGGCTTTAATTTGGTATGTATAAATGGTTTTTGTGACAAAAGAGAAAATTGGTTATATTACTTTTCTCAACTCACCATAATCTGGAAGATGCTGTCATCACAAATTCTTAGTATTCCAGTGTTAATAAGTGAGAAATCACATGATAATCCCAAATCCTGGTTCCTATATATTATGTATTAAAAAGGTCTCTGGAGATGCTGAGGAGAGGGCTTACATTATTCAAAACTTTCTAACACTAGGATTTCCTCCCCTCCCACTTTTTAAATAACCCCACTTCAGTTGGACATGGAGTTAGGAAACTTGCCTCGTAGACCTGAAGATGTAACTAACTAGTTGTGTGCACTAGGGAAATCATTTACTTTCTTAGGACATTTTTGTTCACGTATATATTTATGGAATTGAGTTATTGAAAATAAATGGATTGAGATAAACCAAGGTCTGGAAGCACTAAGCCATGCTTTTAATTGAATGGCTATACTAAACTTTCACCAGGCACACATATCCTTTCTTAAATTTACTCTTGATGGAAATGGGCCCTTTGCCAGTCCCTTTCACATGGCCCATCCTCTGGGTATTGTTTCATCTTGGCTTCACTTTTCTCCTTGTTCTATGTGTTAGCTGTAACTCCTTTTTCCTCTTTAATTCCATATATAATTTATAAACCTCTATGACAGCATATATTACATTTACCCTAATTACAAGATGATGTGGTCATTGAGGCACAAACTTTAATTATATTTTAATGCGTATCCCAAACATATAGCATATGTCTGATACAAACTGAAAACACACTTACTGATGTTTAGTGAGTGTATAGGAATTATTCAGGCAAATGAGTCAGATGTATCATGGTGTCTTTCAATAAGGTGGGAGGGAGATGCCTAGCTCAATTTGCCCGAAACACTGAATGAAACTGAAATTCGAGAGATCTGTCATTGTATAGAGACTGGTGAGAGCTCTTGTGGCTCAGGGCTTTATAAATGGTTTCCAAAGAAGCTTCTTTTGGAAGTCTTATTTAATTAAGTGGTATGGTGGCATCACTGACAATGAGATCCTGGAGGGCAGCCAATCTACTCACTTTGAAGCAACACATATTGCAGTATAACTCTTCTGGGTAGGATAAACTGGGAGATGAATGATTACGGAATACCTAAACAACTGCAGGCTGATAGGCTCAAAGGCAGCAGGAGGGATGTTTTATTAAGTGCCCAATTACAAACAGGGCAGAGCCTCTGTGCACACAAAAAAGCAATGGTAGAAAGCTGACTTACTGCAGGAGAATTGGAAAGGCACCGCGCAAAGTCCAATTCTCAAAATGAGATCTGTCAGGCTTAGGAAAGCCAGTCTTGCCATGCATGTGATATTTTTAGATCACTCATATCCTGATCAGTTTTAAGGGACTATAGCTTACATTTTCATGTACTGTTGTTTTCCTTTGTTTTCAGCCAAATTTGCTATAATCTTTTTCAGGGAATATCATGTATTAGACCTTTGAAAGAGTAAGCTGGGATACATGCCATTTCCCTGTGCAAGATGCCATTTGAAAAATAGTTTGGAAATGGAGAAGATAAGATCATCAGGTACATTTTGATAGAGTTTGAAGATACTGTTATTCTAAAAATCTGGAGGAGAAGCATCTTTTTATACCATATACACTGTTGTGCTTGTATCAAGCTGCTTAATAAATGTTTAAGGATGACAGTTTATTGATCTTTTTTCTAACCAATCATATAAATGGGTAATAAACTTTATCTACAGTGTTACTTTCAAATAAACAATGGCATACTGAATAGATATGCAACATGAGATGTAAAATATAAAATAGATGAAAAACAATTTATTAACTTCTATTATTGATTTTTTCATCAAATAGAATTTTATTTGCCAATAAAATGAAGCAACCTGACCTCATGTCTTCTGATAGTTAATTCTCATATATCTCAGGCATAGTTAAGCTTTAATTGAAAATCTATTTATCGGTACCTAGTTCTTTGGATACTTGTAACTACATATTGTAATCTTAGCTCCCACTTATTGAAGGTATTCTGGTTAATCAAAATATTAGTTACTCTTCCTTTTGGGGGGAATTTGTAATCATGATAAAGGAAGTTTCTATAAAAATCTTTAAAACATCAATCAAATCATTTAACACAGCTTAAGCATCTACCATAGGCAAAATATAAGACTATCAGAATATATAGCCTCAACAATTAGTAGAGAAGAGAATGTTGGAGAGATCAATAGCTATGATATAAAATATGATAAAATATATATGATAAGGGTACAATATTGTACTATGTGAAGAAAATATAGTCAAGCTGCAGAGATTATTAGAAGTAGTATATTTAGACATTAGGTAACCATTATTAGTTGAGCAGCCTTTTTGAAATCAATGCCAAGCTTCTGTGATAAAACACAGACAAAATACGAGGCTTACTTTCATCTATCAGAGATGAATTTATCTCATAAGGTCCATTTTAATAAACAGAATTTCTGTTAAATAGTCTTGATGCTCTAGAAACCCAAAACAGAGTAGACAATTGCCCTGTTTAGGAAACAAAATTTATTAAATGTTCTTAGTCTGAGCATTACTCCAATTTCCAGCATATTAACTCTGTCCCATATACAAGTAGTTTATAGAAAAAAACACAAAGAAAATACCATTTAACACTGGAAGTAGCAAATATGTGAAATTCAGTAACTTAAGACTGGGTATTAATGGAGAATATTTAAAGGAACTTAATCCAGTTTACTAGAACAGCATACTTAGACACATGGCAGTAGAGTGAGATTTAGTTCAAGAATCATTGCTTATCATTATCTCCTATTTCGGTGTATCTTAAACCAGTACAACAGTCCTTTGATTCTAAGTTTCCGTAAAAGTTTGGCACTAAAAATTAAACAGAGAACATTTGTTTTTTGTTATTTTCAAAGAATGGTGATAATTCTACCTCTTCCCAAGAGCTACTTAGCTGCAAAAAAAGACCATTTCAGACCAAGGGAATAATAATTACCATTTCTAATCTCTCGACAGCCTTGCCTGTGACAAAAATGACGGGGACTACTCACTTTCTAACTGCAAGGTAGGAGGTTCTTATACCTGTCTGCACCCAGGCTATGCTACAAGACAACCCAAGCTCTTGCAGTAATCTGGAACATATATTCAATAACCTGGCTATTTTTCACTGTGATATAAAATATTCAGAAATTTCAAAAGGTATTCAAATTAAGATAGTTTTTCTAAGTGTGAACCCTTGACTTCCCATCTCAGAATCATTTGGAGGACTTACTAAAAATACTGATTTCTAGGTTCCATCTCATTTCTACTAAATCAGGTACTCTAAAGGTAGAGACTAGGAAACTGACATTTATTTTCTTCATACGTTTAAGTTTAAGAAGTACTTATTTAAGTTGGGAGATGTCCCACGGAAAAATAAAAAACACAGAAAGTAATTGAAAAATTCAAATAGTGTGATAATTAAAAATCTGATTAGTTATATGCCAATAACAACCAGGTAACACTTTTTTATGATCTGCTATATTTACAGCATTTTTCATATAGAAATGACTGCCGAACTACATTACAGATAAACCAAATTAAAAAGGGACCCACAGAATAACTTACACTTGTGAAATATAGTCTCTACCAGACTAAAGAAACATAGTAGAAAATTTCTACACACAGACATGGTAAATTACTACATCAGAGCCTTGAAGCCTATACAGATGAAAATAAAACATAGTCATAATTCAATACTGCACACAAACTGCCTTCTGAGACAGCCAGAGCTTGCCCGCCAGATACCCCCTCCTCTCTCTTAGTATCTTATTTTTATATTCATTCTGAGGACACTGTTTCATAAAGGTGTCAATGTGACTGTTAATTCCTAAGATTCTCTGGTATATTCATAAAAAGTATGTGGAGCACCATATTGGAAAACTTACAGTGTTTACAAGCTACTTTTTAAAATTAAGAATTTCAAAGCATTTCAAGCTATGCAGGAATAAATTTTCCTCACTATATTTTGAGAAACAAGAAATGTGAACAGGTGAACATGTCATCATCTCATGACATTTCAGCAAAGTCATACTAGGTAAATGCTTTCCAGACAATGGAAGTTTAATGAGAGCCTGTGCACATCAACTCATCCTCAAGTAAGATCTAAAAACAAGGTTATTTGATGCACTCAAGTAACCAGTTTTAAGGATCAAAGATAATACATTCACCCTGAAGTTTCAAATAGAACTGGCGTACATAAATAGATATTTTATTCTTTGATAAAGAGTCAAGAGGAAAACAGCAACAACATGGAGTGTGTGAAAGGTTTTATAATTAAAAAATAAGGAAAGTTGTATAGGATAAGCATGCGATAGGAAAGGTTCTACTATAAATAAACAACACAAACAGATTGTATATGCTTTGTACTCTCAACAAAATATAGAAAATAATACAGCCTAAAATAAGGCACAAGACTCAGATTAAAATGGAGTTGTCAGAGATAATATATGCAGGAAATAATAATAATGCAGGAAAACCAAAAGCAGAAAGAATTAAAACTCTGTATTGGCTATATTAAGAGGAAATATCTTTATCAGAGTAAAGTAATAAAGAAAGAAAAATTTAGTAAATATCTAAGGAAATAGGGGAAAAATCTTTAGAAATGCATTTGTGGAATATAAACACACTCCACTTAGTCTTTGAGATATCAATTACATCAAACATACATAAAGAAAAAGATTAATGGAAGGTGTAATATAAGGTCTTTTACTTTGCCAAGTTATTTTTTCGATGTCCTAGACTAGAAGTCAGCAGCTTTAGTCTAAATCCATCTTCCCGCCTGTTTTTGTACATAGTTTTACTAGAACACAGCATCACCTGTTCATTTACCTATTTAACGTCTATGACTATGTACATATCAATGTGTAGAGTTGAGCAGTTGTGGCATAGGCCATATGAATTACAAAGCCAGATGTGAATTCACAGGCCATATGAATTACAAGACTACATATTTACTATCTAGTCTGTATTAGTTAGTTCCTTTTCATGTTGCTGATAAAGACATACATGAGACTGGGAAGAAAAAGAGGTTTAACTGGACTGATAGTTCCACATGGCCTCAGAATTATGGCAGGAAGCAAAAGGCACTTCTTACACGGTGGCAGCAAAAGAAAATATGGAAGATGCAAAAGTGGAAACCTTTAATAAAACCATCACATTTTGTGAGACTTATTCACTACCACAAGAACAGTATGGGGGAAACCACCCACATGATTCAAATTCTCTCCTACCGGATTCCTCCCACAACACGTGGGAATTAGGTGAGTACAATTCAAGGTGAGATTTGAGTGAGGACACAGAGCCAAACCATTTCATAGTTTATACAGAAAATGTTTGCTGAATACTACCCTAGACCATATAAAAGCATTATTAAATCAGCAGATCCCTGAGTTTTCGTGGCTTGTATATGGCATTTAATATTATATACATGCGTTATAAATGCATCTAGAGTATTTGTTACTTGTTTCTCACCTTAGTCAATCACCATGATATCATCAATGTACTGAATGAACATAACGTGTCTCCGGATGCAGATACATTTTAAATTGATTGCCACATAGAGTGGGAGAGTTAATATTGCTCTGAGATAAAACAATAAAGGTAAATAGATGTTTCTGTCAGTTAAAACCACATTACTTTAGGTAAATATTTTTCTAATTGGTACAAAGAAAAAATACATTGAAAAATAAAAAGAACAGCTTCACTCAGAGGTACTTTTTAAATAAAGTTTATGATATGCTATTGCCATTCTTTAAGATCCATTTGTTTTCTGCACAGGACAAAATGGGCACATTTGATGAAGATGTTTGATTAAGCACCACCATCTGTTAAGTTTTTTATGAAAATACTCCCAAGTTTCTAGGGATGTAAATAGTTTTAAGTAGAGTGTTGTGATACGATGGGTTACCTCAGGGGACAATGGGAATAAAATGGTGAAACAGGAATCCCCAGACCCTCCTCTTATCATGAAGACATGGAATATATAGACCATTTCCATTTGTGAGAAATCAAAAACCAGTTCAGAGGCTCCTGTACTCCAGGCAAACATGAGCCAGTAGGAAAATTAATGGCACTTACCACAGTACCACCTGATTGACAGCATGAGGCAATGAGAAAACTCCCAGCTCCTGGTTTTATTGCTGGGAAGAGATAGAGATGACTGAATTATATGTCCAACATTTTGACTTTGTGTGAGGTTCGGGGGTTTATTGACTGACAGACTAGCTAGGCTTGCCAGAATCTAAGCACTGATAGGAAAGGGTGCCGGGTAGAATCCCACTGAAAACAAAGGCAATAGTTAAAACTAACACACACACATGCACTTACTCACCATATTCTCTTCTCCTGATTCAGCACAGACTAAGAGAGAGAAAATGCTCAACTTCTATCTTTAGCTTTGGTAAACAAAAATTGGAGAACATGTTCAATGTTTGAGCATTTTTAGGGACTGCCCAAGAAATTAGTTTCTGTCTCACCTGTTTCAAAGAATTAATGGAAACCAGCATATTCTAGATGCCTAGATACTACTAAGAACAAAAGAGATCTGGCTAGTTTGCTGTTGCTCTGGAAGACCCACAGTATTGCAAACAGAGGCCAATGCTGTTTGGTAGCCTCTACCCCAGCTGGAAAAGAGAAGAGTAGAATGGGCATCCAACATTCTGCCTTTTGGAGGGATTGTCCAAGAAACAGATTTCTGTCTTTTCCCACTCAGAGTATTGATAGAACTCAGCATACTCTAAAAGCCTGAGGACCATCCAGCACAAAAGTGAGCTAGGAGGCTTGAAGCAATTAAAGAGAGTCTGCAATACTACAGACACCAGAGGATGCAAAATATTATACGCTGCTAAATAAATAAGCCAATAAATTCCTGTAATTAGGAATTTATACACACAAGTCCAGAGAAAATATATCTACAGAAAAGGTACTGTATTCGTCTGTTCTCATGTTGCTATAAAGAACTGCATAAGGAGCTCCATCAAGATGGCCAAACAGGAAAAGCTCCAGAGCACAATTCGCAGTGAGAGTGATGCAGAGGGTGAGTGATCGCCACATTTCTAACTGAGGTACCAGGTGCATCTCAACGGGACTGGTTGGACAGTGGGTGCAGCCCAGGGAGGGAGAGCTAAGGCAGGGTGGAGCGCAGCCTCACCTGGGAAGTGCAGTGGACTGGAGGACCCTGCCTCCTACCAAATGGAGGCCATCAGGGGCTTTTCCAGCAATTCCGGTACTCTGGTTCAGATACTGCACTTCTCCCCCCACAGTCTTTATGGCCCACAGACTAGGAGATTCCCGCTAGTCAACAAGTGCCACCGGCGGCTGTTTTAACTGGTGCCTGGAACACCTGCAAGGCAGAGCGACACATTCCCCTGAAAAAGAGGGGGCTGAAGTCAGGGAGCCAGATGATCTGGCTCGGCAGGTCCCACCCACACAACGACCAGCAATCTGAAATGCACTGGCTTGAGAGTTTCTCAGCCAGCACAGCAGTTTGAGCTTGAAGTGGAAGGGTCGAGCTCCGTGGGGGGAACAGCATCCACCATTACTGAGGCAGTCTGCCATGCCAAGGCAGTTCTGACCTTAACTGTGGAAACAAAATCGCAAGGAGGTTTACACAGCAACTAGACAGAGCCCACAGCAACTCAGCAATGCCTCTGCAGGCAGAAACCAGTGAAAAAAGGATGAAATCACCAAAAACAAGAATGCTTCTCCTCCTCCAAGGGATCACAACTCCTCACCAGTAAGGGAACAAAACTGGATGGAAAATGAGTTTGATGAATTGACAGAAGCAGGCTTCAGAAGGTGGGTAATAACAAACTTCTCTGAGCTCTGACTGACATCTGGCAGGTACTCTTCTGGGACGAAGATACCAAAAGAAGGAACAAGCAGCAACCCTTACTGTTCTGCAGCCCCGACTAGTGATTCCCAGGAAAGCAGGGTCTGGAGTGAACCTCCAGCAGTCCCACATCAGAGAGGCCTGACTGTTAGAAGGAAAACTAAAAATCAGAAAGAAGTAGCTTCAACATCAACAGCATCAACAGAAAGGATGTCCACTCAGACACCCCAACTGAAAAGAAACCAGCACAAAAATGATGAAATCACCAAAAACTAGAATGCTTCCTCTCCTCTGAGGGATCACAACTCCTCAACAGCAAGGAAACAAAACTGGATGGAGAATGACTTTGATGAATTCACAGAAGCAGGCTTCAGAAGGTGGGTAATAACAAACTTCTCTGAGCTAAAGGAACATGTCCTAACCCAATACAAAGAAACTAAGAACATTGAAAAAGGTTAGATGAAATGCTAACTACAATAACCAACTTAGAGAAGAACATAAATTACCTGATGGAGCTAAAAAATACAGCACAAGAACTTCGTGAAGCATACACAAGATTCAGTAGCTGAATTGATCAAAAAGAAGAAAGAATATAAGAGATTAAAGACCAACTGAAAGACATAAAATGAGAAGGCAAGATTAGAGAAAAAAGAGTGAGAAGAAATGAACAAAGCCTCCAAGAAATACAGGATTATTTGAAAAGAACAATATTAACCTTAAATGTAAACAGGCTAAATGCCCCAATCAAAAGACACAGACTGGAAAACTGGATTAAAAGTCAAGACCCGGCTGGGCGCTGTGGCTCACACCTATAATCCCAGCTCTTAGGGAGGCGGAGGCGGGAGGATAGCTTGAGCCCAGGAGTTTGAGACCTGCCTGGGCAATATAGCAAGACCCCGTTCTCCACAAAAAGGAAAAAAAAAAAAAGACAAAAAAAAAGTCAAGACCCATTGGTGTGCTGTATTCAGGAGACCCATCTCATGTGCAAAGACACACACAGACTCAAAATAAAGGGATAGAGGAAGATTTACCAAGCAAATGGAGAGCAAAAAAAAAGCAGGGGTTGCAATCCTAGTCTCTGACAAAATGGACTTTAAACCAACAAAGATCAAAAGAGAAAAAGAAGGGCATTACATAATGGTAAAGGGATCAATGCAACAAGAAGAGCTAACTATCCTAAATATATATGCACCCAATATAGGAGCACCCAGATACATAAAGCAAGTTCTTAACGACCTATAAAAAGACTCAGACTCCCACACAATAATGGTGAGAGACTTTAACACTCCACTGTCAATATTAGACAGATCAACAAGTGAGAAAATTTACAAGGATATTCAGGACCAGAACTCAGATCTGGACCAAGCAAACCTAATAGATATTTATAGAACTCTCCACCCCAAATCCACATAATATACATTCGTCTCAGTACCACATTACATTTACCCTAAAGTTGACCACATAATTGGAAGTAAATCACTCCTCAGCAAATGCAAAAGAACAGAAATCATAACAGAGCAAAGTGAGGAATAGCCACTTATAAAACCATCAGATCTCATGAGCACTCACTATCACAAAAACAGAAATGGGGGGACCACCCCTGTGATTTAATCCCTACTCATGAGGTCCCTCCCCCAACATGTAGGGATTACAATTCAGAATACAATTCATGATGAGCTATGGGTGGGGACATAGAGCAAGACCATATCATCCCACCCTTGTCCCCTTCCAAATTTTTTCTTTCTCACAGTTCTAAATAAAATTATGCCTTCCCAACAGTTCCCCAACGTCTTAACTCATTTCAGCATTAACCCAAAAGCCCAAGTCCATAGTCTCATCTGAGACAAGGCAAGTCCCTTCTTCCTATGAGCCTGTAAAGTCAAAAGTAAGTTATTTACTTTCTCAATACAATGGAGATACAGGCATTGGGTAAATACACATGTGCCAAATGGGAGAAATTGGTGCAAACAAAGAGGATCAGGCCCCATGCAATTCTGATTACCAATGAGGCAGTAATTAAATCTTAAAGCTTCAAAGTAATCTCCTTTGACTCAATGTCTCACATCAAGGTCATACTGATGCAAGAGATGGGCTCCTATCATCTCAGGCAGCTCTGCCCCTTTGGATTTGCAGTGTATAGCCCCTCTCCTAGCTAATTTTGTGAGCTGGTGTTGAGTGTCTGCTACTTTTCCAGATGTGCAGTGCAAGGTATTGGTGGTTTTACCATTCTGGGTTCTGGAGGATGGTGGGCCTCTTTTCATAGCTCCATGTGGGAGCTGTGGCAGTACCCAAGTGGGGACTCTGTGTGGAGGCTTCAACCCCACATTTTCCTTCTGCATTGCCCTAGCAGAGGTTCTCCCTGAAGGACCCACCCCTGTAGCAAACTTCTGCCTGGAAATCCAGGAGTTTCCATGCATCCTCTGAAATCTAGGTAGTGGTTTCCAAACCTCATTCTTGCCTTCTGTGCACCTGCAGGCTCAATGGCAGATAGAAGCTGCCAAGGCTTGAGGCTTTCATCCTTTGAAGCCATGGCCCAAGCTATACATTGGCCCCTTTTAGCCACAGTTAAAGTGACTGGGACACAGGAAACCAAATCCCTAGGCTGCACACAGCAGGGAGATTTTAGGCCTGGCCTATAAAACCATTTTTTCCCTCTAAGCCTCCTGGCCTGTAATAAGAGGAGCTGCCATGAAGGTCTCTGACATGTCCTGGAGACATTTTCCCCTTTTCTTGATGATTAACATTAGGCTCCTTGTTACTTATGCAAATTTTTTGCAGCAGGCTTGAATTTCTCCCTAGAAAATTGATTTTTCTTCTCTATTACATCATCAGGCTGCAAGTTTTCCAAACTTTTGTGTTCAGCTTTCTTTTTAATGATTTGCCACTTAAAAATGTCTTCTGCCAGATACACTAAACCATCTCTCTCAAGTTCAGATCTCTAGGGTGGGGCAAAATGCCACTAGTGTCTTTGCTAAAGCATAGCAAGGATCACCTTTATTCCAGTTCCCAACAAGTTTCTCATATCCATCTGAGACCACCTCAGCCTAGACTTCATTGTCCATATCACTGTCAACATTTTGATCAAAGCCATTCAACAAGTCTCTAGGAAGTGCCAAACTTTCCGATACTTTCATATCTTCTTCTGAACCCTCCAAACTGTTCCAATCTCTGCCTGTTATCTAGTTCCAAAGTCACTTCCACATTCTCAGGTAACCTTATAAAAGCACCCCACTCTCTGCAGTACCAATTTATTGTATTAATTCATTTCCAGACTGCTATAAAGAACTGCCTGAGACTGGGTAATTTACAAAGAAAAGGGTTTAATTGATACACAGTTCCACATAGCTGCAGATGCTGCAGGCAACTTTACAATTGTGGTGAAAGGGAGAGCAAATATGTCCTTCTTCACAAGGCAGTAGGAGAGAGAAGTGCACAGCAATTGAAGGAAAAGCCCATTATAGAACCATCAGATCTTGTGAGAACTCACTATCACAAGAACAGGACAAGGGGGTACCCCCATGATTTAATCACCTCCTTGAGGTCCCTCCCACAACACATGGGGATTTTAATTCATGTTACTTTTCAAGATGAAATTTGGGTGGGGACACAGAGCCAAACCATATCAGGTAAAAAAGGAACTGAGAATCTCTAGCTGGATTGATTGCTGATCTTTCTCTTTATGAAGACAGTTCATAAAGAAAAAAGGAAGGGGCTATTTTTTAAATGTGTAGATTCCAATACAAAGTAAAAAGTCTCAGAAAGAAACAACAAATATGATCCAATCCAGGAAACAAATCTCCAGATATCAACCACAAAGAAAATCAGGTATTTGCATAACCTGACAAAGAATTCCATGTAACTAAAATAAAGAGCTCAGTAAACTATGAAGGCTATGCATGAATAAAATGAGAGTATCAACAAAAACATATAAAATATTTTAAAAAATAAGAATTTTGGAGGTAAAGAATACAATAACTGAATTGAAAAACTCACTAAAGGGGTTTATTTACATATTTAATTAAGCAGAAAAAATAACCACTGAACCTGAAGAAAGGTCATTTGAAATTATCTAGTGAGAGTAACAAAAATATAAAATAAAAAAGCATAGAGAAAGCATATATTTATGGAATACCATAAAGCAGACCAACATACTCATTACAGAAGACCTAGAATGAGAAAAGAGAATGAATGTGACAGAAAGCTTATTTGAAAAAATAATTTCTGAAATTTTCCAAGTCTAAAGAAGGTAGAGAACACCCATACTTAGGAAGCACACAGACTACAACTAGAACTACAACCGGAATAAATTCAAGTAAGTTCACACTGAGAAAGTGTGTAACTATATTGTCAAAAGTCAAAGACAAAGAAAAATTTGAAAGCAGCAAGAGAAAGGAAACTCATAATATATAAGCAACCCAATAAGACTTTCAGCAGATTTCTCAGCAGAATCCTGGCATTCTAGAAAGAAATGTGATTATAAAAGAAAAAAAAAAAAAAAAAGAAGTGTGAATCTGTATTCAAAGTGCTGGAAAAAGAAAATCCTGGATACCAAGAATACTATATCTGACAAAACTGCCCTTCAGAAATGAAAAATAAAAAGTACTTTCTCAGATAAATAAGCTCTGAGAGAGTTTATCAACACTAGACTTGTGTAGCAAAAATTTTTAAACAGACTCCTTTAAGGTGAGTGACAGGATGCTAGAGTAACACAAAAGCATATGAAAATATAAAGTTTATAAGAAAAGTAAATATAGAGACAAATACAGGACACTGTAATATTTTTTAAATGGTGCTTAAATCACTGAATTCTGCTATAGAAATTAAAAGAAAATCGTAGGAAAATAACTATAACAAGGTGCTATTAGATACACAATAAAAAGCTGTAATTTGCAACATAAATAAATGATGTGTGCATGGGAGAAGCAAAAGAATTCAGTTTTGTGTGAAGTTAAATTAAGTTGTTATAAATTAAAATAAAAGAGATATTTATAAGATGTTTTCTAGAAACATCATGGTAACAACAAAAAAAGCCTTATAGAAGATACACAATAGAAAATGAAAAAGAAATCAAACCATGTCACCACAAAAAAAATTAATGAAACACAAAGGAAAAGAAGAAGAAAGAAAAAAGGAACAAAAGGTTACAAGGTAAACAGAAATAATTAACAACCTGGCAAGAGTAAGTTTATCTCTATCAGTATAAATGTAAATGGATTAAACTTCCCAATGAAAACACAGAGAGGCTAAATACTTTTTGAAAAAACAAGACCCAGCTACATGCTGTCTACAAGAGACTTACTTTGGATTTAGGGATACACATAGGCTGAAAGTAAGGTGATTGAAAAAATGATATTCTATGAAAATGGTAGCCAAAACAGAGCAGAATTCGCCATAGTTTTATCAGACAAAATAGATTTTAAGTCAAAATTGGGATTAAAAAATAAGGACATTATATAACAATGAAAGGGCTAATTCTCCAGGAAGATATAATAATTATAAATATATTTGCACCCAACATCAAAGTACCCAAATATATAAAGCAATAATTGACAGGACAACAGAAAGAAATAGCAATACAAAAATAGGGGATTTCAATACCCAACTTTTAATAATCAATGAAACATTTAGGCAGGAGATTAATTAGAAAACAGAATAATATTTCAAAATTGAACAATACGATAGATCAAGTACACCTAACAGATGCATACAAACATGCCACCTGACAATAGCAGATTACATATTCTTCTGAAGTTTATAAGGAACATTCTCCAGGACAGATCACATTAGGTCACAGAGCAAATCTTAACAAATTTAGAAGATTAAATTATACCAAGTATCTTTTCTGGCCACAATGGAAAAGGCAGAAAGAAGGAAAAGAAGAAAATTTACAAGAACATGGCAGTTAAATAAAACACTCCTGAAAAACATTAATGAGTCAAAGGGAAAATTAAAAAAGAAATTAGAAAACATCTTGAGAGAAACAAAAATAAAAATATAACAAACAAAAATTTCTGGGATACAGCAAAACAATACAAAAAGGGAGGTTTAAAGTAGCAAATGACTACATTAAAAAGAAGACAGATCTAACAACAACAACAACAACAACAACAAAACTAACTTTACACCTCAAAGAACTAGAAAAAAAATTAAGGCGAACTCTAGTAGCACAGATGAAATAATAAAGAATAAGCAGAAATAAGAAAACTTAAGAATATCTAAAATGCAATAAAATAAATACATGGGGAAAAAAGAATATCGAAGCAGAAAAAAATCATTGAAACTAATAATTAGATTTTTGAAAACAACAAAATTGACAAATTTTTAGCCATATTAACTAAGAATAGAAGAAAAGGAAGGATTCAAATAAATAAAATTAGGAATGAAACAGGAGATATTACAACTGACGTGAAAATTTCAAAAAGAGTATAAATGATTACTATGAGCAATAGTAAGCCAAAATTGGATAACCTAAAAGAGATGTGTATATTCTAGATAAATATAACTTATCAAAACAGAATCATTAAAAAATATAAAATCTTAACAGACTAATAATTAGCAGGGAGATTCAATCAATAACAAAAAATCTCCCAACAAAGAAAAGCACAGGACCTGATGTCTTCACTAGATAATTCTGCTAAATATGTAGATAAGAATTAACAACAATTCTTCCCAAACTCTACCAAAAATGAAAAAGAAAGTAAGAAAAAAGGAAGCACTTCCTAAATTATTCTGTGAGGCCAGCATCACTATGTTACCAAAATCAGACAAAAACTCTACAATAAAACTACTAGCCAATAACTCTGATGAATATAAATGCAAAAATCCTCAACCAAATATAGTGGTCCTTCTGTGGGTGATTGGTTTCAGGACCCACTGTGGATACCTAAATCCACAGATGCTCAAGTCCCTATATAAAATGGTGTAGTATTTGCATATAACCTACACACATTCTCCCATATACTTTACATTATCTCTAGATTACTTATACTACTTAATACAATGTAAATGCTATATGCATAGTTGTTATACTTTATTGTTTAGGAAATAACAACCAGAAAATTTGTACAAGTTTAGTATAGATGCAATTATCAAAAAAAATATTTTTGATCCATGATTGGTTGATTCCCCAGATACTAAACACACAGAAACAGAGGGCTGACTATACTAGCAAACCGAATTCAATAGCACATGGAAAGTGCCATACCATCATCAAGTGGAATTTGTCCCTGGGATGCAAAGATGGCTCAACATACAAGAGGCAATCAATGTGATACACCACTTTAGCGTAACAGAGGATAAAATTTATATGAACACCTAAACAGATCCAGAAAAAGCATTTGGCAAAATAACTCTCTATCAAAAAGCAATAACGACAACAACAACAAAAACTCAACAAATTAGAAGAAAATTACTTCAACATAACAAAGTCCATATATGAAAATCTCACTAATAACATCAGTCTCAAAGGGAAATACCTGAAAGCTTTTCATTTAAGATACAGGACAAGACAAGGATGCCCACTCTTGCAACTTCTATCTATACAACAACATGTTACTGGAATTCTTAGTTAGGACAATTGGAAAAAAAAAAAAAAAAAAGACAACCAAGTCAACAATCAACTCAAAATGGATAAAATAACTGAACATATTAAAACTATATCTCTGGGTATACTTGAAACCCTAAAACTTCTAGAAAAAAACATAGGATAAGACCTTTATAACATTGATCTTGGCAATGATTTATTGTATGTAACACCAAAGAGACAACAAAAGCAAAAATTAACAAATGGGACTACATCAAAGACTAAAGAGCTTCTATATGGCAAAGGAAACATAAAAGAGCAATAAGGCAATATATAGAATGGTGGAAAATATTGAAAAACTTCTATTTGATAAAGGGTTAATATCTAAAATATGTGAGGAATTCAAATCAATAGCAAGAAAACAAACAATTTATTTAAAAAATGGACAACAGACTTTAATGGACATTTCTCCTAAGACATATACAAATGACTAATAGATATATAAAAATATTCTGAACATCACTAATCATCAGAGAAATGCAAATTAAAACTATAATGAAATATTACCTCATGCCTCTGACAATGACCATTATATTAAAGAAAGTAAAATAACAAATCTTGGCTACGATGTGAAAAATTGGAAACCTGTATACTCTTGGTGGAAAAGTAAAATAGTGCAGCCACTATGGAAAACAAAATAGAAGTTCCTCAGAAAATTAAAAATGAAATTACTATATAATCCAGCCATTTAACTTTGAAGCACTTATCAAAAGAATTGAAATCAGGATCTGGGGTGGAGCAAGATAGCAACATAGAAGACTCCAACAAACAGTTCCCCACAAGCATACCAATTTAAATCTATCTACACACAAAATAAACACCTTCTTAAGAACTAAAAATCAGGTGAGTACTCACAGTAGTTGGTTTTAACTTCATATCACTAAAAGAGGCACTGAAGTGGTAGAAAAACAGTCTTTAATCATTGACCTTCCCCTATGCCCCGGCAGTGGAAGTAACCCAGTACACTTTTAGTAGGGGTGGCCAAAGGTTTGCTCATGTCACTCCATCCCCAGCTCCAGGTGACTCAGAACACAGACAGAGAGACTTCATTTGTTTGGGGGAGAGTGAAAAAAGGGAGAGGAGTCTCTACCTGGCAATCCACAGAATTCTTTTTTTTTTTTCCCCATTTATTT
Source organism: Sapajus apella (assembly GCF_009761245.1). Classification (NCBI taxonomy): domain Eukaryota; kingdom Metazoa; phylum Chordata; class Mammalia; order Primates; family Cebidae; genus Sapajus; species Sapajus apella. The sequence goes on along the minus strand of NW_022436966.1, from coordinate 23,641,797 downwards.
ATTTTATTGCATTTTAGGTTTTGGGGTACATGTGAAGAACATGCAAAATTGTTGCATAGGTACACATGTGGCAGTGTGATTTGCTGCCTTCCTCCCCATCACCTACATCTGGCATTTCTCCCCTTGCTATCTCTCCCCAGCTCCCCACCCCCCACCATCCCTCCCCTATTTCCCCCCAACTGACCCCAGTGTGTAGTGCTCCCCAGAATTCTTTTGGATCTTGTTCAAGACCATCAAGGGGATACCTCTCTGAGTCTGCAAGAACTATAGCATTACTGACCTTGGGGTGCCCCCTAACGTAGATATAGCTTAGATCAACAATACTCAAATCCTTTCAAATATCTGGAAAGCCTTCCCAAGGTAAAGGAATACAAATAAGCCCAGACTGAGAAGACTACAATAAATACCTACTTCTTTAATGTCCAGACACAGAAGGACATCTACAAGTATCAAGGCCATCCAAGAGAATATGATCTCAACAAATACACTAAATCAGACAACAGGGACCAATTGTGAGAAAACACAGATATGTAACCTTTCAGACAGAGAATTAAAAATAACCTTGTTAAGAAAATTCAAAGAAATTCAAGATAAAACCAAGAAGGAATTCAGAATTCTACCAATAAATTTAACAAAAAATTGAAATAATTTAAAAGAATAAAGCAGAAGTTCTGGAGGTGAAAAATTTAATTGGCATACTGACAGATGCCCAAGAGTCTTTCAACAGGAGAACAGAAGAAATAATGGAATAAAGCTTGAAAACAGGCTGTTTCAAAATACAGTCAGAATCGGCAAAAAACAAAAAGAAAAAAGAATAAAAATGAAGCATGCCAATAAGATGTAGAAAATAACCTCAAAAGGGCAAATCTAAGAATTATTGGACTTCGTGAGGAAATGCAGAAAAAGGTAGGGGTAGAAAGTTTATCCAAATGGATAACATCAGAAATCTCTTTAAACCTAGAGAAAGATATCAGCATTCAAGTGCAAGAAAGATATAGAACACCAGGCAGATATAACTCAAAGAATATATCAAGGCATCTAGTAATCAAACACCCAAAGGTAAAGGATAAAGAAAAGAGAGATACTAGAGAGAAAAGAAACAAATAACATATCATGGAGCTCCAACATGTCTGGCAGCAAACTTTTCAATGGAAACTTTACAGGCCAGGAGAGAGTGGCATGGCATATTTACAGTGTTGAAAAAAAAAAGTTTTACCCTAGAATAGCATATCTTGTGAAAATATCCTTCAAAGATGAAGGAGAATTACATTCCCAGATACACAAATGCTGAGGGACTTTTTATCAACACCATACCTGTCCTATAAGAAATGCTAAAGAGAGTACTTCAATCAGAAAGAAAAGAATATTAATGAGAAATAAGAAATATCTGAAGGTTAAAAAAAGAAAAAACAACAATAACAACTCACTGGTAATACTGAGTATACAGAAAACTAGAAATTTATAACACTATAACTGTGGTGTGTAAACTACTCTTGATATCACCTTTGCAAAAATTCTGACAGAGAAAATTATGACAGTGAAAGAGATCTGACCTAATCAACTCCATTTGGCTTCTAACCTCCAAGCTGTCTTTGTTCATTCCTAGGCATGGGTCAAACTAACTTTGGGAAGAATGTAGTTTATACTTTAACTTTGAAACAAAGACAATAACAGCCCTTGCCCAAAACACACCCACTTCTTGTTTGAGGACTAGCCTGCCTTTGCAGAACTAACAAATTAGCCACAAGATTAGAAATTCTGGTTTAGGAGTCACACAGCCGAGGCCCGCAAGATTCTGAACCTGCCCAAATTGCTCCTAGGGATAACATCAAACTAAGACAAGTGCTTGAGATATTTTGCAGACCCTGTATTTGATGGATGAACTAGCATCACCCAGATCAATAAAATTGTTCATCTTTTATTGGGGCCCCTACCCAAGAAGTGACTTAGCATAAGAAGACAGCTTTGACTCCCTATGATTTTATCTCTAACCAAACCAATCAACACTCCTGACTCACTGGCCCCCTATGTACCAAATTATGTTTAAAACCCCCAATTTCCAAGTTTTCAGAGATAATGATTTGAGTAATTACAAAACTCTGGTCTCACATATATCTGGTTCTGTGTGAATTAAACTCTGTCTCTATTGCAATTCCTCTGTCTTGAGAAGTCAGCTCTGTCTAGGTAGTAGGCAAGAAGAACCCATCAGCCAGTTACACTCTTATCTTAAATAGACTAAATGATGAACAAGTCAAAAATAATACCTGTAACAACATTTCAAGATATTGTCATTTTAAATAGAAACAACAAAAGCTTTACAAAGTTTAGGGACAAAGTTATGGTACAGTGACTTTATTAGTTTTCTTTTTACGTGTGTGTGTGTGTGTGTGTGTGTGTGTGTGTGTGTGTGTGTGTGTGTGTGTATTTGTTATCATTAAGTTGTTATCAGCTTAAAATAATGTGCTACAAGATAGTATTTGTAATCCTCATGTTGGCCTTGAACCAAAGTATATGAAACAAACAAACAAAAAAAGAAGCAAGAAACTAAATTGTATCACCAGGGAAAATCACCTCAAGCAAAAGGAAGATAGGAAAGAAAGAAAAAAAAAAGAAAGAAAAGAAGAGAAGAGAAAAGAAAGCAGAAAACAAGTAACAAAGTGGCAGAAGAAAGTCTTTACTTACCAATAATAACATTAACTGTAAATGGACTAAGTTCTCCAATCAAAAGACGCAGAGCAGCTAAATGGATTAAAAAACAAGACCCAATAATCTGTTGCCAACAAGAAACACACTTCCCCTATAAAAACACATATAGACTAAAAATAAAGGAATGGAAACATATTCCATGCCAATGAAAACCAAAAAAGCAGGAGTAGCTATTCTTACATCAGGAAAAATAGATTTCAAGACAAAAACTAGAAGAAGAGACAAGGAAGATCACTATGTAATGATAAAGGAGTGAATTCAGCAAGAGGATATGGCAATTGTAAAATATATTCACCCAATACTGGAAAACATTTTTCTGCCTGCTTTATGTTTGCTAGCAACTGATGAGATGGTGCCCATGCAGACCAAGGGAGGATCTGCCTTCCCCAGTACAGATATAAATATTAATCTCCTTTGGCAACACCCTCACAAGACACACCCAGGATTAATACTCTGCATCCTTCAATCCAATCAAACTGACACTCAGTATTAACTATCACAAGTTTCAATACACATTTCTCAAAAGAAGAAATACAAATGACAAACAGGCATATGAAAAGGTGCTCAACATCCTTGGTCATCAGAGAAATGCAAATCAAAACTATAAGGAGATACTATCTTATCTCAGTTAAAATGGGTTTTATCCAAAGACAGGCACTATCAAATGCTGGTGAGGATATGAAGAAAAAGGAACACTTGGACACTGTTGGTGGGAACGTAAATTAATATAGCTACCATGGAGAACAGTTTGGCGGTTCCTCAACAAACTAAAAATAGGACTACCATATGATCCAGCAATCCCACCACTGCCTATCTACTTAAAAGAAAGTAAATCAATATATCAAAGAGATATTTGCACTTTCAAGTTTGTTGCAGCCCTGTTCACAGCAGCTACAATTTGGAGGCAACCTAAAGAACCATCAACAGATGAGAGGATAAAGAAAATATAGTGCTTATAAACAACAGGGTAGTAGTCTACCATAACAAGAATGATATCCTGTCATTTGCAACAACATGGATGGAAATGGAGGTTATTACATTAATTGAAATAAGCCAGGCACAGAATTTCCTAGAGGCTAGGAAGGGTAGCGGAGCAGGGGAAAAGTGCTCTATATACAATAATGTTTACTTTACTTTTTGTAAATAAGTATGCATCCATGTATTACTTTTATAATATGGAAATAAGAGCATGGTCTTAGTTACAAAAAAGAGAGAGAGAGAGAGACGGGTTTCTTTCAGAGCATTTTACTTGGCCATTTCTAGCATAGTAGTCTTTACTATCTGAGTCAGTAAAACCATGTGGGGATTCTCCCATTGATGAGTATGTTTTTGATGCTTCCAGGAATTGAGGAAATGATTAGTAGGTAATTTTACAGACTCACTGGTTCTATTGTACAATGGATTTGGGCCAAAATGCTTATCTCCTGACTTCCATAAGTGTCCCTTTTGGTGGCTAGGCCACAGACAATTTTCAGTTTTTCTAGATTATTTCAGCTTCAAATTAACATCCCATTAAAGAATAGGGAGTGCTTCATTCTTCCTTGGGTTCAATCAATTTGGCAATCCATTGCAGGTCTTTAGAAGAAGGATAAACAGAAAATTACTGGATAAACCTATGGTAATAGGATCTGGCTTCTCCTTTTTGCACAACATTGCAGGTCTGTAAACTGGCTCAGGTCTTAGAATTGGATGAAAGGCTCCAATTTTCTATTGCAAAGTAAAACTGTAGTCTCTCCACTAAATTGAGCTTTTTGCTTATCATGGAGGATTACAATAAGTAACTTTCTAATGTTAAACTAATTATCATTCCTGGGTTATGCTAAACATGGGTATGAAATACTATACTTCTCATATATTGCTAATATATGTTATTTTCATCTATGTCCACAAGTGAAATTGGCATGCCATTTTGTTCACAAAATTGTATTGTCCCGTTTGGTATCAAGGTACTGGTGGCTTCATTATGTGACTCAAGTAGTGTTCCCTCTTTAGCTCTCCTCTAGAAGATATTGTGTAGATTTGAACTTTTTCTCTTAAATATTTGACAGAATTCTCTTGAAATCCACCTATGGCTTAACTTTTCTGTGCAAATATTTTTGACTAATTCAATTTCTTTCATGGTTATAGGTATATGATTTTTTTTTCTTGAATTTGAATGTGATATTAATTTTTCTAAAAATGTAGTCATAATATTTGTTTAAAATTTATTGGTATGACATTTTTCATTACATGTTCTTATCCTTATTATGTACAACATCTGTTATGTCTAACTATTTAATACTGATATTTGGTCATCCCTCTCTTCTCTCTCTTATGCAATTAATTTTACCAGAGGTATGTCAATAGTATTAGCCACTTATAAGAAACAACTTTTGACTTTGTTAATCTTCTTTATTATTTTTAGTTATTTTCTATTCAATACATAGTTTCTATCTTTATTATTTTATCCCTTTTCTGTATTCTCTTTGGATGGTTTAAATCTGGCCAGTTACTAGAAAGAAAGAAATAGCTCTATTCTTTAATATCCCTTATTGACAGCATTTTCAAATTTGAATAATACAGATACTACCTATGAGAGGAATGCTAACATAAAAAAATCTGAAATATGTGGTTTTCTCTTCATGATTGTTGAAAGATAGCAAGGAAATGGTTATTGCAGGCTATAAAGTTGAAGACCTTTATTACGCAGACAAATATTTCATTATGCTGTCATCTGAAATACCTTTGAAAACAGACTTAAAAGTAGAGCTTTCATGACTCTAATAGAATTGGGTGGAAACCCTTAGAATATTGCTATGTGTTACCTTCTTTTTGTGATTTTTTTTTCTACTGGTGATATTGCAACATAGGCTAGCTAGAACAGGTTGCTCTGAACGAGCAGGCTTAACAGTTGATAAAATTGTGGCCTCAAGTCTTTCCCAAGCAGGTCCTATAGGAATTTTCAATTGGACAATGAAAGTGAGTTTAGGGGCAAAAATCAGATTAAGATGTTGGGGCTTCTCTTTTTCTTTTCTTGTTTTTTCTTTTTCTTTTGAGATGGAGTCTTGCTCTGTAGGCCACGCTGGAGTGCAGTGGCACAATCTTGGCTCACAGCAACTTCCACCTCCTGGATCCTGGTTCAAGCAATTCTCCTACATTATCCTCCCAAGTAGCTGGGATTACAGGCATGAGCCACCATGCCCAGCTAATTTTTGTATTTTTTAGTTGAGATGGGGTTTCACCATGTTGGCCAGTCTGGTCTTGAACTCCTGGCCTCATGATCCGCCGGCCTCGGCCTCCCAAAGAGCTGGGATTACAGGCATGAGCCACCGCGCCCAGCAAAGATGTTGGGCTTTCAATCCATTAAAGGTAGAATAAAATAAGTCAGTAAATTAAAGACCAGTGTGTTTAAGTACAAAAAGTGTGTTTTAATGAGATTTTGCTTATTAGTTGCAGAAGACATTGATTAGAAGCCTACTAAATGTTTTAAGAGTTGTATTTTCAAAGAAACACAAGCCACCTAAAAAACCCTGTGATTTTTTTTAAACCCTGAAGCAAAACCCTGACTTAAAGCCTGTATCACCTTCAGGTAGACTGCATAAATTATCCAGCCTCTAAAAATACGCTTTGCAGTGTTTTGATTATGAAGGATAAAGACAAGAAAAGTTTCCCAAAGGACAAAACAAGGAATCACAATAGCTATTTCCAGAGGTATTACAATACCATGAGCTACCATAAGTAAACAAAGGAACTTAATTCAGTTACAAAACAAAGACTTTTCATGAGTCTTGCCTATTGGGATTTGATGGTTGCTTCAGATTAGTAACTGCTTAGTTTCCTATTCTTCTTTTGAAAAATGTTTGTAATGCATTTGTGCTACTATTAATTCATCATTATACACTGGCATAAGAGAAAAAAAAGATCATTTTTTCTTAGGTTTTAATATTCCAAATCTGTTGCGCTACATCAAGTGAACTGCACATCAATTTTTGAATTGTCTTCCTTGGAATATTCACTCTATCTACAAGGGAGACAACCACAAAATTGCATCCAACTCGAAGTCCATCTCTCTGGGTGATGTACAGTCCTCTCCTTCAGGTCTTGCTGTGGCTTCTCATGTTGCAGTTTGATGTGTGGGAAGGGATTTAAACTTTTAGAGGAGAGATATGCAGTGGACTGTGGCAAAGACTGACTTTTTCCCCTTAAATGTATATTCTACCCTTCTTCTACAGCTAATGGAATTTTAGTGAGGCATATGGCTCTAGTTATAAAGACAATTTTTAGCCTCCCCTGAATCTAAATGTGCCTGTGTCCCAGCCAATAGGTTATAAGTTAAAAGTAATCATAACTTCTAGGTTATGCCTTTTTAAAAAGTAGCATGCCTTTCCCTTTTCCTTTCTCTTTCCCATGATCTTTTCCCTGTGATTGGCTGAATATGAATGGCTTAGCAGGAGCTAAAGAGAAGGTATCTAAGATTGGGAGATATGTAATGCATTAGCAAGAATAAATAAAGGCCCTTGGTCTCTAATACAGTAAAACACCTATATCAGTCCTAGACCATTTATTTTTGGATTCTATATGAAAGAGATATGAACTTCTATTTTGGCCTTCATTAGAAAAAATGAATCCATATTTTAATTCATAAAATGCTAATTCCAGAAATTATGATGTTTGCATGTAGATAGCTATAAAGTTTCCCATTCTTCTTTTCACATATTCAAAATTGTACTATTTGAACTTTGAAGAACACTTGAAGCTTGTATTAATCCATTCTCATGCTGTGAATAAAGACATACCTGAGATGGCAATTTATAAAGGAAAGAGGTTTAATTGACTAAGAGTTCAGCAAGGCTAGGGAGGCCTCAATAAATTTATAATCATGGTGGAAGAGGAAGAAAACATGTCTTTCTTCACATAGTGGCAGGAAGGAGAAGTGCCAAGCAAAAGGGAAAAAGCCCCTTGTAAAATTATCAGATCTCAAGAGAAAACTCACGCACTATCTCAAGAACAGCATGAGAGTACTTTCCCTGTAATGCAATTACTTCCCACCAGGTCCCTCCCACAACGTGTGAGGATTATGGGAACTACAATTCAAGGTGAGATTAAGGTGTGGGCACAGCCAAACTATATCGAAGTTATTAACGAAGCTCGGCCCTCACCTGTTTTTATTTGAAACAGATATAGTGTCAAAAAAATACCAAGATTGTTCTGACAGTAACAGATCTGTCCACTGCATTTCTCTCTTTGACATTAGTAATTCTCCAATACTGTTTGAGTTTCAGTGGTTATTTTAGTTATTGTTTTCTGTCTTATCTCCCTGCATTTAGTGAAATCTCTACACTTCTCCTGGTACTGAATATAATAAATCACATCATCCTCAAGTTATCTGGGAACTAAACCACTGGCATTTAAGATAATAAATTTCACAGCAAAAGTCCTTCTCTCTTCTACCACTAATCTCTTTCCATCCTCAGTCTATGACTAGTTGGAAATAACATTGCTTTGGTGTTGAGATTGCAGGGGATATAGAAATTCATACTTTGTGATAGCTGATAAAAATGAATTTTATCAGGAAAATGAGAAAGTGTCTTCATATAATGAACTTTAGATAACTGTAGAAAAATAATCTGGGTATTTACTGTGAGATGAATACTTACTCAACTAGACTAGCAGAAAACGATATATGTTTTGGATTTTTTATTACATTGAGAATTTCAAAATCCTTGACCCCTAAAGGCTTTCCAAATGCACTTAATACCCAATGACTGTTATGTGGTTTATTGTGTGCTTCCAAGAACATAAATTTTACATAGTTGAACAAACAGTTGCAAGGAATATTCATAGGTCATATTTTGAGTCACTAGTGGAACCTGGACTGAATTTTTGAAACTTTTCTCAAACTAGTTCAAAATTTACTACATCCTATATAGCTGAAAGTTTTCAGTGCTGTGTATGAAGTATTATTTTGCATGATTCTAATTTTCACATTTTCTTATCCTGGTTTTAGTTGGCTATGTTTTACCTTTTTCAAAAGTCTAGCCATCTAATCTTACAGTATCACATTTCTTACCCTTAGGTTGTAGGTGTGCTTTGCACAGCTTACCAAATTTGAGCTGTGCACATATGGTGGGCTCATACCACTAAAATTTACTAAGAATGTTAATGCAAAATACAAAAAAAGAGAGAGAACTTAAACACATTAGCCCTGACATTGGTGAGCCTAGACATGTCCTTTCTAGATGTGTCCTTTGTAGATGTTAGAGGATACCTGTGTATAATAAACATGTAATAAATTAAATGTAATAAATTAAAATAAGGTGTTTAGATTTCATGGAAATGACGTAAAACCCATTTTATAGCCAATTATCAATATAGTAAACTCAATTTATAGCCAATTATAGGCTGGATGATATTAAGGCTTCAATTCTCTTTTTCCTAGGCATGCAGCAAGATATTTGTATTTCCTTTAGCATCATACTTTTCCAGGATTTGGCTATTCTGAAAAAGGAAAATGATAATGGGATTCTCTTTATTCTTTTTCAAAATTAAGATTTCCTTCTTTATACTTTCAAAGAAAACAGAATTCCACTTTTTCAGCTCTTTTCCATCAACGTGTAAGGCAGAAGTACCAGTCACAATGTTTGTCAACGCTCAGTAGATCAGTCAAAGGAAGGTGTTTGTCAACGCTCGATACACTTTTACAACTATATGGGTAGATTGAAGTACTTACAATACTAATAATACTGGACACTGATAGAAATAATAACAAATATTATGAAAATATGCAAACAAATCGATATGCTGAACACTCATATATATTACTGCTCTCTCTCCTGCCACTTCGTCTTTATTCTGGCAGCATGCTGATTCCCCCACATTCCTTTCTGTCTTTGTTTTGTGAGGTTCCCTGACCTGGATTAAGGTTGTGTGGGTTTGCATGTGTGTTTGTAACTGTGTGCACCTCTGCATTGTTTTGCTTTCTTATGCTGAGACTTTATTAGTAATCCAAAGCTTTCAATATGAAAGTATTCTATATAATAGAAATATAAAAGATTCTAGAAGACTTGTTTCCTCCCTTCTTCACATCTTAAGATATTAAAAACTGAGAATAGCGCCTTCAATTCCTTACCTTTCTTCCTCATTAGAACTTCTATGCCCCCGAGTTGCAGCTGCTTCAGCTTCTATTCTGACTTTCAAATTGTTCCTCTCACCTCCATTGTGTCCCCATCCTTGCCCAGGTTCTAAGGCAACAAAGTGATTTCTAAATAAAGGTTTGATCATGCTCTTACCCTGCTTAAATGCTTATTGCTTCAGTTGCCTTAATGTGGCATATGAGGTTCCTCATGATTTGACTGTAGTCTGCCTTATCAACCTCATCCTAGCCACTCTCATATATTAGGTTTGTAGCATGCAGCTTCTCTACTTTTGGGAGCCTATTGAAGAAATGAGGAACCAATAGCACTGCTATTTCCATCCTAAAATTGATAAGGTGCCCCTCCCCTCTCCCATCAATGCCCATTAAAAAGAAAGGCTGGGCACTGTGGCTCAAGCCTGTAATCCCAGCATTTTGGGAAGCCAAGGTGGGCTGATTGAGAGGTCAAAATATCAAGACCATCCAGGCCAGCATGATGAAACCCTGTGTCTACCAAAAATACAAAAAAAAAAAAAAGTAGCTAAGCGAGGTGGCACATGCCTGTAGTTCCAACTACACAGGAGCCTAAGGCAGGAGAATCGCTTGAACCTGGGAGGCAGAGGTTGCAGTGAATCGAGATCATGTTGTGGCGCTCCAGCCTGTTGAAAAAAAAAAAAAAAAGAAAAGAAAAAATAACGTGCCAAATTTTAAGACATCTCCAGCACTATAAAGTTGATTGTGGTTGCATCATCTAGATTAATTGTTTAAAATACTATAAATACACACAAAATAAAAATTGTTTTTATCTTGAAATTAGGGCTCAGCATTTTTTAAAAATTCAAGTTTGAAATTCAAATAAAATAACACTTGGTAAATGCTGTTATTGAAGAAAACACACACACACACCCCTTATCAATGCTTTGTTTCATCAATTATTTCTGAACTTATTCAACTGTGACTACTGTAGATTAGATCAACTTAAGAACACCTGATTTGGCATAAATGCTTTAAGTACAATATTAAACAGAGCTTTATTTCTTTCTCCATTTCTCTAGAATTTGGCCCTAGCTATGGTTTTAAAAATACTAGATTTTTGAACAAATAAGGTGCATAACTAACATTTCTGGAAGACAAATACATCCATTAGAATAATATAACTGTAAACTAGCACATCAACTTTCAATCAATTGATGATTTACTATGTGTAAGGCAATAAGAATGGTAGAGAAAACAACATTGTCAGCCAGCTATCAAAATCCACCTAGTCTAGAGAAGAACAAACTTATACAGGTAGAAAAAATAAATAGTAGTGCTTACATGAATTACACAATATAATAACAACAGCAATAAAATAATAATTAATATTCATTGAGCATTTACTATATTCTAGTATCTGAGCTAAACTCTTCAAGGTACAATATCACTGAATCCTCACATCATCTCTGTGAGACATGAACTAGCAGTATCCTCATTTTACAGACTGGGAAGGATTCAAGAGGTTACGTAACCCACACAGTTTTACCCAACTGATAAGGGATAGAGATGGAACTGTTTTGGAGATCATAACTTCATAATACTCTAAAATGGAGAAGTTATTTTTTCTCTGGACATCGCTAGGATGATATAATTTAATGATGAATAGAATACAACATATTCATTATAAAATACATTTTTTTCTTATGTTGGGGCACAATGAAGGCACAACTTCCATGATTTCAGCTTATAAGAAGAGGGAGATTTCCTCAGGGTTTGAGTTCACCTTTGGTTACAAGTGGTGCTCAGCGAACCTTATTTTCATAATGTTTTGAAGCCTTGCTATGTTAAGCTATATTCAGAATAAACATTGTTAAATCTAGTGTGGCACATACTTAAGATTTCAAGTTTTAAAAATCTATCCAAGATAACAGGATAAAAAACATCACTCCTAATATTGCAGAAGTTACCATGATATTTCAAATCACAATTCTGAAACTACATCAGCATACATGATCGTATTACCAATTGAGTCTATAGCAAATATAGAAACGGGTGCATACATAAACATCTACTTTGATAATTGAAATCCATTTTGAATAAACAACAAACAATATATCTTAAGTTGTCATTACTGTGGTATTCAAATGAAAAGAGATTCATGAATGAGTATGCAAATTTTGAAGGAACACATTCAAAATGCAGTTTAAAAGCAGTGTGCAAAACATGAAAAGATGTCTATTTCTTGTTTTCTTCGGGCGATTAAGCTACTTGCATTTCATAAATCTAATATTTAAGGAGGACGAAGCTGGTAATTCAGTTGTCATGGCACAGATATAACTGGGAAATTTCTATAAATATTTTTAGTCAATTAGTGTTGGCCAGGGAGTTTGAAAATACATGATTCAATGGGAAAAAGACAAAAAAAATGCATCCTCAAACCATGACATGGTATATAAAGAAATAAAGAAACATGAGGTTCATTCATTCATTATTAAGTCAATAGATTCTAATCAAGCACTTTCTGTTTGCTGTGCAAGACACTGGGTATGGCCTCTGCCCTCATAGCACTTTTTTGAGAGGTGCAGAGATTCTAAGACTAATAGCTCAATTTATTATTTAAGTAAAATTATGATAAATTCTTCTAGACATCAGAGTGGAGTATGAGTCTTAGGAGAGCTCAAATTAGTGGGAGCCAAAAGACGAGGGGGGATGGCAGGCACATCAAAGATAGATTCATTAGTGAAGCAACATTTGGGCTGAGATCTGAACAAACAAGGTCAACTAATTAGGTGATAGAGGAAGACAGTTCTTCCGTGAAGTACAATGGCAAACACAACTGCCATGGACATAACATAGAATGGATTCGCAATGAAAACAATAACCTGTAACATTTGTATAGTATTATCTATGTGCTAGTCACTATGCTAATAGTTGCACATATAAATAAGTGTATTCACTTATTTATTTCTTACACCAACACTCTGAAGTAGGATTCCTGATTATCCCCACTTAAGGATGAGAGAAAAGAAGTGATATAACTCCAGGGCATGCTGCTGGTCTGCGGTAGAACCAGTGTGAGCCCAGGCCATCTATTTTCAGACGCTACACTCTTGATCACTACCCATCCAGTTGAGGTACTCAGCTGTAATTGTCCAACCTTGATGCGAGTTTTAAACCACGATTTTTTTAATGCCATGGTGAAGTATTCGTTATAGAGTTGAGTGTAATAATGGTAGAGAGATGTTTGAGAAAAATGCTGAATTTGGAAGAAGTACCACACAGTAGTTAAGTTTACTTTGAAACCAGACAGCCAGAATTTGACTCCCTGTTCCACCCTTCCTTATTTTCTGTGTGAAGTTGGACAAATTTTTCAGTCTTCCAAGTATCAATAGCTATGAAATTGGGATAATAATGATGTTTTTATCACAGGCGTGATACAAGTTTACCTGAGATAATAAATATTCAGTATATCCCTGGAACAGAGTATTTGCTCAAAACATGTCAGCTATTATTATTAGCAGATAAAAAGATTGAAAATGAAAGTCAAATAGAACTTTGAATACCTTGCATAGGAGTGCAAATGTTATTCCATAAAAAACAGGAAGCAACTGAAGTTTTCTGAAACAAAACAACTTAAGCATACATGATAAATTATTAGTGATAATCTATAGTTTACAAGTGTCCCCAGATTATTTAATTCAATATTTACCAGTCTCAGGGGTGGGGGAGGTATTGATATTCTGATTACCATTTTACAGATAATTATTAAACAAAATTTTGTTTAAATGTCTTGACCAAGAGCTCTTGGGCCTTAGTAGCATTGTTGTGATTTAGATTCAGGACTTTAAGTCAAAGAACAGTATGATTTTCACTGTAACAAGACTGGCAGATGATTTTAAAACACATTGTGAAGACGCTACATAACAAAAATAGGGGGCAAAGCTGTTTAGGTCATTCTAAATTCAAAGCGAATTCATTTTTTAATGTTTTAAATGACAATGGGAGAAATATAGGTATCAAGTGAAGGTGGTATTGATCCCATCTCTACCATTCTTTTGCTTTGTGGCAAGTCACAGGCAAATCAATTAACCTTTGAGTTTCCTTGTTTGGGAAAAGAAAAATATCTCACTCTTGAGAGTATCCAAAGAATCAAATGAGAGCTTCCATGCCATCCCCCACCCTCCAAAAAGGCCATGATAAAACAAAAAATTCAAAAAGCAAACACACCTAAGATAGTATTGTTGTTTTAAAAACACAAACTTCCATTTCCAACCTTGAATTTTAAAACCTATAGGAAAAATAAAGTTAGGGCCACTGGAATTGAGAATCTATCAAATTTTTGTTTGTTTGTTTATTAGAATAAAGTCAAATATAGAGAAAACTAGGAAGATTTTTGATGCCATTAACTCACATTAACCCATTAGTAGTAGCAGTGCCATGTTTTTAATTTATTGACACTGTTGACTAGAAATATTTTGTGTGCCCTCTTTCCTTCAGCTTGAACTGTGAACATACAGACCTGTCTTGGGTATCATATGTACTGAAGGATATTTTTCCAAGTCTAGTACCCCATTCAGAATTAATGTCTTTTGACTTTTTTTTTTTTTTTTAAGTTTTAGGGCTTTGATTTCTGTGCTCCACCATGATTCCAGACATTCAATTATTTTCCTTAGAGAAGCAAGAGTGAAATCCTCAGGTTTTCATATTCTTCTCACCTTCTTTTATTGTTCTTAAGTCTTCTTTAGGTAGTTGGGGTTGGGATGGAGCTACCTACTCATTCTTTTCTTCTTCCATAATCATCCTCAACTGAATTTATATCTGATAATTCCTGGTGGAAATTTTTGAGATTTCTAAAACTTTTCTCAGATACAATGCCATACATACTAGAAATTTCTATAGGATAACTTAGTTTTGGAGAGTTTGATAACCAAAAACATATTGGAACCCTTTATCAAATTACTGCTTTGAAAAGAAATGGAACTTTGACCTGTAGAATTTATGTAAAAGCTAGAGTATAAGAAATTATTTAACTGCTTGATAAAAACTTGTATTTAGAAGTCATTTTTCCCCATCTTCTTTGCCTAAATTAGATAATCTGATATGTTTCTCCTGAAAGTCATAAGAAACCAATGTGAATAATCTTTATGTGAAAATAGAATATATGAAGAATGATAACAGACATAAATATGTTAGAGCTTGGTTTCTTGGAACGTTAGAGACAACTCTTTGTTTTATATACTTGTGATCCCACTTGGCTCACATGATAAAAATCTATATTACAGAAAAGCAGTCAGCACATGAAAGAATTTTATTATTTGGCAAAGGCAGTTTTGATTTATAATAAATTAGTTCTTTGTCACACTAGCCACAAAGATGCTTAGAAACCAAGATAGCTAGAATCAGAACAACATTTTGAAATCACATAGTTCAATGTTCTTATTTTATACAGGAGAATTCTGGGGCTCAGAAGACAGGTGAAATGGTTAACCAAAGTTCTCATATTTCTAGTTAGAGGCTCCAACTATGACCCTGAAATACTAATTGTAGTGCATGTCTCCTGTATTAAATCTCTCTTTTTTTTTTCAGTGTGCTCCATGTTTTGTTCACCTCAAAACAGAAAGGCCCTATCTGGGATTGGGTTTTCACTCATTGGTGAGAACAAGCAAGATTCTACCCTAGTTCCCAACCTGAGTCAATTTGAAGCAAAGTACAGATATTGATCAACTTACGACCTATGCAACTTAGGACCATTCGACTTTACGACCACAATCGCTAGCCACGACTGCTCCGCTGTAGATTTTTGGAAACACTACAACATTTTGATGTGTATCAAGAATATCACTACCACCTGGGAGGCTGTGACGACAAAGTGCATGAATGGCATCTGGAAAAATTGTGTTAAGCGCTATGTTAATGATTTTGACGGATTTGACAGTGAACGTGAACTTGAAACGATTCGGGAAAAAATAGTAAAACTTGCTAAAGACCTTTCTTTGGAGTGTGAAATGCAAGATGTTGAAGAGTTGCTAGACAAAGAATCCGGAGAACTTACAAATGAAGAGCTAATCAAACTGGAAGAAGAAAGAGTGGCGGAAGAGAAAGAAGAGAAGCAGAGAAAGAAGAGGAAGAGCCAGAAAGAAAGTTCACCACTAAGGGATTATCAGACGGTTTATCTTTACTGAATAAACTTCTTATACATTTCAAAGCAATGGACCCAAACATCCAATGATTTGCAAGGATTGAACTGATGGCGCATGATGTGTTTCGTCTGTATCGTGAAATTTATGAAGAAAAAAAGAAACATACAATTCAGACAAAGCTCACCGTGTTTATGAAAAAACCAGCTCCGGTAACCCCAACTGCTGCCTCAGTTAACGACATCAACGATCCGCAGCCAAGCACCAGCGGCCAATAAAATGTTTCGTACATGTTTATATACGTATTTTGATATGTTTTGCAGTTGGGAAAATGTTTCCTATGGTATTTTTTACACCTGTATTTTGTATTTTTGTATGCACCTGTATTTTGTAATTTTGTATGCTTTGCAAATATCAAACCAGTTGTACTGGTAATGCAGTGTTTTAGTTAAACCTGACGAATGTAAAAATAAGAAACAAAATGGTGTAGAGATGATACAAATGGCATAAAATGAACAAAGAAAATTATGATATATAACAATAATGAAAATTATGATAAAATATGACTGAAAGATTTTTATAACATCATTTCACAGTACTGTACATATAGCCTACTCAACTTACAACCAAATCATGTTACGACTGGTCTGTCGGAACCAATCGGGATCGTAAGTCGAGCACTAGCTGTACTGGCTGATAAAATATACCAACAAATAAAACAAAACTAATATGAAAGGGATGTTTTATGGGCCAAAGATATGACTTTCACACAAGTAGAAATAGGACCAGTGTCAAATTCACTGTAAGATAGAGGAGAAAATGAATTATATATAAAGATACTTCAAATTGATTAAGGCAGCAAGAGACCAGCCAGCCAAGGACATTCACATGCAACTTTATTAAAACATTTCTCCATCGCTCCTCCCCAAAATCTTCCAAATCCTTGACCTGGAAGGCGAAGGCATCCAGGTAAACAAAGAGCTCATACACCATTGCACATTGTCAGAGAGCAATGCCTTTGCTTTCCAAAACCTGCCAAAATTTAAAAATGCAAAAACCGGGTAAGTATGCTAAATATGGTTCATGTGACATTATTGTGCAATAGAGGCAAGCACAGATGATAAAAGGAAGGCTAGATTGCAGTTTGAAAATCTGTGTAATGAATACTTCTTCCTAGTAACTGCGTAAGCAAAGGGGAGAGAAAGCAGTACCAACCCGAGGAAGCAGAATATAGAGAGAAATATGCTGGGAGTATCTGTCAAGTTTTATCTTAGGGGCTGAAGGGCACTAGGCATTCATTGTCAGTAAAAAGTGGCATGCTATTTTAGAAGCTGCTTTCAGGAGAGAATACATCTGAGAAGTGGAGGGCTGTCTTCACAAGTTAAAAAAAAAATTGAATGGGTTATGTTGATGTGGAAAACTTTGACATCAACTCCAAAAGCAACCTAGAATACTTGTCCCAAGTACTTGTATTTTCTTTCAATATAGACAGCTTCCTTTTCATCCCAACACAAATTATAATCAACCACCAGGCTTAGGAAGCAGTGTGGTATGATTAAGTCACTCAAGTGGCCTCCTGTCCTCCTGCAAATATACTTGCTGAGGTGAAATGTCTACTGAAAAGGTTTTCATCACCCTTGTCCTACAGTCACGTGTGACCTCTGAAGTCTCTTGTCTTGTGTTTCTATCATCACCAGACAAGTTGCTCAGTAGCAATGGAGGGAGACAAAGCAGGTGAAAAGTAAGGGCCACTAGTGATGACAGGTGAGCAAGGAAATCACCAAGGCAACTGAAGGGAGACACATTTGGAAGTCCTAAAGGAAGCCAAAAATGAAAGGGCTTCCTTCACTTTTCCCCAAAGAAGTGCACAGACAGTGTCTCTTTACCACCAAATGTTCATTGGAGTTTTCAGTGTTTGGGAAATGACAGTAACTCCACTCTGGGAAAACCACCATCCTGATCATTGGTGTCTTCGTGAATAACCGTGAGGAGCTGCATTAATGAAATCACTCATGTAGCTAGAGGGAGATGAGGGTTATGAGACTGAGAAATAGATATTAGCAGGTTTGCTGATAGACTAAAGTCTCTTCCATAAAAGAAAAGAAGGCAATGCTTTAGGGATTATTTAAGGCACTCCATGGCCATAGGTGGGAGGCTAAAATTATTTAGTTAGGCTATCCATTGTATGAAAATTTATGTAAAAGTGTGGCTCTAAACTTAGGAAATGGCTTTTTACCACTGGTAATCAGATTTACCAGTGAATGGTTTATTTGGCGAAAAAGGTCCAAATACGAAGGGGAAGATAAACATTGTTTGCCCTCTCTATTTCTAAGGTACTCAGCATATGTACATCTTATAAATTGTTCTTATAATCATTCATTACTAATAATGAACTAAACCTTTTTCACAAAATAAAACTTCCTTCAGCCAGCCAAACATATCAAATATTCAGAAGGATTTTGAAAGATTCTATAGATTTGTTTATTTAGATAGAAGCACCATTAGAATACTGGGCAGCTAACCAAAGAATTCAGATAGATCTGGACAAGTGTAGAGAATTTGCAAGCAAAACTTTCAGTGTTTCGTTTATCGATGATCAAGTATCTCTTGGGGGAAAGGAAATCTGGATGACAGTTTGGCTTGGTGTCAATCGACCAGATTAAACTGAAAGGCAGACTACAGAATTGTCGTTCTCTGGTGCTTGGGTTTAGAGAAAGTAGGCTGCAACAGAAACAGTGAGCAGAAACCAAAGAAAACAGCTTCTCTATGGGCACGGTGGAATAAATTTTGGGGCTTTGGAGGGAAGAGTCAGTGAATTACAATTTTTCCTCTCCAGAATTCAAAACGAATCAAAACACAGACACAAGAATTAGGCAGTGATTTATCAAAAATGGCCTTATTGTGAACTATTAGAAGATAAACATAGGCACATTAAAATTTTCAAAAGTGTGAGGAGACAGCGGTTTCTAAATCAGGCAGTTACAGACCACAAGCAGCTTCTGGGCTCTAACAAAAGGGTGTGGGGCAAGGGAGTTAGGGAAAGTATTTTACAAGGTGAAAGCAGATACAAGACAAAGGACATTTCTGCAGTAGCCTTATTTGGATCATTCCAGTGGAAAGTCTTCAGTGAGAAGTTGGCTGATGTTTTTTGATTGGTTAAGCTCAAGTTTTGTTCTACCATTTACACTGAGTCGAGTTTTAATTTCCTGTATAAGAGCACAGAGCTCCGGAGCAGCTTTAGCCTAATGGCCTCCCAATTATGTGTTTTGTTGCTGCTGTTGTTGTTTTTTTAACAGAACCAAGCCTAGAATGAAAGACAAAGTTTCTAGGTACAGCCAAAGGGATTTTACTAATGCTTTATCCATGAATTAGGCAAATTTACCTAACTAGCTCCTGGCTCTGCTGAATGAGGCTTGCTGCATTTCGGAGACCAGACTCAGACTGAAGATAATTCAGCAGGGACTGAGCCACACAATCCCAGTGACCACTGCCAGACTTACTCATCAGATATGTGCTTCATGTCTCTTCTCCAAGGAAGACAAAATGTGGTGGGGACATTTGGAGTACAGCTGGGTATGCTGTTTTTCTTCCCAAGGAAACATGATGAATGGAGAATGCATAGTTTTATCAACAATACAGAGAATACAAAGGAGTCAGAAGATGAGGGGCTAGAAATAAAAAGAGACAATGGAGACAGTGCTCTTAGCGGACTTAGTCTTCCCCATATATGGTATAAATAACTGAGGGTATAGACCTCACACAATAGTAGTGGGGTTTGTTTTCATCCCCATGGGAAGGAAGATGACGTGTTCACCCAAGGCCCACACTATGCTGGAGTGCATGCCTCATGTTTATAGAACATAAAGTTATGTTTCAAGTAGTTTTAAACTGGTATGTAGATAATTATATATAACCTGGCAAACACTGTACTGAATTTATGGTATATATCTTACTAAGTTAATTAGAGGATCAATTATCCTTAAGGTCTCCCCATTTCAACCATTTTGAACCATGAGTAGTATTTGATTGAATAAACATTTCTTTTTAAAGATTCATTACATTACAGGCACTGTTTCCACAAAACACATAGTAAGATAAATTAGATATATTCCCTGCCCTGAAAAGTTCCTAGAAAATGAAGTTATAGACATGTAGTTAAAGAGTTGCAATAAAACAAAAGTGCATTGACAGAGGCCATGAAAAAGTAGCAAATAAAAAGGGATGTTCAGATCTGCTTGGACTTCCCCAAAAGCTAAAAGTGTCCTTCTACAGGCTCCTGAAAAATAGGTGAGATGTCATCCATTGGACCTGGAGTGAGAAAAGGCATTCCAGGTAGCAGTAGCAACAATTCAGATAATAATAGGATTCTCTGAGAAATTACTGAGTATGCAATTACTGCAAGTATAAGTCAACGAAAGGATTGACAAGAGGTAAAGGTCATAATGTAGGTTGAGGTAAGCTCTTAAAATATATTGTATGCCATGTTGCATTATTATTACTACAATTTTATTACTTTGGTTCGATTTTGCTCTCTTCTTCAGCAATAGGTATTGCCATCTCTTGCTAAAAAATTGATGGGGACAAGATATCACCCTAGGACCACTGCAGTTTGTCGCACTTATAATGGTAAACAAATGGCAAGAAGTCCCAATCTTTCTGGGAGGGAGGGGAGGTTCCATTCTGGGAGGAGTTTAATACTGAGCTTGGTAGTTTTACCCATGTGAGGTAACAGACATTGGACTCAGTCCTACCAGCTTTTGTAGGACTGATTTCCATGGCAGGAGGTAATTGCATGACAAATAAATAGATTTATAGATATACAGTACTTTCTGAGAGCCTATGACTGACCTTGCTGTTGGCAAGTAAATGCTCCCTCAATTACTGTTTCAAAGGAGCTTGGCTTCAGCACTGATCATAGCTGCAGAAGAGATATAACTGGTCTCCACTAGTGAATGTTGGACATTATCACTTTGAGAAGTCCCTCATTTTCATATATGCAAGTCTTCTGAAGAAAAACTCATCTTTCTCTTTGTTCTGCCACAAAGACTCACCATTCCTGAACCACACAGATGCAGCACCACTTGTCCACGATAGCTGATTATCTCTGTCACCTTCTCCCCATGAGGCCAAGGAATTGAAAAGAATTTTAAATCAAAGGACTTTAGTTAGTTTGGCTGGAGCCCATCCACTAAGCAAATCACTGCAGAGTGGGCATCCTTCTTCTTAATATTTGTCACTATAGATAACGACACTGCCTTAGTACAAGTGACTGCTGTGGAAAATGGGATTTAGTCATTTTCTTTACTTGGGACTCAAATTATTAAGTTAGTTTGCAAAGAGCCTCTAGCATTTATTCACCACACTCAGTGTAATGAAATTGGACTGATCTAGTGGGGCTTTTATTTATCTTTCAACATACTTATGAGTACTAAAGAACCCCTGGGAACATACAAAAAAGGAAAGAAAGATCCTTGGAAGAAGGCAAAGTGGGCTTTTGAATATCTTGCTTTATTTGTATAGGAACCACTCACGGATTTTGCACTTTTAGAACTGATGAGGACAGTTTTTGAACTCCTAAAATCTGTAGAGTGCCACTCTGGTTTAATGAAACTGCTAAAGATTTCTCCAATAAGCAAGAAGGTGACACTCCATGGTTAGAATCAAGGGAGATAAACATGATCAAATGTGCTTTGTAGCAGTCCCTGCTGGCAATGGTATAGTGAATGAATAGCAAGGAAGCTATTGCAAACATTCAGATCCAGACTGAGCAAATCAGTAGCGACGGGGAGAAGGAACTATATCAATACTTCCTCACTGAGTATATCCATATACCATTAATGTATATTTTATTTTTAGGGCATTATTTCTTGGGAAATATTTATTGCAATCCAAGTATGACAGGTTGGCTCATGGCTCAATGGATCATTTATGTGAAGGAAATGAATCAGGCCATGTCCCACTTTAATGACTTGGTTTGGAGCCATGTTCTCTGGGGAATGTCAGTTTCCATCTTCTTCCTGACTTTATTCCTGTGTGAAGAGTCTGGATTTTCATCTTAAAAGAAATATCAGGTGCTGGTTCTGTATAGAGTAAGTTGCTGCCAAGATGAAAAAGCTGCCTAGAAGCAATAATTGAAGGGTCAGACAAAAATAACTGTCCATATGGTGTTCTTATAAAATGCTCCAGAGTAACTTGTAGTTAGAAAAAGTTAGAGTTGAAGGCAAAAAAAAAAAAGTAATATTGAATTTTGTCTATTGATCACATGCAGAAGAGTTGGTTGTATATATTTTCCTAATATTTTGGTAGCCAATACAATGTATGGCAAAATATTTTTCTGAGCCAAAAGATAAACTTGTAAGACAAAGAATTGTAGCCATGTATTTTAAAGGATAATGCTTTGTTTTAAAAATGCAGTACTTCGCATGGTTCATTGGAGTGAAAACAGAATGAGCAAACGACTAAGGAATTATAGTTTGAAGTTATTCAGCAAACACATGATAGTTATTTTCATTGTTTCTGAAATTACGTTACATATTTTAGGAATGAGCATACTATAACCTTCTGTTGTCATAGATATAAAACAACCAAGACAGTAACAAAACACACACAAAAATAAACCCAGCCAAAACTTTCAAACAGGAACAGGTCGCATTCCAGAAGGGAAGAATAAAACCCCACCAACTCCACAAAAGTAAATAAAGTTTTTGTGTAGATTAATATCTACATATTAATGGTTCACATTTCCTCAGGAAAAAACTCCAATTAGAAACATTCTGTAGATGAAAGACGGGAAGAGATAAAGTAATTCAACTCAGTTCTTTAGAACATGCAGTAAAAGCTCTATTTTCACCTCCATAAACTAGTGAATCAAAGGTATTGAGGATTCAAGTATTTTTTTTCTCCTGCAGTGGATGGCTCAAGTTCTCCAATCTAGCTCTCTTTTTATATTAGAGAAAAAGCTGAAATTGTTGTGACTCATGTAACATCCCATTTATTCTGCTACTATCACTAGATTTTCTGAATGTTGTCTGGTATCTTTCTCCCACTAAGAGGATGAGCCTGTGCGGCAATTTCTCTGTTTAGACGGTGGTATAATTCCTTTTCTCAGGAAGGGAAAGTGTAGAAATGTTCATTTTTACACAGAAGTCTGACATTGGAAGCGTGTCTTTTTACTGGAGAAATAAAATGCAGATGATGATGAGGTTATAAATTTTGCAAAACTTAAAATAGTTTCTCTTTTTTCTTTCAATATGTTTATCAGCAGTTTATTTTAACTGATTACCGAATCATATGGTTGCAAGAAGATTTTCTCAAGAATGGCCAACCATGTGGCAATAAATTCCCATGGTGTGTTCCTTACGGGCAGGAATTCCTTCTGAATAGTGAATTCTCTCCTCTTTAATGTTTTATGCCATTCCCTTTCTCCTCACCTAGGAGAGGAAAGGCAGTGAGGGAAGTGGAGGAGGAGAGAAAACTGGAAATCATCTCACCTAAAATTATGGAAAATTATTTTTAAAATAATAAATATATATCCTCCTATGAACCCCAGGACTGTGCTAGTGGGGCTGCAAAGAGATTAAAAAGAGATTTAAAAAGATATCTTTCCCAATTGAAGCCCTGTTTGGACAAACAAATTTAATTTCAAATTAGAGAGTGGCATATAATAGTGGTAAGAGAGGAAGACAATCCTCAAAACTTTCAACCTCACCCTTTTTTCTTCTTCATCTTGGTATTTATAATTTATGCTTTCATAGGATACCAATACACTGTGTATTAATTTTCAGTCAAAAGAATACTAGTTCAGCAAAAAGGGAAATGGATTCTAAAAACAAAGCAGTATATAATGGAATATAAAGGCCAGCTAGTTTAAGTCTTAGGCAAAGACTAGAACAACTATAAATCGATCTTTCTCTCTCTCTCTCCCCCAAACCCGTACCCCACACCCCTTTTATTAATTTATTTAGGGAAATTGATTTATTTTATTTAGGAAGTTCCAGACCACCCCCACACTTTACAGGTTTCCATATCAGTGCCAGTGATGCTCAGAAATGAATGACCTGCTCTTACTCAGTCTCAATTCTCAATTTCTAAGAGAGAGAATTAGACTGTCGCAGCTTGAGTAACCAGGCATGGTCAGGGGATGGGATCACAGTTTAAATTTGATCATGGTTGATGGAGAATCAAACTGTGGCTCACAGTTCAGTAATTGGAGAAAAGCAGATGACTCTTGAATTGTAAAGATACCCCAAAGAGTGTTTACTATGCCAATTTGAATAATGTACTAGAAGTATAATTTCTAAAATGCCGTAGTTTATCAAGAGCTATATATATTTTTATTTCTTTCTGACACTTCTGAATAATGAATAAGAAAGTAGGATCTCACCCTGCAATGGAACAGATACACTGATTTATTTTCTGTCAGTTAGTGTGTATGTGTGTTTAAGACCAAATTATTTCTTGACTTTCTTCTACAATAGAAAATAGAATGGCAGTCAGCACCAAAGTCAGCTTCTTGCCCTTGACTCTATCACCCTGTCTGCAAAATTCTTTTACCATATGTTCATTGCAATGTTCAGGCAGATCTATATTATGCAGGAGCCATATGTTGATTTTGCAATAGCATATTTTCTATTTTTCGAAATTCAGCCCACCATATTGTGGACACAGGCAGTGGGAACCTCAGTATCCCTCATTTGAATATCAAGATGGCATTGAACATGTGTGTGCAAATGGCTGCAGCTAGATATATGACTGCTTGACTTACCTACGAGTCAAGGAGTCATATATCTGCTTGTTATCTACATAGACAGATAACTGACAGATAATTCTACCTTGTACAGAGTCCCATGAAGACACTTTAGAAAGCAAACCAAGGCAAAAGTCTTGCTCTGTTTTGGGTTCTTCAACTGTCTTTTGATCTCTGCTTAAAGGCTCTTGTTTTTTTCCTATGGTTTCCAACTTAAAGATGTTTCGAAATGGACTTTCAAAAAGAAAGTTGTTGGAAGAAAAGTAAAGGACAGCTTAAAAATTAAATTTGAAACATTAAAGCTGTCATATTGAAATTATGATAGATTTCCTTCCAAAGCTTTTTACATAGATGAAGCTTTATTTTGAAAAGCTGATAATTGTTATCCTTATGTTAATGTGTCTACATGTATGTTCTATATGTTCTCATACTTTTAACTTTAGTAAAAAGTTTCTTTTTAAAGGAAAAAATTATTTTGTTTTGGTTGGGTGCCTAAAATGAAATCTCTCTTCTCTACCCTAAAGGGTGTATCTCATAAACTGGTGGGAAATATTGAATATTGTCTATTTTTAAAGCAAAAGAAGGTAATTCACAGAGATTTTTTTTAAAGGTCTTTTTTAAGGTTTTTAGAGAACTTGTTAAAAAACACCCACAACCATCTTTCAAGTCACATTTCTTCTCCTGTCTCTTCTCTCCACAAAATGCTCAGACTGCCAATTTAAAGGAAAAACACAGTCAAGCCAGATAAAAAGCATTCATATGAAGAGACAGTTAATCATGGATGGTGGGGGGTGGGGGGTGGTGACCAAAACAATCTGTTGGTTTCTTTCGAATGACTACATTTAGGCATTTCTTCCCCGTACCATGAGATACGCAGCCTCGCGTTCATTAGTCCTAGGTCCCAGGATGTAAGCTTTAATCCACAGTGGTCAATCTCCCTCACTGTCAACGTTCTTTTGGTCTCAGTCTTGGGAGGGGAGCTTGGGAAGGAGGAATTAGGAACTCATAGATAAGAAAATAAGCAGAGAAATGAATAAGAATGTGAGCAACTGGAAGCTGTGGTTTAACAATGTTAAGCAGTAAGCAAGGGCTTCTGTCTCTTCATCTAACCCAAATAAAACCATGAAGAGAGATAATGTTTTAAAATGTGATTGCTAAAGGCACTTTTCAGTTTCATTTTTAGCTCATGGCATGACAACCCACTGAGTTGTCATGACAAACAAAAATTAGAATAAAATATAAATTCAAACTTGTATAAATGGTGCATTTTAATTCTTCCTTACTTCTTTGTGATAGCAAAAACTAGGCTTTTGCTCTGAGTTTTGACTATCTCCTACTCACACTTTGACCTTGATTCCACTCATAATTATTACAGCACACAAACTACCAGCTTTCTTATCTGTATAAAGGGAATGCTAATAGTATCTACTTTATAATTACTATTACTGACTAAAACAATGGATATATAATACTTAGTAGAGGGCCTAGCTAATAGTAAGAGTCAAAGAATATCAACTATCTTATGCTTATAATTTTTTGTTAGAAATTATGTACTTATATGTATAATATAAACTTATAATCTGTTATGAGTCAGAAAAATTGGATTCTAGTACTGGCTTTGCCACTAAGAAACTGCAAGTCCTTCTGTTAGTCACTTAACACTTCGGGCCTTGTGATAAAATGAAAGGTCTGGGTTAGATAATTGATCAGGTAACTTGTGGGACTAATAGTCTGTGTTTTATTTTCCATTGCAAATGTTTTCTACAATGAGAGTGGCTGAGCTAGGGATTCCCCTCCACAACGTAGTTCTCATTTTGGAAATGCACAGATAAGTAGTAAGCTCTTCTTCCAGGAATCAGTTTGATGGTCAGCACAAAGTGTCACTTTTGTGGAAGTTTCTGAGTCCATGCCCAGGAAAAAAAAATAATTTTAAAAAAACTAAAAAAAAAACACTTTATTTCCTTACAATTGAATATTTTTAGAAAAAAAAGCTGGTACAGTAACAGTACTGGATGAGCAGTGGGGTCTGATGGGAGTATGAATCATATCCTAAGAATTATGGAGCAGCACAACAGTAGCTGAGAGAGAGAGAGCACTGTGTAGCAGCAGATCTGGGTGGAAAGCCAGCAGTAAAACTTCTGTGATCTCTAGGCACCAGATCTGATTTCATATGTGGTTATGGCAGTGGAAGGTTCTAGGGTCCCAAAAGGATATTGATAAAAGACAGTGACTAGGAATGGGTTGGAGGAAAGTGTTCACTGAAAACCAGAGAGTCAGTGGCTTTCATTTAGGGGGTTTGTCCATGGGAAGCTAAAAATCAAATGTGAGTGTGTTTCAGGATAGGGGTAACTAAGAACAAAATCCAGTCCTAGAAACTGAGGTAACATTGGGATGGAGGAGAGAAAAATTACCGGGACCAATTTCTGGACTCCACTAATCACCATGATGGCAACTGAATATTAAAAAAAAAAAAAAAAAGAAAACCATCTGAAGCTACACTTTGTTTCAAGGGACCACTCCAATATAATAATCGATAAGGTAACTAATGTATTTCATATTTTTCTGCTTCACTTCTCCATTGCAAATATTTTCTACAATGAGAATGGCTGAACTAGAGATCACCTCTCCAAAATGCACAGATCAGATGCAAGCTCTTCTTCCAGGAATCAGTTTGATGGTCAGCACTGAGTCCAATATGAGTCTTCAGGGAAAGGTCTACATACTAGAGGGTTGTTCTGAGCCACTTAAATATGAGGTTTTGGTAAAACAGATGGGCAAGAGGATAATATGCAATCTTGCTCTGAGTTGGTCAAGGAAAGAACACTATAAAGCATGAAAAACACCTGAATTACAATCCTGTCCTTTCTGCTCTGATGACAGTAGAAAGTAAACTGGGTAACCACTGTAACAAGTTCTTTATATTCTGAGTCAAGGTAGCACTAGAACTAAATGTCATGGGGGCTCTCTCCCCATTGTTTGCATGCAAAGATCTTAGCAGGGCGTTTGATGTCTAGATTAAAACTAGAAAAATTCTGGGGAGGGTTATATTTACATTCTGAGTCAAGGTACCACTAGAACCTCTATACTGTTCTCCACAGTGGTTGTACTAATTTACATTCCCACAAATAGTGTATGAGGCTTCCCTTTTCTTCACATCCTATCCAGCATTCATTATTGCCTGTCTTTTGGACAAAAGTCATCTTAACTGGGGTGAGATGGTATGTCATTGTAGTTTTGATTTACATTTCACTGATGAGCAATGATGTTGAGCACCTTTTCTTTTGAAAGATGTCTATTCAGATCTTTTGCCCATTTCAATTGGATATTAGATTTTTTCCTATAAATTTGTTTGAGTTCCTTATATTTTTTTGGTTGTTAATCCCTTTTTAGATGGATACTTTTGAAAATATTTTCTCTCAGGCTGTTGTCTCACTTTGTTAATTGTTTAGTTTGCTGTGTAGAAGTGTTTTAATTTGATGTGATGTCATTTATTCATTTTTGCTTTGGTTGCCTGTGCTTTTGGGGTATTACTCAAGAAATGTTTGCCAAGACCACTGTCCTGGAGAGGCCACCTAATTTTTTTATAGTAGTTTCATAGTTTGAGGTCTTAGATTTAAGTCTTTAGTCCATTTTGATTTGATTTTCGCATGTGGTAAGAGATAGGAATATACAGTTTCATTCTTTTGCATATGGATGTCCGGTTTTTCCCAAGAAAAAGTTAACAATGAAAATAAATTTGAAGAAATAACAAAATAAATGTTTTAGTAATCATGACTTCTAAAAATATCAGGAAAAAAGGCCAAAACTTTTAACTTTTGGAAAAATAACAAAAAGTATGGAAAATCAATTTTGAAAAAAAAAATACATCTATTTAGTAGAAGGCCCAGGAATGGAAAGCTGTGGAAATGGATGGGAAGACATTATCAAAGAAATAATAAATGAAAAATTTCTGAGCTAAGAAAAGGCCCAGAAAGTGTTCAGATTGAGAGGATCTGCTGAGTGCTGAACAAAATTAAATAACAATTTTGCATTCTTTATATGTGTTATAGTAATCTTTATAACAATTTCACAACATATTGAATTATTTAATCATTACTCAACCCTGAGAGCTAAACATTCTCATTATTATATGATCAAATAAGCAAAGAGAGATTTGCTTTCTAACTCATATGAGGTCCCACAATTAGTAAGTGGCACACTGAGCATTAGAACAGAGAGTGTAGCATGAAAAACCATCCTTTTAGTCACAAACAGACTAAAAATATAGTCACAAACTAACAGGAGAGATAAAACACCCAAGCTTAGATAGATCATCGTGAGTGTCAAGGATAAAGAGATGACACTTACTGGTTTGCAATGAGCATACAGTTGCCTACGAAAGCCTAAAAATCCAAATTACTATATTAGTTTTCTTACATACATATTTCATGTTGATTAGAAATTTTGAGTAAAAATAATTTTGATCCCAGAAGTTATCATATGGTCAACCAAACTATCAATAAATTTGAACAAAAGGATATTTTCAAAACCTTAAAGTTTTAAAAAGTTTATTCCCTGCCCCTTTCTTAAAAACAACAAAAACAAACCTTAAGAAACTACTATAGCAAAACGAAAAACACATCTAAGAAAGACGTGGGATTTAATATACAGTAGAAATAATCTTGAAGTTGAATAAACCCCCAGGATTATAGTTGTTAAGTAAAACCAGAAAGCATTGATTTAAGTTAGAATAAATAGTATCTTCGAGAATGAAATAAATTCTAATTACTGGAAAAGAAGAAAGACTTAATGTCTTCTTTAACAAAAATAGGAAAGAATGACAAGAAAAATGTTGCAAAAAGTGGTAGTGTGGTGAAATCATGGTCTTTTCATAAAGCAAACCAAAATGTTCAACTATTTTGAGCAATATTTTTGGAGCACTGAGTAAGATAATCCATTTGCTTTTGATGCATGGAACATTCTTCAAGTGGTGCCAACTGCTAATATGAAATTACATTTCTTTTTCTACAAATGCAATCATATTATTTGGTTTTACAGTTAATAATCTTTACACAGTCATATTATATATCCTAATAAATGGGATTCAATGTTTAGAATAAAAATAAAGATACAAAGAAGACTTCAATATATTTACAGGGGAGAATATAAATGTTACAGAACTTGGCAGTATAAAATAATGACACAGCTAACACAGTGACAGGGTAAGGAGAGGAAGGTATGGAGGTATAGGTATGTGTGATTTTTCTCATCTTATGATGTGGAAATTCAACTGATACAAAATCCAGATAGTGGGTTCGGAAATAGAGGGCTAAGAATGGTATTGACTGTTATAATTATAAACATGAGAAAAATTAAAAGTAAGCGAAGTTGGAGAAAAAAGAAAAGGGTGAAGGGAGAGGGTGGTAGGATAAGTTTACACAATTTATCACATTTTATAGATAAGAATTGATAGTATATAAAGGTTAAAAATCGAGACGCACTAATAACAGCAGATTTAAAACTGATTAAGAGTGAAGAGAGAGGGAGGAATGGGGGGGTCAAGGAAGGGAGAATTTGACTTATTTGATCCTCTTCTATGAATATATGTGTGCTATCCTTTTCTGATAATGCATGTATTATATTTTTGACTAAATATCTTAACAGGCATGTTAGCACAGGGTGCAAGAATCAATAATTTTATAAAGGCCAGCTTGATTACATCACTCATTCTTCTTGACACTAAGATATTGTACAATATTGCTTTTATTTGATATTCAATTCTTGACAGTTATTGTCATTGGGTTTCACATGTTTTCAATAATGATTTTATTTAATACTCATGCAGTGGGTAAAATTAATACCGGTTAATTTAACAGGTAGAAGATTTGAAATTTAAAAAAGAAAAATAATCTGGACTTTTATGAATTCATGATAAGGTTTGCCATCAATACCAGACTGTTCCTTCTACCATTTCCACTGCTTCCTTTTCAGTTGGGGTTGCATTTGCTCTACTGCTTTTTAGTCAATCTACCATGGAAAATCGAGGAGATTCTAACTCATTTCCTTCATGATCATGACTAAGGTTTGCATCAGTCTATGCAGAACTTAGTCATATGCCACAGATAACTTTGAAAAATGTAATGCAAAGATTTTATTGTGCATATGTATTCTTTCTATTTTGTTTCCGAAATATTTTAGTATCTAAGACCAACTATTGGCGTCAGGTCTATATCACTGAATGTAAATATTAAATATACTTGAAAGAACTTTGTAAGAGTATTAATTTGTGGTGGTCTTAGAAACAATATGAAATAAATGCTACCCTATATTCATTAGTAACTATAAATGAATGTTTGCTAAATGGAGGATTATTCCTATTTTTTAAAAAGGAAATGGTTCTGTAGTCATCCTAAATACTTTATTTTCCATCCGTGTTTACATCATGATGTTATTAACTGCTCTAGCAAACATAAAAAATTAGGTAGTGGTGGATTAGAGTTCTTTATTCTTCAATAAAATGAATTCTTGGTCAAATGTGATAGCTACAATGCTTACTTGTGGAAACTACCTACAGTAAGTAAAACAGAAGAATCATGTTTTCAATGATGGCTGTAGAGTGATACAGAGGAAAACATCTCAGTATAGGAGTAAAAGACAGAATCCGGAGTTGAAAGCTGGCACATGGACAGTGCTATTCACTGTCAGCCTTACCAAAAACATTCCATAGGTTCTGGGTCTTTAGTTTACTGAAAAAATGACTATTTCATTCACTTAGAGTGAGAGAAAATGTATATGCAAGTTTTGCTAGGGTGTGGCCAAGACTCAACCAGAGAATTCTGTTTAAATAAAATACTTCCAACAGATTTCATCTCTTTGTGGAAATTTTCTGCCAAACACGTTGAGAAGTTATGGCCCTTCTCCAGAGATTGTAAAGCATGAAAACAAATATTCCAAGGTCCAGCTTCTGCAGCATTTGCATCCCACCAAGTCACCTCTAATGTCACACCCGTCATTTGATGTTTCTGACACATGAATTACTTATTCTGACAAGTTTCTCACTTTTTTTTTCTTCTCTAACAAGTTGGATAAATAGAAAAATAAAAGGAGCAGAGAAGAGGATATAGAGAAAATCAATCTAACATTTGTTCATGGCAGTTTAGCACAGAGCAAAGCCAGTACTTTCAACATCACAGAAATATATATACTAAAAATACTACAGGCTGGGTGTGGTGGCTCACACCTTTAATCCTAGTATTTTGGGAGGCTGAGGCGGGTGGATCACCTGAAGGTCAGGAGTTTGAGATGAGCCTGGCCAAAGTGGTGAAACCCCATCTCTACAAAAAATGCAAAAATTAGCCAGCTGCAGTGACAGGTGCCTGTGGTCCCAACTACTTGGGAGACTGAAGTAGGAGAATCACTTGAACCCTAGAGGCAGTGGAGGTTGCAGTGAGCCAAGATTGCACCACTGCTCTCCAGACTAGGTGACAGAGTGAGACCCTGTCTCAAAAAAAAATGATAGCAACAATGAAATTTAGATATACAGTAAAAAGATATATTGGCTTCCAGATATGGGGAATTCTCACAGCCCCCTAGTCAATGGGGATGGAAAAAATAACATGTAGAAAGGGGCATTGGTATAAAGAGAATTTTAATTTTGAGAGAATTTAATGCAGTTAGCTTTCAATAAATATAATGAATCAAAATTATTTGGGTCAACAGTGGAGGTGAAAACTGATTATTAGAACATTAGAGCTTGAGTCCTTTGACGATGTTGACTGTAACAATGAGTGCCATGATGAATCCTGTATTTGTTTATTATTAGTTAAGCGAAAGTCTGTTTAAAATGCTTTTATCCTTAATGTATGAGTAGATGTCACTTTATTTCCAATAAATGACTGGTGGTCTGCAGGAAACATCTGGAAATCTCCACAAATTCTCTCCTCCTACTCCTCAATTTTAAAATAGCAGCCTCTTATTGTGTAGCCTCTCAATTTAGAACATAAATACAAATGCTCCTGGGATGTTTAGAATACAGAGTCTATTGGTTGAGGAAGATGCATGATGGAAAAGATTGATCTGACAATGGTAGGGAAAAGTGTCCACTCTGTGTATGAAGTTACGTACAGAGAGAAGAGGAAACTCCATCATCTACAAGGGGAGGCGACAGGCCCCTGTGGGTACTAAGAGTAAAAGATCAGAGAAATTAGGGAGAGAGGAATTGAAAAGCCAAGCAGGTAAACAGATATCTGACAAATTCCTCTGCATTTCATATTTAGTAAGCATGCTAAATAAACTTTAGTAAGCATACTAAATACAATGGGAAATTTATATTTAAGAACACTATTTCTGATTTCATGCAGTATAAGTCTATGTCTCAAAAAGTGCCTCATTTAATTAAACAGAGGCATATCAGTTTCTGAGCTGTCTTTTGTTGACATGTCCTCATTTTTTTCAGAAGATTAAAATTACCATATTAATATATTATTTATGTTCTCAGTCTTTGGAACTATTGACAAAGCCTTTACTTTGTTTCTACCCTTAACTGTGATTGTAGTGCCAAGCCCCAAATAAAAGCTATCTGTCACAGCGCAGAGTGGACCCCAATCAATGCCAATACATTTATAAAGGCAGCTGCTGTGGTACAAGATTATTAATGTTTAAACAGAAAAATAATACAGTATAAAACTGCAGCCCCTAGGGCTACTACTGTTAACAGTATTCACATTATGGTGCTTTGTTTAAGAAGCAATCATTACATCCCTTAAATATGAGTTTGTTTCCATTAGAAATAAACACCACTAACTATATTTTCCATCAATCAACAAATATTTATGCTGAATACCAGCTCTGTGCAAGACAAAGAACCCATCATATTGTTGGTTCTAGAAAGTACAGAAAATAATACCGTCTTTGTAAAGAGAAAACCTGGGGATAAAAAAAAGTTAACCGTATTATGCAAATACTAAGTGACATATAGACAATGAGTTGTATAGTGTCTACAATAGGGAAACACTGATAATGGCCTACAGTGGTCTGGGAAGAATTCAGATGACTCACAATCTAAAGCTGGTCTTGGAAGATGGTCAGATCTGGATCAATGAAGGTGTTGAGAGATGGCGTCAGAAGCCAAGGTGGCAGCATAAACAGAAACCTAAAGGCAGGAATATAGAGCATCAGACAGTGAGGGAGCCAATCTGATTGGAGTGGAAGGAAGGCTCAGTAATATAAGAAAATGAAGACAATCTGATAAATAAAATTTTAGAAGGGGTGGTGGAAAATGATATCGCCAATTTTAGACTATCTAGCAGGGGATTTTGTCTAGATTTGTGTTCAGTCACATGAGAAACCATGCTCATGAGTATTCTAACCTGTATGTTTCACCTGGCTTTTACCATCTGTCTATCCTTTTTAGTCAGATATACAATATAATATTTTTAAAAAGTCAGTAAATTAGTAGTCCTGCATAAACTGTCAACCATATGGTTCAAGTACCTTGGTTTAGGGATTATGTATTTGAGTAAGAATGACATCTGGACAAAGTAGCAAACACTCACAGCAGAATGGCAAGGGGATACTGGCCACAGTGAAGAAATAGGAAAGGTTCCCTTGTCCCCTTGCAGGGTGGGTGACGGGGAGTGGCACACTTCTTCAGTGCCCCACTGCTCAAACCTCTAGGGAACCACATAGAAGGGCAGGTTGTGGGGCTCTCAACCCATAGCAGTGTCTACGGATGAATGCTTACAGCTCATGAGGCCCATGTGGGCATGTGTTATGGGGTGCTCTTTTAGTTATGTTCTTTTTTGCCCTTTTAATTTTGCCATCTATAGGTGGCTATGTTAACCAGTTCAATTAGATATGACCCTCTACCTTGTCATAAGGGCAGAGGGCTTTCTGTATCCCAAATTCTTGCCTTGGTATACCAGAAGAATCAGATCACATGTGGGCTTGGAGAATGAGTACAAGGTTTTAGTGAGTGGAAGTAGCTCTCAGTAGGTGAGGGAGCGAGATGGGAGACGGTTTTGGTGGCCCAGGCTCTCCTCCAACTGCCCCAAGCAAACTCCATGTCATTCTGCCAGTTGGTGGTCTGCCAGCTGTGTGAGTGCCTGTCAGTGCAGTCTTCTCAATGTCAAGCCACCTGTGTGTTCCTCTGCTGATGTACTAATCTCAAAGTCCAGCTGCTTCTGTGTTCTCTGCCTTGCTGGGATCTCAAGTTTTTATAGGCACAGGATGAGAATGTGATAGGCAAGGGTGGTCTTGAGAAATGCAACATTTGGGCAGGAAATGCCTGTTCTCACTTATGGCACCTATGTCCATGGGGTGAAGTCCTAGCCAGGGACCAGGCCTTCCACTACCCAGCACTTCCCTTCCCCATCTTCTGTATCATTTAAAGGGCCCATGCTTTTCCCGTCCCGCATTTCTGTATCAGTGAAAGCTGTTTAAAGCATCTAATAATTATTATTAATTTTGGCCCACCAACTATTTACCTCTTTTAACTTCTATGTCTGTGGTTGTTCCAAAGTTCAGGCTGTTACACATGGCCCTCAAAGAGTCCAGACTGTTTTGCTTCTACAAAATCCAGGGACTATTCAGAATTTAATCTAAAATATATTCTCTCTTTACTTTAATTATAGTACAACCTTAACTCAATATCCAGAATCTTCAGATACCTAGACTTTTTCTTACTATACTTTTGAAAAAAGGCAAGCCATATGAAAATGAGCATATGCTATTTATTTGTTGAATTGTAACAATCAATATATCTTGAGATGAGCACATTCTCATTCTCTTGTACCTGCCTTATCTAGAGCACTGATGATTGGAACTGATGTTAGGAATGATCACTCCAAGAAACTTTACCATTCTTTTTCATCAAAGAACTATTCAATCCTCATATTTATCATGGAATGACTAGAGATTCAGAGACTTGGAATGGTTCTCAACAATAAACGATTATCTTGGAGAGTTCACTTTTCAAGATTTTACCACTTTTTCCTGTGCAAATGATCTCTTTAGCTACATTCTAGATTTGTTCCTGAACCCCAATTCCATATTTACACCTGCATGCAGCTATTTCTGTGCTTCCCTTTCAACCAAGAGAATGAATAAGAATTTACCTGCTCTCATAGGATTCACAAGCTGGCTGAGAAACAGGCATCATATATGTAAACAAATAGGCATGAAAGAAACTGAATGTTTATGTCCACACAAAATTTATAGGTTGAAATCTTAACCTCCAACGTAGCAGCATTAGGTGGGACCACTGGAAGATGATTTGGTCATAGGGGTGGAGCCCTCATGAATGGAATTTGTGCCCTTGTAAAAGAAACCCCAGAGAGATCCTACATCCCTCCTGCTACGTGAGGACACAGCAAGAAGTCAGCAGCCTGCAACCCAGAAAAGGCCCTCACTAGAGCTCAACTGTGCTGGCACTCTGATCTTGGACTTCCCAGTTTCCAGAACTGTGAAAAATACATTTCAGTTGCTTATAAGCCACACAGTCTGTGGTATTTTGTAATAGCAGCCCAAATGAACTAACACGAGGCATATGTCATATTATCATATGGCAATGAATGTTTTGGGTGGTGCTAATTTTGACAAGGTTGTAGAGAAGGCCTCTGAGATAAAGTGCCAAGATACGATAAGGGAGAAAGGCATAGGAATATCTAGTCAAAATGTTTTCCAGTCCAAGGAAACTAGATGTCGTGAGACCCTGAAATGAGATCTGCTTTGTGAGTTTGACTAACAACAAAGTGGCCAGTGGGAAATAAAACTAGTATTTGGTGAGTCCTGCGCCTGCTAAATGTGACGGGAACTGGGTTTGGCCCTTTCTTTTCCTTTTCAAGGCTTTTACCCTAATTAAGGTCTCGGAACTTCACCTTGGCTCCATCACAGGAACTTTTTTAGCAGGTTGCTCAGTCTTCCAGCTCAGCTGCTTCCAAACCATCTATTAAACACTGTTATATCAATCTTTCAAAGTATCGTTTTCCTTAAACTGCTCTGTTCCCACACTTCTTACACATCTTAACGCTAACTCCTAACACAGGCTTCATGAAGATTTTTCATTAACCCAGCCCATGTTAGGGATCTCTTTCCTGAAGTTTTGCAGACATATTGGGTTACCCCACACACTTTAATACAATGAACATTTTTCATATGCATATATTTTCTCTTCTCACATTGTGACTTCCTTGATGCAGTGACACATTTGTTTAACTTTACTCATTTAGAAAAGAAAAGCAGATTCAGGTAACATCATTATTATTTATGGTACTCAGCATACTACTAGGTACTATAAGATTACCGTAATATATAGAAGACCTACCTATTTATCCTTAGTTAAATAGAAATATGATTCATCACAACTACCTGTCTTCTCAGTAGTCTGTTCTTTTCTCTGAAAATTTCATATTGGTAGGAATTGAAGAATGTTAAAATTCCTTTGAAAAAAAGAGCTTTTGAAATAGTCATATTATATATATTTATAACTTTAAAGATATTATAATTATATCCTTGAATAACATGGGGATTAAGGGACTAATCTCCCCAAACACACGCACACACAGTTGAAACTCCATATATAAATTTTGACTTCTGAAAAACTTAACTACTGTGATGACTAATATTGACTGTCAGCTTGATTGGATTGAAGGATGCAAAATATTGTTCCTGGGTGTGCCTGTGAGGGTGTTGCCAAAGGAGATTAACATTTGAGTCAGTGGACTGGGAAAGGCAGACTCATCAATCTGGGTGGATACAGTCTAATCAGCTGCAAGCATGACCAGAATAAAAGCAGGCAGTAACAACGTGACAAGACTAGACTGGTTTAGTCTTCTGGCCTACATCTACCTCCCATGCTGGATGTTTCCTGCCCCCAAACATCAGACTCCAAGTTGTTCAGTTTTGGGACTCAGACTTCCTTGCTCCTCAGCTTGCAGATGGTCTGTTGTGGGACATCACCTTGTGATCGTGTGAGTTAATACTCCTTAATAAATTCCGCTTTATGTATACACCTATCCTATTAGTTTGGTCCCTCTAAATAACGCTAACTAATACAACTCCTAATAGCCTACTCTTGAACAGAAGCCTTACCAATAGCATAGTCAACTGACACATACCTTGCATGCTATATATATTATATACTGTTTTCTTGGAATAACGTCAACTAGAGAAAAGAAAATGTGAAGAAAAGCATAATGAAGAGAAAATATATTTGCTATTCATTAAGTGGAAGTGGGTCTTCCTAAGGATCTTCATCCTTATTTTCACATTTAATAGGATGAGGAGGAGAAGGGAAGGGGTTGGTTTTGCTGTCTCAGTGATGGCAGAGGTGGAAGAAAGTAAGCGTATAAATGGATCCTTGAAGTTCAAATCTTTGTTCAAGGGTTGTGTGCATGTGTGTGTACATTATATAATTATTTTTAATTTATTTTTAATCATATATAACAAATATGATTAAAACACCTTTTGTAAACTAGATATTCATTTTAATACTTTTCCACAAAAGATAACATCTAACATTTACTTAACACTTGACAGCTGTCAAAGCACACTCACATACTTTATCGCATGTGGGTTTCAAAGTACTCTATGAATTATTAAGCAGGGTGTTGTTTT
The DNA here is from genome assembly GCF_009761245.1 of Sapajus apella. Taxonomy (NCBI): domain Eukaryota; kingdom Metazoa; phylum Chordata; class Mammalia; order Primates; family Cebidae; genus Sapajus; species Sapajus apella. The sequence continues at coordinate 23,603,528 of NW_022436966.1, read as the reverse complement.
GTTATCAGATAAATTAAATGACTTGCTAGAGATCATGAATCTAGTAAGTGACAGGACATATAATTTCTAAACCATTGCTTTTTCACTATAAACCAGAAATATCCTATGTTTCTTCTGATTATTTCATCATTCTTCCTTTCTTATTTACACAGAAGAGAAATGGAGGAGGAAAAAAGGGAAAGAAGAACAGAAATAGAGGAAGAGAAGCAGAGGGAGAGAGAGTTACATTTTTTAGCAGGTTAAGCTAGATATTTTCAAACAGTGTTCTGTAGTAGGCCAGATGTGTACTAAAATTGAACTAAGTATAGAAATCTCAGTTGCTGGCACATATAGGACCTTAATAAATGTTTGTTGATGAATGAAAGTGTTGCCATATTTTTCTAATTTGAGTGGTTTTTTTTAAAAAAGACACTCTATCTCTCTTTTTAATGACTGAGATTTCACTCATCTTTTCTCACATTTGGTGGACTAAAAATAACCAGGCATAAGTTTTATTTTTGTAAGACCCTTATATCCACTGAGGTTTTATGAGGGAACTCAGAAAATATGCTTTTGGTTACTGCCTGACTGCATCATGTCAAACATTGTGGTTACGTTCTAGAAATTGGCAATGTCAATGCAGAATTATCCATGCACTCCTTGGCAGCAAGACACAGCCAGTGTCAAATTAAAATAGCTAAGCATGATGGACAATAATAAAGGAGAGACTTGGGGAAGCTGTTTATGAGTTGTTCTCATAACTGCCTAAAGGAATGAGAAAAGAATATGCTGGCATTGTCACAGACTATACACCAAATGCACAGTCAACGATATTTGATAATTACATGAATATTTCTAAACGCTTTAAGAACTTTTCCCATCCTTGGAGATGCAGCACCCTGTTTTATTGGAGAAGCTTTCCAATGAAATCATTTAATATAGATTGCTGGTAAATAAGTTGAGATACAAGACCAGTGTTTGTTTATTCCTTTGACCAACATTGGTAGCTTCATTATTAGGACCCCGCATTTATGTTGATATAGCACTGACTTTTTTATAGCTGGCTGGAAAATGGATTACAAAGAATCTCGTCTGCTCTTTACTTACATCAGCTTTCTGCAATATGATCAGTCCTGCGTAGCCATCTCCAGTATATCATGGGGTGTCTTACATTTTCACTCTGTAGCACAAAAATAGGTAATTACATTTTTTACTTTTTTTGTATGTCTAAAAATTCCAAAAATAATAATGACTTTCAAGTTACGTACCATCAGCATCTAATATTCTCTTTTAAAAGGTTTGATGTTGTATCTCAGCCTCAGTCAATATGGCAAGTCATTAAAGTCCTGAAAATATCATTTCTATTGTTCATTATGTTTCCTCTGGAGAATGTGTGCTATTGGTACATCTCCATCAAAACAGAAGCACTTGAAATTCTAAGCCTACACTGTGGTCAATAATTTGGGATAGATTCACACCTTTTGTCACAACATTGGAAAATATCAAAGTCACAAAAGTTCATCTGAGCTCTTAATGAATATGTGATCAACTGTCTATCTACCTATCTCTCATCTGTCTGTTTATTGTCTATTTTCTTCCATAGCTGAAACAAAACTGGATTTCTGTTTTACAGAATTTTTGGATAGATCACACATTATTAAACACCTTTTCTTAGTCTTCTCTAGCTGTCATAACAAAATACCTCCAGCTGGGTGGCTTAAACAACAGAAATTTATTTTCTCATAATCCCAGAGGCTGGAAGAATCAGAATACCAGCATGGTTGGATTTGGGTGAGAAATCTCTTCTAGTTTAGAGATGGCCACCTTCCTGTTGTGTCCTCACTTGGGGTGGGGGATGAGAGAGAGAGAAGATGAGAGTGTCTGGTGTACCAGGACACACCTCATTTATCTTTAGTTACTGACGTGGGCCCTACCTTTAAATATAGTTACTTTGAGGATTAGAGTTTCCACACATGAATTTTGAGGGTACACATTTCAGTCCATAACAGTTCTGTAATGGTCTGAAACTTTAAAGGGTTAGCTTATAAGACTGAGAAAAAAATATACACAAATAGCATTCTGAAGAAAATTAACTTTTGTTCTCACAGCAGAGATGGAGGTTAAATCTATTGGTCAGAGGATAGCTCACCTTTATATTTATGACAATCACATTTCTGTTTATTACATCACCTAAAATGTAATTATTTTGTATCCAATTGTGTAATTGGTCTATCAGTAAGTTTTATTTAAAGTATTATTTGAGGCTTACTGTATGCAGAAAATTGAAACTGAACCCCTTCTTTACACCATATTCAAAAACCAATTCAAGATGGATTAAACAGTTAAATTTAAATTCCCAAGTTTCTTCCCTGGAAGACAACCTAGGCAATACCATTCTGGACATAGGAGCAGGCAAATATTTCACAGTGAAAACTGGAACTACTAGTTGATTAGCCATGAGATCCTGGGCCCATCACTTAACTTCTCTAAGCCTCAATTTTTTTGGTACATAGAATGGCAGTTAAGAAAAATAATAGAACTTCTTGGGGGATTGCTTTTTTTAAAATGTGCTTACCAGGAGAGCCAGGTTCAGGAAGCTTCCAGATCGCTGAATACACTGAAGTTCCTGGAGAGCAGCAGGCCGAGAACGTGGAAGCTGTGCACGCCTTCCCCCATACCTTGCTCTGTGTGTCTCTTCATCTGTATCCATTGTACCATCCTTTATAATAAATTGGTAAATGTTAAAAAAAAAGTGTGTTTTACAAGTGACTCACACTTGTAATCTGAGCACCACTTTGGGAGGTTGAGGCAGAAGGATAGCTGAAGCTCAGGAATTCTAGATCATCCTGGGCAACATGGTAAAATCTTGGCTCTACAAAAATTAGCTGGGCATGGTGGTGCACACCTGTTGGCTCTCAGCTATTCAGGATGCTGATGTGGGTGGATCTCTTGAGCCCGGGAAGTTGAGGCTACAGTGAACCAGAATCATGCCACTGCACTTCAGCCTGGGTGATAGACCAAGACTCTGTCTCCAAAAACAACAACAACAAACCCAAAAAAGTGTGTTTAAAGTACCTAATATCACCCTTCCTGTTCCTATAACACTGAATGGCATATAATACTAAGCTATGGTATGGTTAAAAGCTTTTAGATCGTCAACAGTACTTACATACACTAGCTGAAACCACCTGAGCTTGTGGCCATAGAAACAGGTGCAGTTGTCTAAGAGATATGGCCCCCTTTATATTCTGCCAAAGACAGTTGTTCTGGCCTGGGTGGAAGCAGCTCATTATCAGCCTCATCTTCTTCCAAACTAGTTACCCTGTCTAAATATGAACTTCTGTTGCTCTAGGTAATTGGTCTTACAGGAGGAAGAAGAGTAAGATCAAAGGGGTGAAGTAAAGTCAGAAAAATTCTTAACCTTAAATCTCTCAATCTAGTCTAGAATGTACTGATTAGATATAATCTAAATAGACACTAGCAGCACTGATAAAATATGTTAGTAGGTGAGGTCCTTAGAAGCTTTAGCCATGACAATGCATAGTCCTGGAGAAACGCCAGGTGTTGTGATTGTTTCAGGCCAAATGAAACCCTCCTAACACCATACACTGTCTAATCCTTCAATGTTTGGGGAAGAGAAGGAAAAGTTTATAAGATGAATTTTGCATTGTGGAGAGAGAAGGATGAAGTTGAGTATTTAAAAATACACATTTTATATCCTTGTTGAGCATCTGCTATGTAATAAACACTGTGCTGGGCACTAGAAAAAATGCTGAACAAAATGGGCATTGTCTTCAGCCCCATACAACTCACAGTCTAAAGGGATGACATATTTTTAAGTGTTTCCTGATGCTAATACAGAGTACATTTCACTATTGAAAATATTTCCTGTCGTTTCTCCAGATGTCAGTCTCATGTCTTCTTACATCCTTCCATATGGCTCTCAGCCTAGATCACTTCAAATTCATTATCCCCTTCTCTTACTAACCTTTTTTGGGGTGGGGCGAGCACTCCAAAATCCTTTTTTTTTTTTTCCTCATTTGGGCTTCTACAAGGTGAATCACCACATGCTCTAATAGTAAAATTCCTGAAGGCATTGTTTCCACAAACTATTCTTTGGCCAACTTGAAACCTTCCCTTGAGAAAACCATCACTCAGTCTGTGTTTTAGAAGAGTTTCTGTTTTAGTCTTAGTGAGACAACAGTTAAGGTTCCTATTTATGTACTTTTCCTCAACTATGAATAACATATTATCATTTCACGGATTCTTAAGTTAAATTTAGCATCAGAATCCAGCCATGGTAACAAATTTGCGAATTTAAACAAATTGCCTTGATGGAAGGCAGACCATAAAATGTGTTACCATTCCTTCCTCTGTGCCTCAATACTCTGATCCTCATCAGCAGCTTCTCTTGGCACTATCTGGCCAGAGATTTCTACTTATTTTACACAATTTTTTTGACTCAAACCTCAAGAACATAATTTCCTCCCCCTGACAGCCTGTGGCCTTTGAAAGACATTTCATTCACAGAAAGAAACTAGCCTGAGAGGCTGGCCAAGCTAAATGAGGTCTATTAGAGACAAAATTTAGAGAGCAAGAATGGGTAAATAACAATGAATTTTTTAAACAATAGCAAATATTACTGAGCCCTTACTGTGTGCTATATGTGCATAACAACAATACTATAAGGGAGCTACAAGTATTACATTTACAAAAGAGGCACAGAGATATTAAGAAACTTACACACAATTATACAGCTAAGAAGTAGCCAAGTGAATTTGAGTTCAGCCAGAGTAGCTCCAGAAATCTGCCCTAAACCACTACACTACAGAAAAATGTTTTACCATAAGACCAGAAATAAGACTAGCTCATTCAATACTAGTAAGTTTTAAATTTTTGTTATCCTTGGTTACTTGCAAGAGAGATCAGCTTTTAGTAAGATATTTCAGCTTTTGAAGTTTATATTGAGTACCCTCAGTTAACCATATTTCACACACACATATTTAATAACATCTGAAAAATATAGTTGATAAAAAATTTGAATGTAGAATAACAATCCTATTAAAAATGGATAAACTATTTGAACATATTGTTACCCAAAGAGGATACATAGATGGCTAATAAACATAGACACAAAAATTATCAATGTCATACAACATTAGAGATGTGCGCATTAAACCCACAATGGGATAGGGTACACCGCACACCGACTGAATGTTTAAACTAAATAGACTCATCATATTAAGTGCTGGTGAGCATAAGGCAGAACTAGAAGCCTCATAAACACTGGTGTTTACGTAAAATAGTACAAGTATTCTGAAAAATAGGTTGGCAATTTCTTAAAAAGTTAAGTGTACACTCACCAACTGAAACAGCCATTCCACTCCTAGGCATTTATCCAGGAAAAGATAAAGCATATGTTCATATACAGTTTTGTAAGCAAACATTCATTTCTGAATTATTTGCAATAGCCAAAACCTGGAAACAACTGCAATATCCAACAATGTTTGAACAGCTAGACAAACTGTGGTGTATCTATACAGAGAAATACTACTGATTGATAAAAAGGCATGAATTATTGATGCATGCAATAAGATAAATGAATCTTTCAAAATAGTTATATTAAGGCCAGGTGTGGTGGCTCACCCCTGTAATCCCAGCACTTTGGTAGGCTGAGGCAGGAGGATCACCTGAGGTTGAGAGTTTGAGGCCAGCATGACCAACATGGAGAAACCCTGGCTCTACTAAAAATACAAAATTATCTAGGCGTGGTGGCACATGCTGGTAATCCCAGCTACTCAGGATGCTGAGGCAAGGGAATCACTTGAACCTGGGAGGTGGAGGTTGTGATTAGCCGAGATTGTGCCATTGTACTCCATCCTGTGCAACAAGAGCAAAACTCTGTCTCAAATAGGAAGGAAGGAAAGGAGGGAGGGAGGGAAAAAATAGTTATATTGAGTGAAAGAAGCCAGACGCAAAAAATTACATAGTTTATAATTCCAATTATATGAAATTCTAGAAAATGCAAACAAATCTCTCGTACCAGCAAACAAAGTGATGGTTACCTGGGAGAACTAATAGGAAGGGATGGGATGGAGAAATTACGAAGAAGAGACAGATCTACTCACTATCTTGCAGTTGAAATTTTTTAAAACTTATCAAATTGTACATTTTAGTATATGCAGTTTATAGTATGTTAAGTATACCACAATAAAACTAAGTTTAAAACATTTTTTAAAAGGTTAAAAAATGACAATAGCACACTTATTGAAAAACACAGAACTTTTTCCAAAATTTTCACTGATGTTGATTCATGGCACTAACATTTTTGGGGAAACTTTAATGAATGTTATTGTGAGACTAATAAGTATCCCAAATATTTTGGTCCTGAATGTGTAATTCTAGAAATTTTGATATGTAAGCAGGAAATGTCTTTCTTTCAGGGGATTCTCCCTTTTCCCTTCAAATCTACCAGGAGGTTTGGCTGTTTCTTCCTGATAAAAATTTGAATAGTCCTGACTGCATATGTGGGAGATGATACCTGATGATATTCCTGACAAGTGGTCTCTTGCATGGAGCCACCTGATCAAACTCTTCCCCAGAAGATGTACATCTGGATCATTTCAGGACACTTACTTGAAATTGTCAGTCATTCCAGAATGCCACAGAAACCTGTTTTTCTAGGGTGTAGAGAGAAGAGACTTCTATTTATGTCTGCAAGATCTCATTTGGTTCAACTTAAGGTTGAAACCTCGCCTACAGATGTACATTTCAAATTTCCATTGTACCTACGATTAAATTTTGGTTTTGTTATTGAAAAGAAAACAAAAAACAAACAAAAGAAATTGCACATGTTGAACATTTGCTGGGTGTTTAGTTAACTAATGATTTCTAACGGGATATTTAAGACTCAGTAAATAGTTATTATTTATGAATGTCAGTGTGTTTAGATTTTCAGCTATACAGCATTTCAGTATTTGTTCAGTATATATATGTGTGCGTGTGTATGTATATATATGTGTGTATGTATAGTGTACCTAAGCTTTCATAGCCATTTTATCCACATTATAGTACTATAAAGTGAAAATTACTATAAAAATAAAGAATACTATGACAAATTTTACACATTCTTGAATACACATTAGAGCTTTATAATATTCTATAAATATTCAATGCCTCTTTTCTTCATAAATTACCCAGTCTCAGGTAGTTCTTTATAGCAGTGTGAAAATAGACCAACACAAAAAAAATTGGTACCAGAGGAATGAAGCACTGCTATAAAGATGCCTGAAAATGTGGAAGCAACTTTGGAACTAGGTAATGGGCAGAGCTCAGAACAGTTTAGAGGGCTCAGAAGAACACAGGAAGAGGTGGAAAAGTTTGGAACTTCCTAGAGACTTATTGAATGGTTTTGACCAAAATGCTGATAGTGATATCAAGAGTGATGTCCAGGTTAAGATGATCTCAGATGGAGATAAGGAAATTATTGGGAACTGGAGTAAAGGTCACTCTTGCTATGCTATAGCAAAGAGACTGGCAGTATTTTGCCCCTACCCTTGAGATCTGTGGAACTTTGAACTTCAGAAAGTTGACTTAGAGTGTCTGGCCGAAGAAATTTCTAAGCAGCAAAGCATTCAAGAAGTAACTTGGCTGTCTCTAAAAGTGTATGCACATATGTGTGAATAAGAAGATTATGTGAAACTGGAACTTACATTTAAAAGGGAATCAGAGCATAAAAGTTTGGAAAATTTGCAGTCTGGTTATGTGGCAGAAAAGAAAAACCCATTTTTGGGGGGAAAATTTAAGCCTGCTGCAGAAATATGCATAAGAAGAGCCAAATACTAATAGCCAAGACAATGGGGAAAATGTCTCCAGGGCATTTCAGAGAGCTTTACAGTAGCCCCTCCTATCAAAAACTCAGAGGCCTAGGAGGGAAAAATGGTTTCATGGCCTGGGCCCAGTACCTCACTGCTCTGTGCAGCCTCAGGACATGGTGTTCAGCATCCCAGCCACTCCAACTCCAGTGAAGGCTAAAAGGGGCCAGGTTATAGCTTGGGCCATGACTTCAGAGGGAGGGTGCGACCCCCAAGCCTTGGCAACTTCCATCTGGTATTGGGCCTGTAGGTGCACAGAAGGCAAGAGTTGAAGTTTGGGAAACTCTGCCTAAATGTCAAAGGATGCGTGGAAATGCCTATACGTCCAGGTAGAAGTCTGCTGCAGGAGCAAAGCCCTCATAGAGAATCTCTACTAGGGCAGCACAGAGGAGAATTTTGAGCTTGGAGTCCCCACACAGAGTCCCCACTGGGGCACTGCCTAATGGAGCTGTAAGAAGAGGGCCACTGTACTCCAGATTCCAAAATGGTAGATCCACCGACAGCTTGCTCCATGTACCTGGAAAAGTTGGAGGCATTCAACACCAGCCTGTGAAAGCAGCCAAGGGGGCTTCACCCGGAAGAGACACAGGGACCCAACGCCTTGGGAGCCTACCCCTTGCATCAGCATGCCCTGTATGTGAGACATGGAGTTGAAGCAGATTATTTTAGAACTTTAAGTTTTAATGGCTGTCCTACTAGGTTTCAGCCTTGGATAGGGCCTGTAACCCCTTTGTTTTGGCCAGTTTCTCCCATTTTGAATGGGAGCATTTACACAATGACTGTACCTCCATTGTATCTGGGAATTAGTTAAGTTGTTTTTGATTCTACAAGCTCATAGGCAGAAGGGACTTGTCTTGTCTCAGATGAGAGTTTGAACGTAGACTTTTGGGTTAATGCCGGAATTAGTTAAGACTTTGGGTGACTGTTTGGAAGGCACAATTGTATTTTGAAATGTGAGAAGGACAGCAGATTTGGGAGGGGACAGGGGCCAAATGATATTGTTTGGCTCTGTGTCCCCATCCAAATCTCATCTCATCTCAGTGTTGGAGGAGAGACCTGTGGGAGGTGACTGTATCATGGGGGTGGATTTCCCCCCATGTTCTTCTCATGATAATGAATAAAGTCTCATGGGTTCTGGTGGTTATAAAAGCATGTGGCTCTTCCCCCCTTGTTACCTCTCTCTCTTGCTCCACCATGGGAAGATGTGCCTTACTTCACCTTTGCCTTCTGCTATGATGTAAATTTTGTAACTTTCCTGAGGCCTCCCAGTCATGCTTCTGGTTAAGCCTGCAGAACTGTGAGTCAATTAAATCTTTTTTCTTCATAAATTACCTGGTCTCAGGTTGTTTTGTAAAGTGTATGAAAACAAATAAACCTCTCTATGGATTCACCTACCTTATTATTTAAGAACAAAAAATCTAATATTTGAAGAACTTAAGTCATATCACAATGAAGAGGTAATCCATGTCATAAAAATGATACAGTAGGCTGGGTGGGGTGGCTCACACCTGTAATCCCAGCACTTTGGGAGGCCAAGGTGGATGGATCACATGAGGTCAGGAGTTCAAGATAAGCCTGGCCAACATAGTGAAACACCATCACTACCAAAAATACAAAAATTAGCTGGTTGTAATGTCACATGCCTGTAGTCCCATCTACTCAGGAGAATGAGACAAGGGATTTGCTTAAACCCAGGAGGCAGGTGTTGCAGTGAGCCAAGATCACACCATTGTACTCCAGCCTGGGTGACAGAGTGAGACTCCAACTCGGGGGGAAAAAAAGATATAGTAATCTTTCACTATTGATTAGTATTTCACATTAATCTCACATGGCCCAATAAAGACAGTTTAAAACTGGCCGAAAACAACAACAACAATAACAACAAAACAACATAAAGCAAATTTGAGCAAAGAAAAATGAACCCAAGAATTGAAATGGACTGTTAACAGTCATGGGGTTTTATGTTGATGAAAATGTTTTGGAATTAGAGAGTCATTTTACAACCTCGTGAATACATTAAAAACTACTGACTTGTGTACCTTAAAATGGTGACATCTATGGTTTGTGAAATACATCTAAGTTTTTAAAAGATGAATCTACTTTGAAAAAAAAAGTCTTATGAATATGGTATTTTCAGCATAAACTTAGTTTTTAATCTAATATTACTGCCATGTTGTATTAAATATATTTGTTTAAATACTGTTGATGATAGTTCACTTGAGAATTTTTATAGCAACTCATATAAAATCTTTGTTAAATAATACCAACATCTCAATCATCTAATCTTTGGTATCTGTTGATTACCTTTTCTGATGCAAGTTGATATTCTCACATTTCTTTATATGCCAGAATATTCTGAATATTATATCAAGAGACTCTGAGTCTTGTTTAAATCCTACAGAAAAAGTTGGTATTTAGTTTTAGCATTCTATGGCCATCAGTCCCAACATAAGCTTAGTTTTTAATGTATTTATACTGTTATTCAGATCTGTCCCATTCGTGCATTACTTAGTGTTAAGTCTGGGACCTGTCTTCTCATTTCTAAACATTTTTGTATGCTAACTAGGATTAGATTTATGTCTGTGCACTTTTGAGATGAGCCCAAAGGTTTATAAACAACTTTACAGTATCACTTTCCCTCTCGCTCTCCATTGCAGCCCCAGTAATTTTTCTAGCACTTCTTTTTGATTGTCCAGCCAGAAACCACCTACTTTCATAATTCTACCATGGCTGGGGCTAATTAGTTGGAGGATCAAAAGTGAGAAAGAAAGGCAATTGAGTTTGAATACATTATCTTGATGCAATAGATCCACTACATGGAAATAACTGTTTTCCACATTCAGAGTTTTGGCTCCAACAGGCTTCCACTGCTGACTGATGTCACTGTCACTGATCTCTTCACCATGGAATTTCCTGGTGACTGAATCATGTGAAAACATAGAAAAAGAAGAGAAAGAAAGTCAAACGATTTACCCTCATTCTTTCTGAGTTTTAGAAAGTCCCTTTCATGTTCATGCATGCAATACTCTCTGTCTGCACTACAATGCTCACTTCCAGGTTTCAGTCTTCTTTGAATTTTAGGTTTGGGAAGATCTAGAAGAAGAAAAAAAAAAAAAAAACTCACCACCAGTCCAATGATGCTCCAAATTCTGGTGTTTTTCTCTGATCCACGTTGCTATATACTTTTCAAAGTTCTCAAATTGCTAGGCCATGAATTATTTCCTAGTTTTATAGTAGACTTCAGTGGAAGTCTACTTGTGTTAGACTTTTTTGCTTATGCGAAAAAGTAGGTAACTTTGGTGAAAAGGGGCTTGTGTTATTTCCATCTTAGCTGGAATTGAAACTCTGTAAGGCATATAATATGCAAATATGATTTAGATAATACATAGTGCATGCAGTTTATAAGTAGTATTTAGAAAGTTATCTTGCCTCTAATTCTCAAAATAATGTATTTTATTAAAGCATTGTAAAAATTATGACAATAATTGATGATCATCAGTTTACAGTTTCCAAGTTTTGCTTCATCAAAATTCTTTATCAAATTATAGAAAATCACATAGAATTTTAAATAATAAAAATACTGTAAACAATATTTATTGATGTTTGACCTATGACCTAAGCTTGATGAAATGGTTTAAATGTGTCCCCTCAAAAAGTGTTAAAAACTTAATCGCCAATGAGACAGTGTAGGGAGATGAAGTCTAATGGGAAGCATTTAGGTCATGAGAGCTCTGCCTTCATGAAAAGATAAATGCTGATAATTAAAGAGCTTGAACCTGAAAGTTTGATCTCTTGCTCTTTCTCACTTTCTCTTTGCCCTTCTACCATGGAACGATCCAGCAAGAAGGCTTTAGCCAAATGCCAGCCCCTTGATCCTGGACTTCCCAGCTTCCAGAACTATGAGTCAATAAATTTCTTTTTGTTATAATTTACTCAGTTTTCAGTATTCTGTTATAGCAGCACAAAACAGACTAAAATACTTGGCAATGTAGAAATACATAGAAATCTAAAATAAGATATATGCTCTCAAAAAACTTTTTAAACTTATCAGGAAAACTAAATATAAACAAGTAAAAATTTATGTTACAGCAAAAAGTAACATAATAATTTAGGATAACAATGGGAATAAAAAGGAAAGGCAATGCATGCCTAAATTGACAAGAAACTCTCAAAGTCACAAAAAAAGTAAAATATACTCTAGCAGGGAAAGAGAAATCTTAGCTGGGCCTAGAAGAACAACCAGGACATATATTGGTAGTAGAGAAGATAGGAAATCATTCTAGGTATATAGTGCTGCATGAACAAAGTATGAAAAGAGAAAATGTAAAACTAGAGGACAGATGCAGTGGCTTATGTCTGTAATCCCAGGACTTTGGGAGGCCAAGATGGGCAGATCACTTGAGGTCAGGAATTAGAGATCAGCCTGGCCAACATGGTAAGACCCTGTTGATACTAAAAATACAAAAATTAGCAAGGCATGGTGGCTCACATCTGTAATCCCAGCTACTTGAGAGACTGAGGTAGGAGAATCGCTTGAACCTGGGAGGCAGAGGTTGCAATGAGCCAAAAAGCACCACTGCACCCCAGACTGGGTGACAGAGTGAGACTCTACCTCAAAACTAACAAACAAACAAAAAATAGATAAGCAAATTTGTCTGGAGATAATGGCTTATGCAAAAAAGTAGGTAACTTTGGTGAAAAAAGAAACCAACTATGAAGATAAACCTCAAAAGTATAATTTTGAGTCTATGTTTTTCTTGGGCGTATTTACACCTAAATGTTACGTGATTCCAGATGAAGTTTAAGGTGGTTTTTTCCAGTTCTGTGAAGAAGGTCAATGATAGCTTGATAAAAAAAAAAAAGAGCCCACATAGCCAAAACAATTATAAGCAAAAAGAATAAAGCTGGAAGCATCATGCTACTTGACTTCAAACTATACTACAGGCTACAGTAATCAAAACAGCATGATACTAGTACCAAGACAGAGATATAGACCAATGGAACAGAACAGAGGCCTCTGAAGTAATGCCACACATCTGCAACCATCTGATCTTTGACAAACCTGACAAAAACAATCAATGGGGAAAGGATTCCCTGTTTTATAAATGCTGTTGGGAAAACTGCCTAGCCATGTGCAGAAAGCAGAAACTGGACCCCTTCCTTACACTTTACACAAAAATTAACTCCAGATGGATTAAAGATTTAAACATAAGACCTAACACCATAAAAATCCTAGAAGAAAACTCAGGCAATACTATGCAGGACATAGGCATAGGCAAGAACTTCATGACTAAAACACAAAAAGCAATGGCTACAAAAGCCAAAATAGACAAATGGGACCTAATTACACTTAAGAGCTTCTGCGCAGCAAAAGAAGCATTAGAGTGAACTGGCAACCAACAGAATGGGAAAAAAATTTTGCAAGTTACCGATATGACAAAGGGCTAATATCCAGAATCTACAAAGAACTAAAACAAATTTTCAAGAAAAAAACACACAACCCCGTCAAAAAGTGGGCTAAAGATGTGACAGATACTTTTCAAAAGAAGACATTTATGTGGCCAACAAACATATGAAAAAAAGCTCATCATCCCTGATCATTAGAGAAATGCAAATCAAAACCACGTTGAGATACCATCTCACACCAGTTAGAATGGTGATCATTAAAAAATCTGGAGACAACAGATGCTGGAGAGGATGCAGAGAAATAGGAATGCTTTAACACCGTTGGTAGGAGTGTAAATTAGTTCAACCATTGTGGAAGACAGTGTGGTGATTCCTCAAGGATCTGGAAATAGAAATAACATTTGACCCAGCAATCCCATTACTGGGTATATACCCAAAGGATTATAAATCATTCTATTATAAAGACACATGCACAGTTATGTTCACTGTGGCACTGTTTACAATAGCAAAGGCCTGGAACCAACCCAAATGCCCATCAAAGTTAGACTGGATAAAGAAAATGTGGCACATATACAACATGCAATACTATGCAGCCATAAAAGAGGATGTGTTCATGTCCTTTGCAGGGACATGGATGAATCTGGAAACCATCATTCTCGGCAAACTGACACAAGAACAGAAAATCAAACACGACATGTTCTCACTGATAGGTGGGTGTTGAACATTGAGAAGATATGGACACAGGAAGGGGAACATCACACACTGGGGTCTGTTGGGGGGTGGGGGAGCTAAAGGAGAGATAGCGGGGGGAGTGGAGATTGGGAAGGGATAACATTTGGAGAAATACCTAATGTAGGTGACAGGGATGGAGGCAGCAAACCACCATGACCTGTGTATACCTATATAACAATCCTGCATGATCTGCACATGTACCCCAGAACTTAAAATATAATAAAAAACATTTTAAAAATTATGTAATTGGCTTAATAAATGTAAGCAATATATTTTCAATTGCTTGGCACTGCAGGGTTTTTGCTTTTGGTGGGGCAAGGCCCACTGTTCAGAGCACTCACATGGAGAAGGGGTAATGAATAGCAAGTTTAGCACAGGGATAATGTACAATATCATTTTTCTGTTTCTGGTGACAGAGTTCAGAAAACAGGAAGTCAATGTGGCAACTTCAGCACAGCCTTGCCAACGGTAAGCCTCATGTAGTAGGCCAGTTCCTGCATAAAAGCAGGCTAATTCTAGGGTCTGAAAAAGAAATAGCAATCAATCACCTGATAAGAAAGCTTCCCTGACAAGCTACTGAAATAAATTATGCCCTTTGGTGTATCATGCCAGCTACACTCAGAAGAAGAGACATTTTAGTTATGAAGGAACAGAGTTTGTTGCTAAAGATTGTTTAGGTTCTAAGAGTGATAGCTTGGGTCCTATGACACTGAAGAGCTGTGGTATCTAGATTGTATGCGACACCATGTTGTTGCAGATATGTTTAATTTGGAGAGGCATGTTGCTCATAGAGTTCCCATTATCATGTTCTTATTCTTCAATCCTGATGCTGAGATTTACCCAGTTTGGTTGATAAGTTTTTTCTTTCCTCTATCCCTGCTTCATCCTTTCTCTCTTCCTTTCCCAATAACCTACAAACACTCTCTGTAATATTTCCTTACAGAAATACTGCACAGTTTTACAGTGATACATTCATTCTCTGACCCATTGGAATGTACGACCATTAAGGACTGGGAAACACCTTATCCATCTATGCATCACCAGCATACACAATTTGATGGTCTACTTTAACAATTATGACTAGAAATTAATCAATCCTTAATACACAAAGCAAACCATGTGCCTTGTCCTGTGATGATAATCTGAGAAAATAAACAGAATGAAAAAAAAATAAGTGATTGAAATATTAAACAAGGAATAAAAACACAATAAATAACAGAAGCAAAATCTCTAAACATTCATTGTAGGTGACCATTCTTTTTGCAAAACCAATAGCCAGATATATTGTTTGCATGTTTCATCCCTTCTTACTGATTACGTGACAAAAAATAGCAAATTCAGACCCATCCAAATTTACTAACCTCTACTTGGTGTGATTATAGTGCATTTTATGGAATTGTGCCAGTTTGTGACACTAAATTCCAAGGTGAATCCTATAGAGCTTTGAACAAACAATACCTTTCTGTGTCTGATAATTTTTAAAATTCTGCTTTTAATTTTAGCACAACCATATTTAGAACATTGGTTTAAAAACTTGTCTTTTCTCTGTCCCCCTGATTACAGCCTGAATGTAATCACATTCAGCTTGTTGCTCTACTCACTGTGCACCTTCATTCAGGTACCAACTGATTTCTTATGAGCTATTAGTTCCATGTGGCTCTGAAGTCAATTAGAATCAACATTGTTTAAACTAAACGGCAGTAACTGCTATTTTTATAGACATATGCATGTTTAATTCCTTACTGGCCATCTACTTTCCAACCTTACCATGATAGCAACATTTCTCATACACTTTTGTTCCTAACATCTTCATAGCAACTAGCATTCTAATTTCTTGATTTTTTTTTTACTTCTATTTCCCAGTGGGAAATCCAATCTGGTGATATAGTGACAAAGAAAGTGCTAATTAGCAGATGAATGTAGTTAGTATTTACCTGAAATATTTTCAGGTAACTTCTCTTTCTGACATACATAGTTACAGTATATGTCAGAATTGTTTTTTATTTTATGCAATATATACTCAATGTAAACATTAAAACACTGAAGAAAAAGAATACAAACCTAAACAATTCCATGTTAGTATTAAAAAGGATGGAAATGCCAGATGTAGGTGAGGGGGGGATGGAGGCAGCAAACCACGTTGCCCTGTGTGTACCTATGCAACAATCCCGCATGATCTGCACATGTACCCTAGAACCTAAAGTACAATTAAAAAATAAAGATAAAAATAAATAAAAAGGTTGGAAAATGCAAGCCTTTCCTCCAGCATAGAAGGTGACCTGACCTCTGCTGCCCAGGCAGTGGTGGCCTTCCCTCAGTCTCCAGAGGAAGTAAAACCTCTTCTCTTCCATGGTACCATCTCTGTGCCCTTTGGCTATATCATCACACTCACACTGAAGTCCCAATTATCTTCACCAAACCAACAAGTGTTCATCAATTTTTGGCTCTATTGCATTGTGGTCTGTTATGTAATTCTAGTTTTCCATACACTGTATGCTTAGCCTTCTCCAGCTAGACTGGAAACAACTTGAAGAGAAAGACTATCATTTACTTTTTTGTATATATTACTGTCCTGAAAGTATTGCCTTATATATCGTAGGCCCTCAGTAAACACTTGCTAACTTAGGATTTAAGTATCTCAAGCACCTAACAGAGATAGGTAAATGAAGTGATGGATGGAAACAGAATGATTGATGGATGGAGGACTCATAAACATCAGAGTGAAAGGAAATCTAATAATGGTCTGATTAAGATGTTTCAGTTTTCAGATGAGAAAACTGAGACCCACAAAGAAGAAACGACCTCCATTAGGGCAACACTACTTAGCATTCCATTTTTTTTAATTTGCAGATTCATCTCAATATAGTGATTCTCAAATCGTGGTATGCTTTATCCTTTCAATTAATTGTGTAATTAATTGAATTAATTGAATAAAAGCACACACAAAGGATAAAGACAGAATCCTCTATCTTTGTGTATTTTCTTGGAATTATTGTGAGTCTCAGCATACAGCAAGTGCTCAATATTTATAAGAATTGTGGTGGAAATATTATTTTTTATCTTTCCCATATATCACACATTCGCTGGGGAGAAACAGATGATTGCCCTTTCTTTGATTTCTGTACTTCTTCCTGCTTCTCATGTGATTATTCTGAGAATGGATAATGAGAGTGGCTCCATTATTCTGGGCTTATGACTCGGGTCAGAAATATCGGACTTGCTTTTCCAAATATTGTTTCAAATTAAAACTGAGATAAGAGGATATTTACCTGAGGGCAGAGTTGGGAAGATGTGAACTCAGGAAGAATAGGTAGCCTTGGTTGTAGCCTGGGGGAGAAAGTTAAATATTGAGAATAAAATCTATATTTAGAGAAAAGCAAAACAAGGACCACAGAAGTGACAAAACATTAAGTGAATGCAAAGCAGTCTGCCATAGTTCTACACACCGTCTTTTTAAATCCCCACAAGAAATATGAGCAAGGCTGCTTTATGAGCTAGCCTATAGGGTACCTTTGTAATTGTTGGAGAAGTTTTTTTTTGTTTGTTTGGTTTTTTTCCTCCAGGCAGAGAAAGTCTTGTGCCTGGATGTGTTGTATTTGACCGAATGTAGAAAGTTATCACAAGACAAAAGTATGCCAGATTGTAGGGTCATTTATTATGCCGGTGACCACAGAGGACTCACGTCTCTCCAACCTGTGGTGGCAACAGGAGGGTGCCACGATTTTTTATACCCGAAAAACCACCTTGGGAGTGGGGGTGAGGGGCAGGGATGGGAATGAAAAGGCTTCAGACATTCCGAGGGCTAGTGGATTCTGTAAATTACCTCCTGGGCAGAGATGAGGGTGGGGGTCTCCGGACATTCCAAGGGCCAAGGGGACTTTTGTCATTCCGTTTGTTACTTAAGTGGTTTACAGAAGTCAAGATAAACATTTGTTTACACATTATCTGGTTAAGGTGGAAATCACAGACCTTAGTTACTTATTACAAGCCACAGGAGCCAAGATGGCATGGGTTAGGACTGCTTGCCTGTCATATTAGGGCCACAGAGAGCAGTTACTGATAAGAAAAGGTAAGCAGCTTTACATAGTTTTGAAGAACAAACTGCAGTTCTATTTACAGAGGCCAAGGACAGTAGTTATTGTACGGAGAATGGGGCAGCCATTTCAACTTATCTAAAAACAGTTTTGCATTTTATAAAATAGTTTTGCTCCGGTTCTTGCTCTAGGCCAGCACAATATCACAGATGCATGTCTTTGCTAATATAAGGCAGGCTGGATTTCAGTCCACAATCACCCCTCAGCAGGTAAGTTGTTCAGTACACAACCTGCACAAGGGTATAGTGGCTATTAATAAAGTTAGGTATATGATTTCCATTTTATGGATGAGATAATTGAGGTTCTTCTATGTTAGGTAATGCTTTTTTAAAAATGCAGCCAGTTTTTAAAAAATGCTCATTTCCATAATTTAGTAGATAACAGAGCTAGACCCCTACCTGGCCCAAAGGTTTGCTTACTTCTCATCTTATCTAAATGTTTGCTTATCTGTGCTTATTACTGTGCTTGTTCTCTTCCTCCCTTCTCTCTCTTGGTCTCTCTCCCTTTGCAGGTGTATGTATACATCTACTCTCACCTCTGCTCTCATTCCTCCAATGGTCCATGGTAAAGGCACAGTCTGAAAAGACTCTAGTCTCTCTATTTGCATGAGACTACTCAATCCAATGGAAAATGCCATCAGGTGTTTTGAAATATGCAGATACAATTCAATAAGAGTATAATATGTTACTGCTAACCAGCATAAATTGAGGTCGCTTATTCTATCCACAGTCTTCTCACAATCTCCACTTGTAAACACGGCAGAGATAGAGCCAGGAAGGATAGCGCGTGCACATACACCCAAGCCCCTTCCAAAATTATGAGAAAGCATACCAGCAAAGAGCTTCAAGTATCAGTGTGCACAGAGTTGGAGATTTTCAATTCTACCAGATGAGTCTAAATTCAGTGGCAACATAAGGAGCTAAATCTGTTGGGTGAGTTACACATTACCTGGATAGATTAGATGTGCTTGGGGGAAGTATTCAATCTTTCAAGTTGGTAGGACAAATTTCATGCATTGGGACAATTACTTACCAAATGCTATAGGCCTAAAACAGATAACATCGTTTCTAAAGCAGCTGCATCTAATTGACAGTATAGCTTGCAAAAAAAAAAAAAAATCTTTGATCAAGGGCCTTTTGGTACACCATTATGCCTATGCTCACGTTGTGAAAAGAATGGAATGAGACCAGATTTTATCCTCCAGCAGTTTGTAATCAAAGCATAAAGCAGTACCTACTTTTCAGAAGGACTGGAGCACTAGGCCCATGTTCAGGAAAGAATTATGCCCAGTGGTAAAATGTAGGTATCCAGTAACTGAGAAAGGATGTGGAGACTTCAGAAATAAGAAAAAAAAAAAAACTTTGAACTTTTAAACTGGTGGAATAAATAAAGGCAGAGCAGGGAAATTTGATATATATGTGAAAGATCTGGTCCACAGCCCAGGGCAGAATTGAGTTTACAGGAAAGATGTCTTAAGAACATTGATGTGAGGAGCAGGCTACTAGGCTGGGAGCCCTAACTGAACAAAGACCTGACCTCAAGGAATGTTCATTCCCTAGGGAAGGCAGACATGTGCATAATTAACTGCATTGTGTAATTGAAATGCATTGTATCAGTACTTCTCAAAATTTAATGCACATAAAAATGTTGGGAAGTTTTTTAAGGTACATTCTGATCCAACAGGTCAGGAATGGTTACAAGAGGCTGCATGTCTAATCAACCCAGCTGATGTTGACACTGCTGGTCTGTGGATCAGGTTCAGTGGCAATAGAAGAAATTGTAGACATAGGAGAGTGCTATGGGAATGGATGGCAAGAAATGTTCATGGAAGAGAATTCTCAGAAGGTAAGAACCCTGAACCAAGCGCTGGAAAATACGAACCAAGAAGATTTGGGTTTTGTAATAAGCTCCAACATGTTGGTGAGCAAAACTAGATATACATTGAGACACACCAAATACTTGTTATTAGAAGCTTTCACATCAATTTGTTCACAGGTATAAATAATACAACAGTAGCCACAGTGAAATAGGAAAGGCCATGGGTACATCTCTTTCAGAATACTAAATTGTAAAATGTTAGTAATGTTACACTCTTGGAAATGTAAGCTGCAATTTTTGTTTTTGAAAATAAGAGTTATTGTAATGTGAACTCAGAATTTTCATGTTTGTCTCTTCTCTGAGTGGGTAAGCCAAGGGGATTGTGTTTTCATTCTGCTTTTATTTTGCTTGCCTGTTAGGAGAGGCAAATTAAGGCCAGAGACTTTGTTTCCATTGACTCAAGCACCAAATGACCTGTTTCAAGAAGAGAGTAAACAGTGGTCATGCAGACAGCCTTTAACTATGCAGCAGGTGTTGACACTTGTAGCTACTTAATTCTAGTCAAGATAATCACCTCTCTCTCAAGGCAGTTGGCTCAAATCAACCATTGTCTCCCGCCCCCTCCGTCCCATTACTGAAACAATTTGGAGATGTTAAGTCATGGCTTTCCCTCAGGTAATGCAGCAAGAGAGAGGATATTTGGCTGCTAGGCAGCCACTTTGGTCAACAGTGCATGTGGTTTAAGCCACGCTCCTAGTATTTTGGCAATCGAGCCTAGAACACAGCACCTGGACAGCAGAGTCTTGAGCCAGACAACATCAGCCAACAAAGGGCAGCACCTGCCAATGGCTACATCTAGACTTGGCTAGAGGAGAAGTGCTATGTGGGAAGGAGAGCTAATAAGGCATTATCAAATTGACAGTCATTAGCATCATTAGGATTCTCTACTAAATTTAGATATAATCAGTTTGACCCTGCAATTAAGTAGTTATGTTCTAGGGTTTAAGGTGCCTGTGTTTGTGCATGCACATGGGTGAGCACTCATGATGCAAGAGTGAAAATTTCTCCTTTATCCTAACGCCCACATACACACACAGTTTTTTCAGGCTGTAAGCACAACAAATAGGTTCTCATTACACTGGAGATTAGCAGATGCTCATTAGCATTTATCAAATTAGGCATGAGAAGTGCAAACTGCTAGGACATTAGCTCTTCCTAATGATACCACTGTGCCCTCGCACTTCAGAAACACCGCCGTGACTCCCATATTGCAAAAGATTCTGTTTCAACCTCTACTCCAAGTCCAAACAAAAACTTTTACATATAATGCCTGTGTTTTTAAGGGAATATTAAGCCAGCTTTTCAATGAGAAAACAATAGAGTAATAGGCAATCATAAACTCTGAATGTTGAAACGAACTGCTGGAGGTCAAATGTTCTGCTAGCCTTCAGGAAAGAGAGTAGCTAAATAATTCTGTGCAGATGGGTACTCATTCCAATCTTTAACAACTCCAGGGAAAGAAACTCTGCCTTTTCAACTTGGTAATATTATTCTAATGTATTTTTTAATGTCAGTTTTTCATTTATTTAATCTATTTCAACCATTTGTAATGAAACAGATACTATATTCAGATATATATATTTAATTTAGGACTCCCCAAATTGGGGGGTATGACACTCAAAAATGTGTTACATATTAAAATTTATTAAATGTATTATTTTCTCTATATTTCATACAATTTTATTAACGGAGAATATAGTTACAGGGCAGTTCATATACGAATAGCGAAAGCTTCCCCCTATCCTTTCCTGTTTTCTCACTTTGTTCTATCAAAGCATTCATCCAAAAAATGTCAAAACATCATTAAAATCCCTCTTTACCACGACAGCCCTTCCAGGGATTTTTTTTTTTAAACTTGCTTTTTTTCCCTCGATTGTCATGAAACAGAGTGTACATCTGGAGATGGCCGAGGTAGATCAAGAAAGTGGGAAAAGGGAATTTGCTGTGCTTTTTGACAGCTCTATCTGTTATACATAGGTGGGCTAAATTTTTTCCTTTTCAAGAAAGATATGCACTGTATAATGTCTCTGCAAAATGCAAGATCTTTTAAAATAACAAGCTATGAATAAGAAATTGGGGCAGTGTTGCAGCTCTGAGCTTTATCATGAATTTTTAAGAATATGCAGGAAGGCTCATTTGGTCAGTTACTTTCCCAAAGACACAAAAATAGGAAAATAGCAGACATGGTAAAATAAGATATATTATATGCTGTCAGAATCATATGATAAGACATTGCTATCGCCAGCAAAAGCCCCAGACTATTGCCCAGCTGTAGTCTAAAGATCAATATTTCTAAAACATACACCATGACCTTCCAGAGTTGGAAAAGTCTTGGAGACGCTTCTAATTTGCCTGTGGACTATTGTTCCTTAATCTGTCCCCACACAGACTGGAACACTCCTAGTGATTGTTGCTCATCAGATATCTGACTAGGTAGCTAAGATACCAGAGGTAAAAATGAATGCTAAAGATCATTTAGATCAACCTTTAATTTTGCAACTGGGTAATTAAGCTACAGAGCTATTTAGGAACATGCTCAGGGACATATTTTGAACTCAAGCTTTAAAATCTCAGATCAAGGCTGAATCTGAGTATATCAAGAAAGAAAATATATTATTAAATTAAAATTTTATTTCCAGAAGACACAAATAAGGCAGAAGAGAAAGGGGAAGATATAATGGCAAGTCGACTTTAATGTTTAAATATTAAGAAAAATGTATAATTCAAGTAAAAAAATTGACTTGTATTATAAAATACAAGTATTTTAAAATGTATTATAAAATAAAAAATGAAATCAAAACACTGGGCTGGAGCTCTGCCACTACGTAAGCAAATTCACTGGGCAAGTCCTTTTTCTCATCTTGAAAACTACAAGGTTAGAGTGGACTGTTTGGAGTTCCAGTTTTAAATAGTAAGTAATTCTTGAGCTTAATTTCTTGTACTTGCTTTCACTGTGTTCACCTATAATGAAGTATAGTTGTCTTCCAGATTCTTCAGTTGTTCCTTTTGCTCTTCGTGGTCTCTTAAATGCTGAGCTTTCCCTAAAGTCAGCCATTGGCCTTTTATTTTCTTATTTTATGTTTCTATTTAAACTATGTCAGCAACTCCTCTTGCTTTAATCAGAATCCATACACATCTGATTTCCTAATTCCATACTGATTAGTAAGATTTTTGTCAAATCTGCCTTAAAAATGCTCGAGAATATTCTTCTTTTCTATTCTCGTATTTATGCAGTCTTAGTCCCAAATTTTCAATATCCCTTAAAGATGTCAAAACTTTCCCTGAAAATCTGTCTTCAGTCTGTCTTCCAATCCATCCCCTCTATGCCTGTCAAGGTCTCATTTTAAAATATAACAATCATTTCTCATTTTGCATACCACAATTTAAAACTCAAATTTATCTCTCTATTGACCTTCCATTAACAAGAACATGTCTAATACTTTTTCTAGTTTAATTTTCTGCATTTTTCTTCATATTTTGTGTCCAAATCAACCTCTCAAAGGAATTTACTCTTGCTTAAACATACTAGCCATTTTCCTGATGAGTACTTAAAATGAAATTAAACTAAACGAATCTTAGAAAGCTGTGAACTCCAACAGGGCATGGGTTCTATCTTAGTCATTTTCATACATGTTCAGAGTCTAGCACATCATCTGGCACACAGTAGGAACTCAATAAATGTCTGTTGAATGAATGCAGTATTATTCAATGAATACCAATTAAACTGGTATTAATTGGTGAGGCAAGATACAAAGAATATGGAACAATATTATGCAGAAGACCTTTCAGTGTTGAGCACTAAGAATGCAAAATGCAAATTATCTTTTTAAATGTTTGATTTTGTTCTGATGCAAGCTTTGGTATCAAATAGAAATAGAGCTATAAATATAAATCTCTGATTCACCTGTCTATGTACTCTTCTGTCCTAAAATAAGACAGAAAAAACTTACGAGCCTCCACAGGAAGACATCGATACAGCTGTGCTGAATTCTTAGTGTTAGACCAGCATTTATAGCTCTGTGTATTAACTCTGCTAAATTCTAAGTCCTGCCTGCACTCTTGATTATTCAGATATCAAGGGATCCATCTACTAATTCTGCATTATAACATGTTAATCTAAAACCACTTTAACATTTCTTATAAATTTGCATGTGCTACATTTTTAAGGTGTTTTAAGCATTTTAAATCTGTAGAAGGCTACATATTTTCATATGATTTTCTCTGACTTCAAGGGCGTTTTTTTTTTTTGGGGGGTTGTTATCTAACATCCTCAGCCCCTTACACAATTCAGTGGACATGTGGGCTGCATATTTGAGGTAGTAAATCTTAGGCCATCTGGTTTGGATACTCAGGATATCTTAGTAGTGAGCTATATTTGCAAAATAATTTTTTCAAAATGAAAGCTACTAAGGCTATAACTAGCTACGAATATCTCACAAATTTGATGCCTTTTCCCAAGCTTTTGTCATGCATTTCAGGGCAATTATCTAAGAAAGTCTTCATTTGGGGAATTTTTGCATTTATGTTTTTATTCTCTCATTATTTCACAAGAATATGTATTATTTATCCAACTAAACTGCAATATGTGATCTTCCGATTTCCCCCTCCCACCCCAAATCTCTCCTACTGTGCAAACATCTGCATGGATGTAGACACAGAGGAAGAAATTCCCCAGAGTTTCTCAGGATTTCCTTTGGACACAGGAGCATCTATTCTGGGAAATGGCTCAGTAGATGAATTCATCGCTGATTAAATATGCATGAATTGACCATTAATTGAGTGGTAAGCTATATAAGATTTCTAAGTTTTAACAATTCCCTGGCGTTTCGTCTCCCTTGCTGGAAAATTCCTGAAGAAAGGGACCATGTTCCATTCATTTTACAAACATGCATGAATGTCTCCTATGTGCTAGCTACTGTGCTAAGCTTTAAAAACGGGACATTTAAACAATGACATCTTCACTTATCTCTTTAGTCTGTTTATAGCTTTGAAAACCATTATTACAACTGACAAGAGGTTTTTCAATAACTAAGGATAACAAAGGCCCATCTGGCATATTTCTCTACAGTGAGGTTAACACTTCTTTCTTCTTTCTCTTTCTCTTCTTTTCCACAGCTCTTCCTTCTGCGGTGGATAGAAAAGTCACTTTCTGCCTTACTGACTCCTAGTCGCAAACATTCAGAGACAGAAAAATTGTAAACCAGTAAAAAGGCAATTATTAGTTTTTAAATAAGCAACTGTTATATGTGGTTCATTCACATACTATTCAAATGCTTATTGAGTACATACACCAGTCCAGGCCGTATCCTGTAGTTAGGTCAGAGGCAAAAAAATATAAAGTGAAGAGCTTATTTGAGTTTATTTTTTCGGTCTACCAATTGGAGTCCAACAGCCCGTGTCTAATTACTACCACACCCAAGTCCTCCAAAAAGAACTGGGTGTATTCTTAGGCTTGTGCAGTGGGTCAGCTTTAATAACCTTCAATTTAAAGAAAAGGAAAAGATATGCAAAAAAGCAAAATCTTCTCATCGGTACTCTGGCCTTTGGGCTGAAATGTCAGGGGATTGTTAATGCTGTCTCATTTAATAATTAGAAGCCTAATTACCTGGAATAGAGGACTGCATTAGGAAAGTCTGGGCGCAGAAAGAACTTTTCCTATCACTAAGGACTGCCACCTCCTCTTCCTGGGGATCATTGAGGCTGAATTTTTGTCATGTGAGGGTCAAACCTGTTGAGGTGACTGAGCATGTTCCATTTCGGATATTCTTCATCGGTGCATTGGGCTTGATCCTGCTTTAGTATTTTTTTTTTTTTTTTTTTTTTTTAGATTCTTCATGCTCTGAGAAAAAGGAAGTTTTGGGATTTAATAACAATTGTGAAAGTTCAGTAAAATGAATATCTGTTTCCAGGTCCTTCAGCTTCCCTAGAGCAAGACAATGTTACTTTTTCCTGATTATATAACACTATTTTCTTTGTGCTATTCTCCTGTTGAAGAAATGACAATGACCTGCCACCATCTACTACATCACATTCAAATTCATGCACTCCATATTTGTGGCCTTCGCACAACCTGGACCCACTCTGCCAATACTGATTATCTTTTGCCACACACCCTCTACTTCAGAAATCCCGTCATTGTTTTCAAGAGACATGTGGCAAAAATTTGTGTTTCTTCTTTTTGTAACTGAATATAGTTTGACTTCCTATAGCAGTCTATGTATGACTCACAAATTTGAGTACTAAATTACTTCTCATCTCCTATCCTCCCTCATTGCTTTGTATGTGAAGAAGACTTCAGGTCTAGAATGAGATCTAATGTAAAATGCCAAAACACTCAGTACTAGAACAAGCTCCACTGTATCCTACCTATGTGGGCTAGTCACGTTACTTTGTAATTTTAAACCTCAGATTCTTCATCAGTAGAATTGAGAGGTGCCCCTTCTAGGACGAGTGTATGTGTGCAACTTTCACACTGCATTATGGACCACTGAGATTCAGGGCAAGTTTCCCTTTGCTTTATATTTTTCAGAGAAAACGATATATGTTTAATAAATAATTATCTGCTGGGCATGGTGGCTCACACCAGTAATCCCAGGACTTTGGTAGGCCGAGGCGGGTGGATCACGAGGTCAGGAGTTCAAGACCAGCCTGGCCAACATAGTGAAACCCTATTTCTACTAAAAATACAAAAATTAGCCAGGCGTAATGGCGGGTGCTTGTAGTCCCAGCCACTTGGGAGGCTGAGGCAGGAGATTCACTTAAACCTGGGAGGCAGAGGTTGTGGTGAGCTGAGATAGCACCACTGCACTCCAGCCTGGGTGATAAAGTGAGACTCTGTCTCTAAATAAAAATAAATATCAACTTGCCTAAACATTTATGTAACTATTTGTAACGGAACTGTATACATGTTGGTGTGTCCATCATCTCTTTGGAGAATTAACCCAGAAAAATTTTGTTCAGTCCATGTTACTTGGATAGGGTTGACTCTCCCCTGTTCCCTGTATATGCGCGTGATCCACATTGATTGGTTCAAGGGTGTGTTTTCCCTCTCTCCCTCTCCTCACTCTCTTCTGTCTCTTTTCCTGAAATTGTTATAAGGATCTAGTAACGTTAGAGCTGGCAGAAACCACCATTCAAAATATGCAGAGAAAACTTGCTAAGTGAATGATGAGTTGGACTTTTTTCTTAGCTTGTACTTAAATGATACAACCAATATCACATTGTTATAATTTGAACAAATTATCCCACTTTGATGTAATTATACAAAGGAAATCAGCAGGAAAAAATGTAAACACACAGGGATTTT
Source organism: Sapajus apella (assembly GCF_009761245.1). NCBI lineage: Eukaryota > Metazoa > Chordata > Mammalia > Primates > Cebidae > Sapajus > Sapajus apella. Next base: position 23,576,259 of record NW_022436966.1, on the reverse strand, counting down.
TATCACAGCAGGATTGGGGCTTGGGCTAAATTTCCAATATTAGAGAACTGAATAATTACATTGCTGTATATGAAATATGATCTTGACATAAAATTTATAATTATAACCTATTTATAATATATTATATGACATATAAGTTTATAAAGTTTGGCAATGTGAACACTGTAAAATCCAATATTTAATGAAAGAAGCAAAATAGAAAGCATGGATACTGTTATTGCAACTATACATTATTTTCTGTACATAAAGGAGAACTGAAAGAAACAAACAAATATAAAAGCCGTCCATATTTAAGCTCTTTGAGGGTAAGAATTCTTGTCTGTTTCACTTACTGCTATAGTCCTAAAACCTAGAACAATGCCTGGCACATAATAGATGCTTAATCAATATATACTGAATGAATAAGTATATCTTATGAATAAAGAGATTGTAGGTTATTTGTCTTGTATTATGGATTCCATTTCTATTATGATGATTTCTGTGGAAAAAGAGAGGTTAAAAAGGAAAACATAAGGGAAGATTATTTTGTGAGTAAAACACATTCTTGATTCTTGCATGGACACTTCTGGGGTATCCCCAGGCAAGGGAAAGAGAGCACAAGGTCCATTGGCTCTGGCTCACATTATATTATTTAGTTCCCACAATAATCTCATGGAGGTAGCTTATATATGAGGAAACACAGGCTCAGAGAAGAAGCAAGTGTAAAGGCACTTCTGGTTTAGACACCAATACCTCTGATAGGTTGTGTGTCTCTATTTAAACAAGTCTGTAAACACAAAACAAAAATAGACTGAGGACTTATCAGAATTGCAGATCATATAAAGTTTGATAAAGTAATATTTAAAATAGTGACCTATTAGACAGGAGTGGTGGCTCACACCTGTAATCCCAGCACTTTGGGAAGCCAAGGTAGGCGGATCACTTGAGGTCAGGAGTTTGAGACCAGCCTCATCAAAATGGTGAAATCCTATATCTACTAAAAATACAAAAATTAGTTGGGCATGGTGCCAGGCACGTATAATCCCTGCTACTCATGAGGCTAAGGGAGGAGAATTGCTTGAACCCAGGAGGTGGAAGCTGCAGTGAGCCGAGATTGTGCCACTGCGCTCCAGCCTGGGTGACAGAGTGAGACTCTGTCTGAAAAAAAGAAATAAAATAAAATAAAACAAAATAGTGATCAAGAGTCAGAGGCCAGAGTGTGCACAGCACCTACTGACATCATTGATTCTTTTAGAATTTGTCTAGGTGTATAGCATAAAATAAATTGATAACATTAAAATGAAACACTACGTAAAAGCAGCACAGTTCCTTGAGCAGTATTTTGTTAGATATACCTTTTCTCCTCTAATACTTGAGATTATGACTGCAATAACTGATAGCAAATGCAGTGTCAAGGCACTGAATTGTGTTGTCTTAATTTGTGAAATTGCAATCATCCATGTATTTGAATGTTGATGAATTGTGTTAAGTGATTGGATTTAAAGTGAGCAGATAAAAGTAATCAGCATTACAATTTCATGTGAAGATGGTCTTTTTATCCTTATATGTGTGGAAGTAAATGACAGTAATCGGATCTCTTTATTATTAATTTGTCTAGGCGTTATCCTCTATCAGCTTCAGATTAAAGAAAGACAAAAGTTAAAACTTCATGGAAAGATGCTCTGTGGAATGTTTTACTAGCTCCAACAAATGGCAACTGTTACCATGTAAGAGCTATAGATTATCTGTTTATGAATTTGATTTGGCAGGGCTGGGGTAAGTGTGTGTGATATAGGGACTGGGGGTAGTTACCAGGCAATTATTTTTATTCCCATAATTATTGCCCTGACTTCCTTGTGCCCAAAGACTAACTCTAGAAATACTGATAAAGGCAACCTTCTTAAGTCAGTCTCTGCAGAGAACTCTAGTGAGTTCCAGGTCCTCTTACAATATTAGAGATTCAAGACAAAAAATGTTGGGCACTAAACTGTAATGTCCTCACACTTTTTTTTTTTTTAATCAATGGGTATTTGCAAAGAGGGAGCAATAATTGGACTTTAGAGCATATTTTGCGATTTTTCATTAGGAGTAAGGGCAGAGTTCAAAAGCTTTTTATTTTCATTCCTATAATCAACCTCAAAGATTCTGCCCTATTACTTTAAACTTTTCATATCAGCATGTCCTATACTTTAAAATAGTTTGGGAGTAAAATGACAAATAGGGCAAAATTAGCCTCTTTTTTTTTCATGTCCTCTCCTCTCTTAGGCAAGATTCCCTCTCTAGCACCCTGCACTGCACACCTCTACTCAACCCCCATTATCCAGTATGCCCTGTCCAGCATAGACATGCTTCTGCTGCTGATAAGCCACATACGTGTATCTATTCTATCTTTGTCTCCTTTTTTCCTTAAAATAGTTCATCGAAACATACTTTTCACCTGTGATTGTTGTAAAGTATATAATATATACATTATTTTCAATGTTAAAGTACTATATTAATGTAATTTTTACTGTAGTACTCCACAGATTCAGGGTTCTAAACCTCAGTGAATTTCTGCTAACATCCCTTTAGGACCTAATAGATGACAGGCAATAAAAGGAAGAATTAACAGACCATGCAAACAGAGTCCGGTGGTATAGAGAAGTCCATCTAGATGAAAACTGGTAGCTAATCATTGGATTTACCAAAATAAAGGCTGTTGGTGACCTTGAGAAAGCAGTTTTAGGAAACTAGTCAGAGTGTAAGGCTAATTAAAAATTTTTTTAAAGAAGAATGGGAAGAAGAGGAATCAGACGCAATAAGCATAGCAACCCTTTCGGGGAATTCTGCTACAGAGCAAATGAGTTGGTAGAGACCTAGGCTTAAGAGCAGGTTTGTTTGTAGGCTGATAAGGAGGATTCAGTAGAGAGAGAGAAAAAGAAAACCGATAATACAGGAGAAAGATTGCTGGAGAGGGTTGCTTCAGCGCAGATTCTGGATTGGCAAAAGCTGATGAGATGGTGGGCAAAAAAGGGATTTGTGTTAGATGGTAGCACAAACATGCCATTCATCGTAATAAGAATAGAAGGCAGCCCTGATGCTAGTAGCTGTTGAGTGTGATGGTGGGGTTTGTCAAACATTTTTTCTAATTGATTCTATTTTCTTGGTGAAGCTGGAAGAATGGCATAAAAATGAGAGTGAATTGGAGTTAAAATGAGATGGGAAAGAGAATGGAATATTTATTTGGGTCCGTGGAAGAGGAAATGGACTAGAACATAAAAGTATGACCTCTGGGCAACATCAAGAGCCCAGTAGAGGTTAGTAGTTCTTAATTTAAAGAGATAGACTATAGGCACAAAATACAAGATGATTTGGATTTATTAGGAGAAATACCTAATGTAGATGACGGAATGATGGATGCAGCAAACCGCCATGGCACGTGTATACCTATGTAACAAACCTGCACATTCTGCACATGTGCTGCAGAACTTAAAGTATAATAACAAAAAAAGAAAAAATGATGAAAAAATAAATATCAAAAATCTATACTTAAAAGCAGCGTGGTCCTATGGGGAAAGGCTGTGTTTTAGAGTACCAGAGACCACGGTTCAAATCGTGGCTGAGCTTATTTTTAGCTATTTAATCTGTGCAAGCTTTAATTGATCACTAAAATAATGCTGAAATATTGCTTTTCTGGGTAGTGATAACTTTAAGCCTTGCACAGTGCCCAGGACAGTGTGGGAGCTTAATAAATTGTTTATAAAGGAAAGACTTTAAAATGCTTAGCAGTGTGCCCTTCAGAGTCCATCAGTGCTCCTGAAACCTTAAAGTACATCTGAAAACATCTTGGGCTGGGCGTGGTAGCTCACGTCTGTAATCTTAACACTTTGGGAGGCTGAGGGAGGCAGATCACCTGAGGTTGGGAGTTTGAGACCAGCCTGACCACCACCAACAAAAAATAAAAAATAAAATAAAAACCAAGAAGAGACAATGGAGTGTTGTGTTAGGAAGTGGTGGTGATGATGGTTGACTATGGAATTTAAAGAGAAGCGAGGACATAATTAGGCTTGGAAGTCAGTGAAAAGAAAGTGGAATCAATGTAAAATCAACATCAGGTCCAAGAATTATAGGAGTCAAGAAGCACAAAGAGGGAACTGCAAATAAAAGCAATAGTGGTCAAATATAGAGTGACTAAAATTGAGATTACTGAAAGATTGCATTTAATGGTGATGTGAGGGTACAAGGTATGACCATAGAGTCTTTCTTTACACACACGCATGGCTTGCTTCCTCACTTCCATTAGGGCTTTGCCCCTCACATCACTTCTTGGGGACACCTCTTCTCATTAGCCTATTTACAATTTTGACTTCTTTTTACCCTCACTGGCACTTGATATCCCTATTTCCTGTTTTATATTCTCTCAAATAATTTTTACCATCTCATATTCTGCATATATTTACATATTTGTTTTGTTTATTGTGTGCCTTCCTCTACTGAAATTAAAAATCAAGAAGAACAAGGATTTGGATCTGTTTTGATATCTACAGCTCCTTTAGTGACTAGAACATTGCCTGGCACGTAGTAGACTAGGCACTCAATATATTTTTATTGAACGGCTTAAATAAAACAATTGTCCATTTGGCTATGTTAATCCCAAAGAACTAATACATTACCTTAAGTCTATAGCTTCTTCTGCTTAGTTGAATTTTCTGAAAAGCTGAGGATAAATTAACAAAGTTCTTATTAATTTTAATTATTTTTGAATAGAAATACACATAGGAAAATATGGAGCAGTCCCTTACTCTAAGTTGAGTTAAATGGGACACCATTTTTCGACTATTTTAGGTCATTATTATAAAACAAACTATTAGACTTTCCTGAAATATGTATGAATTTTTGTCCCTTGCAAGAAAACATGGACTACAATACTTTTAGTTGCACCTATTCCTTTGTCTTATCTTTTCTGTCAGGTAATGAACTATTACGTTGTACTGTTACGTGCGCACATTCCTGAAGCAGATCATTCCATCACCACCGTCTATTCCTGCTCCATAATTTGCTGTTTTCAGGTATTTTGAACCAATTTTAGAGGATTAATGTAAAAGAAGAGAATGTAGACGTTAAGTGAGGGCACGAGGGCTACAGGCTTTTGTTGTCTTTATTCCCTACTTCTAGATTCTTTAACTGTGTGCTAGAGAGGTGAGATTGATAGACGTTGAATTATGAAGATGTGCAAAGTTACTGTCATTTAGGTCATGTGGCATTTTTCTTCCTCAAATTTCCCTTTTCTCATGTGAATGGCTGCCTTCTCTATCCATTCATATGGCCAACTCTAGGTTGGTAGAGCTAAACACACGATGGCATCATGAAAATGTGCAAGAAGAAAGGATACCAACTAAGGTCCTCTGGAAAAACCCTGTCCTTCAAATGTGCTCATCTGCTAAATTCCCAAAGACACTTAGGACAAAATTTGATTTGAAGGCATGTTCTTGTTAAAGCAACAAATGATGAAACATTTTAAAAAGAAGGAAAAGCAGTGTATTTGAGTTGTTTTAAAGATAATGCAAAGGTCTATGATAAATCTTGAATAATTCACCTGACCGAGATTTAAATAGCACAAATAATTCATGCAGAAATAAATATTTAGTACTTAACAAATGTTCCCAGAGCTTCAAGTATTACATTTAGAGTTTATGTTGTTTTCAGAACCTCAGTTCTACTCTGTAATTTGGGGGAAAATAAATAGCCAACCAAGAGTAAGAAAAGCAGAGTTCTTTTACTGATTTCTGACATAAATTATCAAATCATACCCCTGACTGTTGTGCTTTCTGAGTCTCAGTTTCCTCACCTGTAAAATAATCCCCAAAGTCTCTGATAGTCTAAATTTTACAACACGTTGCTGTTGGATTAAAGAACTGAGGAGGAATTCTACTTCCACCAGTAGAGGGTAGTGTTACCTAGACAAGATCTGAACATGAGTCCAGGACAGATGGAGCAAAGAAAGCTGAATTTAGAATGGAGAACTGGTAGCTACCTACTTCTCTCAGTCTTGAGTCACCAGACCACAAATGCTTCCCCACAAAATAGCAATCTTAGGCAAGTGTAGAAATGCACTCCTCCTCAATAATTTGCCACTATTCCCAAAATGGTCACATTACTCATTTCTATTGGAATATGAACTGAAATTTAAACTCCTGCAATCTGTGTTGTTTTCTGAAATTTAAAGTTTGTTCTATGAATACATTCATTTATATAAAATATAGCAGCTTGTCTATACATATTTGAACATTTCAAAATTACAGTTGAAAGTAGCAGATTTTTCCTCCTGCAAAAATATTTAAGAAGCATTTATAAAATTTGATTATGTTTAATATGCCGAGAGAGAAAACTTAATTGTACTTTTTAATCTACATGTAACTAAAGTCATTTGGCTTATAATAGGTAATTTTAAATTTCTAAGTATATAATATATAGCCACAATAATGGATGAAAATATGAATTTCAATCAATCTGCAAAGTTTACAGAATGCTTCTCACTAAGGTGATTCCCACATGAGTCACAACAGTTATCTAAGAAATGGATCCCTGGCCGGGCGCAGAAGCTCACATCTATAATCGCAGCACTTTGGGAAGACAAGATGGGCAGTTCATGAGGTCAGGAGTTTGAGACCATCCTGGCCAACACAGTAAACCCCGTCTCTCCTAAAAATAGAAAAATTAGCCAGGCACGGTAGCACGCATCTGTAGTCCTAGGTAACCAGGAGGCTGAGGCAGGAGAATTGCTTGAACCCAGGAGGTTGTGGTGAGCCAAGATCATGCCACTGCACTCCAGCCTGGGCAACAGAGCACGACTCCATCACAAGAAAAGAAAAGAAAAGGATTCTCAAATAGCAAATTCTGTCCGGTAGGATAAGACTGATACATGTGAAATAGTACAGAATCAGATAGTTTAAGATGCCGTCTGTTCAATACTTAGTCAGTGGGAGACAAGAAAGTATTCGTCTAGAAACTGACAAAATAGATGAAGACAAAATGAAATGTAGTTAATAGAGAATCCTTCAAAGAGGGAGTACCATTTAACAACCACAAATGAAAAATTAGGCAACACATGTAAAAATACATTAAAAGCACAAAGGTACTATGCCCATTTAAAGTATTATTATTATTATTACAGCCTTGGGGTTCATGGTCATCATGAGGCTCTGTCCTTGATGACCCTTGGAAAGGAAGTCAGTAGAATCTTTCAATTTCTGCTTCGTCTTTGACCCTTATCAATGATAGAAGTCCTATGTAGCATTTTTTTCTGTTAATGTAAATGTGGAAGCCTACAAGTTAACACAGAATATGACATTACAGAAAAATTAATACAGGAATGATGTCATTCCACCTGGATCCAGGAAAGCACCTTGCACTGTGCTAGTCACAGCCCAGACAGCAGCAATCTGTCTTTCCATGCAATACACCTCTGATGCTATTTCTGGTTGTAAGACTGTTCCCTTTTAGGTGGAGTTAAAATGTTCTCAGATTAGAAGAAAACCTGGCTACTTGAGAGGAAATAAAATCATGCTTCCTCCCGCCCCCCATCCCTTCTCTTTTGCCTGTGGCAACCATAAGTGCAGTAAAATGGGAGAGTGGGAAAGAATTGCTATGGCAACAAAGTGTGCTCTAATAATGAAAATGGTATCTAACGAGCAGAAGCAGCTAGAACTTTAAGGGAAAGAGAAAGGAAGTGCACCTTGAAGAAGCAGGAAGAACAAACGTAAAAAGTTTAAAGTTTTCCATTTTCCAGCCTACATATATTGGCCTATTTGGAAAAGTTAGATTTGTATCTTAACTAACTTCCTCTAAGGGATATTCTAACAAGACAAGGTTTAAAACTTAATTGGGGAAAATGGGAGGTTGTTGGAGGCAGTGGTAGGAATTACCCAGTAATTCCTAAATGGAAGGAGAGATCACTTCCTTTGATCTAAACATATGGAACAATGTGCAGTATTTAGGAGATCCACAGAGGTATGTGTATCTTGACTCTCTGGTTCAAGGCCCTGTTTTCCAGCTTCCTGATTTCCTTGATAACGTAATTCTCTTCTCCACAAGAATTATTTAACAAAACAGCTGCCAAGTTGCAGAGGGGCCTGGAAACAATGCATCCTCACCGTGACTGGAATGAACATGCAAGTTGAGAACCTTAAGGAAAATAGGAGGGGCTGGTGAGAATCATGCATTGGACTGAAGTAAACCGAATCTATTCCGCCTATTTGTTCAAAGAAATGTGTAACTGGGGTATCATTCAGAATTGGCTAGGTTATGCTGCAAAATAAGCCAACTGCAACATTTTCATGGCTTATGCAAAGTTAATTTCTCATTCAAACTGCCAATCACATGTAGGTAGAATGCTCAGCTTCCTATCATCTCATGTCAGGAATCAGGCTGAATTCTGCCAGTACTGGGTCATAGTGAAGAAGAATATCTGAGGGTCTTGTGGGAGTAATTATTAATAAATGCTCATCTGAAAGTGACAAATGTCACTCATGTCAATTCTACCTATAGCACATTGGCCAGAATGACTCTGTCCATTTTCAAGAAAAAGACAATGAATAATAATCTCATGTGTTCAGAAAAAGAAAAAAAAAAGACAAACATGATAAATCTACTATAGTATGAGGGTACCTGGAATTTTTATGTAATAGGGCATGCCTTACAAAGCTTTTACTTAAGATTCACATTTATCTTCTCTGGCAAAGTAGTAGGCCATTGCATTATACGCAAAGCAGTTTTATTCCCTCCAATAATGTGTATGTATAGAGATAGGAGAGAGAATTGAGCATCCTAGGTAGCACTGGTGGAGAAGCAGTGTGGTCATTTTAACTAACATTCAAAAACTGAGGGATTGCAGACTCCACCTACCGGCAAGAGTTAAGTGACAAATTTTTCCAGGGGTGTAGGTTGAGGCCTTGTCATCCATCAAAAGGTGGGAAGATGGATCTAAGGATCAGGTTTCTCAGAATCTGAAAGCTGCCAGAACGTCCTGACAGCTATTCGTAGACATTTCCTCATTCAGATCTTTGTTAAAGCTGTCACCCGACTTAAAACAAAAATAAACTAAAACCTGTCTTCCTACTTTCCCCTTAGTTTAATTCTTTAAGCTTAGTTCGTGCTCCATTGCTACTTATTCCATTCTTTGAATTACCATTGCTCTTATAATACAGTGCATTTCTTTAAAAAAAAAAAAAAACAGTGGTTCTCTACAAGTCTACAGATTACACTTTTTCTGCCTTCTCAATGTAAGCCCTGTGACAATAGTAACGATGTCTTTTCTCTCGTGCAGACTCTCCTAGGCCTTAGCACAGGGCTGTTAACCAAGCCTACAGACAATGCATATTGACTGATACACCAGTCATTGGAAAAGGAAGAATAATTTATATTGAGAACAATCATCTGAGCTAATGCAAATATAATCTGGGTAACTATGTTGTCATTAAAGCTTTATTTTAAAAGACGGCTCTCAGATCTTGAGTCTACTGACACGTTAGTCCTTTCAAGCCCCTTGCAGTGAGGTGGGAAAGGCAGTAGGAGAAAATGAGTAGTTAGTGATGAGAACAATATGGCCTAGGGAAGTAAGAATTGAATTGGAAACCTGGAGACTGGATTCTATTCTTGGCTCTGCTACTCACAAGCTGTATAAAGATGGGCCTACACATCTTCATCTATGAAAAGGGGATGCTTGCAATTGTCTTGGCTACTTTATAGAAGGCTGTAAGAATTGAATAAAAGCATTTAAGTAAAAGAAATCTGGAACTTCAAAAATACTTTACAAATGTAAGTTTAAAGTGGGTTCACTATGAAGGATCTAACCTGTATCTAATGTATTTGGTGCTAAGGGAGGAATTGCAGGGAGGGTAGGGGGTATGTCATAAATCTCTGATAACACATGTTCTGAACTCTTTGAAAGCATTGTATCTAATCAGCACAAAGTCCTGTTGCTAATTGCAGGGGGTTTCTCCCTGGGCATTCAGTTCAGTTTGCAAAGTGTTATATTTATAACTTTCTGAAGCCTCAGTCCCTCTCAGAATTCCAGGAAATAAGAGTGTGATCTGATTGTGACTGTAGATTGCAGGTTGATATTGTCAGGCTGGTGGTGATTTCTAACAAAAGCAAAACAGCAGGTATCACTGAGAGAAGGGCACTAAAGCTTTTCACAGCTCTAATAAGGCCTGCCTCCCTCCTCCTTCCCTTTCTCCCTCCCTTCTACTGGAAGAGAAAAAGACCATGGCTGCAGTCAGAATAAGCCTGCTAACCTGCAAAAGTGAGCAGAGGCATGAGTGGAAAGACAGGCTTACAGGGGCTTTAGCAATAGTGAGAGAATTACCAATGGCAGGAGAAACTCAGAGTTTGAAGCATGTGGATGAGAAATAATGATAATCCTTCATGAATTGCAGGGATTCTGTGCTGGATGATCTGAATATGAGAGCTCAGCAGCCCATCCTACATGGAGCTATTAATGGTAGAGAACACGGCAGACTAATATGGGTGTGCAGGCAGGGGACCTGGGTTTGAGTTTCAGTGCCAAGTTTATTATTACTGTCCTTAGTTTCTCTGAGCATTAGTTTTCTCACCTAAAAATAGTCAAATAGGAGCCATAACAAAAGCCACTTCAAATCTTTGGTGCAATAAATGAGAATATTTATGAAAAGACCTTTCCTTTAATAAGAGTAATCAGCAGTTAATAATTATGAAAATATATTATATCAATATTCTGCACTTCCTCCAGTGATCCAGGCAATGGGGATTATGAATGATTGTAATATAGATGTAGAGAAACAGACATGGGAGCAAAAGAACTTACATCCAGCATCTTGGATGTAACACAACTTGAGAGCTCAACAATGGGAAAAGCAGATTTAGAGTCCTGTGATTTTCTTATGGAAATTCTGAGATTATAGTTGTGAGGATATGCAGCACATGATTATTGTGGTCATGCAAAGATGTTAACGTCCTAATCCCCAGAACCTGTGAACATATTACTTTACATGGTAAAGGGAAAGTAAGGATGCAGATGGAGTTAAGGTTGATCAGCAGCTAATGTTAAAATAGGAAGTTTATCCTTCCTAGATTATCAGGTGGATCCAATGCTATCACAGGGGTGTTTGAAAGTGCTTAAGAGGCCGAGTGTGGTGGCTCATGCCAATAATCTCAGCACTTTGGGAGGCTAAGGCGGGCAGATCACCTGAAGTCAGCAGTTGGAGACCAGTATAGCCAACATGGTGAAACCCTGTCTCTACTAAAAATACAAAAATTAAGTATGGTGGTGTGCACCTGTCATAGCAGCTACTCGGGAGGCTGAGACAGGAGAATCACTTGAACCTGGGAGGCAGAGGTTGCAGTGAGCCACGATCACACCATTGCACTACAGCCTGCGTTACGAGAGTGAAACTTTGTCTCGAAATAAATAAATAAATAAAAGTGCAAAAAAAGAGTCAGAGAAAGGAAGAAAATGACAGGCACAGAGTCAGAGTGATACAATCCAAAAAATCAACCAGATGTTGCTGGCTTTGAAGATCCAGAAGAGGGATCATGAGCCAAGGTATGAAGACTCTGGGAGCTGGAAAAGGCGAGGATATGGATTTCCAAATTTTCTCCCAGAGTCCCTAGACTAGAAGGAATGCAGTTCAGTCTACACCTTGATTTTAGCTCAGTGAGAACCATGTGGGACCTCTAATCTACAGAACTATATGATAATAAATTTGTATTGTTTTAAACCACTAAGTGTGTGCTAATGATACAACAGCAACAGAAAACTTATGCCATATTCAAAGTAAGATATTCAATGCTAACTAAGGTCTAAGGGTTAATTTTAAGAGGTTTGTACATCAGAAGTGTGAGTGGGTAAACAAAACAAAGATTGTAGTAAAAATTAGTACACAAAATTGTACTAATATTCTTAATATTTGCTCCACAACTTAAAGAAACAAAATTAGAGATAACCACCTAAATTCAACCTCTTCACTTCACTGAAGACATTCAATAAATGATAAAATCCACAGATTCAATCATCTTTTTGTGAAATAAAGTATGTGGCTTATACAACACGTAAAGGAGTTATTGTTATCAGAGTGGGTAGGAGGTTTGTTTTGGGCAAAGGAACAGAGTTGTTTTTCTGTCTGTTTGCTTTCTTTTTAAAAAAATCAAACATGAACTACTTTACCTAATTTTCCATCCTACAGTCTAGTGGGTATATCTAATTCAATCTAACTTTGAGGAAAAGATCATGGGTAAGGTAAATCTCCTAGACAGTTGTTTTATAAAGAAAGTTTTGTATTTTCATGGTGTAGGTAGCAATACTCTTTACAAATGAGATTTCTGGAAATGATTTTTCTGCAAATGTGGAATGAAAGTAACTGGACCAGACTTTGAATACAGAAGGCAAGTTTCACCTCAGGTGTGAATCAGGACCTGCCTGTGGACTAGCTGTGTAATATCAAATGCTTTTGGAGAACTCTCTTGAGTATCTGCATTTGCAGACCAGTTCTGCAAAAGGGGTATCTTGTTTTTCACTCATTTTATCACAATTTTTCCTGAAGAAAATGCCACTGTTTCATAGCAGCAGAATTTAAAGGGTAAAAACTTTTGTGTCCATTACATTGCCACTGAGCTGCACAAGTCTCCAGATGTTTATCTGTGTGCTCTTTCAAGACAGGAAGACATGGGTAAAAAATAACATTGGCTATAAAAAAAGTACCCACACTTAAATATTTTTCTATTTCTGGAATTATTGCTGAGGTATAATATTAACAGGGAAACATTACCAAGAAACACAGGAGCATGTGGTGCATATGTAGGTTGTGGATGTGTTGTAGGGTCAGTGGTACAACACCTGTGAGAGCATTTTGTGCACAAATTCTAATTGAACAGTCACAGGACGTCATAAATCTTTCCCAAATGCAACTCGGCTATTAAACACAAAGCAAAAACAGGAGCATCACTCCTGCTCACACCAGCTATATGCCTAATTTGGAGTTTTGCAGTCTTTTCAGGTTCCCAGTGGACACCATTCATCTCAAATTATGTAGCTTAAATGCGCCAGATACTCACTTTGCCTGTTGGTGGAGGAGTTTTTAGAATTACTGGAGTTTTTTAGATTTACAAGATTTTCCCACAGCTACCTGAAAATAACTGTTTCATCACATAGTGATTGAGCTTTTAGTGTTTACCTAGTCAGGGACTAATGCCCTAATAAGCTATGCCTGTAGTAATTTCTAAAGCAAGAGTACTAAGAATATTTGGTACTGAATGGAGCCCTTACTAGTCATTAGTTGCTATTAGGCCGCAACTAGATCAGTTTTCTACATGAAATAAAATTACTCTGGTATAACTGATGCATAGGGAAATTTGTGCACAATCTCTTGCTTTTTGTCATTCAAAATGAAAGCTGATGCTGTGCAAGGTAGCTTTTGTTTTGCCCTATTTCTCTCTCTCTTTCTCTCTCTCTCTCTCTCTATATATATATATATTACATATAGTATGCATATATATATAGTGTGTGTATATAGTATATATATATGCATACTATATGTAATATATATTAGTATTTATATGCACATAGTGTATATACATGCATACTATATATAATATATATATGTGTGTGTACACACACACACACACACACACACTTGAATTAAGTGTTGTAGTTTATAAATTATTTCAGGTTTATTTAATTTGTAATCACCCCATTTGCACACACAAATTTATCATTCCCTAGCTGATTATAATTGCGTGTGTGTGTGCGTGTCTGTGTGGTGTGTATGTAATATAAAAATGAAGGCTAAAAATTGCAATCATTATATAAATGTAATATCCATTTATTAAATGCTTGATATTTCAGAAACCTCAGGCAGGGTGCACACTTTTATCCACTCTTTAGTTTAAATCTAGAAATTATTTGGCTGGTACATATGCTAGCTTTTACAAATGTTAAGTTACAAAGATGCAAGAAGTATCTATGAACAGCTCAATACACTCCATTTCTGCTTCTGCCAAGGAAAAAGGGGGAAGATTTTGTGCTGTTGAGAAAGGAATAGTAGAGGTGTTGAAATAACATTTTTCTACTATTTCTTTCTATATAAAATGTTCAGGCTCTGAAAACTCGTCCACCAATTAGTTACGGGATATTCATAGGATAACTACATATCTGGGTCAGCTCACAACAGTTCCAGTTTAAGCCACTGTCCTCTGTGAATTGGAACACCATTCCACTTTCAGAAGTGTCATGGTTTGAATGATAAATTACATTAACCATCCTAGATGTTAAGGAAATTGTTTAGACATTTAATAAAATTGTTGTCCTTAATTACTATGTAACTCGATTAGCAAGTTTTTCTCTGCATCTACTGAAGGCACATACAAAATGTTACAGGAGTAAGTGACATGACTCTAACCCGTGAGAAGTTTGCAACCTCTGTGTTTTTAATTAAATATAACAAATTTGTCAGTTCTCTGGTAAAGAAAGAAAAGTACTAATGTTTCTCGGCAAATTACAACAGTCATATAACACAAGTTTTTATCTTTATGAACTTGAATAATTTATCTGACCCTGCTAAGCCTATTTCTGTGTCCATAAAATGAAGATGAATGTAGGATTCTTCTTAACAGAATTGTGGTAAAGATTCAATGAAATAACTCTGCAAAGTGCTTAGCAGAATACTTGTCATATGGTCAAGCTCAAAAGATATTAAGATATTGACCATAAAACACAGACAAATGAATAGATGGATGAATCAACAATTAACATATACCACAAAATTAATATTTTTGTCGAAATGAATAAGAGGAAAGGGCAAGCAATTTTCATTCATCTCTCCCATTCTCTTTCTTTACTTTCTATGCCACCTTGGGCAAGTTATTTCATTTCTTTGTGCCTCAGTTTCCTCAGCTCTACAATGGGAAGAATAGTGCAATTGCTGTGAGGATTTAATACATGTAAAGCACTGGGCCATAGTGACTGCTCATGAAGCTTTACTTACTGCTATTGTATTTAGAAGATATTATTACATGAAAAATATAATGATGAAAGGAGATGTGGACAGTGCTCTGAGAAACATGAGAGATCACATTAAATTTCTCCATTATTAAAGACTTGAAAAGGAATGGTTTGCAACTAGGTGAAATCTAGAACCCGTCCGAGACTCAGTCTTGTCCTCTTTACTTCAGTGAACATCATTATTCACCCACATGATTATTTGCTGTAGCTGAGACAACAAAAGTGAACAAACCAACAAAGAAACCTAGATGATGTGGTGAAGTCAGAGTCGGCGCCTGAACCACAGGCAGCTTAAGAGGTTCCTTCAAGGCCAAATCTGAATGCTTATAATTCAGAGCGTTTCTTGAAAAATATTCATAAAAAATCACGCAAGCAGTGCTTCGGTAACAGAATGTTCTTTATCATAAGCAGCTGTTCTTCCTAACCTGCCTTAAACGGAAAATTGTTGCTATTATTGTAGTTCAAAAGATGATGAAAGCGAGGGAGCTCAATCGCCTGGACCAAGGTCATATATTAAGTCAGCAGAGACAGACCCAGAATCAAAAGTAAAAGTAAACAATTATTTTCTCCTAACAATAATGGTACTTGGACTCTAAGACTATTACCTTTCACTGCCTTGACTTTACATTTTGGCAGATTCTACTGCTTTTGCAAGCAGCAAGCTTTATACTATTCCACCTACTTGAATGAATAAGTTTTTAAAAATCACAAATTGCCAAAAGCTTGTGGTTAAACTTCAACTCTCAGTGCATTTATTTAAGAAACATTCTCTCAGTCTAGTCAGTCTACTACGTTTTAAAATAATAAAGCGGGGGGCGTTGAATCTGGACCCTATACACATTAGTTGAGCAGCTAGCGTTGCTCTGCTAGGGGCTTTTGACACTGAAACCCAACTTTTTCAAATAGCCAGAGGTATGTGGGACTGGCTTCTAGTTCTTGTCACATGACCCTGTTATGTGGGAAAGCACTTTATTCAACCGAATCATTATTTTTCAAGAATACTAAAAGGGGCAGTAGATCATGGAGTTATAGCCAAACATCTCAAGTCAATGTGGAAACTGGGGAGGCAAAAGTTCTCAACAATTAACTTCCAGCTACTTCATTAAAGGGTCAAAACTAAAGAGAAGAGACCAAACCTAGAATAGCTTTGTAAGATTTCTTTAGCTTGAATTTATGGGTTTTTGTTCTGTTTTGCCTCCTAGCTAGTTCACCATATTAATTAACACCGAAATGTGGGATACCTCCTCTTTATCTGATAATAACATCATGGAGTCAAAAGCTGGGGTGGCACTTCCTTTCCACAGTCAATCTTCAGAGAAAAGCAATTTAAAGGGCAGTGATGCAAAGCAGGCTGATCCCCTGGAGCCTTTTAAAAGGGTATGTGAAAATTCACCTTGAGGTTAAGGCATGACCTTGGAGATCTGAACAGACAACTCACATGTGGAACTCTTATACTGAAGAAAAACAGCCTTAGCTGTCCAGGAAATTATTTTTTATTTTTTATTTTTATTTTTTTTGAGACGGAGTTTCGCTCTTGTTACCCAGGCTGGAGTGCAATGGCACGATCTCGGCTCACCGCAACCTCCGCCTCCTGGGTTCAGGCAATTCTCCTGCCTCAGCCTCCTGAGTAGCTGGGATTACAGGCACACGCCACCATGCCCAGCTGAATTTTTGTATTTTTAGTAGAGACGGGGTTTCACCATGTTGACCAGGATGGTCTCGATCTCTTGACCTCGTGATCCACCCGCCTCGGCCTCCCAAAGTGCTGGGATTACAGGCGTGAGCCACCGCGCCCGGCCTTGTCCAGGAAATTATAAAGGACACTCAAAAGCCTTTCTCAGTACCAGCGTAGCCCCATAACCTATGGAACATAGTCCTCGTCTACCTCTTCCCCCATATTTCCTTTCATAGTCACTGTGCTTTATGTAAGCTAAATTATTTGCAGTTCTATGTATAAACCCAAGGCATTCCTACCACATGGATATCACTTAAGCACTTTCTTACATTCAAACTCATTGCACCTTTATCTCCACATGTGTTCCTTATCTCAATAAATTGAAAATCCATTTACTGACACCATTAATTGTTCAAACTAAAAATTGGTAATCATCCATGAATGCTTTACCCATCAGACCCATCAATAAATCCAGACTTCACCCACTTACAACCCCTTCTCCTACTACAAAGCAGGTGCAAGCTACCTCCTTTCTTCCTTAGATTATTCCAGTAACTTTCTAATCAGGCTTGTTTTTCCCTTTTACTGCAAAGCAGTGATTGTGCTAACATATAAACCAATTTACAATATTATGTCACTCATCGGGTCAAAATTTTCCTCACTTCTCATATCAATCAGACTAAGGCCAGTGTCCCAACAGTGACCTGTAAGACCCTGTATGATCCAGGTTTGTCTTATGTCTTTAGCCTCACCTCCTATTTATCTTCTTGCTTATTCTCTTCCAGTCAGAATAGGCTTTTTGCTTTTTCTTTTACATCCCAATCACATTCACTCCTTAGATCCTTAATACTTCTGGGCACACAATTTTCTTCTCTTAGTTATGCAAATGGCTATTCTCTTTACTTTTCTCAGATATCTGCTTAAATGTCATATTCTCTGTGAGAGCTGTCTGGTAGTATCTGCCATCTAACATATTGTATATTTTATTCATATTGTGTTTCTGTCTCCTTTCATTAGACAGGAAGTTCATTTCAGTAGAGAGGTTTATTTATTTTGTTTATTTTTGTGTCCTTCAGCACCTAGAAGAGATCCAGGAATATAGTAGATTCTCATGACACATCTCTCGAAAAAATGAGTAAATGACCTAGTAAAGTCACCTCTTTACATCACTAAAAACCTTTATAAGCAGCTAAAAAAATAATTCATTATTTCTTCCTTGAAGGACCATAGTTCCTGGAGGGTCTGGAAGCACACAATTCCCAAGTTCCAGATAGCAAGGATGATAAAATATTTTCAAAGATATGTCACTACAGTATTACTATCAGGTTCTGGTTACAATTCTACAAACTCCCTGTGGACTCAATCTGAAGCCTCTTTGAAAAAAATGTCAATTACCTCTTGGTTTCTACTCTCCCCAGCACCATGACATCCTCCCATGATTAATTCTCACTTCATTTTCCATACCATCAACTTCAGAGCCAGCACTGTCTTCAAACAAATTACTAAAGGCAACATGATAACCTGGCAGAATTGTCTTAACTTCAGTTGTCTTTCTCCTTTTGAAGTTAAATCCCCTCTGCTCTGATCAGATTATTGCAGTAGATTGTATGTGATGTTTTATTGGTTTTGTTGTTCTATTTCAGTATGAACATTTTGGCTTATTCTAATGAGAGGTGGTACAGATTTGCTAACGACATGAATAATTATAAGTGTAAACATTAGCTGGGTATGTGACTGCTGGTAGAATGCCTCATTCTACTAGAAGTGGAAAACAAACCCCGTGGAAGGCAACAAAGAGAAAAAATGACAACTATAATCAAAGTCTTTCTTCCCTTCTGGCAACTTATATGCAGATAGCACGTAATGCTGAGTACATGGGCAAATGGTAAGGAGGTGGAAGATATAAACTAAGTTTTCAGTTTATGAAGTTAGTAAATTACAGATAAATGGTGGATGTGGGTTGTGTTGTACTCTAAATTGCTGATTGAGATAAATGACTCAATTAAATTTTAATTGTCTAATATGTACTATAGTCTTAATTGTTACAAGGCACTGGGATAGGAATTTCCAAAAAAACATGAATAATACTGAGTAAGCATCATTTCTATTTCAAAGAGCTTTTAACTTAATACAGAAGAATATAAATGACTACATTACAAAGACCTAGTTGCAGACTGGCAAAAAGATATAGGCACAAATTGCAATGAAGTTCAACTGATGAAGAACTTGTAATTAATTCACTTGTGTTTACTGAGGAAACTGGGGAAGAGGACAGGAAATGAATGTGGGCATATGTAAATGCTGTAAAAAGGCTTTGTACCCCGATGCAGAGAGAATCTAGGATGAGTTTTGAAATATAAGTAAGATTTTAATTGTCAAAGATGTTCAGGAAGAGCATGTCAGGAAGAATATGGCAAGAAATGAATGCAAAGTTGGAAAAATTCAGAATCCAGTAAGTGATCTAGTGTGGTGAAGCATGGGAACGTGACAATAAGAAGGGCTGAAAGACAGGTGGAGTCAGTATTTCAAATAATCCTTGAATATCAGCCTATAATTTTATACTTAACTTATGGGAAATGGGGAACTCAGAAGATTTTGGAGCATGAGTAGGGACATGATAAAAGTCCCTAAACACCTAAAATGGTAAGATTCTTTTAGGAATTATCAGAAGAATTGTGAAAGTCCTGTTTTCTTTCTTCCTTCCTTAGTCTCTCTCCATCTCTCTTGGCCATTAGCTTCCAGAGTCTCTTAGAGATAATCAAACCCTTTCTAAGTAATTTAGAGTAGAAGTTAAGAGTTCGATCAATGTAAGTCCTAAAACTGAGTAAATCCTCACAGTAATTATACTATTAATTTTTCCATTGTAGAGCTGAGGAAACTGAGGCACAAAGAGATTTGCAGTATCCTGCCCAAAGTCACATAACTAGTAAATGGCAGAGAGAAAGGGAGAGGGACAAGGGAGAAGGAATAACCAAACACACATTGTTGAACTGTTATAGAAACATACTAGTAGACATTTGCTTAATGTATTATGGCCTTGGGTAAATTAATTTAAAGCACTAGAATTTAAATGAGGATTAATGAGTTGAATTAATGGTTAGAATTTTTAAATATATTGCTGATTATTTCAGAAGTTTTAGTTAAATATTTCTCAGCTGCCTTGTTATACTGAATGAACAGTTCTAGTCAAAGAAGTTTACAAAGGGATATTTCATGTATTCTGTGCTTTCAAAGCTGTGGTTCTCACTGAAAAACAAATGGAGATATGTGAAGCATGAACAAAGGGAAAAGGCTTCTTACTTTAATTGTAGACATGTACTTTTCTCTAATATTTAGAAGTAGATATTTAGTGAACAGGAAGTAGATTTGGTTTTAGAAAGTAAGTATGAAAGTAATTCTGCAAACTTTTTTAAAGGAAACATTCTCATTAATGCAGCTAAGGTGTTCTTGTTTGCTCCATTTAACAGCTATTCAACTTTATTCTCACCCAGTGTATGTGAATAAGTCAGTTACAAAAAATGCAGTAAGTATCCTTATTTAGGGAAAAGCTAGCACAATATCATTCCCTTTGCTCTATCAACTCGCTTACCTGCAAAAAGATAACTGCAGCTACAAAGGTGTTTAAAAATTTTTAAATTGGATATCATCCAGAGAAATGCAATAATAATCCCTTTTTCTCCCCTTGGGTCTTCAAAAGCAAGAAGTTGTGATTGCCCAAATATGTCTTCCTGACCAGCTACTTAGCCTAAGAATAAATGTTTCTTTATTGATCTTTTGGCTACTCTCCTCTACTTGGGGCAAGAACCATGTCCCCAACAATGCTGCTTTTGGTCTTCTTTTAGGGCTAGACAATCATAATGATAAACTTATTATGATTTCCTTAAATTTACTCATATGGGTACATTTCATTTCTGTAATTAAGGTATAAAGTCCTCACAAGGAGAGACCAGAAGAGAGGGGGTGTATGTATGTGTGTGTGTGTGTGTGTGTGTGTGTGTGTGTGTGTTATTGCCAAACATTATTCTTTAATAAAAAATTACAGAAACCTGTACAGAAAAATCTTTTGGATTCAAAAGTCAGGAGAGACTTCTTTCTGAGAAACTTGAAACCATTAGGAATCTGTAATGTTTTAGATACCAGATATACTGCTTATGCTTTTTTCAACCAAATACAGTAGACATTATATAATTCTATTTATTTATTTTTCCTGAAGCCGAAGCTTCATTAGAAGTTAGTGTTTGGTCAAGAATTTGTAAAATGGAAATTCTACCTTATCCAACAATCATTTCTCTAGAAGTATTTCAATTAGAAAGACTAGCTTGGCTCAGGCTTTTAGATAGATTGCCTTTGGTCAGGCTTCAGAAGCAGCCTCTGAAACAAGAATTTATATGTAAGTGACTTCTTAAAGAAAATGCCCGAGGAGAGGCCTGGCAGGGGTCAGGGAGCTAGGGAAGTGATAGCATTAGGAGAAATACCTAATGTAGATGATGGGTTGATGGGTGCATCAAACCACCATGGCACCTGTATACCTATGTAACAAACCTGCACGTTCTGCACATGTATACCAGCACTTAAAGTATAATTTAAAAAAAAAAGTAAAAAAAAAAAAAAGAAAGAAAATGCCCCAGGAGATACTAGAAATATAAGAGAAGTGAAACAGAAGAGAAAGTCCAAGCAAGACTGCAAAATCAGGCAATGTCCCCCCAAGTAGCCTGATGACACAAGTGCACTGTGTGGTATAAATTATGTCTCAAAGTCTGTCCTGATTTGTGGCAAGGGATCTGGGCTTTCACATACTGTTTCTGCATCAGTCAGTTGTTCACTAAGGGCGCGTTCAGCTATTTGCTGCATGTATGCAAAGCAGCTTCTGGGGCCACAGGGCAGATCTCAGAAAAGTCACAGTGCAAGCAGTGGAAGTAAAAGCACAATGGAGATGAAAAGGGGCACACAGAACCTACTGAAGGGATGCAAGGATGATCTGAGCAGAGTTCTCAGAGTGTCCTCTACATAAACCAATGCAGTAATTAGAGGTAGACATAATTATGTCTGACATCGTTTATTACCTTTACTTGAGAATCCAAAAAAGGATGATTTGCTTTATTCACAGAGTGGAATACTATACAGATACTGAAAAGTTTTCATTAATTTATTCAACAAGCATTCTTTTGAGCTTGTTATATTCCAAATACTGTGAAAATATCACACAACACGGAAAAAACAATCTGCCCACAAGAGGCTAGCACTCTAGAGGGAAAATAGACAACAAACAGTAAACAAAGGAGAGAGAGTAGGTAGAAGACATGATTATATGGAACAAAACTGAACCAGGCATGGTTAGGCAGGAGTTTCAAGGGTAAGAAGTGTGCATGAAGAAAGGAAAGAGATATTTTAAATTTAAAAGGTAATAGAAAAGGCTCAACGGAGCAAACATTTGAAAAAGATGAATGAGTAAATACTGACACATGAATATCAGGTGAATTATATTTCTAGTCAAAAGAAACAGTACAGAGGATATATGTAGAGGAAACATATGTGCTGTGTTTGAAGAACAGTGAGAAGTTTGGTGAGCCCTGCATTAGGCTGGATAAGACATAGAGACTATGTAAGTGACAAGGTCAGGTAATCAAGAGTACCAGATCATCTAGAGCTGAGAAGGTCACGGTAAGAACTTTGGTTGAGGAAGATGAAAAAGCATTGGATCGTTTGAGCACAACTGTGACACGGTCTGACTTACATTTTTAAAAGAATCACTCTGGCTATGTATTAAGAATAGATGGGAGCAAGGAGATCAGTTGGAAACTATTAAAACAATCCAGGTCCAGAGTAACAGTGAATTAAACAAAATGGAAGCAATGGAGATAGGTGAGAAGTACTGGCTTGTGTTATAGATGTAGACCACAGAATTTCCTGGCATTTTGGATAAAAGTTATGAAGGGAAAAAGAGAAGTGGCAGGGAGGATTTACATTTTCTGCCTGAGAAATTGAAAGGCTATAGCAGCAATTAATTAATATCACTTCAGCTCCCACTTAAAGAAACACTAACCTTCCCATATCCATTGATCATGTGACACAAGCTTTTCTCTGAGGAGATATCAAAGTTTGCTGAAATTGTTGAGGGGCAAATAACTCATGAAACATTCTTAAGTACCTAACTGAAGGCATCTATGAGCAGGCTGGTACCTATCACCTATCCTCTACTCTTTGGCTTAGCCCTTTATTCCTTCTATTTAGAGATTACTTGAGAATCCAAAAAAGGATGAATTGCTTTATTCGCAGAGTGTACTACCATACAGATATTTAGAAGGCATTTTCTTTAAGAAGTCACTTACATAGAAATTCTTGTTTCAGAGTCAACTTCTGAAACCTGACCTAAGACAGTCTATTTAAAAGCCTGAGCCAAGATTCACCATCCTCTAAAAGAACTGCACCTTTCACCTCATCTTCGAATTTAAATCACATTAGTTTTATTACTTCTGTTCACTTCCACTCATAGGAAATGAACATGTATGTTTTCTATATTTTAAGACCAAGTAAGAGACACTGTGCCTGTATACACATGGTGATAGAATGTATAAAAGCCTGACTAGGATACTCTCTTTTCCTAATGTAGCCACCTTAATGTTCAATAGCAAGGCCCTCTGTGAACATAATTACCCTAACTCCCACCTGAGTTAATTCTTGTTTTCTATCTTCCTATGTTTTCACAAAACTAGATTTTCAAGCAACAAATAACTATACCTAGAAAAGGTAATTAAAAGATATGTCCTTACAAATGAACTCCTAAATCTGATTAAATCTATCATCAATCTAGTTGGTGTCTGCAGCCCAAATTCAAGGTGATAAAATTGATCATTGGTCTACCTTTAAGTTCATGACCACTAGTTTCAAATTAGCCCCCAAGTCTACCCAATAGTACTACTCTTTAAAATCATTATTTCACATTTCTTCATCTCTCTCTCCAAACTCCCAATACTTCCTTAGCTTGCTTCTTGAGTCACTGGGAAAAAAAATAAAAAAATAAAAGCAATCAAATGATTGTCAAATCTCTCAAGTTACTTGGCTCTACATCCATTCTCTCTGATTTCCCTCCAGTTACGACACTTTTCTTGTCCTTCTTTAAACGACGACTCCTTTACTTTTGTCTTGGATTCCACCCTTCCCTGCCTTCATAAGAACTGTTTTATTCAATTATCACCTCCAATTTGTTGCATTATTATTTCTCTTTAATGGTTCATGCTCTTCAGTATACAAAAATGCTCTAATAATTTTCTAATGAAGAGAAAAATCTTTAACTTTTCTTGCTCTCATTCTATGTCCCATGTCTATGCTGTCCTTTACAATAAAATCTATTTTTTTTTAACTTTTATTTTAGGTTCAGTGGTACGTGTACAGGTTTGTTATATACATAAGTTGTGTATCACAAAGGTTTGTATACAGATTATTTCATCACCGAAGTAGTAAGCATAGTCGCCCACAGATAATTTTTTGATCCTCACCCTACTTCCACCCTCTCCCTTCCAGTAGGCCCTGGTTTCTGTTGTTCCCTTCTTTATGTACTTGTGTCCTCAATGTTTAGCTTTCATTTTTAAGAAAATGCATTATTTGCTTTTCTTTTTCTGCATTAGTTCACTTAAGATAATGGCAACCAACTGTATCCATGTTGCTTTAAAGGACATGATCTCGTTCTTTTTTTATGGCTATGTAATATTCCATGGTGTATATGCAGCACATTTTCTTTATTTAGTCTACTGTTGATGGGCATGCAGGTTAATTCCATGTATTTATTATTGTGAAGAATGTTGCAGTTAACAAACACATGCATGTGTCTTTACAGTAGAATAATTTATATTATTTTGGTTATATACCAATAATGGGATTGCTGACTTCTGTCATTAGTTCTGTTTTAAATTAATTGACAAATCACCAAACTGCTTTCCACAATGGCTGAACTAATTTATATTTCCACTTGCAATGTATAAGCATTCCCTTTTCTCTGCAGCCTTGCCAGCATCTCTTATTCTTTGACTTTTTAGTAATAGCCATTCTGACTGGTCTGAGAGGGTATCTCACTATAATTTTGATTTGCATTTGTAATGATTAATGATGTTGAGAATTTTTTCATAAGCTTTTTGGCCATATTCATGTCTTCTTTTGAAAAGTGTCTGTTCATGTCTTTTGCCCACTTTCTAATGGGGTTGTTTTTTGCTTGCAAATTTGTTTAAGTTGCTTATAGATTCTGGATACGAGTTCTTTGTCAGATGAGTGATTTGCAACAATTTTCCCCCATTCTGTAGGTTGTCCATATACTCTGTTGATGGTTTCTTTTGCTGTGCAGAAGCTCTTTATTTTCTTACATCATATTCAAAAATCAACTCAAGATGAATTAAATACTAAAATGTAAAATCTAAAACTGTAAAAATCCTGTCAGAAAGCCTAAAAAAAACTGTTGAAGAAGTTTTTGCACTAGATGTTCTACTCCCTGCATCCCTTTCTCTGATTAATCCATCCAGTAAGGTTTACAAGCCAACCATTTCAACGATGCTGCTTTTACCATAGCCCATAGCAATCCACATCTTGTCACATCCATGTCCTTATTCAATCTTTCAGCACCATTCAAATAAAAGATAATACTCTTCGTTCTTGAAACATTTGAGACATAATCTTGTCTTCTGTGATACAAACACCACACAGTTTTCCTCCTTATAACAACAGTGTCTTATGTAGATTCTCCTCCAGAGATCAATTTCAATTATTAGAATAACCCAGGGTGTGGTCTCAGTTCTTCTTCCCTTAGTCATATTGCTCTTCTGTGGTTAGGTCTTACAAGGCATTTTTAAGGACAAACATATAAGCAGAAAGAATATGAGCAGTTTTCCATGTAGGTCTTATCTAGATCTAATTATTTCACTCATAACATTTCATAACATAAATTTCCTCACATAGCATTTCATTCTTTATTCTAGGATACTTGTGCAGCATGAAATATACATGATTGCACAGTGTAATTATAAAATAAAAGGTTTTGAAAAACTTAGTTCTATATACAGATACTAAGAACATTACATAAGAACTGAAGCAGTCAAGATTTTTTATTTTTAAAAGGACAAATTCTTATCTTTTGAGACTCACAGACAGTGGATTTCTCCATATTGGATGAAGGATATACCTCCTAACATAGTAAAGATATAATAGCATTATTTGATGAACAAGGGAAAATCTTTAAACCAAAAAATAGACAAAATGCTGATAAAAATAAGCAGTCTATGTATTATTTATCCTCTCTTCTTATTTCAAGCAAGATAATGACAAACCATTAAATTATTTATCATTGAGAGCTATGTTATATTTTTCTTCTGTATTTAGGTCTGTACTGCTCTTAGAAAAGTGTGTGTGTGTGTGTGTGTGTGTGTGTGTCAGAGAGAGAGAGAATATTTGATTTGGCATTATTGCCAATCAGTTAAAGAACACAGACATTCATTATTGAAGCTGAGTCAGAGGTCAGAAGCATTCTCTCTTGCTTTTTTTTTTTTTTCTTCTAAATCTCTGATGCCTCCTAGTTCTTTCTGTGCCTAATCCTCTTGCCTTCCTTTGTCAGTTTTACAGAGCATATTTATTCAAAGCAGGCAAAAGAGTTGACCCTTCTCTCCTCCTCCCAATTCCTACTTAAGCCAAACCAATGCAAGAACCACATGGATAAGCTGACAAGTATGGAAGGAATGATGGAAGCCCACCAGATGAAGCAGGCAGTTACCATTCTGGAGACCACAGAACTGTACCCATTAAGCAAAGATCAGATAAACTCTACTGATCCCCTGGATGATATCTTTCTTACTCAAAACGATGAGAGTACTTTTTCTTGGGGTACCTCAGGCAGCACAACTGCTCTCATTCTTTCTAGGCTTTCTATGACTTTTGCAGCCATAATACTTACGTTTATATGTTCCCGTTTTCCATTCAATCCTGCTAATAAAACACATCTTACTAGTTTGACTTTATTGCTTCCTATTTTTTCTTTCTCTCATTGGAATGAAAGACCTTTAGAGACACATCTGATATTTCAGAGGTCTGGCTTTGGTAAGCACCTTCTTTATAGTGTCTTGGATTGATTGGAAGCTGCATATTAAGCTTACCTGTGACCTCAAAAAAGTAAAATAGAAATGAGGCTCAGGATTGCCTTAAAATACCCATTTAGAACAATAGTCCTGGCAAGTGTGGCTCTACACCTGTTCAGGAAGTGCTGAAAACTAGAGAGATCGTCCCACACTTGAAACCGCCTTTGCAAAATTATAACTGAGAAATTATGGCAGTGAAAGAAATCAGATCTAACCAACTCTATCTTGCTTCTAACTCTTAAGCTGTCCTTGTTCATGGTTTGACTCTGAAACAAAATTGACAATAGCCCTTTCCTGAAAAGACCCGCTTCTTTCCTGGGGTCCAATTTGCCTTTGTAGGACTAACAAATTAGCTACAAAATTAGAAATTACAATTTTGGGGTAATGCAGCCTCTGGCTCCAAGAGTCTGAACCTCCTCAAATTGCTCATGGGGATAACATCACTATGGTAAAACCAAAGATCAGTGCTTGAGACGTTTTGCAGCCCCTGCAGCTGACACCAGTAATTTGGCTCAACTAATTTTGCCATCCCACCTAAGAAGAGATAACAGCAACAAAACCTCATTTTGACCCCCTATGATTCCATCTCAAACCAGACCAATCAGTACTCCTCGCTTCCTAAGCTCCTACCTCCCAAATTATCTTTAAAAACTCTGATCCCTGAATGCTCAGGGAGACTCATTTGAGTAATAGTAAACTCCAGTCTCCCACACAGCTGGCTTTGCATGAATTACATTTTTGCCATTATTATTCCCCTGTCTTTTTAAATCGACTCTCTCTAGGCAGTGGGCAAGGTGAACCCACTGAGCAGTTGCACATTAGCTGCCCACAGGAGCAATGAGTGGGCTGGATGGTAAGGGCATATGCATTTGTGCTACGAATGCTGATGACCATGGCCTGGTGGAAGGCACAGGCCTAGCTCCAGGTGACAGCAGCTACTCAGTACCAGTCAACTGTCATCAATTAGAAATGCAGGCCCCTGTTGTCTTCTGTTCCACATTTTTAAAAAGAAAAAGAAGAAGAAAATTTTCCATCCAAACTCCTGATAAAAAAGAATTGGCTTACATTCAATTAACTATAAGCCAATTGAGAAGTGAAATCTTAGTTTTTCTTACTAACATGATGAATAATTTCTCAATAATTGAGCAACAATAATCTTGTTAGAAGTCTAACATATGTAATTCCAATATACAGGGAATAGAGTTATGACATAGAACTATATAAATTATCTTACAATTATTTTAAGAAAAAAATGGAGCTCATTTATGGCCTGGGAATGTTTATTAGAGGAGATAAGACATAAACTCCCTAGACTGAGAGAGAAAAAAAGTCAGCTTTGTGCCTCCTTGTCCAAACTCCCTAGGAGAAAGCATTAGGGCGCTTTTTTTGTAAAAAGGTTTTGCAGGCCATGTGGTCTCTATTACAACTGCTTAAGTCTATAGCATAAAATCAGCAATGAATAATATGTAAATGAATATGCATGGCTGTATCTCAATAAAACGTTTATTTATGAAAACAGGTTTTGCCCACTTTGGCTCAAAGGCAGCGGTTTGCTGGCCCCCTACATTAAAGGAGGGCTGGAATGCCTCAGTTGGACTTTCAGCTAAGCGGTTTTCAAAGGGAGTTTAGTCTTGTCTGTGTGAGTTGCATAAAGCGAAGGGTGAACGCAAACTACAGCCAACAGACAGTTCAAGTGAAAACCTGGAGACATGAAGTCTGACTTCGGGTCTAAAACTTACATATATAACAGAGGAAAAGAGCAAAATGTTAGAAACCAAGCAAATGCGGGAAAGAAGTGGCTAATGAGAAACAGGAATGGATGAGGCAGGAAGAAGTACCTATGCTCATTTTGAATAATAACAGGGATGAAATGTGGTCTTCTTAGCAAACCCAAAGAGGCAGACACTGTCTTTATTCCCTACTATGAATATTACTAGGTTACAACAAGGAATAATTTCCATTTTTCCTCTATCAAAAATAGCTGGCAAAGAAACAATGCTAGACCGAGATAGACAAACTGAAACACCTCCTCTCAGATGGGGCAAGATGGCTGTATTTCTGTGTATCATGTTGTGTGCTCAACTGATTTGACGGACCAACCAGCTAAAGGAGAATTAATTTTATTGCCAGCTTTATATCACTAATGTTTCAGAGAAGATTTTCATATTATTTCACCCAAGACACTTTTAGGCATTTAAGCAAAATGCTTTTAGCTAAACGCGAATGATATAGGAAATGGCTTTTTTTCATGAACTACTCAAAGGACTGTACCTTTTAGTTTCAAGGAGCATTAATTTCCATTTTACTTCTGTATCATCAGTAGATATTCTACTTAAAATTTGAATCTTGTTTCACGGCACTGAACATGGGCTTCAGTGGGTAAAATAAATGAAAATGTTAAGTCCAGGCAAGAGCTCTTGGGAGAAAAACTGAAGGTCAGACAAGATTGGGTAGCCTGAACCCCAAAATGAATGACAAAGGAGTTAAGGGGACTGAAAAATATGCTCCGACACATGACCACTTGATATTGTTTGAACAAAACTGTTGAAGAGGGCACGTGTGATGTTTGTTAGATGGGCAAGTACATGTGCTGCTGTTGTCATTTAGCGACTAGATGGTCTGGCCCACGTGAGTTATAATTGAATACGTGTTATTAAAATGCATTAATGGACTTTTACTTGTTAGTTAACACATCTGCACAAATGTTGTTTATCAACCTTTGCCTTTCTTAGTGATCATCTCTTGTCATTTAAATCCTTTATAAAAGGCATTATCTACTCTGATCCCAGTTTAATGGGGCGGGGGGAGATGATAAGACTAACTTGAAACAGAAATGTAACTTAATATTTCAAAGCCCTTAGGTCTCTGATTAGAACACTACTCTGTGCACATAATCTCTTACTAAACTAAATTGATTCTTTTTCAATATAAAAATAGTACAAAGCCTTTGAATTTTGAACCAGGGAAATTCTGTGAGCTCTTTGAATTGCAAGGCAGAAAATAACAAATCTTATTTAATTAACAAAAGAAAGAGATAGGGATGAAAAGCATGATGTTAAGACACAGTAAGAATTGATTGGAGCTGCGTTTTTAGCTGTAAATTTGGTGAGTAGACATTGCTTGTGAGACAGGCAACATTAATTACTCTGTTACCCTAGCAGATTCTGTATTAAAAAAAAATATATTAAAATGCGAAGAAGTAGGGACGCATCTGTGGGTACATTCCTTCGCACCAATAAAGTAATTTTATTGAACTCTATTCATGTGCCTACTTAGTATTTAAATTCAGGAGCTCTTATAGGCCTGTATTCATTAAATATTATGTACCATTTTATATGGGAATACTCATAAAAGGGGAATAGGGAATACAATTAAAAGAAATAAATTCAGCATGGCTTTGGCACTCTATAAAATCTCCTTGTCACTGTGTGTCTTTAACTGATGCCTTATAACCAGGCACAACCTATATTTAGTGATTGGAGAATTTAAGAGCAGCTTGTTTTTAAAGTCAAAATTCACCATAGTTCGAAATCATAAGCTGATAGCCTATTTCTATTCAACCACAAGATCAAATTGATGAAGATAGTATTTTATAGGCTTTTGTCTGTTTTTTATCCTAGTCACGATGGAAAACCAATATTGGTTACTGAGTCTCAATTTTACTCCTAACATGATGGTATCCTTGACCTAATGACATTTCCATGACCCTATATCCTCCTCAATTGAAGCCAAGCTTTTTCCTATTCCACTTGTCTGTTCCCTACGCCTGAACCACAGTCCCTTTATCAGGCCATCTGCAGTCAGATACCCTTATCACAAACTGCCTGTTACCAACTTTTCTAGAGTCTGTGTTTGATCAGGTCTTTATGTTCTCACCAGATCGCTTTCCTTCTCATCTTCATGCCCAATTTAAAAACCATTTTTGTCACTGCCAAATATTCACAAAATACAACTGGATCTATTTTTAGCTACCATGTCACTTTTAAATGGCATTCTTTCTCACTGTGCATATAAACATACTATACCAATTCCTTCCTTAACACAATTGATCATTCCTTCCACACCACCATTGCTGCCTGTTTCTTCTTTTACAGAACAAATAAAACTTTCCCTCAAGATTGTCTCCTCAATCTTCTGCTATTTTCTTTCTGCATACTTCCCCTTAGAGATTTCAGCTACTCCTATGGTTACAGCTATCATCACAAGGCAACTGACACCCAAGTCAACATCTATTTATCATCATTTTCCTAGGCAGTCAGACTCAACATGGGGCATCATTTTCTATTTGCCAACTACTTCAAATTATCAGTAAGACCTATTTACTTTCTCTAACGTTGTTTTTTTTTTTTTCAAATTCCTTTAGTAAGACTCTAGTATAGGTTTTTACTAACTCATTATTATATATTTTCCTAAACTGCTATTTTCTCATCCCTAATCTTCTTATGTACCACCACAAAGTTAATCTTGCTAAAATTATCTGGCTAAAGCTTTAATAGATGCCCATTAATTTGTAACAGTATTTAGCAAAAAATGGGAAACATAACACTGGTTACAATGGAAAAAAGTAATTGGATTTAGTAGTTATGTATCTCTAACGACGTTCATAAGAAGTTTAACTATCATGTCAAACATTTTTATGGCTCATATTGCTCAAGATGACTACAACATTTTTAAAATAAGCCAACTTAAAGAAAGACTAAGTCAATATAGCAGAAAAGCATGGCCAAAAAAATTGAGGTAATCCTGACCTATTGAATAAAATTTGTCTGACTCAGTCTCCTCTACTGTTTTCCCTTTTCAGTCTTGTTTGTCATGATTTGACTACAGACATGTCTCTTCTCAATAATCAATTTAGTGTTCTTTGAATATGGCGTGTGCCATTTCATCATGCCTGTGAGGTTGCCACAGAGAAGTGGGACAGTAAACATAAGAAGTTCAAAGATAAATGTTTTAAGATGGTAATTCCTCAGAAACAGGAGCCAAAATATAAGATGAAAGGGGATGGAATGGGGTATCAAGCTGGTGAGGCCAGCTGATGACACACATACGAATCAGTGAGGGAGACCGTAAGCAAGAAGTTTAGAAACTGAATTACGGAGTATGGTACCACTTACAGTGAACACTCAAAATAATTATTCATTGTGGAAATCTGTTAATGCTTAGAATTCAGCAAAATTTAGGCCTAGGTTTTTCAAGACTCCAAATTTCCTTATATTTTCTATATTTGTGACTTGGCCCTGTTATTTTCTCAGCTTGTAGTTCCCCATATTCTAATATTTAACTTCTAAATGCTACCAAGTTTTGATACCCAGCTCAACTTCTACTTTTTCTAAGATATCTTGTTTGATAAGCCAAACTAGAGTTGATACTTTCCTTCTTTGAAATGTTATAGCATTTATTATCATTTCTAATCCTATGTCCCACTCATGTCAACATGTTCTTTATATCAAAGTGATTTGCATATGTACTTCCTTATCTCTGTTTCTTTGGAAGCTCTTTGCAAAGATTAACAGTTGATTTGTATAAATAAATTCTCTAGTACCTCACCCATATTTTGTAAACGGAAAATTCTTGGAATACAGGCTTCTTTTCTTCTAGATCAGTAAGAAAATAGTTTTGCTTATGCAGTGCTTAATATTTGTTCAGTTTGTTTAATATTTAAACAGAAGCCAACAACATTCCCTGCAATGTTTTGGAGGTCAGAGTGATGATGGTTAATGACAAAAATAATTGATTTTGGGGGCAGATGCTTGTGCTAGTGCTATTCCATGACTTCTACTTACAGGAAAGAGGGAGCAAGGATAGCAAGTTGCCTTTCTTCCTCAAAGAAAGGCATCCATCTGGATGGACAGACAGATGGATTGATGGCAAGACAGGTAGATAGATAGATGATAGGTGATTTTTGAGACCCCTGTTGTATACCCACAGAAATTTGCCACATAGCTTTTTTAAACAAAGTGGTTTAATAAAGTTTTCTTATCTAAAATATAACATCTACGTTATTTTATATCCCTAGAGCCACAGGAGATAGGAAGGTAGAATTTTAAATATATATATATATATATGTCTAAAATATAAATATACATAAATATAAATACATGACATATATTTATATATTATACATAATTATCTATTAGTATAATATATACATAGAAATATATATTATATATATAAATATATATATTTAAAGCAATGTGAGCATATAACAAGTGTTTAGTAGGAACATACCCGCATTGATATGTTGTTTCATCTTCTTAACATGAATGAGTTTGATCCAGATATCTACTATTCTTCCTGCAGAAATCTAAGAAGACCCTCTGAGTTTCAATATATTAGCCTTCCATTTGATCTGTCCTGAGTCATCACTCTAATCCAGATGATTAGACTCAAAAGTAAAAGTGCAATTTTTCAAGTTTCCCTCAAAAATTCCGTTTCAATAAAGAGAATGAAGATTCCCTTTGAAATAAAACTGCTTTTACAAGTGTCAACATTCACGATGTTTGGGACCATTTCCAAAAAAAAAAAAAAAAAAAAAGTACAATACAATTGCTGCTGCTATGCCTATTTCACTGGAAATTTATTAGGTTTCAATATTGACCCAATCTTTGGTTCAGTCTATCAATAAAAAATAAGCACCTATTAATTATTCTAGGTACCATGAGAAAATTCAAAGTATAAAGATGATATTTCTTTCCTATCATGAATGAATGACTTTACAGTGTAATAGTAGAAATGAGCTAAATATGACAGTGAAATTAAAATGGAATTATAACTAACATTTTAGTGAAAGATAACATCTAAATACATGCTAAAATGGCAAATGAATAATACAGACATTAAGTATCATGTGTCAGAGATTCAGAATAAAAACATTATTGTGACTTGTATATAAAAGGCAGCTTTACATATCCCCTTAATAAATAATTGATTGCTATCTGCTTGTAAAATATAGTTTTTTAAAAAATAATTTCAATTTTTATTTTAGACTCAGGACGTACATGTGTAGCTTTGTTAGACGGGTACATGGCTTAAGGGCGGGGTTTGAGTTTCTAGTGAACCCATCACCCAGATATGAATGCAGCACCCAATAGGTGGTTTTTCAACACTTCCTCCCACCATCCATACCCCTTTTGCAGTACCCAGTGTCCATTATGTTCATCTTTATATCCATGTGTACTCACTGTTTAGCTCCCACTTATAAGTGAGAATATTCAGTATTTGAATTTCTGTTTCTGTGTTATTTCACTTAGGATTGTGGCTTCCAGCTGCATCCATGTTGTGCAAAGGACATGATTTCATTTTTTATGGCTGTGTAGTATTCCATGGTATACATATACCACATATTCTTTATCCAGTCCACTGTTGATGAACACTTAATTCCATGACTTTGCTCTTGTGAATAGTGCTGATAAGCATGTGAGTGCAGGTATCTATTTGATAAAATGATTTATTTTCCTTTGGAGAGTAGTGAGCATTACTGGATTGAATGATAGTTCTATTTTTAGCTCTTTGAGCAATCTCCATACTGTTTTCCATAGGAGTTGAACAAATATACATTCCCACCAACAAAGAACAAGCATTCCCTTTTCTCTGCATCCTTGCTAATATCTGTTACTTTTTGACTTTTTATAATAGTAATTGTGTCTGGTGAGAAATGGTATCTCATGTAATTCTAATTTGCATTTCTCTGGGGACTAGTGATGTTGAACTTCTTTTCTTATATTTGTTGGTTGCATGTATCTCTTCTTTTGAGAGGTGTCTGTTTATGTCTTTTGCTCACTATTTAAAGGGGTTACTTGTTTTGTGCTTATTTAAGTTTCTTATAGATTCTAGATATTATACTTTTGTTGGATGCACAGTTTGTGAATATCTTCTCTCCCTCTATAGGTTGCCCCTGTACTCTGTTAATTGTTGTTCTTGCTGTGCAGAAGCTTTTTAGTTTAATTGGGCCCCACTTAACATTTTTTGTTTTTATTATAATTGCTTTTAAGAACTGAACCATAATTTTTTTTCCCAAGGCCAATGCTCAGAATAGTGCTTCCTAGGTTTTCTTCTAGGAGTCTAACAGTTTGAGGTCTTACATGTAAATCTTTAATCCATCTTGAGTTAATTTTTATATATGGTGAAAGATAGGAATCTGGTTTTATTCTTCTGCATTTGGCTAGCCAGCTATCCCAGCACCACTTATTGAATACGGAGTCCTTTCCTCATTGCTTATTTTTGTTGGCTCTGTCAGTGATCATATGGCTGTAGGTATGTAGCTCTATAGTTTTCTATTCTGTTCCATTGGCTATGTGTCCCTTTTTGTAGTATTATCATGCTCTGCTGGTTACTGCAGCTTAATAGTATAGTTTGAAGTTGGGTAAGGTGATGCCTCTGGCTTTATTCTTTTTGCTTAGGTTTACTTTGGCTATTTGGGCTCTTTTTTCATTCCATGTAAATTTAGGATAGTTTCTTTCTAATTCTGTGGAAATTGATATTGGTAGTTTGATAGAAATAGCATTGAATCTGTATGTTGCTTTGGACAGTATAGTAATAACAATGATATTATTTCTTGTAGTGCAAGAGCATGGAATGTTTTATCACTTGTTTGTATTATTTACGAGTTCCTTTTTAGCGGTGTTTTGTAGTTCTGCTTGTAGGGATCTTTCATCTCCTTGGTTAAATGTATTCCTAGGTATATATTATTTCATTTTTTGCAGCAATTATAAATGGAATTGTATTCCTGATTTGGTTCTCAGTGTGACTGTGACTGGCATATAGAAAAGCCACTGATTTTTTTTTTCTTACATTGATTTTGTATCCTGAAACTTTATTGAAGTTATTTATTAGCTTTTGGAGCCTTGTGGCAGAGTCCTTAGAGATTTCTAGGTATAGAATCCTATCATGACAAAGATAGACACTTTGACTTCTTATTTTCCTATTTGGATGTCTTTTATTTCTTTCTCTTGCTTGGTTGGTCTGGCTAGGATTTCCAGAATTCTGTTCGGTAGGAGTGGTGAGAATGGGCTTCCTTATCTTGTTCCTATTCACAAGGGGAAATGCTTGCAGCTATTTTCTGTACAGTAACATGTTGGCTGTGGATATGCCATAGATGGCTTTTAACATATTGAGGAATAGTCCCTTGATGCCTAGTTTGTTGAGTGGTTTTAAAGGGATGTTGGATTTTATCAAAAGTTTTTTCTGTTTCTATTGATTTTTCTCTGCTTATAGAGTAAAATGCAAATTCCTTAGTTTGGAAATCTAATTAGATTCTACTTTTCTAAATTTACTTCTCATTATACTGCTGTCTACTTTTTATATATGTCCCATGTTTTCTCACTCTTTGTTTATGCTGTTCCCTCTGCCTAAAAATCTTCGTTATTTTCGTATCATCATTCCAGAATGTCCAAATCTTTATTTTTAAAGATGCATTTTAAATACTTTTCTAATAAATCCTCCATTGATCCAGTCCAGCTTAAGTTGTCCCCATTCTTCTGAAATCAGGCCCTATATTCTGAAGGAGATATGTTGCTAAGGAGAAGCAACAATTCCAGGGAGCCAAAGAAGACAGAGGCTATTTTCCTTCATGTGAGAATCTGTAAGAGTTCTGAGACATACAGGCATTTTATTATGCAGACAGTATGGTGCCATTTTGTGCGTCTTAAGCATTTCCTCTGTGAGTTTTACGTAATATAGCATCATAACATATCATTTTTCTCCTTCATTTCTGTAACATCATTTTCTGCACTTTTATAGTTGCTTTATGAAACTCTAGCAATTTCAGCCTTCCAAGTTGATAGCCTATGGGAATAAATGTCAATACCATCCTCTTTTTACAAGTTTTATTCATAGAATGGGCATAAAGCATTTGGATATTTTAAACTATGATACTGTGAACATACATTATGCATATGTATGTTTATAAGCTTCAAACACCATTATAACATAAATCACTGTACATTCACAACATATTCAAATAAATCATGATTATCTAAAGTAATTAAGGAGAGGACAATTGTAATTACATCTCTTGAATGAAATGGATTAGTAGGTGATCCATCATTTTCTAAAATTTGGAGGGGTCTTAAAAATCAAGTGCTTAATTTTTCTGATTGTTGCAGAGAAATGCTAGGTATACCCAAGCCCAAAATCCAGAACTTTCTCTGTGACGAAACATCAAAAAATGATCTTAATCAGAAATTGTCAAATTTTTGGTTCTGCTTAGAACTTAAAGTGCATGGAATTTTTCTCTAAAGATACTTTTAAAAATTACTTTCCTTGAATTTCTAGTTGTGCTTTTACGCCCAAAAGTATATCCTCACAAAACATCTTACTAGAAGAACAAGTTTTATGATGTTGAAGTTTTGAACACTGTGACAAGTTTTTCGTAGTCAACCCATTTACTTTCATGTAGTTATCTATGCTGCGGCCGACCTATAATTCCCCTCCCCTGGCTTTTATCTGTTGTCGTCATAGTCATTCTTTACAATCCACATAGCTGAGATATTGTTGCCCAACTCTATGAGATGTATCACTGTATAGAGTGCTGCCAAAAATATTTTAACCCTTTATTTTCCTCCTACTAGCAGTGCTACTTTGGATAAGCTACTTAATTTTGTTTATTTTTAAAATGATAAATAATGCATGTTGTGAAAGATAAAATAATGCTGAGGACTTACTGGAAGGCTGGGTGTGGAGGTATAAGCTAAGCAAAAATGAGTCCTTTTTTCCACTTTGGCAGCTAAAGAGACTGCTTAGCCAGCCTTGCATCCTCCATGCTTCATACCTTCCAAGGCTCTACTATGAGGGACTATTCTCTTGGGCTTTTATGATACAGAGAGTCAGGTACAAAGGAGGAGGAAAAGAGGGCTATGGGAAGCACACTGGTACCAGGGCTGGAAGAATTGGAGCAGGCTTAAGGACTTAGATATAGAAGCAGCCACTGTGTGTAAGGTCATTCAATGGGAGTGAACACAGAGAGAGTTTTAGAAATTTGATTGTGGAGTAAACGTCTTCAAAATGTTTGAAAAACACAAGAGACCAATTATTTCAAAATTGCTTTTGACATAGAAGCCCACTTAAAAGAGCTCCCAATGGCCAAAGCTGTAACAATTTGAGTAAGAAAATAAACAGCAATAATACTAGATTATAACCCACAGTATAAAATAAATATTCATGAGCCCATTGTGTAATAAATAAGTAATTGAACAAATAAATAAATGGTGGATCTTGCTTCTAGCAATTATTGCTGTCTTACAGAAGAATCTCAATTAATAAATGCATAAGAAATAGGGAAAACAGATGAATGTTTAAATTAGTGGGCAAAAATTTGAAGACAAATTGAATATTTGTAGATAGTTACTAAATTAAAAAGAAAAAAATGGTAAGCTTAATGTTGAAAAGCCCAGAAGCAAGAGATCTATCTTAAGCAAGAGATCATTATTAACACCACTAGTAGTAACAATCTGACAGCACAAACCTCTTCATATAATGCACTAAGGAGAGTATGTTATTTATGTGGCATTCCTGCTACAAATGGCAAATTCCAATAATGAGAAAATAGCAGAAAACTCCATGTTATGGACATTCTACAAAATAATTGTCTAATATTCTTCAAAAGTGTCAAGGTACCGAAAAATAAGGAAAAACTACAGAAATATTACAGTTTGAAAGAGACTAATAAGACATCACAATGAGATGCTCTTTGCCATCTTAGATTGGTTCCTATAACAGAAAAAGGACAGTACTGGAAAAACTGATAGAAACCAAATAATAAAGTTGGAAGTTTAGTTAATAACACTGTACCAATATTGACTTAATTTTGATAATTGCGCCATGCTGTGCAACATTAGAGGAAGCTGGGTGAAGGATATATAGAAACCAGCTATATTATTTTTGCAACTTTTCTGTAAGTCAAAAATTATTTGAAGCTAAAAACTTTTAACAACCATTTTGGCTGAATGCACTCTATGTTTGGTTTACAACACTGTTCCAGGATAAAATACACTGGTGTCATTAATTGCCGTTTACTTCTCAGAGACACAAGCATATTTACCATTAAGCAAACAATGTTTAAACTTTAGGTCAGTCCCTGATTTGCCTGAGGCTCTCTTCAGCCCCTATATTAAATGTTGAATTTATAATTTTGTATTATTGTTTTAACAAAAAGACCCCTTCTCATATAAGCTTCAAATCTCACTAGACCTCTGTCTGCGCCTAACAGCAAAGGAAATTCTAAGACTGGTTCCAGGATGGTAGGGAGGGAAGGAAGCTTGAATCTTGGTTAAAATAACCAACCTAGATATAGGGCCCAGTATCATGGAGTAGCCAACTACCTAATTTATAGGGTTTAAATCAGTATGGCAAACCATAGCTTACTCAGACTGGAGGTGAGAGTCAAGAGATCCCATCACACAGGAAAAAGAAAATGTTAGCTTCATGATATTAAAAGTGAGGCAGGTAGCAATATTTGTCTGGATATTTTTCTGCTATTTAAAGGAAGAAGCCCAGTCAAAAGGAGGAAAATGAGGGATAGAAAAGGAGTTGACAGGAGTTGGGTGAGATTCCAATTAGGAGTCAATGGTAGAACCCTAATCCTAATGAAGATGTGAAGTGCTGAATAGTAAAGAGAAGGATAACCCAGTCAAAGAAACAGGAAAGTTGTGTTTTGGTGAATGTGAGTTTTCCACATACTTTCAAGTAATGAGAAAGGCGTGACAGTAATGGAGCAAATTTCACACTGTTCTCTGGAAATGGAGCTTCTAATGTTCTTTATGTCCTGACCAGTACAGGTGTGGGAAAAATGAGACTGGGTCTTCAGGTAAACATACCATAATTAAGAAAGCATAAACACAAAATAAGTAGGATACTTTTTCCCAGAGTAGAGTCCCAATTCTTTAGGTTTGATTATCAAAACATTCACTAACTTTTCCTTGCTCACTTGTGAGTACTTTTAGATATAATAATAAAAGTGATTGTAAGAGTAATGATACAAACATATGTACCATTTATGGAAATGTGCTATAGGCTAGACACTCTTCGGGGGCTTGCTATTCATAATCTTATTTACTTAAAATGTCCTCATCTTTCCAAGACTTGACAACATTTGAATCTCTAGAAGCAGACAGGAGAGCAGAGAAGCTTGTGAAGAAATCAGAAAAAAAAAAAAAAAAAAAAAAAAAAAAAAAAAAAAAAA
>NW_022436966.1:23488471-23536203 GCF_009761245.1 Sapajus apella | reverse complement strand
AAAAAAAAAAAAAAAAAAAAAAAAAAAAAAAAAAAAAAAAAACCCAGAATTTTGAGAATCCAAGGAGAAACAGTAAAGCCAAAACTGAGAGAAAAGGAGAGTTAATTTACAGCATATTATTAACTTGTGATTACCTTGCTC
Organism: Sapajus apella; assembly: GCF_009761245.1. Classification (NCBI taxonomy): domain Eukaryota; kingdom Metazoa; phylum Chordata; class Mammalia; order Primates; family Cebidae; genus Sapajus; species Sapajus apella. The sequence continues at coordinate 23,536,062 of NW_022436966.1, read as the reverse complement.
TATATTTTGTGATTTGTTTAATCACTTTGGATAGAATATAAACTTCTTAAAGATAAGACTAAACACTAAACATGGAAACAGGATCAAACTATTTTCAAAGTATTTAACCCCAAAATATTGCTGGTTGACTTGCCAACTGTTGACCCCGAGATTGAAGAATCTGAGATAGAATAATGAAATTGATTAAAGGGGCCAAATGCCACATCTTAAACTCTACTTATTCATAATAGTTACTTTTTGCATATCAAATAAATGCAAAAATTGAGTTCCTCTGATTTCCCTAATTTAAAATAAAAGATTAGAATCACAAAGTTATCTTGGGTGGCTTTAGACAAATGTGTGGCTGAAATCAACCAGCATATGAACAGTTTGCTTTTTTTTCCCCTCTACTCTTCCTTTAGACTGAGATTTTTGCATATCAAATTTTAGCTCAGAGAGACTTTTTCTGTAGTCAAGTTATAGATCCTGACAGGAATCGGTTGCTACAGAACTGACAGATACTTACCTCTAATACTGCTAGTGGGTTCCATTAAAAATGCCAAATCAGTTAAAATGGCAACAACAAAACACCTGTGCTATATACAATCTCTTTACCAAGCTTCAGCAGAAGTCAAATGTGTAGGGCTGTTTACTAGGCAGAGTTCATTCAAGGAGTCCCACAGATAGGTGTATGGAGACATAATGTGCTATATGCTCACCAATGAAGCAAAAGCTGCCTGAGGTTCTATTGAGTAATTCAGTGTTGGGAGCTTCTGGTGATGAATATCTTCCAATAGAAACACCCAGCAGAAAGAACTGGGAACTCACATGCTGTAGATTTTCTTTAATGGTTTAGCCAAGTATCACACACAGTGGACATAATGGTGTTTAAACAGTCTGCCCAGCCTACTGGGACTTTGCCTTTAGGTAGCAAATATTCTCTTAGTCTTGTTACTTTTTCCTCTCTATATAAACATATTCAAGGACACAAACCATGCTCTCTTTTCAGCTAATTTTCCCCATATGAGTTTAAAATAGCACCGATATATAATGCTAAAATTTTACAATTTACCATTTGAAACATAATTGTTCAAATGCATGCACTGATGTAAAGACAAATAAAATGATTTTGCAATGTGATGTGATGTTGTTAGTTATTGTAACTTGATTCAACTTAATACACTGCTTAAATATTGTTGCAACCAAGTGGAATTATCTCACATTTGGTTAATAGTCCACATACCATAAAGAATAACAGATTCTGTGAAATTCTACAACACAAAATCTGCATAATCTTTTACATATGTACAGAAATCAATGAGATTTGGTAAATAAAACAAAATAATGTTATATTTCTCTCTCATTTTTTATATTTATATACTTCAAACAATTAAATAATTACAGTATTTGTTTTATTTAAAAAAATGCTTCAAAAATTTTTTTTTAATTTTTTTTTTTTGTGGAGACAAGGTCTCATTATATTGCCCATGCTGGTTTTGAACTTCTAGCCTTAAGAAATCTTCCCAACTCAGCCTCCCAAAGCATTAAAATTACAGGCATGAGCCACCACCCTCAGATTAAAAGGTATTTCTTGTTGTTTTTGCTGTTGTTGCTTTTTGAGATGGAGTCTCACACTGTTGCCTGGGCTGGAGTGCAATGGTGCAATCTTGACTCACTGTAACCTCTGCCTCCCGGTTTCTAGTGATTCTCCTGCCTCAGCCTTCCAAGTAATTAGGATTACAGGCACCCAACACCGTGCGCAGCTAATTTTTGCATTTTTAAGTAGAGACGGGGTTTACCACGTTGGTCAGTCTGGTCTCAAACTCCCGACCTCAAGATCCACCTGCCTCAGCCTCCCAAAGTGATGGGATTACAGGCATGAGCCACTGTGCCCAGCCTAAAATGTTTTTAAATTGGTTATCTAACACTACTTTGACAAAACCTCTTCAGTCATAAGCATCTTACCCGATTATCACTGGGATATTTAATAAATTCTTTTAAAGTAGTGTGACTTCCTTTCATACATAAGAAGAGTACCATGTTGGCAGTAGAGATAAAAGAATCAGCTAATCTGGATTAGGCCAGATGTACTTCTGATCCGAGTCCTACACTTTATAATAAAAGAATATTTACTATAATTTTTAACAGGACAGGGTCAGACTTAAGGAAAAGCAGGGTGATTAGCTTTATTGTCAGGAATGCTTTGCTGACTAAAAATATCAATCTCTCCTCTCTCACAGTTTTTACAAGTCTGTGCTGTTATATTTTTTTAATCAGGTAAATAGTAAAGATAAAAATTATTCTGTATCCAAATGAAAATATTAGTATTTATAGTAGAGAATTTCAATGGAGAAGACAACTAAAATCCTTTCTTATTCAAGACAGCATATAAATAATAGGTATAAACATTAATAGGAATGTGTTATATGTGTGTCTAAGTTTGGGGACTAGGTAAAGGAAGAAGCATCCTGATATTTGGTGCTAAAGAAATATTGCTTGATTGATAAAATGCCCTATGGGTATCTCATTATGTTGTAGACAACCTATGCCTTAAGCAGGAATTTCAACTGGTTTACTTGTACTGGGCAGACTGAAATTTCTTTACCACTTTAGGTGAGACTCAAGGCACTGTCACGTGTGAACAGTGAAAGAAATAGACTAACAAATCATAGAACATTAGAGAGAAATGAGGAATATAGGTTTTAGAGACAGGAAAACACACACTACCAACAATCTGGGTTTGAGTCATGGCTCTGTTTCAGCCTAGCTGTTTGTCCTCAAGTCAGCCATTCAACTTCTCAGAAGCTCAGTTTCCTCTTCTATAAAAGGGAATAGCAGGTTATCTTGGAGAGTCTTTGTGAGGATGAAATGAGACAAGGTTTGGAAAATACCTGAGCCTCTATTAGGAATTCAGAAAGCTATATTCACAGATATGATTAAGTACCTTCAATCACACAGGTTTTGTTTATCCTCTTTCATACTGCACATAGCTATTTCATTTTTCTCCCTTTGACTTGATTTTACTTCATAAATCTCTCCTCTACCACCTCAACAGATGTGCTGTTTAATCAAACTAAACCTGTCTAATTCCACCCTCTGTTATAAATCATACCTAACCTGTCTAAAATCCTTTAACACATAATGGCTTCCCATAAGCTTTTCAAATGAGTAAATCCAAGACACTAATTGAAAATGAACCTGTACAGCAGAGTAGATCTCTGCCGCTTCAGGGAAGTGGAGGTTGCAGGTCTCCATGAAGTACAAGCTCTTCATTTACAATGAATTTAAAAAAAAAAAAAAAAAAACTACTAAGAATAGAGTGGAAATGTGCAGAGCCATGTTTCTAAAAGCCTGGGCAATACTACAGAGAATGCACTGCTGTCTTGGTGCACAGTTCAGATGCTGGCAAAATGAGCCAGTCATTGTATTAATTAGGACTGCTTCTGCCTGCAATAACATATCGTGACAAATTAACAAGGACTGCAGGAGAGCTCATCTTCTCTTCTACTCATTCTCAGGGCAAAAGTTACTTCTATATAATGGCAAGGTACTCACACAAACTGACACAGATGAGATTCTCTTTGTTGGAATAAATTGGCTTACATCCTTCAATCTAAAGGTATATTATTAAATAAGTTGAATAACAACAATAATGACTTGTTTAATGAAGAGCTCATAACAGTGAGAAATGATATTACATATTCTTTAGTCAGGCAACATGGCATGTGTTGGCATATGCATGTAGCCAAAAAGACAGTGGTATGAATAATAATTTTTTAACATTATCTCAGTCACTGGAACCATTTATTAAAAACCTAAATCCCAGCACTTAGGGAGGCCGAGGAGGGTGGATCACGAGGTCAAGAGATCGAGACCATCCTGGTCAATATGGTGAAACCCCGTCTCTACTAAAAATACAAAAAATTAGCTGGGCGTAGTGGTGCACACCTGTAGTCCCAGCTACTTGGGAGGCTGAGGCAGGAGAATTGCCTGAACTCAGGAAGCGGAGGTTGTGGTGAGCCGAATTGCGCCATTGTACTCCAATCTTGGTAACAAGAGTGAAACTCCATCTCAAAAAAAAAAAAAAAAAGAAAAACAAGAAAACCTAAAGAACATATTGCTTGTTTTTAAAAGGGAAAATAAGGCAATAAATCCAAATGAAAAAAATATACTGTTGTTCTTTAAGGCTACAAAAGGAAATTCTCCCTTATTCTTAATGCTACGTACTGATATAAGTACCAAAATACGATCTTAAGTGTTGGTAGAGAATTACATGTAATGTGACTTTAATTTCTAAAGAGATATTGTTAAAAAAAAAAAAAAAAAAGAAAGAAAAGAAATCATCACACCCTTTTTGCTCTTTTTGGCCTGGGTACAAGTCTTTTCAGTAAATGTATTACTTTTGGCAATTTTCTAATCTCATTATACCTTTGTCAGGAGAATGATTTATCAGAATTACAATGCCTAATGCTGTATATCTTGTGAAATACAGTTATCCAGACTAAGAGAGTATCATCATTTGACTCTTTCAATATATGATATTTTCATTAGCAGCAGGATATTCATTCCTTCCCCTCTACTCAGCAGGGCTATAAATAGAGAGGCCAGCCAACCAAATCACACAATATGGAAAAGGTCAAAGAAGTACAGTATATTACTATAATTTACAGAATACTGTTCATGGTGTATTAAAACTCCTGACTATTTATGTACAAAGAAAATAATAAAAACATAAGACACTGTGGAATAGTCATGTTATTATTGCTGTGATTATAGAGATAGTATTTAATGAAGCTTTCCTTTACACCTAAACAAAAACCAAACATACAGGAAGGCCTATTTGGATAGTCAATAATAAAATTAAAGTGGTACTTCCTTCTATCAGATTGATACAGAACTTGAAAATGAAGAAAAGGAAAGGAAAATATGAAGAAAAGAAACACACTGCTTAAGACAAAGGCATAGTTTATTTTCCTAGTACCAGAAAAACTAAAATTTATAATCTATTTAGCAGGTCTGGAAGAGATCATCTCTACGAGCACCCGTTTCTGATTAGGCATAAATGGTTTAATTTTATATGGTCACATCTATGATTTGGGGTAAGCTAAAAATGAGACTGACCTTGTAGATACAAATCTAATGCAAGGTTTTTGGTCTTAGTAGTTCTTGGTTAAGCTGTCAGATTACTTGTACTGTTGGGTTAAAATTAAGCCAAAAAGACAATTGCTCATCTGCATTTAAGCAAATATATCTGTGAGAAGTGTCTGTATAACTTCATAAAAGAGATGTTAAAATCTAAATCTTGGCTGGGCATGATAGCTCATGCCTGTAATCCCAGCACTTTGGGAGGCTGAGGCAGGTGGATCACGAGGTCAGGAGTTCAAGACCAGCCTGAACAACATGGTGAAACCTCGTCTCTACTAAAAATACAAAAATTAGCTGGGCATGGTGGCACACGCCTGTAATCCCAACTACTCAGGAGGCTGAGGCAGGAGAATTGCCTGAAACTGGGAGGCGGAGGTAGCAGTGAGCCAAGATCATGCCACTGCACACTCCAGTCTGGGCAACAGAGTGAGACTTCATCTCAAAAAAAAAAAAAAAGAGAGAGAGAGAGAGAAAATCTGTTTTCTGCTACCAAATATGAGTGAGGAATATCAGTTCTGCTAATTAGGACTGTGTGTAAAATCAAAATAACCTACCTTCCTACCTTCTAGACAGAGAACATAAAGCACACTAGGAGTACCTAAGTATTATTTTTGTACTTTCCATGTCATTATGATGAAAACATCAAAACATGGTGACCGTAGGAGAAGAGATTCAGTCTAAAGTTAGTCAGATAACCTGACCATCCCATCTAACATGTCATCCCTGCTCTTCTCTCGTCTTATGTATACTTTCTTTCTTTTGTTTTCTATATATATATATATATATACCTGGAATTACATAGCCATTTGGTTATTACCCAAAATAAGTTTGTATATTGGAAGAGAGCTTGTTTAGACACATATTAGAGACATGATATCATGCATTCTTCTAATATTACTTAATCTTTTTATGAGATGATGAATTTTATAAATAGCAATAAAGGAAATAGTAGTACCTTCATTACTCAGTTATTAATAAGGATGAAGCACTTTTCCAAAATTGCCTTTCTCTAATAGAATGTAAACACCTATGCTATATTAATAACTTCTGATCCCTGGTGCTTTAATCAGTGTCTTTCATATGACAAGTACTTAAATAATATTTGTTAAATAAAAGAATGAAACCTACAACTCATCGTAAGGTTTGCTGCCTCCATGCTATTGCAGTATTATTTCCTTTCTCTGGAAAGCCTTTCCTTTTCTTCGTTCATAGCTGGAATTCTCATTTGTCAATCAAAACTCAACTCAGATGTTGCTTCTTCTATGATTCCATCCATTGCTCATTATCTTCTCTATGCCTTTTTTGTACATAAGCACTGTAAAGCTGGTTGCCTTGCCGGGAGGCTGGACACACCCACCTCTGCACCTGGCACCAGACTCTGCACTCGGCACCTAGTTCTGCCGCATGGCTCCCCTGGAAGGCTCTGGCTAATGCAACCCTGGCCAGCTCTCGCACGGGAAAACCCATCCAACAACCCGCCAACCAATCAACTGTGGCCCGCCCCATCTCAATCCGTCTCCTGGATCCAATCAGACCACCCAGCTGTTGCTCGGTCCTCCTAGCCATAAAAACTCACCACCCCAGGAAGTCAGCACGACTTGTCTGGCCCCTATCCCCGGGACTATGGAACCTCGCCCAGGAGCTGAATAAATTGGCATTTAATTTTTTAATACTGACCTCAGTTTCCTCATTTTAAACTCGGCAATGACCCTTTCAAGTGGTGCCGAAACCTGAGAGGAGTTCAAGACCCCTCCTGGGGGAAACTGACTCCTCTACCATAAGCCAAATGGCCACCTCTCTGATCATCTGCAGCCATCACTTGGTAAGACTCCTATTGCCCACAACCCCATCCTCTGTTTGCTCCGATCCGAGGAGACCCTGTCCGTAATTGTGGCCACATCAGGGACTCCTTCCCATCTTGAGCTGTGGGCCTCGCGGAGACGTCCTGGTGCCCCTGCTCACCTGTTTCAGAAGACAGGAATATTGTGGAGACGTCCCTATACTCCTGTCCTTCCCCGTAACCTCCAGTAGTCGGGCATTGAGGTCCGGGATGCCGTTCGTCACTCCTGACTATCCCGCGACAGAGAGGGAACTATGGGTAATCAAGAGTCCCACCTAGACGCCAAGTCGCCATTGGGATGTCTAGTCCAAAATTTACCCAAGCTGGGCCTCTCCATAAAAAAGAAAAGGCTGCTTTTTCTCTCCACCGTGGCCTGGCCCCAGTATCCTCTGGACAACCAGTCCAAGTGGCCACCGGAGGGAATTTTCAATCTTGGCATTCTAACCGATTTAGACAATTTCTATCAAAGAAATGGTAAATGGTCGGAGCTCCCCTATGTTCAGGCTTTCTGGTATCTTGGATCACACCCCACCCTCTGTTCCTTTTGCCCTCTGTCCCTCCACCCACCTTCTTCCTTTTTTGACCCTGAACTGCCCGAAGAACTCTCCTTTCCACCCACCCAACCCACTAATCCTCTGCCCTATGCGGAACCTCAACCCCCTCCAGCTCCTCCTCTTCCTAGTCCCAACCTAGCCTCTCTTGTCAGTGCTCACACCTGCTGTGCTCCTAACAATGAAACCTCCCTCCTTTTCCCTCTTTGTGAGGTCACCAGAGTGGAAGGCGTTGTTTGAGTGCATGTTCCCTTCTCCCTCTCTGATCTATCAGCCATCGAGAAACGCCTAGGGTCATTCTCCACCAATCCTATTGCTTATGCCAAAGAATTCCGCTACCTCACCCAGGCATACGACCTCACATGGCATGATACCTATGTAATCCTGTCCTCCACCCTTACTCCAGATAAGTGTGACCGCATCCTTATGGCAGCCTGGGAACATGCTGATCAGGTACATCTCACAATCAAATGCCAGTAGGTGCAGCAGCGTCCCCGAGGCCGACCCTAATTGGTACTATCAAACTGGTCAAGATGGCTGCCGCCGCTGAGACCAAATGCTACAGGGCCTCCTAGCGGGCATGCAAAGCACAGCCCAAAAGGTAGTTAATTATGATAAGTTAAGGGAAATAACTCAGGGTCCTACTGAAAACCCAGCCGCCTTCTTTGACCAATTAACTAATGCTATGATCCTTCATATCTGGCTGGACCCAGCCTCTTTAGTGGGGGCTACAGTTCTAGCCACCCATTTCATCTCTCAGTCAGCAGCTGACATTAGGAAGAAGCTTAAAAAGGGTGAGGAGGGCCCCCAAACTCCCATAGGAGATCTGGTAAACATGGCATTTAAAGCTTTTAATGGCTGAGAGGAAAAGGCTGAGGCCACCCACCAGGCCCGTCTACAGCAAAAGGTAAGCCTCCAAACCCAAGCTCTTGTGGCAGCCCTGAGGCCGGCAGCCCACCAGGTGCCTGGTGGAGAGGGTCCATCAAAACCTGCTAAGAACTCCAGAGGCTTTCCGCCTGGGCCCTGTTTCAAGTGCAGTCGGGAGGGATACTGGACATGTCAGTGTCCATGTCCCCAAGCAAGCAGCTTGGACACTGGCATAGTGATTGCCCTCTATGTGGAGGGCAGGCCGGTCTGCAGGAAGCAATCCCATCCCTTGAACTTCTCGGCCTTCTGGATGACTGAAGCAGCCCAGACTCGACGACCTCCATCACCCTTGCTGAGCCCAGGGTAATGCTGCAGGTAGTGGGTAAGTCCATTTCCTTCTTAAGTGGATACGGGGGCTACCTATTCTGTGTTGCCTTCCTCCTCGGGACCTAGCATACCTTCCCAGGTTTCAGTCATAGGAATTGACAGTAAGCCTTCCTGTCCTAATCAAACCCATCCTTTAGCCTGTGTCCTAGAGGGACACCCCTTTTCCCACTCCTTTGTAATCATACCCTCGTGCTGCATGCCCCTTTTAGGACAAGACATTCTCCAGACTGTGGGGGCCACTCTCCAACTCACTGGCACCCCACACTCAAGCCCATCATCCACCCACCTCCTACTGCCACTCCTAACCAATGCTACGCCCTATCTTAACTCCTCGCCCCAACCCCCATAATCAATGCTACACAAATCTCCAACCTTTTACAGGCCTTATCATTTCCCAGGGAAGTTGCAGTCATACACTGCCGAAGACACCGGGCCCAGCATGATGCCATCTCCTGGGGCAATGCGAGGGCAGATACAGCAGCAAGATCTTTAACACCAAGTTAAACCCTACCCCTGTTCTCTTCCTTACCATGTCCACATAGCCTGTATACTCACCATCAGAAAAACAGGCCCTTATACTAAAGAGGGGAACAGAATCTAATCAGGGCTGGATCTTCCTAAATAACAGAATCGCCCTTCCCCGGGAACAGGCCCCTAAAATTATTGCTGAAATCCACCAATCCTTACATATAGGGCGTAAGGTGTTACACCGCTTTGTACAGCCCCTCTTTTTCTTGCCAGGTCTGCAACAAACAATTAAGCAGGTACACAAGGCTTGCGTTACTTGCTCTAAGGTCTCGCCTCAGGGAGGCTTAAGGCCGCAGTTTCCTACCCACCAAATGTGTGGCAACCTACCGGCCCAAGACTGGCAAATTGACTTCACTCATATGCCCACTCACAAAAAGCTCCGCTACCTCTTGACTTTTGTAGATACCTTTTCAGGTTGGATTGAAGCCTTCCCCACCTCCCAGGAGACAGCAGACATGGTGGCCTCCCCCTTTACTAAAGAAATCATCCCTCACTTTGACCATCCAGTTGGACAACAGTCCAGCATTTACCACCCAAGTAATCTAGCTAGTCGCCAAGTCCCTCAACATCTCCTGGAAACTGCACATCCCTTACCATCCTCAGTCATCGGGTAAAATTGAACGGGCCCACAGCATCCTCAAAGACCATTTGGCCAAACTTGCTATTGAGGTAAAACTCTCTTGGCCCACATTCCTACCTCTCGCCCTGGCCCGGGTCCGGGCCACCCCAGGGGGGCCAACGGGCCTTAGCCCCTTTGAATTGCTGCACGGCCAGCCTTTCCTGGTTTCTCACAATCTCCCTGTAAAACTGCCCCCACTGGCTTCCTACTTTCCCTTCCTCTCTCTTCTCCACCACCTGCTTAGGGAGCACGCAGACCACACCTTCCCTGTTGTTCCAGGACCGGAAGACCCCCACCCAGTGACGCCTCTCCAACCAGGCGACAGCGTTCTCCTCTGAGAGCTCAAAGCAGGATCTTTGCAGCCCAGGAATCCTGGACTGAGGGCCCCACCATCAGGACCCATTATCTTGCACAGGCAAACTGCCAAACGGGCGGCTGTCAGTCTACTGTCTCCATCCTCATCCCACACAGTAAAAGCGCCGTACTCGGTCACGATCATGGGTTTCACTTTCAGCATGGGCTGTGTTTTCTATGTGACCAAACCAAGGACTACTGTCATTAGTGGAACACCACCTACTGGGGGTGCCCATATACAGCTCTTGTGTTATTCACAAGCCACAGCCTCCAGGCTGTCCCAACCGCATGCTCACTCGCTTCAGCAATGGCTCCTTAGCCCTCAACATCCGCGACCCGTGGCACAGCCGTTGGGATGCAGGAGTGCCCGGTAAAGTCTATGAAGATTATACCTGGAGCCACCCTCAGGGAACATGGCTGATAATACGGTCCTATACCTGCATCGTCCCTGAAGCAATAGAACAGCTCAGTTCTGTAAGCCACACAATCCTGCAAAATGAAGCCACCCTAACTAACCAATTCAAACCCTCAGATAGCACCCCTCAACCTTTCTCTTGGTTGACTCTAGTACAGCAGGGAGCCAACATGTTAAATTTAACTAAAGCAATAAATATCACCAAGTGCTTTTTATGTGCCTCTCTCAGCAACCCCCGCTTAGCTGCAGTTCCCCTCAGGTCCGGGTTCAATCTGTCACAATCACCTATGGGACCCGGCACCATCTTAACGGATATCCCCTTGTTCCAAGTACACCCTCAAAATTTCTCTCTCTGCTATGAGACAGCCAGCAACTCCAGTCCCAGCTGTAACACCACAGTAAAGGTAAAATCCTCCCTCTACGAGCCACCAGGAGGATATTTCTGGTGTAATGGAACCTTAACTAAATTTATTAATGCCTCCTTCCCTTTCCCTTGTGTGCCTGTCACCTTGGTCCCGCAGTTAGAAGTACACAGACAGGACGAACTTCTATCCCTCCTTCCACCTTCCCCTAATCGCCAGGACAGATGAGCAGTCTTCCTCCCAATGGTCATTGGTCTCTCTCTAGCATCCTCTCTGGTGGTGGCCAGGCTGGGTAGCTCTAGGCTACAGCATCACCTCAGCCACTCAACTAGAGGACAAGCTTCGCGTGGCCATCGAAGCATCGGCCACCTCCCTGGCCTCCCTTCAGCCACAAATCACGTCACTGGCCCAGGTAACTCTTCAGAACCAGTGGGCCCTTGACCTGCTGATAGCAGAAAAGGGACGCACCTGTCTGTTTCTTCAGGAGCAGTGCTGCTATTATATCAATGAAACAGGCCTTGTAGAAGAAAATGCCAACACTCTCTATTGCCTCCAAGAAGACCTCCGCAAGAAGCAGAGTGCATCAGCTTCGCCTCTTAACTGGTGGTGGCAATCCCCCATGCTAGCCTGGCTAACCACTATTATCACTCCCATTATAATAGTTTGTCTTCTGTTAATGCTAGCCCCTTTTTTCCTCAAGTTTTTACAGGCCTGCATGAAGGAAATTTCCAGGGTGGCCGTAAACCAGATGCTACTTCATCCCTATGTCCGAATCCCAACAGAGGCACCAGACAACTGACCCTTCTCCCTCACTCCACCGCTATTCAGCAGGAAGTAGCCATAAAGAAGCGGTGCCCTATATCATCAAAAGGGTCAGAATGTAAGGACGGTTGCCTCGCCGGGAGGCTGGACACACCCACCTCTGCGCCCGGCACCAGGCTCTGCAGTCGGCACCTAGCTCTGCCACATGGCTCCCTTGGAAGGCTCCAGCTAATGCAACCCTGGCCGGCTCTCAGACGGGAAAACCTGCCCAACAACCCGCCAACCAACCAATAGCGGCCCGCCCCGTCTCAATCCGGCTCCCCTGGACCCAATCAGAGCACCCAGCTGTTGCTCATTCCTCCTAGCCATAAAAACCCGCTGCCCCAGGAAGTCAGCGTGACTTCTCTGGCCCCTTTCCCTGTGACCATGAAACCTCACCCGGGAGCTGAATAAATTGACATTTAATTTTCTTATACTGGCCTCAGTTTCCTCATTTTAAACTCGGCAATGACCCTTACAAGTATGATGTATGATGCTCATAAAATTGAATTCTACTGCATGTTTTCTTATTTTTAAAACAGTTAAAATGCTTAAGCTAAGCTAACCCTCTCAGGCATTATATTTTTGTCCAGGGAAACTATTCCTCTTGAGTGGCCTAAAACGTCTATGTATGCCTGTTGTCCCCATTGAATTATTTATAACACCCTGTGATGGTTAATACTGACAACTTGATTGGATTGAAGGATACAAAGTATTGATCTTGGGTGTGTCTGTGAGGGTGTTGCCAAAGGAGATTAACATTTGAGTCAGTGGACTGGGAAACGCAGACCCACCCTTAATCTGAGTGGGCACAATCTAATCAGGGGCCAGTGCAGCTAGAATTAAGCAGGCAGAATAATGTGAAAAGAGAGACTGGCCTAGCCTCCCAGCCTACATCTTTCTTCCATGCTGGATGCTTCCTGTCCTCGAACACTGTACTCCAAATTCTTCAGTTTTGGAACTCCGACTGGTTCTCTTTGTTTCTCAGCTTCCAAATAACCTATTGTGGGACCTTGCGATCTGGTGAGTAAACACTTAATAAACTCCCCGTCATGTATATATCTATTCCATTGGTTCTGTCCCTCTAGAGAGCCCTAATACACGCCCCTTTTCACTCCAAAACATTCTTCGTTTGGAGGATTAATTATGTCATCACTAAACTATTGTAGCTACTACCAATTGATGAATTACTAAGCAGTCCTATGATAATCTTCCCATCCTGTTTGATCACAACTTGATTTTTCTGATCTCCCTCTCATCTCCCTCGTCTCACAGGGTCTCAGCTGAACTCTGGTGCTTGCCTTCCTGGGCACTGGAGCATATACGTCTTATAGTTTCTGGCCTGTCTCACGCATCTTTCATGTTGGGAATTCCTTGCTTTAATCCAGATTCCACAGAGCTTTTCAACTGTTCTGGCTCCTTGGCAGAGTTTAGGTACCTCGGCTGGTCTTGACCTCATTTTGCAGAGAAGGCCCTGATAATGAATCTTTATCTCTTACCAAATATTGCATTGTTATTTCTTTCTCTCCAAAATACTAGGTATATTTCCTATCACACCGTGCAAGCCCTAAACACCTATTAGATCAAACCTAGGACCTCAGAAGGTGATCTTATTTGGAAATAAGATCTTTACAGAGGTAATCAAGTTAAAATGAGGTCATTAGGGTGGACCCTAATTAAATGCAACTAGTATTCTTACAAAAAGGGAATTTGTACACAGATACACGTAAAGGAAAGAGCTATCTGTTAGGAAAGGAGAAAGGCCTGAAACAGATCCTTCCTTCACCGTTTTCAGAAGGAACTAACCCTGCCAACACCATAATTTCAGACTTCTAGACTCCAAAAGCGTGAAACAATAAATTTCTGTTGTTTGAGCCACCCTTTCTGTGGTCCTTTGTTAGGGCCCTAGCACTTTAATGCAAACTGCAGTGTATTTTCCCACATATACAATGGAGACAGTAATACTAACTACCTTAGAGTTGTGTGAGGATTAAATGAAATAGTACATATGAAATGCTTAGCAATACCCAGCATACTCAATAAATGTTAGCTGTTATTATCTGAAGTTTCCTTCACTAAGCATTGTATTTCTTTCTGTGAGTTATTAACCTTTTACCTAAGGTTTATAAGAATCTATTTTCCTGTTTATTAGAATATTTTATTCTCCTTTTATGCTTAAACATAGTGCAGCCATATATTTAAGCTTCTCAGCTTGATTTTCTTTAGCTGAACTTAATTCCATAACCCTATTTACATGTGGAGCACACTACAGGAGACTTGAGGTAAGAGACGTGTTTAATAATTCAAGTACACCAGTTACTAAATGACATGCTCTTCACTGCTGCAGACCATAGTCATGCAAAACCTTTCACAATGTGTGCCTTTGAAGAGTGGACACCATTCATTTCTCAAAATAATTTTGTCTGATGCAGAAGAGCTAGTTCAGATATACATTACAGATGTGATATTAAGAACTCCTCTAATATGACTAAGTGTTTATGATAATAGAAGATAACTACAATGTGTTTTAAATCAGTACAATAAAGAAACCAGTGATATATTTCTTCAAGTCTTAATAAGGATGACCCACTTTGCTAAAAATTGAAATGCAGAAGCATATTTTAGAATGTAAAATAATGTGATGTTTTAAAGAGAATGGTATCACATTTTGCAAATTTAAAATCCAGAAGAAGAAAAAATATTCCTAGCATCAAAATTGTACCTTTAGAAACAGACCAGCAAGGTGGCATTAAGTATCCACTATAGGATATTACAGTGATCTAAAACATTCAATTGGCAGTTCATTTGTATATGAGAAATTTCTTTAAAGTACAATTGTTTTTGGAAGTTTTGCTTTTAAGTGAATATATTCCATTCATATGATAGTGATCACAGACTTGCTTTTACCAGGACAAGTTGTACCAAGAGTTGTGGCCATCAGACTTTGGAGTGTGCTTTAGACAAGAGAGGTAATGGTGTGTTGGAGACTTCACTTCTAGTCAAGAACATTTGTTGTTATTCCCACTGTCACTTACTTGTTTCAGGAAAGTAGCATAAGTACTTGTGTATCAGTTTCCCTGTCTGACTGAACAGAGAATAATATCCGTTCTGTTACATCAAGATTACTATAGGCACTAAATGAGGCACTGTATGTAAAATCCATGGGATATTTCACTCTGATTGGCAAACGTAGTTTATCAACGCACAATCTAGCTCTTATCTGCATATAGTCCATGATAACCCAATTTCTCTGATTGTTGTTTGTTATGAGAATGGAAATGAAGAAAAGTTTTAAAAATTATAGGCCGGGCACGATGGCTCATGCCTGTAATCCCAACACTTTGGAAGGTCGAGGTGGGCGGATCTTGAGGTCAAGAGATCGAGACCATCCTGACCAACATGCTGAAACCCCGTCTCTACTAAAAAATTCAAAAACTAGCTGGGCTTGGTGGCGCATGCCTGTAGTCCCAGCTACTCAGGAGGCTGAGGCAGGAGAATTGCTTGAATCCAGGGGGCGGAGATTGCAGTGAGCCGAGATCGCGCCACTGCACTCCAGCCTGGCACCTGGTGACAGAGAGAGACCATCTTAAAAAAAAAAAAATTATATAAAGCTGCAATTAGAAATTATTATTTTATGAAGACTCACTGGCAGTAGTTCAGGATAGTTCAATGGAGGGAATGTTTGCTTTCTTGGATAAACCGTTTTGTCACTGCTGGAGCCATTATGTGTATTGAGCAGTTTGTTCATGTGATGTTTTATGCTGAAACAGCAAATTAGTATTTGTATTGATCTCTACAGATAAAACATATTATAATCCCATTAATGGGATTATTCCCACTGATGGATTTATGTTCTAAAGAGCATGAACTTCTCGGTCTCTGAACGCTAGTGATTTGGAACAAATAACAATATTACGAGTGCAAGAGTCTATGCTTACTCTGAAGACAGCTGGGAAAGAGGGACAGAAAAAAATCCTCTTAATTTATACAGTGGATTTGAAATGAAACTTGACCTCTATTATGTCTCATGTTCTTCATTTTTTAAAAAAAGGCGTAGCCGTATTTGATTCTCTCACTGGAGTGGCACACGAATTAACTTGATAATAATCATAAAATGCTGTGAAAATTTACAGGCCTCTCTATAGATTTCTCATGAATATAACTCTGGAGCAAAACATAGGGATAGTAAGTTCATTTTAAAGACTCATCAACCCTAGATTCCATTTACAGTCCATGTTAATATCTCTCATAAGCATAGTGGGAAACATTTTAACTACTTTTAAGAACTTCTGGAAACACTTTTGTGAATGTGTATATTAAAATGCTTTTTATGGACTTTCAGAGACTAATAATTTTTCTAAAAAAGTTAATACCCAGTCATTTGTGTAACACCAAAGGAGATAAACTCCACTTGAATATAAATGTAGGGTATAAGCCCCCATCTCTCCAATTAAGCATGATTACCAGAGTACCAATCAAGGAGTAAAAATGTTATGTATTTAATCTCTAGGCAAAGAAAAAACCCATATCATCATTATTTTTATTATTACATCAATTATAAATTTTTTTGTCAAACTCTCCATACAAAGGCCACCAGTGAAATTTGTTGATGGTACAAAGCTGACCTCCATAAATTTGCTGAATTAAAGAGAGAACAGAATCTTCCCAGGGTCTCAGTGTGGTCTCCAAAAAGAGACATATCAAGGGTACTTGTCAGCTTTAGAGGACTGGGGTTAGTGAAAACGGATTTTAGGCCAGAATTAGAAAGCATAGTAGTGGATACAGATTGGTTGAGATTTATAAACTATATGACTTTCTAAAACAGTTATAATCTTCTCTTTGAAATATGTATACTGTGAAATGTGAAATACTGACATGGAGAGTTAGTATTGCTCTGGCCTTTTCCTATAACACGATGACTCTGTGGAGCTGGTTTTAAAGTAACTGAAGCTTAGATACTTTGTGCTGAGTATTACGTTTGCTAGCGCTTATCTTTTTTGCAAATCATGACACATTTTGCAAGTTGTAGTTGATTGTATTTCTTAGTCCCAGTCCCACACCACTTCTGGTTAGACGTCAGCCTAAGTTGAAGAATAGACCATCATTATTTTGGAGGGACAAGATCAATCAAGATCTTCACTGAAACTTGATGTTTTATGATTGTGTGTCAAGTACTTAAAGATAACTCTATCGATTTGTGTAAGTGCTGGACATTTTTGTTCTTACTATCGGATGACCGTATTTTTTAAATATTCAGTTTAATAGTAATCACAGAGCAGCATATATGATTCTGGGAATCAAACACTTGGTGACTAAAACACAGATAAATGTTAAAATCTTTCCTGAATAATCAGTGGCTTATTCAGTGCTGCTTTCAAGATCTATTGTAAGGCATGTCTGGTGGTAATGAACTTTCTCAGAATTTGCTTATCTAAAAAGAATCTGATTTCTCCTTTGCATAGGAAGCTTAGTTTGGATGGATATGAAATTACTGAAGATTTCTTTCTTTAAGAATGTTGAATATAGGTCCTCAATCTCTTCTGACTTGTAGGGTTTCAGCTGAGAGATCTGCGGTTGTTCTGATGGGGTTCCCTTTGAGGGTGACCTTTCCTTCCTCTCTAGGTGCCTTTAACGTTCGTTCTTTCATTCCAACTTTGGAAAATGTGATGATTATGTATCTTGGAGATAATTTTCTTGCAGAGGTTCTCTGTATTTACTGACTTTGACTGCTGGCCTCTCCAGTGAGGTTGGGGTTGTTTTCATGGATGATATCCTGAAATATGTTTTCCAGATTGTTTGCTTTCTCCCAATCCCTTTCAGGAATACCAAAGATTTGAGCTCTTTACATAATCCCGTATTTCTCAGAAGTTTTGCTCATTATTTTTCTTTTTTTCCTGACTGCCTTATTTCAGAGAGACAGTCTTCAGGTTTGGAGATGCTTTCTTCAGCTTGGTCTGTTCTGCTGTTAATACTTGGGATTGCATTGTGAAATTCTTGTAGTGTGTTTTTCAGCTTTATCAGAACAGTTAGGTTCCTTTTCATACTGACCATTTTGTCTGTCATCTCCTGTATTACTTTATTGTGATTATTAGTTCCCTCGGATTGGATTTTGACATTCCCCTGAATCTCCATGATCTTCGTTTCTATCCATATTATCAATTCTATTTCTTTTATGTCAGCCAGCATAGCCTGGTTAAGAACCCTTGTTGGAGAAGTAGTGTAGCCATTTGTAGGACTTAAGACACTCTGATCATCTGAGTTGCTAGAGTTCTTGAACTGGATTGGTTCTTTCTCCTTTCTGCATGTCAGTGTTCCTCTAACTGTGGCATAGATTGAATACAGTTAGTAGATTTCTGTATGTTTTCACAGGGTTGAGGCTTTGTGCAGGGTGATTTCTGAAGCAGACTTCTTGTCTTCGGTTTCACAGCAAGTCATGTGAGTGAGGTATTTTTGGTGTGGAAGCTTTGGGGTGTGATCCAGTAGGTGGTGCTTAGGCGTCCTGGTCAGTTGGTAGACTCTTTCTCAGTTGTGTGGCTCCTCTACACTCCTTCACAGTTACAGCTGGTTCCCTCTCAATGCTCTGAAAGTGTGGGCTCCTCTCCCACTTGAGTGTGGACTATACATCCAGGCTTGGCACTCCTGGGCTGCCAACCACAGTTCTTGGGTGATCTCAGGGTTTATGTTTCTTCCCCAACTTGGAGACAGCAGAGGAAGGGACCTCAGCAGTGGTTGTTGCCAAGGGTCTTTTACTTGTCTCCCAGGGGACCCACTCCAGAAAGATACAGGTCAGCAATTGCTCAGTGCCATCAGCCTGAGATGGGAGACTGGTTCTGTGGGCCCGAGCCAGGGGTTCCCTGCCTGGTGATAATCAGTGGGTGGAACTCACGGGAGGCAGACTGGCCTTTTCTCCTTGGGTCAACTGCAGCTCCTTAGAGGTGTGGATAGGAGACCTAGGGTCTTTGCTCCTTCATTAGTTCAAGGGTAGCGGGGTTAGGGCCACTGCAGAAGCAGTGGCAGAGGGATTTTGGTTGCCCCTCGGGGCTCTACCTCTGAGAAATGTGAAGCTATTGTTACTAAGAGAGTTCAGCCAGTGAGGTGGGATACCTGTACTGCTGGAATGAGCTTGGGGCTTCACTCGTTGGGGATCAGGGGGATGAGGAATCACTGGGAGGAAAGACTAGTCTCCACTCCATATGGTGACTGTGGTATGCTGCAGGCTCTCATTCTCTTTGTTTCTTTCCCCATATCAAGGGTAGCAGGGATAGAACCAGCGCTGTGGCAAGTGAGGTTTGCAGCTGCTGCTGGCCAGAAAACACAAGCAGGGTTGGTTATAGAACTTGGTCAGGAGATTTTGCCCAGTGAAATGAGATGTGGGACCCACGTGAAATAGCAGTCTGGTCACTCCTTTGCAGAGCTGTTGCGCTGTGCCGGAGACCACTCAGTCCCTGCTTGCCGCACACTCTCTAGAGCCTCAAGGCAGCAATGGCTAAAGCTGTGAAAGAGCAAAGATGGAAGTCCATCCCTCTCCCTGGGCGCTCCATGCCAAAGAGGTTTGGAACCACTGCCAGCCAGAAAACACCAATGCGGCAGTGAGGGTGGCTGGAAACCCTGGTTGGGAGGTCCTGCACAGTGAGGAAAGGCATGGGCAGGGCCCACATAAAGAGGCAGGCTGGCCACTTTTCTATAAGGCAGCTGTTCTGATGGCAAAAAAGGCTAAGGCTGCCAAACAGCCAAGATGGCAGCCTGCTCCTCTCTCCAGGAACTCCAGATCAGGGAAGTGTAATGCTGCTACTGGTGACTGACTGGAGTTCCAGGTCAGCGGGTCTTATCTTGTGAGGTGCTATGGAATCAGGGCCTTCAGACCATTGCTGCTGATTCCCCTGGGCTCAGCCCCTTTCTTATGGGTATTTATGAGGGGGTCTAACCTCCCACATTGCCAGGGTTAAAGCCACTTTTGCTGGGATGGAAGCCTGGCTATCTAAAGCTCCTGGGGCTCCACATGTGCCTGAACAGTTGCTCTACCAAGACTCTGCATAGCTCTGTGTGTCAGCCTGAAAGCCCTTGTGAGGTGGGTTCATAAGGGGGTCTCCTGACCTGCGAGTTGCAGATATCCATGGAAGAAGCGTGGGTCCTTGGGGACGCTTGTTGACTCACCACTTCCCTGGAAGTGTGAGTCTCCCTTGACTCCATGTTGCTTTCAGGTGGGCGATCATCTTGGCTTACTTTTCTCCATTCTCTGTGGGTCAAGTTGTTTTCTTGATAAATCCCAGTGCATGTGCCTGGGTGTTTCGGTTGAAGGTGCTGTGTTGACTCACCTGTTCTATTTCTCTCCATGAGAGTGGCACACACTAGCTGCTTCTAGCCAGTCATCTTGGCCAGCTCCATCCCTCTATTAAATCTTAAAGCTCCAAAATAATCTCCTTTGACTCCATGTCCCATATCCAGATCACATTGGTACAAGGGAACAAGGAGCGGGCTCCCTAGGGCTTGGACACCTCCATCCCTGTGGCCTTGCAGGATTCAGCCCTTGAGGCTTCTCTCATAGGTTGCTGAGTGCCTGCGCCTTTTTCAGGGGCAGGGTGCAAGCTGCCAGTGGATCCACCATTCTCCTGTCTAGATCATGGTAGCCCCATTCTCTCAGCTCCATTAGGCAGTGACCCAGTGGCAACTTTGTGTGGTGGCTCCAACCCCACATTTTCCCTCGGCACTACCCTAGTAGAGGTCCTCTGCAGGGGCTCTGCCTCTGCAACAGGCTTCTGCCTGGGCCTCAGGCTTTTCCATTCATCCTCTGAAATCTAGCTGCATGGTACCAAGCCTCATTCACTCTTGCACTGTGTGTACCTGCAGGCTTAACACCACATGGAAGCCCCAAAGGCTTGTGGTCACTTATGCTCTCTGGAGTGGCAGCACAAGCAGCGGCGGAAGCCCTTTGAGCCATGGTTGAAGCCTGAGCAGTCAGAATGCAGGGAGCACTGTCTCAAGGCCATGCAGGCAGCAGGGACCTGATACTGGCCCATGAAACCATTCTTCCCTCCTAGACCCCTGAGTCTGCGATGGGAGGGACTGCCACAAAGGTGTCTGAAATATCTGCAAGGCCTTTTCTTCATTGTCTTGAATATTAGCATGGAGCACCCTTTTAATTAGGCTGCTATCTCTAGCAAGTGGTTGATTCACAGCCTGCTTGAATTCCTTTCCAGAAAAAAGCTTTTTCTTTCTCTGGCACATGGCCAGGCTGCAAATTTTCCAAACTTTAATGTTCTCCTTCCATTTTAAATGTAAATTCCCACTTTTAGTCATTTCTTTTTTTATTCCCTCAACTAGGCATAGGCTGTTAGAAGGAGCCAGGCTACATCTTGAATACTTTGATGCTTAGAAATTCCTTCCACCAGATACCCGAAATCATTACTCTTTTGTTCAAACTTCTGCAGATTCCTAGGGCATGAACAGAATGCAGCTAAGCTCTTTGCTAAGGTATAACACAACATTATCTTTGTTCCAGTTCCCAGTAAGTTTCACATGTCCAGCTGAGACCTCAGCATCCTGGACTTCATTGTCCATAGTGCTACCAGCATGTTGGTCATAACCATTTAACCAGTCTCTAAGAATTTCCAAGTGTTCCCTTGTCTTCCTATTTTCTCCTGAGCCCTCCAAACTCTTCTAACCTCTGCCTGTTGTCCAGTTCCAAAGCTGCTTCCACAATTTTAGCTATCTTTATAGCAATGTACCACCCCTTGATACCAATTATCTGTATTAGGCTGTTCTTAAATTGCTATAAAGAACTACCTGAGAATGGATAATTAATAAAGAAAAGAGGGTGCACAGGCATCCACTCAGTTTCTGGGGAGGCACCAGAGAGCTTTTACTCACGGCAGAAGGCAAAGCAGGAGCACACACTTTACGTGGTGAAAGAAAGAGTAAGAGAGAAAGACTAAAGGGGTGCTACACACTTTTAAATAAACAAATGTCACATTAACTGAGAGCAAGAGCCCTCTTTCACCAAGGGGATGGCCCAAGCCATTTGTGTGGAATCCACCCCAGTGATCCAAACACCTCCAACAAGGCCCCACCTGCAACACCAGGGATTACAATTTAGTATAAGATTTGGATGGGAACAAACATCCAAACTATTTTGACATCTCTTTATCTGTCTGTTCATCTGTATTCTTTGTAACATTCTTTATAATAAATAGGTAAATATAACTGTTTTCCCGAGTTCTATGAACCATCCTCACAAATCAATCAAATGCAAAAAGGAGACTGCTGTAACCCTTGTTTGTAACCCGTTGGTCAGATGCATAAACTACAATCTACTACTTTTGATTGGCATCTGAAATGGTGGCAGTTTTGCTCGTCTGAGCCCTCAACCTGTGGGATCTGATACTATCTCCATGTAGACAGCATTGAAATTAGATTGAATTGTAGGATACTTAGTTGGTGTCCTGTAGGATTGCTTGGAATGCAGGGGGAAAACCCATATATCTGACCACAGAAGTGGTCCATGTTGAGTGAGAGTATAGTAGGGAAAAACAGTTTATATTCTCTTTTACAAAAACTAAATAAAATATACACGAAGAAATTGAATCTACATAAATAAAACTTTATAAGGAGAGTCCTTTTCGGTTTGATGATTAGCTTTCGTCTATGAAATTCTTCCATCTAATACTTTATTTTTTTAGTTTGCAAATTTTTCTCCATGGTTGGGGCTTTTCCATTTCCATGACATCTCTGTGAAGATTTTTAGTCCTTTTTGTCTGTGAGAAGTGAATAATCACCTTTACTGAATAAACAGACTCACATCTAGTGTGTAAAAAGGGACCACCTTGTAGAGCCTAACATCAGTGCTCTAACTTTAATTATATTTCATTTCAGAAGGTTGTAATATTTTTCCCTGTAACTAAAATTTGGGTAAGTCAAATAATTGATAAAGTAGGATTTTAAAAAATATTTATCATGGATTTTTATTATAGTAATATTTAAAATTCATTTTTAGACGTTAGGATTGCCTAAATGAAACTATTCAAATAACAGTTTTGTGGTAACATATTAGGTTGGAAGAGGGAAAAAGAATGAGCGTTTTTCACATTGAACAATTAAGAATGATATCTGCATAAAAATTGTTACTGAGCACTATGATTTGAATGTTCCTGCCTCCTCCAAAACTTGTGTTGAAATATAATTCGTAATGCAACAGCTTTGGTGGGTGGGCCTAATGGGATATGTTTATGTCATGAAGGCTGTACCCTCGTAAATGGATTAATGCCATTATAAAAAAAAAAGTTTGCAGGAGTGGTTTTTCTTTCTTTGACTCTTCCGCCATGTAAAGACACAATGTTTGTTCCCACTTGCCTTCTACCATCCACTATCTGAGAATGCCCTAAGAAGGCTGACACCAGATGCCAGAATTTTGATCTTGGACTTTCCATCCTCTAGAGCTGTGAAAGAATTTTTTTTTTTTTTTTGTAAATTACCCAATCTCAGGTTTGCTGTTATAGCAGCACAAAACAACCTAAAACACC
Organism: Sapajus apella; assembly: GCF_009761245.1. NCBI lineage: Eukaryota > Metazoa > Chordata > Mammalia > Primates > Cebidae > Sapajus > Sapajus apella. The sequence continues at coordinate 23,512,698 of NW_022436966.1, read as the reverse complement.
TAGGATACATTTGCTGTGCAAAATGACCTTTCCTCGTCTATGTGATTTCACGTCATCACAAATGTTACATGAGTCAATCTACACTATTGGACATAAACATCTATAACTTGCTGTGTTACCTTTCAACTACATAAATAATGCTCAAAGACATTTAGATATTATGGCCAGTCTGGCTTCAAGATGACGTACATATTTTGAAAGTGAGATGTGGATTACGTTTACAATTCCAGGAAAAAATACTATATTACCATTCAAAAATAGCACTGCCTTTGTGAAAGTCTACAATGTTATTAAAGCATCTCCTATTACCATCTTCCTACAGGGCAAAAATAAATAGGCAAGGAAAATATGTTCTCCTAGGAATTCTCTTTTCTCATTTCCATGGAAAATCCACACTATTCATATGAAATGTATTTGTTTGCTCTTCAGGCTGGAGTGTTTCTTACCCTAAATCAATGACATCCATTTAGCTGACTTCATGGTTAACTGCATATCCTAGGGCTATGGTAATTTGCACAACTTCTGCCTTTACAGGATGCTGCAGGTCAAATCGTGCTTGTTGACAGAAAACAATACAGTGATGTGCTGCTCCCCACCAATTCTATGCTCATGATCTGGACCTGGACCATTCTGCATATTTGTTCACTGGATGAGGCAAGGCACTCTAGAGGATATAAGAATAAGCAATGTGATCATCATGTAGAAAATGGAGAGTCTGCTTTTAGAGGGCAAGGTTGTGTTCTTACATCCTGGCAGCCCCTTACTGCCCACTCCTAAGTGCCTGATACATTGATCTACATATAATAGTTGCTTACAACATGACAGAAAATAATGGCTTTAAAGAAAAACAAAATTCCAAATGACAGAATGATATTCTGCAAATAAAATACTGCACTGAATTCATATTCTTCTTCTTTCCTTTTAACTGATTTACTATTTGTCCCATAAATGCCTTAAATTCTTTATTCCTTTATGTGTGTATATATTTAGATCTTATTCTAAATAGTAATGTCTTAAACTTGCATAATTTTTAATGTCCTATTTAATATTTTATTTCATTCTGACAACCACCCTCTCTTCACTATAACATGAGTATTTCAGAACTAAAGTCTTTGTCTTATTTATCTTTGTAACAACAGTGCCTAAGAGCCTACTTGACATTTTAAGTTGTCATTTGAACTGCTGAATGAAAACTATGAATAAAATAGTAAATGAATGGGTGAATCAATTTTATTGGAACATCAGGAAGAATGTGATCACAGCAGGCTTGCTTTTGAACTCAAGTCCACTAACTAATGAGAAGTAGGCCAAAGGATTGTTTCTTATGAGAGAAAACAAATAAGTTGATTATGTTGTCTATTACTTTAAAAATTACAACAACAACAAAAAACCTGTTGGAGAGGAAGCAAATAGACCAACAAAGGTCAGAAGGTAGAAATATCAGAGTAGAGAGAAACAAACCCACTTAAAGGAGAGGTCAAATACTGGTAGGCTTGAGGCATTTTGCTCCCAAGAGACTGGAGTTAAGACAATGAGTAGGAATTACAGTCACCAGAAGAGATGAATCATAAAAAGGAAAAGAAGGAAAGAACACTTTTTGTTTTTTTGTTATTTCTATTATTTGGAAACAAACTACCAGCAGCTTAGGTTCTTCAGGTCAGAATTCTAGGTTCGCAGGGCCAAGCTCTCTGTGCAGAATTTTACAAGGTTTAAATGAAAGTGTGAGCCAGACTGACTTCTCGTCTGGAGTTCAGGGTCCTTTTCCTAGCTCTTCGGTTGTTGGTAGAATTCAGTTCCTTGCGTTTACAGGACTGAGGTCCAGTGTTCTTTCTGTCAGTGGAAGGCTCACTCATCTCTTTGAAGCTGCCTGGAGTTTCCTACCATATGGTCTTTTTCACAGCATAGCATGTTGTGTCTCCAAGGCCAGCAGGAGATCATCTGGGGTTGCTTCTTGTTTCTTTATTTACTTTTTTTTTTTTTTTAATTTTTGAGACAAGGTTTCCCTCTGTCACCTAGACTAGAGTGCAGTGGTGGGATCATAGCACATTGCAGGCTGGGACGTCTGGCATCAAATAATCCTCCCACCTGGCGTGCCAATGTGTTGAGATTAAAAGTGTGGACCACCACACCTGGCCTCTTGTTCTTTTAAGGGCTTATCTGGTTGGGTCAGGTTCACCTAGCTAATCTCCATTTTGATTAGACTATAATTATATCTAAAAATCCTTTTTGCCATTACTTAGCCATATCACGAAATGATATCCCATATAGTCACAGGTTTACCGAATTCAAGGGGAGAAGATTATACAGGGTATGTACAAGGGAAGGAATCTTGGGAGACATGCTAGAATCTGCCTAGGGGAGAGAGTGACTAGGTAATACCCGAGACAGGGAAAAAACAAAAGTTACCAAAAAATATACTAAAATGAAAAATGTTTAAAAGATTTCTCAATATTTCAATGATAGCTGTTGTTGATTCCCAAAGATTCAGTAAGAGAAATGTCAGACTTGGGGTTGGGGAGAGGGGAACAGAAGCAGCCTCAGACAGGAAGACAGCAGAGAAAGAAATTCAATAATTTTCCAAAGGATGATGGTGACTTGTCAAGAGACATATTAAAGGAAAGAAGTCACAGAGTGTTTACCTAGTGATCACATTGGGAGAACTATCATTATAAAATTACCGGGGATAACTCTGAAAGACATGTTGGCAGTAATTCAACTTCTGCAGATTAAATAGAAGTTTTAGAAGTGGGATAATAGAGGATATTTTGAAAGAAGTACAGTTCATAAAAAATTCTCCAAATTGCTTGTTTGATTATGCAGAATTACAGTGAGGAAAACTACATGAATGCTATTCAGAAATGGAATGACTGCCAGAAAAGACAAAAATGAATGACTAACAGGGCACTAACAATGTTGTAATTTTCAGCTACTTAAGTATGAGGTGAAAATAAAAACTATAAGTAAAAGCACTAAGAAAAAGTTTGAGGTGTCATATAACACAAGGTGTTAATTCTTGATATTGATGTGTGTATTCCACTGGCTGTGTGCGAGACATCTGCGGGGACTCTTTCACCTAATTAGAGAGGTTTAAGCTGATGCATAGGGCTACCAAAGGTAAACAACAGGGTATTTTTAATGTGAATGCTTTAAATATGGAGAGGAGAAACAAAATACACAGGTGCAGAAACAGTATTTCAAACCAATTACATGACATCAAAGGGCATATTTAGTCCAATGGCTTAGTCATATCTGTTAAGACTAAAAGGAGATAAAAATAGAAAAGAACGGATATGTGGAATAAAAAGGGGAAAGTCCCCATTTTTTTCCCAGAGGACATACTTTGACCAGAGAGGTTGCTCCCCATGTCACTGAAAATACAGCCAGTGGAGTTCAAGGTGACACAAAGAACAATAGCAGTGGGGCTCAGGTGGCGGAAAAGGCTAAACATTTCCAGAGATATGTGCATTATCAAATTGACATACACTTAATTTTCAGACAGAGTTCTTAAACCAGGAGACTACCATGAAGGAAAGTAGAAAACATTCAGAAGCTTGAGGAATGGTGATCCAGAAAGGAGAAGAGAGAGAGGCACTGAAAAGATAAGGTCCTAAATGAATGTCACGGAGCACTACGCATTAAAACAAAGCAAATATGTCTTGTAAATGACAAGCGGATAGAATAGAAGCAATTAACAGAAATAATGAAAAGCTATAGAGGAGAAAAGAACAAAAACAAAAATATTATTTCTCAGAAAGGTCACATTTCGGCCAAGGACAATTTCTTGTTGAAGTTGCATTTCGCCTCCTGCTGTCTCGCCAGCCTCCGCTTCTCCCTTTTGAGCTGCTGCGGAAGCCAGCGTCCTGCTCTTGTCCTTAGCTCTCAAGCCTCTTTTCCAAAACTGCCTTTCTTGGGTAATACTAAAAATAAACTTAAAGGACTCTATTTTCTCAGAATTATTTTTAAGTTGGTTATTTTTTTGCTCCTGTTGGAGAGGAACCTGGTGAACTATTTCACATAGTGATGCTGTCTGATAAAGCTTAATGAGATTTCCCCTCAGGAAATTGTACATTGTGTTACAAGGGAAGGAATTCCTAAGGGTGGGATTTTCAGGCAACGACAAATAGCAAATGGCTGATTTGGGAGCATGCACCTTCCCATTTCTATTAAAATTAAGCTACATATATAACTGCCTAGTCTTCCTGCAAATACAACTAGCCCATGTACTTTTTGAAGCTTTTCGAGAAAACGTTTTGGTCTTAAGATTGTATATCACTTATTTGGACCACGCACATTATCACCTGTGATCACAGAACAAAATCAAGGCTAAATAGGTGTTGCTAATAGTTTCTTTTCTATCCTAGCTTAGGGTGCACACTTTGACAAATGTTTATTAAAGGATCTACTATGAATTCATTAGTATTCTTGATGTCAGAGACAAAATATGATTGAGTCCCACTTCCTGTTGCCATGGAGCTCACAACTTAGCAATCTAGCAAGAAAAATAGTTCCGTATACAGCTACTACATTTTATTAATTCTAAAATACACTTTTTATTTACATTCTTATCACCTCTGAAATCAAGATGCTTCATAAAATGGATCATAGCTCAATGAGAAGCATTTCTCAGTCATAGTGGTAAAGTAATTGGGGCACGTTACAATCAATGACATCTTACATTTGAGAAATGTATTAATTACAAAGAAATAAATGCTACATGAGTCTTACTAAAGAACAAAGGAGAAAATGTGAGAAAATAATGTCAAATTTCACAGTGGAGTTGCTTTCAGGGGATTACTGATGAAGGTTTAAAAGGATTTCACTAAGCAGGAGGGAGGGAAAGACAAGAATATACTGCATTTCAGTCTTAATACAATCAAGTAATTGAGGGTGTTGGTGTATAGAAGATCTTGGAAAAGTGGCATGAGATGAAACTTGAAAGTTAAGTCACGATCAGATAGTAAAAATCGCTAAATGACTTTCACTGAATGTGTATAAGAGCTAGTGTGATATCATTTAACTGATTTATTTATGCTCGTGGTGCTTTCTTCATGTCTCAGTGATAGTGAGCTTGTATTAATTTTCATGACTACCTGGCCGTTTTAACTAGCTTAAAGGAGGCTTGTAGAAGCATTAGCAATACTCAAAGTTAAGTGGTTTTGTAAGGCAGGTATTGATCTGATTCTTAGCTGGGTGACTCCTTACACTCAAATAACAAAAAAATATATAAGGATGGAGAAGAACTGACTTTTTAAAAAGGTGATTCTATTGAAATGGAGTTTAAAAGCCTGCTTTTCCTTCCCATTTGTGAATTATCCATCCACTGTCTGATTTTACTAGTGTGGGATTTAATCTTTCTTTCGAGAATCAAGTGTGTATGTCCTTCTCCCCCTTTTCCATCTCTAGGAGAAGATGAAAATTATTCCTAATATTAATATTTCTGCAGGACAGGAACATGTTTGATAATGGTTGGTTTTTCCCTTTGTTTATTTTCATTAATTCAAAAATAATTGAACCCTGCATTAATAACCCATGACTGATTTACCTCTTAAAGTCACATTTCTGGCTCCACTAGCCAGATTATTTTTTTGTCCAAGAACCATGAGAAGTGCTTGGTTTGTGTTAGGCTGGCATGTTCCAGAGAGATGGCTATCAGTATAGTATAGTGAGTATGAACGCAATCCTCAGATTCAGGCCTGGGCTGCAGGGCGGGGACATAGTGTTGGCTGCAGTAGGTGAGGGCAGCCACTTGGCAGCCACTGAACAGGAAGAGGCCAGCAGTGTGCAAAGGCTGTGAGGCACATTAACATATATTCATTCCATACCCCATCTGTTCTCTCAGCAGCTTCATCAAACCATGCAGGCTGGTTAACAGGCTATTATTTCTTCGCTCCAAATCTATATCTATATATATATATATAGATATTGAAACAGGGTCTTACTCTGTCAACCAGGCTGGAGTGCAGTGGCATGATCATAGCTCACTGTAGCCTCAATCTCCTGGGATCAAGGGATCCTCCTGCCTCAACCTGCTCAGTAGCTGGGACTGCAGGTATGTACCATCATGCCCACCTAATTTTTTAATGTTTTGTAGAGATGGGGATCTTACTGTGTTGCCTAGGCTGCTCTCAAACCCCTGGGCTCAAGTGATCCTTCCATCTCAGCTTTCCAAAGTACTAGGATTAGAGGTGTGAGCCACCACTTTTGGCTCAAGCCCACATTTCTAAACCCAGTTTCCTGATGCTGGACTGGGACTCTGCAAACACATTTGTGTTTTCCCATCTGGCTTCCTGTTAGGTATTCAACAACGGGTGATAGAGTGAGCCTCCAAGGCTGTAGGAATGAGAAAGACAGTGTTTCCTGCCTTCGTCCTCCCTGATTGCTCTTCTAGTTGCTGTCATGCCAGCAGTATTTCTTTATCCAAGCACCAGCAATTCTTTCCGTAGAAGCAAGTGTCTGCCAAGAGATCTGGGCCCTAGTCTTAGGCATCCCTTCTCTAAATTCCTATATTTTATATTACTCTGAGCTTGTTCCTCTGTTCTCTAGTGGTAGTAGCAATTTCCTGATAACTTAGGGTTTTTTTTTGTTGTTGTTGTTTGCTTTATTTTTAAATTGGTTACCTACTTAATAATTTTATGCCTAGTTAATTCTTTTTTATATTAAATTTTTCATATGAAATTCTCTCTTTTTAAATCGCTGGTGTGTTTTCTGTCCCCTGACGAGACTGACTGACACTGTGTCAGTGATCCGCATCTAGTACCTATATCTCAGTTTGCAAGCTTATTTATTTTACACGAAGGCTAGGACTTTGATATTTACAAGAAACATGATTAAGTAGGTTAGAGAAACAATTTCTTACACTTCCCCTTCACATTACTTGTGAGGACTTCAAGGATAGCAATCAGTGTAAGCATCAAACCTGGCCTTTGCTTTTTGGACAATTTCTCACTTATTCTGGTTCCCTCCTACAAAAGAGGATGCCTTGCTTGGCATTCTTACATTGCCTGTGTTAGCTTCTGAGATTTTCCAGTGGTATAGCTTATAATAAGATTGCATTAATGTCCTAATATATAAAGTACATGCTAGACTTATTATATTTCAACTTAAACTTATTAAATTGGATACACTTGTCAACAGTTAATAGATGACATAAAATGTTAGATATCAAAATTATAGCTAAATTTGAAAACATTAACAAATAACATTAGAGATAACAAGTATATAGCTCAACAAAAATAGTACATGTCAAGAATAGGCTTTTTAAAATCAGAAGAATGAGGTTGAAATGCATTCAAAATTTCTTCATGAATTTGTGTTATTACTGTATTATTGCTGCATATTTGTATTAAGGGTCTGTTACGTCCTAGGTGTTATCTCAAATTCTGGAAGTTTTTTTTTTTTTTTTGATATGAGTCTTGCCCTGTCAGCCAAGCTGGAGTGCAATGGTGAGATCTTGGTTCACTGCAACCTACACCTCCCAGGTTAAAGTGATTCTCCTGCCTCAGCCTCCCGAATAGCTGGGATTACAGGTGCCCACCACCATGCCTGGCTCACTTTTGTATTTTTAGTAGAGATGTGGTTTCACCATGTTGGCCAGGCTGGTCTCGAACTCCTGACCCTAGATGATCTGCCCACCTCGGCCTCTCAAAGTGCTAGAATTATAGGAATGAGCCACAGCGCCTGGCCCCAAATTCTAGAATTTTAAAAAATGAAAAAGATACTTGCCAAATGTGTGAGTGAAATAGGCAAAACGTAATGAATTATCTTAGATGCGACAAGTAAGCTCAGAAGAGATGATCATCCTTTCAGCATGTGAGCAGGGACTGAGGAAGGATTCAGAGGAGATAGACTAAAGTGGGTCATAAACAGTCCACAGGAAGGGACAAGGAATGGGCTTTTGAGGAGAAAAAACAATGTGTGCCAAGGAGGAGGCGTGGAAAATGTGAGAAATTTGAGATAGTTGCACATTATTAGAGCAGAATCTGTAAGAGTTGAAGGTTCAGAGTAGTGGTATTAGAGTTAAGGACAGTGAAGAAAACCTAACAAGACCCTGGAAAGCTTCATGTCATCTTGCTCAGTATTAAAAGTAACTGCCAAAACTGCAATTACTTTTGCACCAATCTGATAATGTATTCATTAGATAAGGACCCATTGAAAAATTCTAGGAGGTTAGAGGTTTACATCTAGGATAGGCATCCCATTATAGTCTGAAGGATGTCTTGAGGTGAGAGACTCTAGAGATAATAAAACTAATTAGGATGCTGTCTCAATAAGCCTTTGGGAAATCAACAGCAATCCCACTAATATCATACAATTTCCTCATTTACGTCTCTTCATCTATATTTTAAATATATTTTGTTTTATATCAGACACATGGAGAATTTTGGACTGTCACATGCAGGGGCTGTAATTTATGCATCTTTGCATGCCCACTGTCTAATATGATGTTTGCCACAAAGTAGGTCCTCAATAAATGTTGATTAATGATGAGTGATAGCACCTAAATTAAGGTGGAAATAGAGAAAGTAAAGACATACTAGTGGATCAGGGAGCTATTTAACAATTATCAGAACAACCTCATGGTTACAGATATGGGGAAAAGGAGGGGATTAACATAACTATAGAGTTTCTGGGCAGACTGAGCAATTGTACAAATGGTGATATCACACTGAGATGAAAAAGAACAGGAAAATGAGGGGATTGGTGAGGTTTGCAAGTACATATTCTCTCCTTCAATATTCCAACCTCATTTTGCCCCATTGGCCATGCATATAAGCCTTAGTCCTATACAACTAGAAGAAACTTACCCTAAAAATAAAACCATGGTCAGTTCTTGCTTCAGTCAAGGCACAGGGAAAGACAATGAGACATTTCCTGAGGTTTTTACCCAAGCTAACTTTGCTTCATAAAATATTAGTGCCGCAATGTTTATTTATCAAACTGTCACTGAATTTTTGATAAAATAATACTTTGACATGTTATTTATCTTCTTTATCTTCTCTTTCATTACTTGGGATATCAGATATCTCTGCTAAAACCAACGCTGGGGCTTTATCAAAACTTCCCTTCTCAATTTCCTCATAAACATATTTGTTGCCATTTATTATTTTAAAGATTTCAGAGCAATTTTTAACTAGCTTTCCTATCTCAGCTGTGGAGTGTTTTCTATACCCTGAGATTTTGCTGCTGCTATGAGTGAACAAATATCAACTATTTTAAAACAAAGAGTGAAAAATAGAAATACCTTCAACAGATACGTAAGGTTTAGAGATAACACACATTTGGAATTGAGATATTTAGTTTAGAAAAATAAAACCCTTTACTATTTGTTAACATAGGAGCACAGTTAAAATAACTGTTTCTGACTCATTGAAAAATACAAAAGGAAAATTTACAACAATAATACATATCTATTAAATAAATTTGGAAGTAATTATTCAAGCCTATTAGAGTAGAATGAGTTACCCGAGGGTGTGAAGGGCGAGAGGGGGATGAAAAGGAGTTGATGGGTACAAACATACTGTTAGGAATAAAAAAGTTCCAGTCTTCAACAGCACAGTAGGGTGACTACAGTTGACAACAATATATTGCATATTTCAAAATAGCTAGAAGAGAGGATCTGAAATGTTCCCTGCACAAAGAAATGATAAATGTTCAAGGTGATGGATGTCTTAAATACCCTGATCTGATCATTGCACATTGTATGCATGTATCAAAATATAACATGTGCCTTATAAATATGTATACATAATATGTATTTATTAAAATAATAAAAAAAGAAAAACAAACAAAAAACCCTATTAGAGGAGAAATCCCTAAAGCGTAAACCGAAGGAAATAGATTAGATAGCTTCTCAAGCTTCTTTTAGTTATAAAAAATTTTGGGTTTTGTTTTTAATACTCTCAGTGCTGTCAGTCACTGGCTCAAACTTCATCTGCAAAACACAGCAGAAACTAACTCCTACGTATGGCAGTTTCTGCCATCATAAACATAATAGCATTGTCTCTGGGTAATGTGTATGATGAACAAATTCACAAACATTCCCTTTTACCCCAAATATAGTTTTCTACTGAATTGCAGAGGTTCCTCTCCTCTGACCAACCACCAGATCTGATATATTAATTTCCCTGAAAGTTATGTATCAGTGTTAATTTTCTCTGACTTTGTACTGATCTTTCTAATTGCCTCTCACTGTCTAATTCCAAAGATGCATCTTTTTATATGACTTCTCGGACTGCCTTCAGCATTAGCGAAGATTCACTGTTACAAAATGGCAAATTTTTAAACAACAAATATATTCACAAGTCATTCTAACTCTTAATGGCATTTATTTGAAACACTGTATTTAAATAGTTTATAAATATACATAAAAGTATTTACACCATGTAAATTAAAATTCCTTACTCTATGGTATTATGTACTTTGCACAGTGATCTCTGTTTCTCATCATATTTCCCACACAGCTAAGAACAGGAGGAAAGAAAACTACGCCAAAAGAGTTGACTTGGGAAACAATTCCAAATCTCATGCACCTGAAAGTACGTGTAGATACTAAGGAATTGAGGGAAACCTGAATGAAAATAATGTGGAATCAAAACATATATTATACAAGACTCCCCTGAACTATGCCAGTAGTCCCACCTTTAGACCTGGCTAGAGATGCTGCTTAGTTGAGCCCAGTGCTTTAGATGGCCTGCATATTATAAACACATATTCACAAAAATTTATTAAAGACACAGGGGGACATCTGCCATTGGAATGTGGTGCTCAAGGTTGACAGAGCCCAATATATAATTCCAAATATGAATCCTTATAACTAACACCATCCAGGGGGGAAAAAGGCAGCTGCATCCAAATATCATGAAGGTTTATGGGTTGTGCTGCTGCCTATAGTGCAGCCTAAAAGTGCTTAGTTTAACAACAACAACAAAATTCAGTTAATTAACCTATCAAATGCATCCTCTTAGATTGCACAAAGGGAATAGATTGTTGCTTAACAAAGTATTATTTTCCAGCAGTGCCAACTGTCTATTTCCTTGCTCCTTTTTGGGGCATTCCAATTCGGTGGTCCTGAAGGCTCAATTACTGCTTCAAAAAATTATATAAAAATTCCATCCTCGTCAATACAATGTGACTAAAATCTTAATTAATCATAATTAATCATAATTTGTATAATGCATTTGACTTGAATAGAAAATGTTGAATATCATGTAAAAAATTTAAAACACACACAAAAATTTTTTAAATTTCAAACTTTTACCTCACATTATTGCTGAAAACATTTAAACTTTACACACTGATCACGTCTGTCAGTTTTTATCTTTTCTATCACTGTCATGTTAGAATACAAATTATGTGAAAATCTTGACTATTCCAACAAAATCAGTCATTTTGCTAAAAGGCAGAAAAGTAAATTTAATAAAGATGTACTAATTTATCATTTATATTTTAAATTTTTACCCATTCACATATTTCCACTCAAACACAAAGCACACAGACATGTCCAATAAAAATTAAGTTCAGCTACTTTTATTATTTTAGTTGTTTAATGCCCAATTTCAAGCATTACAATAAGCATAACTTTACCATTTTAAATAATCTTGTGATTATCATGAGAACCACAAAACGCTGCTGAAAGAAATCACAGGCAATACAAATAAATAGTAAAACACTCCATGCTCATGGATTCGAAGAATCAATATTGTTAAAATGTCCATATTGCCTGGTATGGTTCGGCATTGTCTTCCCACCCAAACCTCATCTCGAACTGTAATTCCCATGTGTTGAGGGAAGGATCTGGTGGGAGGTGATTAGATCATGGGGGTGGTTTTCCCCATGCTGTTCTCATGATAGTGAGTGAGTTATCATGAGAGCTGATGGTTTTATAAGGGGCTCTTGCCCCTCTGTTCTCTCTCCTCTGCTGCCCTGTGAAGAAGGCATCTGCTTTCCCTTCAGGCATGATTTCAAGTTTCCCAAGGCCTCCTCAGCATGTGGAACTTGAGTCAATTAAACCTCTTTCCTTTATAAATTACCCAGTCTCAGGTATTCTTTATAGCAGAGTGAAAATGTACTAATACACTACCTAAAACAATTTTGAAGCGCTTTTTCTACCAAATTAACAAGATAATTTTTCACAGAATAAAAGGAAACTATTCTATAATTCATATGGAATGAAAAAAGGGTCTGCATAGCCAAAGTAATCCCAAGCAAAAAGAAGCAAGCCAGAAGCATCTCATTACCCACCTTCAAACTATACTACAAGGCTACAGTAACCAAAAGAGCATGGTACTAGTACATGGACTAGCACATACACACATAGACCAATATTACAGAATAAAGACTCCCCGGAATAAAGCTGCATGCCTGTAACTGATCTTCAACAAGGTTGACAAAAATGCAACATTGGGAAGAGGATACCCTATTCAATAAATGGTGCTGGGATAACTGGCTAACCATATGCAGAAGAATGAAACTGGTCTCTTACCTCTCACCATATACAAACATTAACTCAAGATGGATTAAATACTTAACTGTAAGACCTCAAACTATACAAATCCTAGATGACCTAGGAAATACCTTTCTAGGCATTGGCCTAGGCAAAGAAGTTATGAGCAAGTCCTCAAAAGCAAATGCAACAAAAACAAAAATTGACAATAGAGACCTAATTAAACAAAAGAGCTTCTGAACAGCAAAAGAAACTATGAACAGAGTCAGCAGACAACCAACAGAATGGGAGAAAATATTCACAAACTATGCATCTGGCAAAGGACTAATATCTAGAATCTAGAAGGAACTCAAATCAACAAGAAAAAACTACTCATTAAAAAGTAGTCAAAGGACATGAATAGACACTTATCTAAAGAAGACACACACATGGCCAAGGAACAGGAAGAGAAATTTTCAGCATCACTAATCATTAGGTAAGCCAAAATCACAATGGGATACCATCTCACACCAGTCAGAATGGCTACTAAAAAGTCAGAAAATAACATGTTGGTGAGGTTGGGGAGAAAAGGGAATGCTTATACACTGTTGGTGGGAATGTGAATTAGTTCAGCCCCTGTGGAAAGCACTTTGAAGAATTTTCAAAGAACTGAAAGCTGAATTACCATTCAATCCAGCAATCTACCCAAAAGGAAATATACCCAAGGGAAATATACCCAAAGGAAAATAAATTATTATACCAAAACGACACCTGAATTTGTACATTTATCACAGCACTATTAACAATAGCAAAGAAAAGGAATCAACTCAGGTGTCCATCAGCAGTGGATTGGATGAAGAAAGTATGGCACATACATTATACCATGGAATAGTATGCAGCCATAAAAACAAAACAAAATCAAGTCCTTTAAAGCAACACAGCAGTGGTCAGCAACCTTTTTGGCACCAGGGACTGGTTTAAGTTTCCTGGAAGATAATTGTTCCATGGATGAGGTGGGATGGGGGAATGGTTTTGGGATGAAACTGTTCTTTCTCAGATCATCAGGCATTAGAATCTCTTAAGGAGTGTTCAACCTAGATCCCTCACATGCACAGTTCACAGCAGGATTTGTGCTCCTATGAGAAGCTAATGTTACTACTGATCTGACAGGAGGTGGAGCTTAGGCAGTAATGCACACTCACCTGCTCCTCACCTCTTGCTGTGAGGCCCATTTCCCAACAGACCACAGACCAGTACCCATCCACTGCCAGGAGAGCTGGAGAAGGAGAGGGAGAAAGGAAGAAGGGGTACAATCATCTGGAGCAAAATAAAATAATATCTTCACATATTGGGATTATAACATGTTCTTGCTTCTGCAGGGTACAAAACAAACAAAAGACTCCCCAGGACCCTCAATGACACTGAGTCCATGTTCAGAAATAGAACATTAATTTACCAGCAGCTTAAATGCTTTGCATTCATTTCTATCTGCATGTTATAATTTAAATTTTTAATACAACATAGAATAAAAGGTGCAACTTCTGAAGCAGATTGCGATGCTGCAGTCCAAAGCAAAATATGTTACTTATGCATCAACCAATCTGAAACTTTCCTTTAGAATACTGGAAATAACATACTTTCAATTTTATAATATTTACTTAACATCAGGCATTTGTGGAATTACTATAAGAAATTATGCCTTCCATCTCCCTTACTTCTGCTGTCAAATTTATATGAATTCATTTCCTTAGGTCATCAAAGAGTGAATGTAAATAAACTGAGAGAGAAGCCAAGACCTGCATCTCATCCTTAAATGCACATAGTCCCGGCTGCCTACCTGCTATGATTAGCAGTGATTTAAGAAAGAACCTCTTTTAAAAACTGTCCCTTCTTACTGAAACTGTAAATTCTTTTCACAATGAAGAAAATCAAGCCACAAATGCAAATATACTAAAATAATCCTGTAAAACACTTGCTTAAAAATAATTGTGGTCTCTTGCTTGCTGCAAGGCAGGGTTTCAACTCCTTAGAATATCTATCTAGGCTCTTACATTGCCGTTCTAAAACTGCCTTCCCAGCCTCTGCTCCAGCCATTTCACACACAAATTCTAAGTCATGTGCCTGGTCATCATTAACCCAAAATAAAACTTCACCATTCCATACCTTTGGCTATGTTTTATGGCCCCAAAACACCCGCCCCAGTATAGAACGTAGGGCAAAGTACTTTAAGCTTCAAATTTCAATTGCCTGTCTGTTTTCCTGTAGCTCTTCCCGACTATTCAGTCTACCAATTCTTTCTTCATCTGCAATTTGCTGGCACTTTATACCATTCTTTCTTGCAGCATTTGTGTTGAATTTTAACTGTTTATGGATCTCCTTTCTTTGCTAGACTCTGAGTTCCTGAGGGATGGAGAAAGATACTGCTTTATTCGTTTTTATGTGCCCAGCAACTAGTAAAGCACCTGACACATGTAGACCCAATAAATGTTTGTGAAATTGAGTTGACTCTTCCAGGGGGCATATTGGCTTAAAATCACCCCAAGGTAGACAGACATTACTAATATGTTTCTCCTAAGGGCAAAATGTTTATTTATTTATTTTTATTTTTAGGGGACAATGTAGAGAATACTTGAAGGCACTAAAGGTGAAAACAATATACAATAAATTTTATGACATTTTCTTAAAGATATTTCTAGTTTTAGAGCCTGATTATACAGTACAGAGAAAAAAAAATCTTTATTTAATGTTGATGTAGCCACTTGGCCAGCAGAGGGAGAAAATACAATACAAAATACATGCAGTGATATTTAGCTCTCTCCATTATAAAGGATGTGATATTTTATGGTTTTTTCCCCTTTACTTTTAGGTCAGAATATGTATGAAATTATCCAAGAATATGTAGTTATCTAAATTATCTCTACCGTCTTCCCCCAAATGTTAAAGTTTACCTTTATTTTTCTTTAGGTTGAAAGAATTCAGCAGTGTATTTTACTTGAGAGCCAGTAAGCTCTCATCTAAAATTAATAGGAAATTATGGCTTTCAGAGAGAGGTGTAATTTCCAGATGCTCATTTTGTCTCTCATTGCACGCTAATGAAATGAACTGGAATATTTAGGCACTAGATACTCTGCTGCATGGGTCTGAGGGCAGTTAGCCAAAATCTGATGATGCAAGCTAGATCTGTTTCTCCCCTACAGTACAAAGAGGCTTGCTTATAAGATTGGACGGGGTGAGTGAGTGGGTAAGATGTTGCTGTCTATATTGAGTTGTGTAATGTAGAGTGTATGTGTACATATATACGCACACATATATACAAAGACACACACACACGTACGGTTTTCCATCCACTAAATTGGTACATTTGCCTAAGGAAAGTACAATGTATAAGATGATTAACAGGTAAAATGAGGATACTTATTCACGTCAAAACCTTATCCTTCTGTATACAATATAATTCAATGCTCTCATTCAGGCAGGCCAAATAAAGTTAGATTTTTTTAAAACAATAGGATATATAAAGTTCTCAGACTCATTGAAAAACGTCTACTCTTTAGGTAATTTAATTTGTGATGAAAACAAACAAATCTAAGAGACTGTTAGCATCAGTTACAAATAGCTTGTGCTAAATGTAATGTACCATCCTCCCAGTCTTAAACCACACCCACCCCTTCACTCTATTAGCTCACCGTCTCTTATTCCAGTCTTACCAACTTAGAATCCATATTCCATAAGGTTTCCAGAGTTTTTGTAAATTATTTTTATTTTGAAATCATTGTAAATTCCATTCAGTTATAAAAAACAATACAAAGAGTTCTGCTGTGCTCTTTACTCAATTTCTCCCCATGGTAACATCTTGCAAAACTGTAGCGTAATATCACAAGCAGGATACTGACATTTATACAGTCAAGATAGAAAACATTTCCATCATCACAAGCCTCCTTCATTTTCACTTGTTATAGTTACACTAACTTCCCTTTCCCATCCCACATCCCTGATCTGGTCTCGATATTTATAATTTTGTCGTTTTAAGAATATTATGTAAGTTGAATCATATACAATGTAATCTTTTGTGATTGCTTTTTTTTCCTCCCCCACTTGGCATAATCTTCTGGAGAGTCATCTAGGCTGTTGGGTGGATCAACAGTATGTTCCTCTCTTTGTCAAATAGTATCCAATGGTATGAATATACCAGTTTGTTTAACCATTCACTCACTGAAGGAAATCTGGGTTGTTTTCAGTTATTGGCCATAGTGAAGTTGCCATAAAAATTGTATACAGGTTTTTTGTGTGCACCTTAGTTTTATTTCCACAGAACAAATACTCAGGAGTGCAATTACTGTGCCATATGGTAGGTTCTTCTTTAGTTTTAAAGAAAATGCCACACTTTTCCAGAACGGCTGTATATTTTACATTCCAACCAGCATTGTGATCTGGTAGGATGGCAATGTGAGTGATCCAGTTTCTCTGCATCCTCAACACCATTTGCTGATGTCATTATTTATTTTAGCTCGTTCTTTCTCTCTCTCTCTCTGTCTCTCTCTCTCTCTCTCTCTCTCTCTCTCTATATATATATATATATATATATATATACACACATACACACATATATATAGCTATCTCATTGTAATTTTAATTTATATTTCCCTAAAGGCTAGTAATATTGAACATCTATTCATGTGTTTATTTGCTATATGAACATCATCTTTGGTGAAATGTCTCTTCATTTCTTTGCCCAGTTTTTAATTATATATTTTTTTATTATTGTAATTTGAGAGTTTATGATATATTCTAGAGACTAATTCTTTGTTGGATATGAAGCTTGCAGGTATTTTCTCCACTTTGTAGCCTATCTTTTCATTATTTTGACAAGCTCTTTAAAGAAATTTTGTAACTTTTGATGATGTCTAGTTTACTGATTTTGCCTTTTATAAAATATGTTTATGGTGTGAACTCTAAGAACTTTTGTCTTTCCCTAGATCCCAAAGATTTTTTACTATGTATTTTTCCTAATAATTTTATATATTTTTATTTATTTTTATTTTTTATTGCATTTTAGGTTTGGGGGGTACATGTGAAGAACATGCAAGATTGTTGCATAGGTACACACATGGCAGTGTGACTTGCTGCCTTCCTCTCCTTCATCTATATCTGGCATTTCTCCCCGTGCTATCTTTCCCCAACTCCCCACCCTCCGCTGTCCCTCCCTTATTTCCCCCTGACAAACCCCAGCACGTAGTGCTCCCCTCCCTGTGTCCATGTGGTCTCCTTGTTCAACACCCATCTATGAGTGAGAACATGTGGTGTTTCAGTTTCTGTTCTTGTGTCAGTATGCTGAGAATGACAGTTTCCAGGTTCATCCATGTCCCTACAAAGGACATGAACTCATTGTTTTTGATGGCTGCATAATATTCCATGGTGTATATGTGCCACATTTTCCCTGTCCACTCTATCATTGATGGGCATTTGGGTTGGTTCCAGGTCTTTCCTATTGTAAACTGTGCTGCAGTGAACATTCGTGTGCATGTGTCCTTATAATAGAATGATTTATAATCCTTTGGATATATACCCAGTAAAGGGATTGCTGGGTCAAATGGAATTTCTATTTCTAGGTCCTTGAGGAATCACCACACTGTCTTCCATGATGGTTGAACTAATTTACACTCCCACCAACAGTATAAAATGTTCTTATTTCTCCATATTCTCTCTAGCATCTGTTGTCTCCAGATTTTTTAATGATCACCATTCTAACTGGCGTGAGATGGTATCTCAATGTAGTTTTGATTTGCATTTCTCTAATGACGAGTGATAATGAACATTTTTTCACATTTGTTGACTTCATATATGTCTTCTTTTGTAAAGTGTCTATTCATATCCTTCACCCACTTTTGAATGGGCTTGTTCGTTTTTTTCTTGTAAATCTGTTTTAGTTCTTTGTAGATTCTGGATATCAGTCCTTTGTCAGATGGGTAGACTGCAAACATTTTTTCCCATTCTGTTGGTTGCCGATTCACTCTAATGACTGTTTCTTTTGCTGTGCAGAAGCTGTGGAGTTTGATTAGGTCCTACTTGTCTATTTTGGCTTTTATTGCCAATGCTTTTGGTGTTTTAGTCATGAAGTCCTTGCCTATGCCTATGTCCTGAATGGTTTTGCCTAGATTTTCTTCTAGGGTTTTTTTGGTGTTAGGTCTTATGTTTAAGTCTTTAATCCATCTGGAGTTAATTTTAGTGTAAGGTGTCAGGAAGGGGTCCAGTTTCTGCTTCTGCACATGGCTAGCCAGTTTTCCCAACACCATTTATTAAACAGGGAATCCTTTCCCCGTTGCTTGTTTTTGTCAGGTTTGTCAAAGATCGGATGGTTGTAGGTGTGTTGTGTTGTCTTCGAGGCCTCTGTTCTGTTCCATTGGTCTACCTCTCTGTTTTGATACCAGTACCATGCTGTTTTGATTATTGCAGCCTTGTAGTATAGTTTGAAGTCCAGTAGTGTGATGCCTCCCGCTTTGTTCTTTTTGCTTAGAATCGACTTGGCTATGTGGGCTCTCTTTTGGTTCCATATGAAGTTTAAGGTGGTTTTTTCCAGTTCTGTGAAGAAGATCATTGGTAGCTTGATGAGGATAGCGTGGAATCTGTAAATTACTTTGGGCAGTATGGCCATTTTCATATTGATTCTTCCTAACCATGAACATGGAATGTTTCTCCATCTGTTTGTGCTCTCTCTTATTTCGTTGAGCAATGGTTTATAGTTCTCCTTGAAGAGGCCCTTTACATTCTTTGTTAGTTGTATTCCTAAGTATTTTATTCTTTTTGTAGCAATTGTGAATGGCAGTTCGTTCTCGATTTGGCTTTCTTTAAGTCTGTCATTGGTGTATAGGAATGCTTATGATTTTTGCACATTGATTTTATATCCTGAGACTTTGCTGAAGTTGCTTATCAGTTTCAGGAGATTTTGGGCAGAGACGATGAGGTCTTCTAGATATACAATCATGTCGTCTGCAAATAGAGACAATTTGACTTCCTCCTTTCCTATTTGAATATTATTTCTTTTTCTTGCCTGATTGCTCTGGATAGAATTTCCAATACTATATTGAATAGGAGTGGTGAGAGAGGGCATTCTTGTCTAGTGCCAGATTTCAAAGGGAATGCTTCCAGTCTTAGTCCATTCAGTATGGTATTGGCTGTGGGTTTGTCATAAATAGCTTTTATTATTTTGAGAAATGTTCCATCAATACCTAGTTTATTTTTTTTAATTTACTTTTATTTATTTTTTTTTAAGATGGGGTTTCACCATGTTGGTCAGGCTGGTCTTGAACTCCGGACCTCAGGTGATCCGCCCGCCTTGGCCTCCAAAGTGCTTGGATTACAGGCGTGAGCCACCACACCCGGCCAATACCTAGTTTATTGAGGGTTTTTAGCATAAAGGGCTGTTGAGTTTTGTCAAAGGCCTTCTCTGCATCAATTGATTTTATATTTTAATGTTTTACAATTTAAATCCATGATCTATTTTTAGTTAACTTTTGAATAAGGTTTGAGGCTTAATTCTTTGACTGTAGATGTTCAATTGTCTCAGCACTGTATTCTGAAAAGAATGTCTTTCCTCGCTTGAACTGCATGTACATCTTTTGTCAAAAAACAGTTGGGTATATTTGTATGGATCTATTTCTGAATTAGTTATTCTACGGTTTTAATCTATGTGTCTTCCTCTAAGCCAATGCCACACAGTCTTGACTACCATAGATATAGTAATAGTACATGGTATATTACCATATACTCTAGCTATATAATAAATTTGACATTTTATGAAAAATGACAGGCATTGAGAGGAATAAAATGATAGGGAGTAAACCAAAGGAAAAAGTTTGGGCCTATGAAAGTGTAAGACACTAAATAATACAACTTGAAGAAATTATGACTGAGATTGAGGGCTGTAAGTGGTAAGTCTAGATGTGTCTACAAAAAGTGCAACTCACAGAAGCAGAATTTGGGAGCCAACCACCAAGGTAGAGAGCATATTGGGCATTCCAACAGAGATATTCTGTTGAAAAAGTCTATAAGGCTTCATTCACTCAGATTTCAATTTATTCGACTTAAATTTATCTTCTATAACAGCAGAAATTACTATACCACAAATAGTATACATATCACACACTGATCTGCCACTACTGTATGACCAGTGAAATGATTAATGATAGATTAAATACTGGGAGTTGTTGTATCAATATAGTGAATAATTTGTATTAGTGGATTGTCTAGCTAAGATAAAAGTACTTTCTATATCTGGAAATGATTCACTCTCTTGGCTAAATCATAGGAAAAATATATTGCCACAGTTTTCAGGGTTCAGTCTCTGTATTTCTTGGATAGATTGTATAGTGGTCATAGTAGCTATGAAATACAGTATGGACATCATTTTATGGGCTGCCTTCAAGACTGAGTTCACCACATCCAATATTGATGTCGCTCAATTGAGAATGTTGTCATGGTTTATATTTCTATGATATTGTGTTTATCTTTCTTCTACATTTTAATCTAAATGGCCAGGTTGAGGTGGCAAAAAAAAAATAGAGGCAAAGGATTAATATGTCACTATATGGACAATAGTGAAATTTAATGTGATAAATATAGCTTAACTGAGGCCAAAATAGTATGAAATTGGCTGTCTCAGGATAGTGAATGAACCGTTAATTGGACACCACCCTGCAACAGGCCCAGATGTGCATTTTTCCCTTCTCTGTGTCCATGTGTTTTCATTGATCAACTCCCACTTGTGAGTGAGAACATGAAAAGTTTGGTTTTCTGTTCCTGTGTTAGTTTGCTGAGGATGATGGCTTATTGATCCATGTTCTTGTGAAGGACATGTTCCTGTAAAGGACATGATCTCATTCCTTTTTATGGCTGCATAGTATTCCATAATGTATACATACCACATTCTCTTTATCCAGTCTATCACTGATGGGCATTTGGGTTGGTTCCATTTATTTGCTATTATAAATAGTGCTATAATAAACATATGTGTGCATTTATCTTTATAGTAGAATGATTTACATTCCTTTATATATACACCCAGTAATGGAATTGCTGGGTCAAATGGTATTTCCGGTTCTAGATCCTTAAGGAATTGTGACACTGTCTTCCACAATGGTTGAACTAATTTATACTCCCACCAACAGTATAAAAACATTCCCATTTCAATACATGCTTGCCAGCATCTGTTGTCCCCTGATTTTTTAATGAGTGCTGTTCTAACTGGCATGAGATGGTATCTGATTGTGGTTTTAATTTGCATTTCTCTAATGACAAGTGAAATTCATTAAGGTTCTAGTTAGCCCTAATATTCTTGAAATCTATTCCTGGGCTTTTGTACTAGAAGAAAAAAATCTTCATTTAGCTGTGTGGTGTTTTGTGATAGGCCAATGTGGTTTAAATTTTAGATTAAAATCATCCTAATGTGAAGCTAATATTTAGCAAGAAAGGATCCTCTCTTTCATCATTTTACTTGACTGCACTTTTCCCACTCAACGCTTTATACATCTATGAATCCTTAGAACACTAGGGTGAACTGACATGCAGTCTACAATACAGCTTTGAGAAGTTTGCTAATATAAAATGTTTTTAGGCATGTTTATCCATTGCATTTATCAACAATTTTTAAGAGACCTATTATACATTCAATATTTCAAAGTCCTGCAAATGTTGCTGTAACTTCTGCTAAAGCCAGGTAGATTTTTAATAAATGACTAGGAAACATTTTGGAAGGATGATAATCATGTAACAGAAGTATATCAAATGTTGCTACTCAAACCCCTCAGAAAGAAAAAAAAAGAAGTTAGAATTTTACTCCATATAGGTCAGAGTCGTCAAAGGAATGTCCTTAAAAGTCTGCTTTGTCCATCTTTTTGCTTCCAGTGACATTAATGCCTTTTATAACTTGCCATTTCGTCCCAGCTTTTATTTGAAGTGGGACTAGAATCAGCATAAAGAGATAACAGAGGTGAAAAGGTATTACATCTCTTTCCCTCCCTTTTGTATAATATGGAGCTCCTCTTTAGCCCTTTCTTTAATCTAAGAAAAATATAGGTCCTAGACATTTCAAAGGTTAGAAATTTAATGGATGAGAGATAAATATATTCTGTAGCTTCCATGACTACATATTAGCCTGTGGGTGATCTCACAAGTCTACGGGTTGATGACAACTGCTTAGAAGTGGAAAATCAAGTCTGCCTAGAATTTCTGTTCACACCTTTTATTAAAGAGACAGTTACCTCCCAGACAGTCTTAGATAGATGTCTTTCCCACCACTACCACCATGTCTGAATAGCGTAAGTAACCTCTGAGAAATAGCAAGAAGATTCAAGGGGAGAGAGGTCAGGATTATGTAGAGAAAATACACCTCACACCAGACTGTTACTACCTAAGGTAATGAAACCTCCTGGTAGATATGACAGTGTGCAATGTTTAATTTCTGTTTTCAGAATTTTTATTCTTGTATCTCTTCTCAAAATACACACAAGTCCATCATCTCATTTGATTCTTACAATTTTTAAAGTCCCCACATTTAGATAAGCCTGAATCATGAAAAAAATAAATGTCTGTTGAGAAGTTAAAATTCCCAAGGAAACAGTGAACCTAAAGCCTACAGTTGGTATCTGAATTTGATTAAAGTCATGGCCCTACTGACGCAGAACATTATTGTACTATAATCTGTGCTATTAATACAGCTCAGAAGCTAAATCTTTAAAACCAATAAAATACCTTGATTATGGGGCAGGTAAATTAACTTGAGACATCACAAGGCAGCATTGCATTCTAGTATTTCTTGCAGCAAATAGTTGGCTGGGCACTCTCCCTTTGCCGAAAGGGGCCTAAGCAGAATGACTTCAATGGCCGAATATGTTTGGAATAGCTTTCTTGAGGCAATCTAACTGGGGCTTTTGCCCTGGCTGTTGGGTTAGTTCCTTAATGTTGCTCTATGTTGCAGCTGCTAGGGCTGGAAGGCCCAAAATAACCTCCTTATCCACTTGTCTAATTCCTGGAATGAGATGGATAGAACAGCTGGATCTAGCCAGGCACTATTTCCTATCCTTGTGTCCTTCCCATATAGCTACATTTGGCTTCCCCACAGAATGGTGAGCTCAGGCCAGGCATGGTGGCTCATGTCTATAATCCCAGCACTTTGGGAGGATGAGGAGGGCAGATTACCTGAGGTCAGGAGTCTGAGACCAGCCTGGCCAACATGGTGAAACCTTGTCTCTACTAAAAATACAAAAATTAGCCAGTCATGGTGGTGGGTACCTGTAATCCCAGCTACCTGGGAGGTTGAAGCAGGAGAATTGCTTAAACCCAGGAAGCAGAGGTTGCAGTGAGCTGGGATCCTGCTACTGCACTCCAGCCTGGGTGACAGAGTGCAGAGGCTCAGAGTAGCTTCCTGCAGGATAGCTGGTTTCTCCCAGAGTGACCAGGTGACCACTGGGAAGAATCATCAAAGCTTTTTGTAACGCCTCAAAACATTACTTCTACTGCATTACATTGGTGAAGCAATTCACCAAGGCCTGCCCAGATTTAAGAGAAGGACAATTAGACTCCATCTTACAGTAGAGGAACAAAAAACTTTCAGCATATGTAATGTAATATCTACGAAACAAAGTGACACTCAGACTGTTTATGTATACATACTAACCCAGGATGCAGAGGTTGCAATGAGCTGAGATCCTGCTACTGTACTCTAGCCTACATATATATATATATATATATATATGTATATATAGGCTGGAATACAACATATATATATATATATATATATATATATATATAT
>NW_022436966.1:23481886-23488371 GCF_009761245.1 Sapajus apella | reverse complement strand
AACAGGTAAAAATAGTGACAGTAGGTTAAGCTGTTAAAACAAAAAATATATATACTACATAAAAAAGAATAGCATCAGAGTTAATACCTTTGGATTAAGACAGAAGGAATTTCACATAGCTCTGCTACTTTTTTCCGAAGGACCATTGACAAACTAATTAATATAACTGAACCTAACTTTTCCACACTTCTAAAATAGGAAAATCCAACCTGAGTTTTTAACATACTTAACACAATTCCTACTACACAACACACAGTAAATATTAGCATATTTCTAGTATAAGTTCTTCCTATCAAAGGTGAATTCCTGAAAGTAAACCTCTGATAGAAACTGTAGGACTCACTTTAGAAATACTGATAAATATCAGACTCTATTCAATATCCTGGAGATGTCATCTTTTTGCAAAGGCAAAGTGCTATGAGAATTTTTTTCTTCCATTTTTCCAATCGGTGCACAATACATTTCTTGCTACTGAAAGCAGCCAGTAGGGAGGCTCAATATAATTAAAAGATTGATCTTCTGGAAACAATGCTTAATAGCAGGCATGAGAAAGGGAGAGTGATTTTGCATTTTCAAACACTGTCCTCAAGTTAATTTAACCTGAGCTGTTTGTGAACCACCTAGAAAGTCTAGGATCAATACGTCCAGGATGAAATCAATGGACCAAAGAGAAAAGGAGACAAACTCCAATTGGCTAGTTCATTCAGATTGGTGAGAGCCTTGTAAAAAACACTTGGTGGATCATCTATTTCATATGCTGCAGATGCTAACAGCTTAGATATGCAGGGCAATTATTTGTATCTTGCTTACTCTCTAAAGTGGAAATCAATTGTATACATATATAGGTTTATTTGCAGATACACATAAACAAAAACATCTTTATGTTAAAAAGTAAAATAAATAAATAAATAAGGTGGTTCTGAGAACCTTCTTCTTTATTCCAAAATCTCTAAACAAAGAAACAAACAAATAGACCTTGAATAATCATGTACTGCATTCGTTTTCAAACTTTTGTCACCTAAGGATCTTTGGAACATCACATTTTATTGTCACAATTTGATCTTTTCATTTATGTTCTTATGCTTCTTGGCCAGTATTCCTCTAAATTTGATTTCTTTTTTTTCCAAGCCAATTTCTCTTTTGTTCTAACAGTCTCTAATAGTTATTTTTTGTCAGAAACGATTTCAGTTCAACATTCACTGAGAACTGAGCAGGAGCAAAGCCTGGCATAAGATGTTCTCCCAAAGTTATAACCTCTTGGGCATACATTTTATTTTCTTTCTTCTTCCTCAATGGGAATTTGTATAAAAGATGCCAAAAGACTTATACAGTACTTCCAGATTATTATGATTGTTACGTCTAACACAAACCATAAATGAATGTAGAAAGGAATAGAAAAATAGAGGTCAATGGAATTTCCTGAATGGTTATATGATTAAGTTTGCAGGAAATTTGAAATTTTTTGCTTTTGTAAATTATTGAAGCCCATAATTACCTACACAGAAATCAAGTAAAATACTCCTGACCCAAATAGTTCAGTGATTTTTTTCTAGGTTATCCTAATTGTATAAACATAAATAATATTGTATGTAATTATTCAATGTAAAAAAAACAGCACAATCATGGGAGTGGATACAAATGTATTTCATGCTCATTTTGTATTCACATAACTTTCAGCAAAGCAAAAACATTTATTGTTCATGAGGGATGTATCATGACCATTAAACACATTATCCAACTAACTTATTTATGTGGAAATTTATTTATGTCACCTTAAGTTTCAATTAGCATCTAAGTAATGTTTCCACAATGTATTCCACATAATCTAATAAAATGAACATGTGCCTAATTACAGAAAGCATTAATTTGAAGCTATGATGTTCCTGGGCAGTCACACTGATTTTAGTTCTTTCCTTCCTTGAAAAGTGGCATTTCCAGGCTGTCAAAGAATTAGAGTGTCTGTATTCTACATGATAATTAGCATGCCTGATTCTTAATCACTTGGCTTTCAATTGTGACAGGACTGACAGAATGAAGACCCTCGAGTTATTAGCAAGAAGATGTTAGATTAAATCTTTTCTATATCACCCATGAGTGAATGTCAGATTTATCTCAGAGCTCATATTCAATACATCCTTAATTTTTCCAGCCTTCTTAGGCTTCTCCAAAATCATCTTCCTTTTTCTACTCTACCTACCATATTCCAACGAATCCATTATTTTCTGGTACCCATAAAAAATTTAGGACTAAGTCAGGAATGTTGAGGCATTTATTTCACTTATTTCATCAAGTTAGTACAGCCCAGTTTGCAAGGTTCATAGCATTTTCTTTCTCTTCTCCATTTTCTCTTTCTTTGGATATCATAATATCCACTTGGGTGACAGACCTCCCTATTAGACTATTGCCTTAATTCTGTTCTGAAATACTAAGTCAAGTGACAGCATTTACTTTTTTAACTATGGGAAATTAACTTTATCTTTGGGTATTTGGATTCTTTGTCCACTTTGCCTATCTCGATGTCCGTTTCATTTCATTCAAAATAAGAGATGTGATTCTTACTCATACTTTTTATCTTAGTACAATCTGTGATATTCTGACAAGGATGGGGAGAAAAATTCCTGAGTTTCCAATCACTTTTTGGGAAAAGGGTGCTTTGTCTCAGCAGCATTAGTATAGTACTTTGTACTTTTAAAGAGATTACAAATACATTATGCCATTTGATCCTCACAAAAACCCTCTGAGATAGGCTGGACATTTTAAAGACAAAGACATAGGCTCAAAGAGATTTTTGAACAAAGCTGGTTAGTTAGTGGCAAAATTAGATCTCCTGATGGTTAGCCTGTGCTCTTTCTGCTACACTGAAGGCTTAGCTGAAAGAGTTGAAAGGAAAATTTTCTAAGCCTTGCAATATATCATTTTAAAAAGTTTGTTTCTTATTTTTTAAGATAAAAACCCCTCTTCACTTTAGGTAAGTTATAAAACCTTGAAAACATAAGTAGGTTGAAGCACACGAATAATGTTACTATCTGAAGGAAAACTTTTTCCATCAATATGTTCACATATATGTATATAGTTGACATCGTTAAAATTATAACTCAGTTTCCTATTAACATTATCAATTTCTATATATCAGAAAGATATTAATGTCTTTGAATATTTCTGAGAAATTTCAAGAGACGATATAATATTTTATAATCTAAACATGCCATCATTACTTTTACCATTTTACTATTATCAGGCAATCATGTTCTTGCTAATTTTTCACATGATAAACAGACCTTGCAATTACACCTATGTTGAAATCAAAGAATTACCAGTCATAGGATATTAATGTTTTTATAATCTTTCCTACAAATTGCAAAATGTTTTTCTAAATCTTTGATCATTTTACATTCTTCCAACAGTCTAGGTGAATCCAGCATTAAATTGCGTAGCTTAATTTTTGAAAGTTTGACCAACTTGACAACTTGTTTTGATTTACATTCTTTTGATTACTAATGCTTTTGTTTTCAGTTTTAGTAAGAAATTTTTGGTTCTTTTTCCTGCATAATATTTTAAACATGCTTTTCTTTCTAACATCTCTAATTTTTGCGCTATCTCAAATCACTCATCCCTTACCATCTCCTTAGGTCAGTGGGTTTTTAGCCTTTTGCAGTAGAAAAGACTTCTTGAGAGAAGTTCTTAAACCATAATTAGCCATGTATTTGTCAATATTCTCTTCTACTGGGTGGAAAATGATTTTTCAGGTTTTCACAAGAACTGATGTGGCCAATTTCTGTGATGCTAGAGAGGATGACAGCTCACTATAATAAAGTCTTATAAGTTAAAAGGTTGATTTAATTCAATTCCATTTCTTCTTCCTCATAACTGCTGGAAATCCCACTCTTCCCTGGTTAAGCCACTAAGAAAAAATAAACCAAATTATCTACATTCTATTTGACTTTAGTTTACATATTTAGGAGCTATATGAAAAGAAGGTCATGTTTTATATATTCTTCAGGGCTTAATTTACTTAATATACTTCTGTGTTCATCTATGTAGATGCATATATCCACAGCTTATTCATTTTCATTGCTGTATAGTATTTCATTGTATAAAAAATATAATTTTGGGGGCCATGCACAGTGGCTAACACCTGTAAATCCCAGAACTTTGGGAGGCCAAGACAGGTGGATCACTTGAGGTCAGGAATTCAAGACCAGCCTGACCAACATAGTGAAACCTCGTCTCTACTAAAAATATAAAATTAGCCAGGCGTGGTGGTGCACACCTGTAATCCCAGCCACTTGGGAGGCTGAGGCAGGAGAATCGCTTGAATCTGGGAGACAGGTTGCAGTGAGCTGAGATCATGCCACTGCACTCCAGCCTTGGCAACAAAAGTACAATTCCGTCTCAAAAAAAATTATTTACTGATTCTTCTAAACATGACTATTTGAGCAGTTTTCAGTTCTCTGTCACTAACTCTAATGCTAGGGGCATTTTGTACATATTTCCTGGTGGACATTTGCAAAAACTTTTCCAGAGTAAATATATATAATTATTGGGTTATAGGTTACCCTTTTGGGAAGACACATAAAACTTGTATAAAATAATTACATTCTTAATCATAAATGAGGTGCTCACAACTTTCTTGATTGCTATGATTAAGGCAAGATGATACAAAATCATTTCAAAAGACTTGTTTAAAAAAATAAAGAAGAGAAACAACAAAAAACGGAGCCATCTCCAGGTTTAACCCAGTTCACATTTCCTTTGAATTTTGTTCCAAAATTATATATTACGACATCAGAACCTAGTGGTGGTGCACACATTCTGGACAACAGCATTCAAACGTATCCCAGGATGCCGTCTTACCACAGTAGTAGTATAAATGGCCTAGGGAAGACACACTGTACAGTACCAGCCTATGGGTTTTCTAAAGCAGGAAGAGTTGTGAGCCTTCATTATTGACTACAGATACTTATTTAATACTCCCATGGTATCAAAATTTGGGTTCAGGAAGCAATACAATGAATGAAACTGGAAAGCCTATGCTTGAAATTCCAAGTCGGTCCACAAGGTGAGGCGAAAGCCAGGTGTCGTAATGTGGAATCAAAGAAAGGAGTGAACCGTTTCAGACAGGACTGCTCAAGAGATAAGTGACCAAATGAGGGTCAGAGGACAGGTGAGAGGACTCAGATGACATATGCCGAATGACCACGCGTCAGCAGACAAAACACGCAGAGATCGAAAGCAACTGTCTACTTCCGCAAGGCAACCAAAAAAAGCCTATCTGAAGGCAAGTTGTAGGGAACGCAGAAGTCACATGTGTGTTAGAAAAGCCTAGAAACAGTTCTCACAATTGTGATCAGCTGGAGAAAATATTATTCATAAAACTGTCCCTTATGGAGAATGCTATATTTGCTTGAAAGGGAAGCAGTGACAAGTGTTCTTGGGGGGAAAAAAGCTCAAATATTAAAGGCACCAATAGTGATCAAAATTTTAGTGGAAGGAATGAATTCATTTCTACCTGGGGACCATAAAAAGAATGTTTTTCTCCTGAGGAGAGAAAATAAAAATAGTTTGAAGAAAGGGGAGTTAGGGAAGGAGGAGAAACAATATGCAAGGCTCCATTAAAATATTTTTCATAGACGTGGAGTCAACCCAAATGCCCATTAATGATAGACTGGATAAAGAAAATGTGGTACATATATACTGTGGAGTACTATGCAGCCATAAAAAGGATCAACATCAAGTCTTTTACAGGGACATGGATGAAGCTGAAAGCCATTATCCTCAGCAAACTAACGCAGGAACAGAAATCCAAACACTGCATGTTCTCACTTATAACTAGGAGCTGAACAATAAGAACACATGGATACAGGGAGGGGAACAACACACACTGGGGCCTGTTGGGGGAGAGCATGGTGGAGAGAACATCAGGAAAAATAGATAACTCATGCCAGGGTTAATACCTAAGTCACAGGTTGACAGATGCAGTAAATAACCATGACACATGTTTACCTATGTAACAAACATGCACCTCCTGCATGTGTACCCTGGCACTTAATAAAATAATTCTTTCCATAACTGCTTCTTTAAACCTTTGAAAACATTTTTCTCATGAAGTTTATGTGTGGATACTTTTTTCAAGAAATTAAATCCTGTTAAAGAGATGGGTTTCAAATCAGCGTGGAGCTAGGGTGAGATCAAGACAGTGTGCAAAGATGTAGGGGTTAAAAATGGAGGTAAGCAAGGGGAAACAAGTATTAGAGATCTTTCAACCATCACAGCAAAAATTTTTAGTCTTTTGCCAGCTAAAGTCTGATGAGCAGTCTAAATAAAGTTTCTAATATACTGCCAGGTTAAACACGAAAACTGTTCCGGGAGCAGGAGTTAGTTTGAGCCCATAAGGGCAGAGTGGATGGTTTGATATGTTAGCATTAAAAGAATTCAGACGGCCGGGCGCGGTGGCTCACGCCTGTAATCCCAGCACTTTGGGAGGC
>NW_022436966.1:23446279-23481786 GCF_009761245.1 Sapajus apella | reverse complement strand
AGATCGCGCCATTGCACTCCAGCCTGGGTAACAAGAGCGATACTCCGCCGCAGGAAAAAAAAAAAAAAAAAAAAAAAAAGAATTCAGACAAGCAGTCAAATTAGTAACACCCATGAGTCAAAATGGGCATGTGAAATCAATGTAAATGCCAAATACTGCCTCAAAAAATAAGCAAGGATGAAGTTAATAATAATGCGTAAAAATATTTAATATGGCTTATTTTTAAAGTTAGCCTAATTCAGATTTTTGAAACTATTTTTCTTTCGGTTACATTTGTTTTATGTTAAAGATTGTCCACGTAATCTGAATGAAAGCATTAAAGAAAAATTGTGAAGGAGTGCATGGTGGGAAAACTGAAAACCAGCAACACAAAACAAACGGAAAAGACAGACACAGAGAGAGTTTAGGAGGTAATGGGGAGAGACCAAATGAGAAGAGATGGGACAAGCGGACCACAACATCCAACATACCCAGCCAGAAGATTCGTCTTCTGACATTTAATTTTGCCACATTTCCATATGTTTGCATGCTTTTATTACGTGCTGTAAATGACCTTGAATATGGTTAGGTTGAAAAATAGGGAGGAAATGAAAGGTAGGATATAATTTAAAGTCATAGTTTATTCAAAGATTTTTGTAATCACCAGACACCTTTCCCGTATTGTTAAAAACAAACAAACACAAAAAGGCTAGGACTATCTTCCTAGTCCTCTGCGTAGCATTTGTCCTGACCAATCAGCTGCGTCTTTGCACTTCTCTTTCCTCCCTTTGTATCTTGAGTTGCTGGTTGTTTGATTTTTTGTCCTGACTCTTGAGTCTGTGTGCTCTCCAGTCAGACTTTAACAGCTTTGAGTCCTAAAAGCTCTCCCCATGGACTTATCTCTTTTCAAACTATACTTCCTAATGAGAACAGCATAATTTCAAGACTAAAAATACAGAGTTTGAAGAAAGCCTTTCTGGATTTGAATCTTAACTGCACAACACACATAGAATATACTCTCTCTGGGCCTCTCTTTCCCGATTGCTGAGATGTAACAATAACAGCACCTTCCTCTCAAGGCTGTTGAGAACATAAATGATTTAAAGGGTGACAAATGCTTAGGACAATGTCTGGCACACAATACAATGAATAGTTTGGCATTGTTATACTGATGCTTAGAAAAAGGTCACATACACCCGTGTATCTTCAAATTCTGGCCATCCTGAGAATAATTTTTGATTCTTTTTTCTCCTCCAATTCTTCACCTGTAACTCTACCCTGCACTGATAAATTCCTGATGGGTATTGCCACCGGATCATTCGGCTAGCACCTCTACTGAACATAACCAAATCCGAAGTCAGTCCTCAGTTTTTTTCCTCTGATTATTTCTCTTACAGTATTCTCTTTTTGCTTGTTTGTTTTTAATGATATGACAGCTTTCCATTAATCCACGCTTTAAATTTCTTGGTCAACTTAAATTGCTTATTCTTCAGCTTCCACATTTCACCTGACTTTAAGTTCTAGCGTCCTTTCAGAAACGTTCCTGATACGCATTTTTTCCATTTCCTGTTCACTGCCTGAATCCAGATACTCATAACTGTTTATCTGAATCAGTCCATGTTATCTGTGAATTGATATCCCTACTTCTATCAGCTCTTCGGCACATCTGCATGAGCAGCACGTCATGTTAAAACTGCTCTAACCATTCCTTTCTCAAATTAAATTTTAAAGTTGCCACATTTAAGAGTATTTTAAAATTAGTTTTTTTATGTTACTTTTACTTCTTTTTCTTTTTAGAAATTGTATGTATTTAAATATGATTTATCATCTACCCACAAGGTATGTCTCCACATTTGTCTTTTCTGTTCCCCTGTACAGTAGATTCAGCATTTCTTTTTCCAAACCTAGCACTTATTTAGAATTGATAAAAAGCTGCCATACTATGTACCAGAGAGCACCAACAATGTACTTTAGACAGGGTTGGTTATTGTAGGACTGTCATTTACATTACTTACAATATCTCTATAATGTAGGTAAGTCTAATTACGTATATTTGCACATGTAAAAGATGAAGGTGAGAGGTTAAACAAGTTTCCCAATTATATTCCTAGAAATAGCCAGAAAAAAGAAAGCATGCCAAGTATGTGTGCCTCTTAAATCTGTGCTCATTAGCATTAATTTCAGTATTTTTTGAGGGATCACCTACATCAGAGTCATCTTGAGGTGCTTACGAAAATGTAAATTCCTAGTAACAGGGCTACTGGAGAAGGGATCATAATCAGCATCTTTAATAATTTATTGGCTGGGCATGGTGGCACATGCCTTTAATCCCAGCACTGTGGGAGTCCTAGGTGGGTGGATCACGAGGAAGTCTGAGACCAGCTTGACCAACATGATGAAACCCTGTCTCTACTAAAAATACAAAAATTTGCTGGGTGTTGTGGTACACACCTGTAATCCCAGCTGCTCAGGAGGCTGAGTGGGAGAATCACTTGAACCCGGGAGGCAGAGGTTGCAGTAAGCTAAGATCGCGCCACTGTACTCCAGCCTGGGCGAATGGGTGAGACTTTGTCTCAAAAATAAATAACTAATCTAGGTGATTCTCATGCACCGTCCAATTTGCAAAATAGTTCATTAAACATCTTTCTAATTATCTATTATTATATGTATTAAATTCAGTGAAGGATTAGTGTCTTGTGGGCAAAAAATCACGTCATTTCACATATGTATCTACAACAGTTCACAGCACAGTGCCTGATACATAATATATACTCAATAAATTTTGGTTGAATTCTTGCCAATTTCTGCATTTCACCATAGCAAAACCTATTATAAACCCATTAGCAGTCAGTAATGTATTTGCCTTACGTGGCAAGCTGTAAGGAATCTATTAGAAGATTTAACATATACACTCACATATGCTTATTAAGTGTAGAACATTTGGAAAAATACAGAAAAACAAAAGAATGATGATCACCCCAGGACACAGCCTTTTGTCATATTTATGTGTTTCTTCCTTCTATATTATGTATATGTCATATTTTTATATATGTAGATTGTATATATATTTATATATATATGTTTATATGTAAACACTTATTTACAAAATAAAACACAGCAATGTTTCTGTCCATTTTTATTTGATGTAAAATCTGGTGC
Organism: Sapajus apella; assembly: GCF_009761245.1. Taxonomy (NCBI): domain Eukaryota; kingdom Metazoa; phylum Chordata; class Mammalia; order Primates; family Cebidae; genus Sapajus; species Sapajus apella. Next base: position 23,478,648 of record NW_022436966.1, on the reverse strand, counting down.
TGTTATTACTTAGGTGTAACTGTCCGACCTTTTCTTTGCAATTTTGTTTCTATATTCTAGTGGGGCTTCCAAAATAATACAAAAGTCCCCTCACCATCTTTCAAGAAGAATCACAGAAACTGAGAAGTGAAGTAGACAATGATTTAACTTTCAGTGAGTTCTCATCATTGTGTTGAGTTTATTTGGTGAGGAGAGGAGGTTCACCAAAACCTGTATTAGAAGGGTCTCTCTCATATTAACAAAATGTGATGCACCACCCAGGTTAACAGAAACAAAACTTCAAGAGGGTTTCAGAAGAGAAAGAAACTGCAACTCTGTGTACACCTGTGTACCTGTGTACAACTCTGTGTACAACTCAGGTACACCTGAGGCTCTGTGTACCCCTGAGCATCTCTCCAGTGGATAAAAATAATGGTAATTCCAAGGTGATAAGTAAAATGATCCATCTTTGAAACTTTGACTCAAGCATAGAAATTCTGATTCTCTTCTCACGTGTAAGAGGAACTCATACTTTTAAAACGTTTTGCCTGCTAACAGTAAAAAGAGTACATTATCCTAGTAAGGATAGGGAAGTTTAAAGTAAAAGCAGATTCAGTAACTCGTTACCTACTCCCTCTTCCAAAAGTCCCTTACGAGGACAGTAAAAAGATTAAGGCATAAAAATTAAAAGAACAATAATAATAGAAAAGGAGACGGTAGCAAAAGCTTTTTGGAAATGGGTAGAGCAGAAAGATGAATGACAATTCATTAGCAGATGCAAATAGCTGAGTCCCAGGATGGCACTTGGGAAGAATTAAGAGGCAGCAGAAATTGTGCTAAAGGTCCCAAAATGTTCAAAGAATGTTTATTTCAAGTCTTTCTAGAAGTAGGATAAAAAGTAGAGTTGAACACAAGTGGATGTGTTAAACTCTAAGAAGATAGATCCTTAAATTTATTTCATTAGCCCACAAAGCTGAAAATGGCTCGTTCAAAACCCTCACATAAAACCAGAGGAATATGCTATTGAAGAAATAGTACAAATGGGACCCCTGCCTCACACTGTATACAGAAATTAAACCCCTGTCTGTTGAGCTCCAGTGCTCTCACCTGCTGGTCACTTTTTTCATATAGTTCTACTGCCAATAATAAGGATGAACAAATTTGGGTACATTTTCACATGGGATCTTACTATAAGCAAGTTCTTTTTCCCTTGACATTTTGGAGAAAGTTTTATGTTTGTAACTCAGCCTTTATAACAGCTGCATCCCTATTCCTATAATAAATGTGTCATATTTTGCTATTTTCTCACTCTCTTATTTTGCCATGTAGCCTGTTCCCATTTTTTATATTATCATAATTATTACAATGAATATACTTGTGCAGTTTTTCCTATTTTGCACTTGGGTGTAAATTCCTTAAGACATATTTCTAGAAGTAGAATTATTGGTTCTAAGGGTATGTGTGTTTTAAATTTTGAGATACACTGCCACATTGCCCTCCAAAAGAGGTTTAAATACTTTATACTAATACTATAATTACAGGAAAGAGGCCATTTCTGGAATATCACCAATCACATAAAATTTTATCCACATTTTAAGTTTTGGTCAATCTTCCATGTGAATAGATCTCATTTTAAGTTTCATTTCTGGTATTACAGAAGTTTAAAAACTTCTCCTCTGCTAATGGCCACTTGTGTCTCTTCTGTGAATTCTGTTGTACCCAAATATTTCTCTCTTGCACACTATTACTATGGGTAAGCCCTCTGTGCCATGCCTAAAGCCTACCCTTTGCCTAGCATTAGGGGCCATCCTCCATCTGCATAGGGCCCCAGCAGTACTCTCATTTTGTTTCCTAAATCATTCTTCCCTCTTTGATGAGTTATTTCACCTGGGATACAAACATGCCATAATTTCTCCAAAATACATTTTTTTTTGTGATCCTCAACTTTCATTCACCTGCTAACCCATGATTCTGTACCCCTTTCAGCCAAGCCCCTTTCTTACTGTTTGCAAATCCTCTTCTTCAACTCTCTCTTTTGCTTATGCCAGTCAAGCTTTATTCCTCACCATTCTATCAATACAGCTCTTGTCCATGCATCTATCATTTCCATGCTGCTAAATTCAGTGTCTTGCTCTCCATCCGCATCTTCCTGTGCCTTTCTGCCCATCTGATACAGTTGCTCACTCCCTTCCTCCTGAAACTTTGTGATCACTTGATGTCCAGGAACTCACTTTCTAGGTTCTTCTAATGTGTCATTTGTGGGCTTCACCTTCATCTCTTTCACTAATACTCTGCTCTTTGGACTATTCCTGAACCGCTTCCTGGACCTCTTTCTAATTCCTCTCGCAGGTTTCCCCATCTCAGCAAATGGCAGTACTATTCTTCCAATGACCCCAGTCAAAATCCTTGCTGTTATTTTCTTCATTTTCTCTCAAATTTAAGATCGAATCCATCAGCATTTCACATTAGATTTCCCTAAATAATATGTACAAAAGCTAACCATCAATCTTCTCCATAACATCTACCCCTATATTTCAAGGTACAGTATCTCTCCCCTGGATTATTGCAACAGCTTCTCATCTTGCCTCATTTCTACCAGGTGTGTCTCCCTGGAGTATATCTTCTATGAAGAAATCAGAGGAAACCTTTAAACATGGAAGCCAGACCAGGTAATTCCTACGTTCAAAATCAGCAGCTGATTCCCGTATCACTCAGAATAAAAGCCAATAGCCTTACAAGAATCTACAAAAATTAAGATCATGTAACGACATTATCTCATTTTCTACTGCTCTATGCCTTGCTGAATTTACTGCAGACACACCATCTTTTTGACAGTCCCTCAGCTGTGTCCACTGTATTTTCCTCTTTTGAGTTTTTGCTCTTGCTTCCTTGCTTCTTTTGGATATTTTCTTAAATTTTGTCCCATAAGACAGATCTTCACTAATATACTCTGTCTTCTAAAACATCACTTTTATTTTATAGACATGATTTACACATATAAAAAATTCAAGCAGTGCTTAAACATTCAAAGAAGGAAAATATCACCCCAAACACTAACATTCAGAAAAAATTAAGTAATTAGCTTTCTGTTCTTGCAAATGAAGACATATGTGTTTAGAGTAACTAGAGTATTTCTGATAAAAAGTATCAAATTTCTAAAAAATATGAGAAAGTGAAGTAAAACTAAACAAATTGCTAAACATGTAATAAATGTTCTTTTGCTACAATATCTAGCATTTTTCAAAGTACTATGAAAGATTAAAAAGCAATTAAGAAAATTATTAAGATGGTAAAGTCCTTTTCTGATACATATTTCAAAAACCTTAAGATTTAGTTTTCAGTGTAATGCCTGTTATGATATAACCATCATTCTTATTTTGCCTTATCATCTAATTTTTGCATTATAAATTTGATTTTGTATTGTCAGACTATTTAATGCTTAGATTCCGCTGTACAATTATTGTTCTTATGGCACTTTAGTTTTAATTTAATGTTTAAATAGATTCAATCTTACTGTCAGTTTTATCTGGCTTCTCCATTCTTAAATTTTAAAATTGTTATTTATCTTTTAATGGATTCAATTACCTGTTCTTGATTTTTTTGCAAGAAGGTGGCATGGGTGGCAGAGTTAGCTTATATATTTCCTGAGTTAGCGTATATATGAGGCCATTTTTTGGTTGAATTTGTATTTGAATAATATCTTTGCTGAGTAGTCTTTTTGGATCTTATTTTATTTTCCATAAACTAAACAGATGCTTCTCTGGTATATTCTGCCACTGAATGCTGTGGTGGATTTATCTGGAACCAACTTACTGCCCCTTGCTTGTTTTTATGTATGTTTTACCTAGAAGATTGAGAGATTCATTCCTAATAACAAAAAATATATAATGATATCAATTGTTTTGTATCAATTCCCTTAAACCATATATTTTCAATATTAAATTCTCAAATCTTTCATTTTAGGGAAATTTCATATTTTTAATTACTGTTTTTTTTTTCTAGCCATTGAATTTTCTATTCCAGAGACACAAGCTATCCTCGTGTTGGATTTTTACTGCTGTCTTTCTTACCTATTGTATTCGGTCTAAGTTATACCTTTGCATTCTTTGTGATTACCTAAAATCTTTATAGACAATGTTATTTCAGTCTTATCTATTCTATTATTTTGGTTTATTTATTAGTTTGACTTTTCAATTTTCTTTCTTAGCTCTGCAGTTTCTTTTGTAATTTCATTCTGAAGTGAATTTCTAATCTTAGCAAATTAATATTTTTCCTGACGTGTTCAACAGCATGGAACACTTACGGTGTAATAGCTTGCATGTCTTGGATGTGTTTCACATTGTGTTCTTTTCCTGGATTTTTACTACGTTTACCCGTTCTCCTGTTTCAGAGACACACAGCTACTCCTAATATCCAGTCTCCCCTTCTCCCTAGTAATAGTAGCCTAATTTTGGTTGTAAGGCTATTTGAATTAAAATTCACTTTGTTAGCCTCCTTTGGAGGTAGGTATGGTTATGAGGTTAAGGTTATGTTCTTGCCATTTGATATAATTAGAAATGCCTTGAATGTCTTAATCCTTTAAGAGGTACAGTATGCCCTTTTTTCTCCTTTTCCTGCTGCCTGAAATATGAACACAAGGCTGGAACTTAAAAGGTCATTTTAGAGCAGTCACTACATATTGAAACCTGGACCTCTGATTATGTTGGTAGCAGGCTTAAAAACCTAAACATTTTTCTACAGATCCTTTTACCACGAGACGTTAAGAATTATGTTGTTTAAATTGCCATATTTCTGAGTTTCTTTTGATTGCAGCTAAAACTAATCCTGCTAGTCTTCCTCCATCCCTTTCCCCTGGCTGTGTCATTTTTCTTTCTTTTCTGGTTACTTCTCTGCATAATTTCAGGCCATTTTTCTTTTCTCATTTTGCTCACGCTTGGCAGCTCTGTTGAGGCTTTTTGGCTGTCATGTTCTGTGAGAGATTTCTCTGTTAACTCCCTTCTGAGACATCTTTGGGCTCCTCTCTGAGTTACAGTCTGTGAGCAGGGTTTTGTGCTCTGTGCATTCCTCTGCAGCACGAAAGGTGAAGCATGTGTGTAGAAGTGGGGCCTTCTGAGGCAGTGTGCCCTCTTGGAGATGTGGATACAGGTGTGCATTTAAACGCCAATTATACCATTTGCGAGCAGTGTGGCCACGAGTAAATTACTTAACTGTGCTAAATCCTAACTTCCCCAATGGTAAAGGACATAAAATATAAAATTCTTTCCTGCTTCACAGTGTTCTGAGGACCAAATAAGACAATAATCTAAAAGCTTAGAACTTTGCTGGTGGATTTAGCGTCTGTATCGAGCACAGTTACCATTATCATCATGGTCACCAGTTCTGCTGCTGTTTCTTAGTTGTTAAATGTCGTACATTGAGTACGCTCCACCTAGTCAAGTGTACATCATTTTACCAAGACACCTGGATTTTGAGGCTTTCTGCCAATCTTTAGGCTATTACATTCTCCAGTACAGTTTTTGGTTATATTCACATAGGTCTTACCCATCACTTATTGATATGGGAGAGGGAAGGGAAGGGGTGGGTAGATAAGAGGAGGGTCCCTGGCGGGGGCTCCAGCCTTAGGCCTGTGTCCACAGACATAAGTGAGAACAGAAAGCCTCAAAGATCATGGGTATCTATCTAATTATGGGGGGTTCTGAAGCATTCCTGTTCCTCACGAAGGCAGATATGTGTGCTTCCTTTCTAGTTGCTCCAGTTCCTCCAAGCATTTCATTCTCTTTGAATCAGGGAAGAGAAATGCTGGTAGCACCCACTTACATCATATCTCTAAAGACTTGGGGATGTCGGTGAGAGTTTGACATCCTGTCAACTCAAAAATATAACATCATAAAAGTGAAGACAGGATTCGTTTCTCTAGGATCCAAATCATCTGCTTCATTCCTTGGTTACCTCATTTTGAAGTTTGTAAGCTTTGGTTGTGATCTTCATTGTTTATTGTTTATTTGTTATGTCATGTTTTATTTTTGCTTGTAGAAGATTTACATTTTACATTTTTTATTTAATTCAGTTTACCTTTTTTTTTATTTCTTGGTTATATCTTGTACAGAAGGCTTTCTTTCACTCTAGGATTAAAACATATTGTTTTATATGTCATTTTAATATTTTGACAATGTTCAGTCTTTAAATTATTTAGAATTTGTATTTGCTGAGGAGAGTTAAAGACATACAGTTGCCCTTGAAAAAAACAGGTTTGAACCACATAGGTCCAAATATAGGCAATTTTTTTTTCAAGCAAACAGATCAAAATACAGTATTCAAGGAATACAAAATCTGAGTTTAAGAAGGTCCAACCATGCATATAAGTGGTTTCAACAGGGCTGACTATGGGACTCAAATATGCTCAGATTTTGCTATGGAGAGGTGGTCGAGTTTTGGAACCAATGTTCCACATAGACTATGAGATGACTGTAATTTGTTAATTTTTTCCAAATGAATAACTAATTTTATTAATACTATTCATTGAACTTGCTAACCTTTCACTGCCAGATTACAAAAAATCCTTTATTTTAAATTTATTTTTAATTTATACATATCTGTTTCTGGATTATGTTTTGTTCTGTTTATCTATTTGTCTAGTATAGACACATCAATATTTGCCTAAATGACCAGATTTGCCATATGAGAAAAACAATCATATATTATATATTATAAAAATAAGTTAAGAGTATCATGTGAAATATCACATATCGTATGAAACCAACTCTTTTATTTTCAGAATTTTAAAATTTTTTGTGTGCATCTGGTCTTTCAAATGAAGTCAGAATTCCTATTGAGATTTTTACTGGGTTTTCTTTGCCATTTTAAATTATTTCTTATTCCTTGAATACATGATATTCTCTTTCTTTAGGCTATTACATTCTTCAGTACAGTTTATGGTTATATTTACATAGGTCTTACCCATCACTTACTGATGTGGGAGGGTGAAGGAAAGTGGTGGGTAGAGAAGAGCGAGGTCCCTGGCAAGGGCTCCACCCTCAGGCCTGTGCCCACAGACATAAGTGAGAATAGGCACTCCTGTTTTCAAGCCCAAATGTTGCATTTTCCAAGACCAGTCTGACCCACCACACCCCCATTCCTATGCCATATAAGCCTGAGACCTTAGCGGTCACACACACAAGAGGTTGCATGCTGAGAGGAGAAGAACACACCAGCAGACACTGGCAGACCAGTGACGATAGAATGACTTGGATACCTGGGGAGTTCAGCTGGGGGCCATCAGAGGAGTCTGGCCACTGGGCAGCCTGAATCCAGGGCAAGACCACTTCCCATTATATCCCCCTTCCAGCTCCCCATCCCTCTTGCTGAAAACCACCTCAGCCACTGAATAAAACCTTGCACTTACTCTGTAAGCCCACATGTGATCTGATATTTTTGGTATACTAGGACAAGAACCCAGGATACAGAAAGCCTTCTCTCCTTGCAATAAGAGAGAGGGTCTAATTGAGCTGATTAACACAAGCCACCTGCAGACAGCAAAGCTGTAAGCCCTGTAACACATACCCACTTGGACTTCAAGAGTTGTAAACATTCATCCCTAGATGCTACTGTGGGGCCGGAGCCCAAAAGTGGTCCCCATGACCTTTGCATCTACTCATCTGGTCTGCATACTGCCCCAAGGGCTTGAGCAATAGAGCACCTAAGAATCAAGCCACACCCCTGTTGTAAGCCCTGCAAAGGGGATAAGGAAACTCTCCCATTTCATTATGAGATTACTTCAAAGGTTCTTAATGTTTTTAACTGCTATTATGAAAGAGATCCTTTTGACCTTTACATTCTCTACCTTGTTATCAGTGTATATATAGTAAAGCTATTGATTTTCTACGTTATATTTGGATCAACCACCATACTACATTTTGATACTTCTTGTTAGAGTTTTCCTGTAAATTATCTGACTTTTTTAGATTAAATTTTTATCATCTAGTCTCCTCCTTGCCAATAATCATACTGCTTCTTCCTATTACTTTTCTTATTGCTTGACTAGAACTATATTGAATAGTAGCTATCTTATTGCATCATCTTTTCTTGTATCCAGTTTTAATGATAATTCGAATAATATTTCAACAGTAAATGTGAGTTTTGCTTTAGTTTTTATAAGTTTTCTAGTTTTTTCCTTATGGATATTTTATCTGTTCTATTAGCTTCCTGAGACTTCTCTTTCTCTCTCCCCATATATATGTGGAAAGGGGATATGTATATGTAAATCGCACACACACACACACACACACACACACGCACAGTGGCTGCATATTTAAATGAGATTACTTTTGTCTTCTTGTTATATTTTTTCTTTCATGTCATTTTGTTGCTGTTATTGATATTATCACAGTAACATATAACAGGAACTAATATTTCTGAGGCATTTTCTATATGCCAAGAACAGTTTCAAGTACATTATAAGTTTTAAGTCCATTAATCTTCACAGAATACATAAAAAGATATACTATTATTTTGGCAAACTGAAAGCCAAATATTTGCCAGGTTCCTAATATTTACTAGGTACCTAGGATGCAATAGTGTACAAAACAAACACAAATCTGTTTTTATTTAACTCATATTAACTTTTTTAAATATGAGAAACCAAGTTATCTTCCCAAGGTAGAACAGTTACAAAAAAGAAATGAGATGGACTTAAAGATTCATAAATTCATTTTCGTAACTTAACACTTTAAACCATTACTCTTTACAAATATTTGTTCACCTGGATCTATTAGGTATTTTGTTTGCAATAGCCTAGCCGTGTGGAGGAAGGCAGGTCAGTTTCTGAAGTTGTGCTCTGGCAAGGAAAACAAAGCCAGGTACTAACTAGAGAGGTCAGATCAGGTTTTATTCAGTACCTATTGCAGAGGGTCAATAGAATCCAGTGTCAACTAAACCCAAACCCTGGAAACAAAAGGCTGGATGCTTATTAAAGGCTGGAGTGTGCTAAGAGCAAAGCACTGAGGAGTGTTAATGGAACCCCTCTTAACCATGGGACTACCTGAATTTGTAAATCAGTGCTCACTAGAAGAAGAAAGAAACTTCTACTTTCGTGACAGAAGGCAATGGGGCAAGTTGAAGCAATGTGCCCACTCAAAGTACATCCTAGCATCCCATGGGACTGGGAGTAGGAACAAGAGTTATCTTCCCTGAATGTTTACATTTCAAAAATACAACTCTGAGATCCTTAAGAAAACTGTTTGGGGTTGTAGACTTACAGCTTTAAAGGCAGAGAAACTATTCATAATTGCAAGCTTTCCAAAGTAATTGCTCTATAGGGGGTTTGGAGACCTATCTGCATATCAACAAATTTTGGCTGGAACAAACCATGCATTCACCTGCCAGCAGTGAGCTGAGGCAGGCATTTTAAAAGAGGAGGTTGGAGAGGTAGGGTCATCCTGAGGACACAGCCTTGAGCTGCCAGAAGTAATGCTAGAGTTTGCCAAGTCTCTCAGTGCAGAGGTTTGGATGGAATTGTTATGCGCCAAGGGTCCTACAGTTCTTAACACCCATAGCTATGGTCTTGTTGTGGAGGTGATCTGTCCCTCCTGGGGCCTGTAACTACTTGGGCCACTGTATGTATGCTTGATGCATTGCTCCAGGGATGCTTATCCTCACTGTTTTAAAGTTCAGACTTGTTAAGCCCCAGTGAGGGAAAGATGATTTAATTACCATATATATTAAAGACTGCAAATTGTTGCTTCTTTTTTTTGTACTTCACTTGTGCTACTTCCAAACAATCTCTGTCTTTACAGCAGTCCACCTGTGGATGATTTAGCAGGTTGCTCTGGTTTCACCTGTATATCTGCATCATCCAATTTGTTTCCTACTTTTGGATGATACCAACCGTTCTTCTGCAGATGACAGTATATCATGTTTTCCTACATTGCTATGGATTAATCCTCTAACTTTCTCTTTATTCTCTAGGTCTTTATTTTCATCTCTATCTAGGTACCATCTATTTATAGTTTATGTAACCTCATGGGATTTGGACAGTACTCAGTACTTGATTCTACTAACTTGATCTAGTCAGTCTTTCTTTTCAAGTAGAATTGTGAACTTTGAAGAAAAATTACCTATGAGCTTTATACCCTTAACAGAATACATGTTGTATTTTATTGAGTTGCATTTGTATCATATGTGCTTATCTCATAGGCACTGACATCTTTCCAGTCTTTTTTGGCATAGGTTCTTCTTGTGAAATAGCCTCAAATCGTGGAAGCTAGTCCTATTAGCCCTCAGTCTCAACAGTAGCATAAATTTTGTAATTATGTCATAAACTGTGAATATTATATTATCGCTGAGGTTCGTGTCTTCTATTTTAATAACATTCTGCAAACACTGTGTCACAGAGCTATAATCCTGGCTTGTTTTTATATTTTCTATCACAGGTCTCAAAGAGTTTCTATAAACTTTCACTACATCTCAAGGTTATTAATCTCATTTGGACACTAAGGACTTGGGAGTCACAGGTTAAAAGTAATATGTGAGCAGGAGGAACTTAATCCACATATCCTAATTCCCATCCAGTGCCCCATTCACTGCTTCATCTTTCACAGATCCTCTCTGAGGCATGCTACATTTGTTTCACAGCTACAGAGCCTAAAACAGTATAATAAGTACAGGCACAAAATAATGATCCAAAAGTCGAATCACAAATTATAACATTTAATTATTTGCACCTTCTGAATATATCTCTTAATTAATTGAATCTAATATTCCTTTTGGACAAGCAAGCTCTTTTCATTCCTTTTTTAAAAATAACTGCTAAATAATTCTGCCGGTCTAAGAACAATTGGCATAGACTTGAAAGCACACTTGCAATGAATTATTTTTAAATTGTAGGTAATTCTCTTTGCACTGTTTTTCTCTTTACCTGACCCAGAAAATATAAACACTGCTTTCTTATATACTGAGCTGTCAGCTTTGACCCCATTTTTAATTTGGTGGGGGGTTGTTTCGTTGTCATTGTTCCTCTACTCATGTTTGAAGTAAGTTCATTTTTAAAAATTGGATAGTTACGAAAATTCATCAAATAACATCTACCTTAAAATTTAGAATATGAAAGGTTTGATGTTGCCTTTCACCTACAGTGATAAATACTGGGAAGATTAGGAGAAAGTGACCTACAGGTACCATTTTCTCTCTTCCATTAATTCCATTCAACTGCACACAGAGAGAGGTGGCAGATGACAGGTAAAGCTGGTAGCAGAGAGAATTTGCCATGCCTTCGTAGGTTATGCTGTGTTATGTGAGTGAGAACAATGGAAAGAAAAAATAAGGGGAATATCTGGATTTCCAGAATTCTGAATAAAACAATTATTAATCTGTGTTATGCCATTCCCAAGAAAAGGGGGGAGTGGAGGGCCGTATACATTATGCACCAGATATGTGCCAAGGTTTTGAAAACCTTAAGAACTGTTTTCATGATTTTCTTCTCTTTGCAGAAAAAACGAATCCTATAGTTTTAAAGAAAAAGCAGCACTGGGAACAGCCACTTAATTTTTTTTCAAAACTTTATCATTCAAATAAACACTAAGAAAAATGAGACACAGGAAAATGTCTACAGAGAAGAGCAAGGTAAGTATGGCTATGATCATACTTGAGAAATTCAGTTACATCAAACTGAAAGTACATTAGCTGTGTAGATTAGATGCAGAGGATATGAAGTAGGTCTAATATAGCCCTAGATTCTTTTATTTAAAAATTTAGCAGATCTTGGTAACAGGGTGTTTTCTCCGTTTGAATTGTTTTCCCTTACAATTAAGAGAGTTATCACTTAATTGTAAATATCACTCTTTGCCAAATCTCTGTCAATATTTTCTAGCATCTCGTGGCCAGAACTGGACCTCATGATTACTTCTGAATCATTCCAAACAAGAGGATAGAGTTTTGTTTTTTTGTTTTTGTCTTCTAAGTATACTTGAGTTTATAATTTTTAAATTTTAAACTTTCTGTAATTTTGACTTCCTCAATATTTTTAATATTTGTCATATTTTACCATTTTTATGATTGTCTAAAATATAATTTTCTATAATAAAATTATCAGTATTTTAGAGGTTGAGTAAATAGGCTAATTATATATCTTTATATTTGTTCTGCTAAAGTCTGGTTTTATTGCTCATCAAAATTCAATATTAAGAGATACGTGACACTCAGGAAAAAAAAACAGATAAAAATAAGAACAAAATAGTAATTATTGATGACTTTAAATTGTGCTCAACTATGTATGTTCTATTTAGGTAAATAGCAATTATTGATATAATACCACATCCACTTAGTAATTAATATTTTTTTCTTTGGTTTTGGCCACATAGGAAATTTTACAAACCATGGAAACAGAACTCTCATGTTTGCACTTAAAGTAATTAATCTGCAACTCATATCCATATTAAAATGAGTCTGATATTATCGACCTCCTTCCTCTGAGCCAGCTTTCCCCTTCATCTTGTTCAGTCTGGCTTCCTCCCTAAATACAATACTTAAACCACAGTTACTAAGGTCTTTAAAGATCTTTTATAATTTCTCTAAAATCTATCCTTATGTCATATACATATTCCAGTGGTTTACACTCTACTGTTGCCTAAGTACTACCATTTTAATAAGTTAATCTTCAGAATCCAAAACATACAATACCCATTTACACACATTAGGCATTTTTGTATTTTCTGGGCTCTCAGGTCATAATATTGAGGATATTTCAGCTGCAAGTAAAAAAGATCTAGCTTAAACAATGATATAATTAATTAGTTCATGTAATGAAGTCAAAATGTAGGGTAGTTCTCTAGGTTAGTTGATGAGAACCTCAGTAATATCCTCAAGTGTCCAGTCTCTTGTTAGTACTTCTCTCTACAAATTACACCCACATTTTCAATATATGACTGGTTCTTTTAATGGACTTAAAGTATCTCTGAAGAAAAGGAAAGTCTACATTTTTTTCTGCTTCCTATTCATTAAGATAGAAGAGCATGCTCCCTGAAAATTCTCTCTTAATTGTAAATATGACTCTTTTCCAAATTTGGCCAATATTTTCTAGCATCTCATGGCCAGAAGTGGACCATGTGATTATTTCTAAATCATTCCAAAGAGAATATAGCTTTGTTCCTTTTGTTTTTGACTTCTAAGTATATTTGAGTTTACAATTTTTAAATTTCTAATATTCTGTAATTGTGACTTCCACAATTTTAAAAAAATATTTATGTCATATTTCACCATTTTTATAATGGTCTAATATACATTTTTCTATAAATAATACAGTAAGTAATGAAACGGTTTATTTATAGGGCTGGTTCTTTGTTTTAGAAGTAAATGAGAAAAATGAACGACTGAAAAAAATTAAGTTCAAGGATGGTAAATTTGCAGAAGTTAAAGCACCTGCTTATAGAAACTGGTGAAACTTTAAAGTTTTATTGTGGAATGACAAATGAATATGACAAAATATATTTCAATGAAGATTAAGAGATTTGATAATTAGTCAGTTTAATAATACTGGAACTAAAGGGAGTCCCTTGACACTTGAAAGATATAATTAAAGACAAATAAAGGATGTTCCCCCTTAAAGTTTTGACAGAAGATCAAACAAGTAAAAAGTTACTGATGTCTAAGATGCCATACCATCTACAGAATTATAGAGAATGCAGACATAGAAGACAGTCTTTTACCATAAAGACACATATAGAGGGTTTAGAAAATCATGTGAGAAATTAAACAGCAATAACAAAATAATTAAGCAATACTTTAAGACAGCCACTGTAGATGTCTTATAATTAAATACATCATAATTTACCAATTGAGTTACTCTGATAATAATTTCAACTAGAGGTCATAGGGGAAAATCATTAAATGAACATACAAAATTCATTAATTAGAAAGTTACTATAAATCAAAACATAAGTATTATATTTATTGATAATACCACCAAACATTTGAAGAAGAAGTTATAAAAATCTTGTACAAACTGAAAGTATAAGAGGAGGGAATACTACAGTATGAAGTTGACATATCCTTGATATCAAAACTGGACAAAGCTATAATTACAAATATTTCTCCAGAATGTAGATGCAAGTATCTAAAAGAATATTCACAATATTGTGTTTGTATGTTTTATAGATTCAAGTAGATAAAAGTAAAACAAAAACAAAAACAAAAAAAACCAATAACATGCTAAAAGACATACTGACCAAGTAGTAGAGTTTGTTTTAGGCATGGAAGGCTGTTTTAATATTTTAAGTCCAACAGTATAATTTACTACATTAGCAGATTATAAGAGAAATATCATGATACAGAAAAGGTATTTGACAACATTCATACATATCCACGTTTAACAAAAAGTCAGTTTGGACAGGTGTGGTGGCTCATGCCTGTAATCCCAGCACTTTGGGAGTCCCAGGGCAGGTGGATCATGAGGTCAGGAGTTCAAATCCATCCTGTCCAACATGGTGAAACCCCATCTCTACTAAAAATACAAATATTAGCTGGATGTAGTGGTGCATAACTGTTATCCTAGCTACTCGGGAGGCTGAACTATTAGAATTGCTTGAACCCAGGAGGTGGAGGTTGCAGTGAGCTGAGATCGCGCCACTGCACTCCATCTTGGTAACAGAGTGAGACTCCAACTAAAACACTAAAACTAAAAAAAAAAAAAAAAAAAAAAAAAAAAGTCAGTGAGCTTGGAATTCTTAGAAGGAAATGTCCTCAACCTGAAAAATAGGGTATCTATAAAAATCCCACAGCTAACATCTTACTGAACGGTAAAATTTTGAATGTTTTCCTCCTTAGATCAGAAATAAGGCAAAGATATATTCCTACTTCTATTTAACTTTGTATTTGCAGTTTCAAAGAATACAATAAGGCAGGCAGAAACAGCAAAAGGAATATAGACAAGCAATTAAGAAGTTAAAATCCTTTTATTTGAAGACAATGTGATTTAAACAATCATCAAATGTATGTTTTGATATATAGTAACTTTTTAATAAAGAGTTTCTCATGTTCATTTTAATGATTTTCCCTATGACCTCTAATAGAAATTATTATCTGGGTAATTCAGTTGGCATATTATAATGTATTTAATTATAAGGCATCTAGAGTGGCTGTCTTCAACTATTGTTTAATGATGTAGAAAATCCTAAGGAATCTATTTTAAAACTAGTAGAATTTATAAGTGAACTTAGCAAGGTCACAGGAGACAAGGTCAATATACAAAATTCAACCAATGCTATTCTTGGTAGCAGTCAATTGGAAAATGAGATAATACCATTTCTATTAGTGTGAAAAACCATAATATACTCACAAATAACTTTCAAATAAGCAGTACAAGATATCTACACTATAAATAACACATCACTCAGACAACTTTTTTAAAACCTGAAAACCTGGAGAAACATACAATAGTCATTATTTTGAAAACAATATTATTTTGAATTTTCTTCCATTTGATGTATATATTTCATGTAATTCAATAAAAATCTCAGGTATACTTTTGTTGAAATTGAAGTTAAAGTTAGAATATAAATGAAAATTGGACCTGGAATAGCCGAAACATATTGAAAAAAAAAAAGAGCATATTTAGAGGACTTACATGCCTAGTTCAAAACTTGTTATAAAGGTACAATTGTCAAGATAGTGTTGTATTAGAATAACAGCAAATTTGCAGATCAATGGAACAAAATAGGAAATCCAAAAATAGATTAACACATATATGGTTAACTGATTTTCAACAAAGAGATTAATGCACCTCAATGAGGAAAAAATCATTTCAGCAAATGATGCTGGTTAAAAGTGTGGGGGAAGAAAGTGAACCTCAACCCAACCTCACACCACACACAAAAATTTGAGATGATTCATAAACTTATACATAAAACTTAACATACAAAGCTTCTGAAGAGAGTCATAAAAGAATAACTTCATGTTCTGAAGTATGTAAGAAGTTTCCCAGGCATAAAAGCACAAATCCAAAAAAGAAAAATAAGGGAAGGGTTAAATGGGTTTTATCAAAATTAAGACCTTCTGCTTATTGAAAGCTTCCATTAATAAAGTCAAATCACAGGATTGGAGAAAATACTTTTAAGTATTTTTGTTGTTGTTTTTTTTTTTTAACAACAGACATATTCATAATATATGATGAATTCCTATGAATCAACATCATAAAGAGAACAACCAAAATTTTTAAATAGCTGTGAGATCAATTTTTCAAAAAAGAAAATAAGATTGTCCAATAAGCATATGAAAAATGCTTAATGTCTTCAGTCACAAGGAAAATGCAAATTTAAACTTAAGTGAGATACTGTCTTCAGAGTCACCAAAATAACCCAAATTTTAAAAACTGATAATGTTAGGAGGATATGTAGCACCTGGTACTCATCCATTGCTGGTGGGAGTGCAAACGGAGCCAGTTTAGAAAGCTATTTGACAGTTTCTTACAAAATTAAACATATACATTTACTATAACCTAGCAATTGCATTTTAAAATACTGTCCCAAGATAAGTGAAAACATGTTCGTAAAAAGACATACAAAAATGTTCATATTGGCCCTATTCATAAAAATAACTAAAAAAGCCCAATGTGCATTATAAAAAGAGTAGATAAATCATAGCATATTTAAAGAAGGGAGAACAACTCCACAATAAAAAATAACAGTTACTGATATATGCAATGCTATTCGATAAATCTCAAAAAAATTATGTTGAGCAAAAGAAGCTAGACACAAAATTTGCTATATATTGCATTTTAATGAAATTCTAGAATAAGCAAAACTAGCCTATAGTGAGGAAAAGCAGAACTGGTTACTTCCAGTAGAGTTGTAGGGTGGGAGGAGAACAGGAAGAGATGATAGAAATATTCTGCACTATGACTTGGCTAACTGGGTGTATACACTTGTCAACACTTATCAGACTATATAGTTACGATATGTGCATTTCATTGCATACAAATCATATCTCATTTTTTAAAAAATATAACTTGTTGATGGAAAAATCCATATACAGTCATATGACAATGACAGGGATATATTCTGAGAAACGTGTCATTAAGAGATTTTGTCACATAAACATCACAGAGTAGTATACTTACACAAACTTAGATGGTATGGCCTCCTATACCCTTACACTAGATGGAGACCCTATTGTTCCTAGTGTGCAAAACTAAACAGCATGTTATTGTACTGAATACTGTAGGCAATTTTACCACAATGTAAGAATTTGTATATCTAACATCTACAGCTAGAAAATGTACAGTAAAAATATGGTAGGTATAATACTTTGGGACTACCATCGTCTATGTGGTCTGTAATTAACAGAAACATTACGCAGTGATTGACTGTATTTCAAGGAAAAGTTATAAAGGGCAACTATCAGGATCTCTTACAGAAGGCGACCCCTTGTCAATAATAAAACAAATGTGAATCTAGAGTAATTGAGTGAGGCTGGGCAAAAGGTTAAAGGTGAAAGTAAACATACATGGCTACACATGTAGGTACCATTAGCTGGTCATGACCTAGGCAAGGAGGCAAGTCTTTTGCCTTTTCTAAATTTTAATTTTTTCATCTGTAAAATTAACTTTATTGAATGTCAGAGGATTATGTTCTTTAGAAATTTTTGTTGTTGTTCTTTAAAAAAAGCAAACACATAGAAATAATAAATGCAGTGGTGTGTGGCTTCAGATCACAGCCTATTTAGGTCTCTGTCTTAACTGCAGTGGCTTCTAGGGCCACTGTGTGTAATCATGATTCTGAGGAAGGCAACTCAGCTTTGGATGTACTAATCAGCCTAATGTTAATTAACCTACACTTACATTTAACGTATGTTACATGTTAATATATTATTTTGATGTTTAATGGATATAATTATTTTAATGATTTTATGATAATAATCTGAAAGTTTCAATGAGACAAAAAGAAAATAATGACTTCTGGCCCAGGGCATTATTAGTTGTTTATTTTGTTGTTTTTGTTTTTTGTTTTTAAAGGGAATGAGGCAGGGCAAGTACACATCTAAACTAGATTTTGTTTACAATAGCAAAGACCTGGAACCAACCCAAATGCCTATCGATGATAGACTGGACAACGAAAAGTGGTACATATACACCATAGAATACTATGCAGCCATAAAAAACGATAAGTTTATCTCCTTTGTAGGGACACAGATGAATCTGGAAACCATCATTCTCAGCAAACTGACACAAGAACAGAAAACCAAACACCACATGTTCTCACTCATAGGTGGGTGTTGAACAAGGAGAACACATGGACACAGGGAGGGGAGCATCACACACTGGGGTCTGTTGGAGGGGGCAAAGGGAGAGACAGTGGGAGGCAGGGAGGTTGGGGAGAGATAACATGGGGAGAAATGCCAGATGTAGGTAATGAGGGGTTGGAGGCAGAAAACCATCTTGCCATGTATGTACCTATGCAACGATCCTGCATGATCTTCACATGTACCCCAGAACGTAAAGTACAATAAAAAAATACAGAAAAAAATTTATAATTGGACTTTCTTCAAAAATATTGAGCAAAGGAAGCATTTCACAAAGCTGTAAGAATCCTAAAAATCCTCTTAAATGGTGATTTTTATTAATAGACAATGCTATGATACAAAATAAACTATATAAACAAAAAGAACGAAATGCTGTTATCTAGAATTAGAAGCACATACTTCAAGTAAAATGTGAAATATATACACTGCATTATGGAAATAGGTTTACTGTCAAAGAGGCAATTAAAAACTAAAGTATAGTGAGCCACAGACACATTCATTTTCTAACACTGGATGAATAACAAGTGGGCTTTTTTTCCTTTTTTTCTCCTTCTTACAAAGAACACAAGAATAGAACATATTTCACATACAGTGGAGTACATATTTTCAAACAATGCTGACACATCTTTATTGTTCAATCTGTTTCTAGGAAAATTAAATCTCCTTTTTTCAGTTTCTGGACAGTTAGTTCAGCTGCACATGTTAATAGAGAGACTCTACCTGAGTTAATTTGCCATTTAGAACTATCTGAGAGTGGAAGTAATCCTCGTGGTAAACAACATGTACTTCAAGGTAAACACAGAATTATCCCCAAGCCCAATGATGGAGTCAGCTCAATAAATAGAAATGCTGGCAATAATTATTCCTTCCTTTTACAATTAAAAACTAATTATTGATTGAAAATAAAAAGTGTGGTAATTTCATTAATTGCATGTAACAAACAAAGCCCTACAGAGCTCACGTATTTGAGAATTTGTTGTATTTTGGTTAATGAATGAACATTAATATATATGTATATACACACACATATATATATATACACATATATACATGTATATTTTTTACCATATTTCTTGACCAATTCACAAGAACAATTACAGCACAGGCACTAGAAGAATGTTGTTAAAAAATACATTTGACTAAAATGTGCACCACAGGAAACAATCATTTGTCCAATAAAGACTCTAAGACATCAATGATGTAACTAGTAAAAGAATATAAGTTTTCTATTGCCAAGATATTTGCTGCAAGTATAACATTTAATCTCTTTTATTAAATAACAACTGAAGACACCAGTAATATGGTTAGCTAGGAAAAGCTCTATTAATGGCTAATATTTATTAATGCATCAGTAAATAGCTATTATACATAATTTACATATATCTTTTAATTTTCACAATGACCAGGAGACCTGCCTCATATTCATTGTTCATTTTCAATACATTACATTCATTTTTATGCATTTAATTCACAAAAAAATTATAATAAAATTGGTTTTGAAGCTGACTGGAGATGCTTCCATCAAATCAAAGGCTACAGCAGATACTAAAAGATACTAGAATATTTATATACATTGGCACAATAATTCACTACTGGGAACTTAACCCAATAAATAATCAAAAAACCACTTTCATAAGTCGGAAGAGAAAAAAAGTGAATCAAGGCCAAATAAAAAAATAAAGGTACAGCGGTAAGGAAATTTTCTGTAAATTTACTACAAATAAGTTGTATTGAATTTAATACAAAAAAAGGGATTGTGCATAATTGTTAGAGTTGGGTTACAAACTCAACTCTGATCAAAGCAGAGAGAGGTCGATTATAAGATTTCAATATGGTTTGGCTCTGTGTCCCCACCCAAATCACATCTCAAATTGTATTTTCCACCTGTGTTAGTCCATTTTTATACTGCTGATAAAGACATATCTGAAACTGAGAACAAAAAGAGGTTTAATTGGACTTACAGCTCCACACAGCTGCAGAGGCCTCAAAATCATGGTGAGATGTGAAAGGCACTTCACTATCATGAGAATAGCATGAGAAAGACTGGCCCCCAAGATTCAATTACCTCTCCATGGTGGGTCTCTCCCACAACATATGGGAAATCTGGGAGATATAATTCAAGTTGAGATTTGGGTGGGGACACAGCCCAACCATATCACCATCTGTGGAGGGTGGGACCTACAATCCCCATGTGTGAAAAGAGGGAGGTGATTGAATAATGGAGGTAGTTTCCCCCACATTTTTCTCATTATAGTGAGTGAGTTCTCAGGAGATTTGATAGTTTTATAAGGGGCTGTTCCCCCTTCATTTTCTCTTCTCTCTCCTGCTACCTTCTGAAAGCGGTGCCTGTATCCCCTGCCACCATGATTGTAAGTTTCCTGAGGACTGTCAAACCATGTGGAACTATGAGTCAGTTAAACCTCTTTCCTTTATAAATTACCCAGTCTCAGTGAAGTTCTTTATAGCAGTGTGAAAACAGACTAATACAGATTTATTGCCCCTAATATAAAAATGCCAATGGATAGAGTAAAGCTCATTTCCCTTCTCTGCCCTCCCTACTAAATATTAAAGTATAAGAAAAATTCTTCCATGGAGCCTCGTAAAAATGACTGTCTTTAACTAACTTGAAAAGCTCTTCAACTGCATGCTTAGCATATGTACTTACGTGCAAATTGAAAGTCCTAAAGCACAGCTCAGTGAACAATTCTACTGTAGGACTAAACAATGGTAAAAATACAGAGGTCTCGTATGGTCTTGTATGAACAACAAGCATATTTAAAATATATAGTTGAATGAATTATAAAGTGTTCGGGCTTGTGGTTTTAAAAACGGTTACACAGAACTCATGGTCTCTGTTATAGACGCCAGCGAAAGAGAGAGGTGGTAGGTGTAGTGGAGTTCTGAGATCTTACTCCTGTTTTACCCAGAACAACTCCTTGCTTATTACTTCTATATTGGGTTTTCTTATTATTTGAAGAGAGGTTCCATTGAAAAGGAAAAATGAGTTTATTGTAGCACTAACTGTAGCAGTGAAAAAATTACAACACAAAATCACAAAAATATGGTGATAGCTGATCAGTACTCCACATTTAGTAATGATTAATCATAAATGAAGTATTATATATAATTATTACAGTTGAGTCACAAATTCAACTCTGACAGTAAAAGAAATGAAAGCTAAGAGAGAAATCAACTATAAGATTCAGTGCCAACATAAGCCAATATATTGCTGCCCTTATAGGTGAGGATTATGTAGAGTAAAAAGAATTAAGGAATATTTTTATAAGATACTAAGAGAATGCAAAATAGTATGCATAGAATGTTTATAATTGTAAAAATGTGTCATGTAAATGATGAAAGGAAATACACAAATATGAAATTTTGTTGTGATTTCAAAATTTTTTTATCTTTAAACATCCCTTTTGAAAAGATCAATGATTTTTACTACGTGAAGTTTTAAGATAAAAGGCAAATCACTATATAATTAAGTCACAGGAATGTGAAGTAAATTGCTCTAATTACATGACTAGGAAATGGTAGTTCCAAAATTCAAATGCAAGCAGTCTAGCTTCAGAGCTCATGCTTTCAAACAACACACTAACTGCCTGCCAAAGCAAATTACTCTCCAGCTCTACCCTATTCCAAAATATTCATACCATGTCATGCAACAATAACACTATCACCTCCTTTCTTCATGCCATTCTATAATTTTCAGAATGTTGTCATATGCCTTAACTCATCCAGAGAACACTTCTGATAGCAAGAACTCCATGCTCATGCTGTCCCTGTATAATTGATTCTAATACTGCTATTGCACGATGTTTGTTTGACATTTGCAACCATTTCATAGTCTTGACCTCTTGGTCCCTCACCTCTTGGTCCTCTATGGACATTCTAGTCCATAGAGTTTGATTATCAGTATTTCAGAAAGAATCCCAGGGAGCTGTTAAATTCCATAAACTATAGGTTGTTACAGAAAAAAAAAAAAAAGAACAAATGCATCTACTATAACATCCTGATTTGTCAGAACATTTAAATATTGAAGACATGCCGGGCACAGTGGCTCATGCCTATAATGTCAACATTTTGGGAGAACGAGGTGGGAGTCTTGCTTGAGACCAGGAGTTTGAGACCAGCCTGAGAAACATAACAAGACCTAACTCTACTAAAAATAAAAAAAGAATTTAGTTGAATGTGGTGGTACATTGCCTGTGGTCTCAGCCACTTGGGAGGCTGAGGTGAGAGGAGAGGATCACTCAAGCCTGGGAATTTGAGGCACCAGTAAGCTATAATCACACCATTGCAACCCAGCCTAGGCAACAGAGCAAGAGTCTATGTCAAATGTATGTATGTATGTATGTATGCATGCATGTAGACAACCAGACTTACAGAGCTAATTTCTCATACAGGATATATAAATGTAAAAGTGGTCAGTAATAATATTAGCCAGACAAATACTCTAACGTTAGCTCTAATGTAGATAATAAAGTTATAAAAGCTTTAATTATAATTTTAACTATCACTTTCTTACTGAGAATTACATGTACATTATATAGTTCCCAGCAGGAGGCCAGAAATCCAGGCATCTAAGAAAGACTGTGATATGCTACTGGACAATGGAATACACATTTCAGAAGAATACAAGAAGCATCAAAAGCCTTATTGCGTCCAGTCAACACGTTAGAGTTTTTCTATAAATAGAAACAAATGTCTTTGTACCTAAGACTCAATATTGTCAGCCCATTCCTGTTGAGACCCCAGGAACTGAATATCCAGGAAGTGATAGGTCATAGCGATGGATTCAAACTTCAGTGCTGCTTCTACCTAGCAAAAGGCCAAAACCCAACCAATATTCCATTGAATCTTTGTTTTAATAATAACTAAACATAGTTTTCTTTAAAAAGTGACTTAAGCCGGGCATGGTAGCTCATGTCTGTAATCCCAGCACTTTGTGAGGCTGAGGCAGGTAGATCACGACGTTAGGAGTTCAAGACCAGTCTGGTCAACATGGTGAAAGCCTGTCTCTACTAAAAATACAAAAATTAGCAGAGCATGGTGGTGGGTGTCTAGAATTCCAGCTACTCTGGAGGCTAAGGCAGGGAATTGCTTGAACCCAGGAGGCAAAGTTTGCAGTGAGACAAGATCGCGCCACTGCACTCCAACCTGGGCAACAGAGCGAGACTCTGCATCAAAAAATAAAAAATAAAAATAAAAATGAAAATGTAAAAATAAAAAGTGACTTAAAGATTACAGAATGAAGGAAATCTTTGAACAGAAGAAATGTAAAGAGAATATGATGCATGTGATTTAGCTAAAAGTATGAAAAAAAGTCAATTACCATCTTTTCTTAAAATTCAAATCAGGAACTAATTTTTCAGCTGTCAATATTCTAATATCACAAAATTTGATCTGTTAAGAATTATTATGATATATTAAAATAATTATTGATATTAAACATGGCTTCTATCTCATTTGGGATTAAAATTAGTAAAATCATCTCAACTTCTTTAGTGAGGATATTATTGAGACCATGGGAAAGTAATTTGTTTTTGCTTTTTTTCCCAACTGAACAAATGCTCCTTTTAGGAAAAAAAATGCAGATAATTGAAGAAAAGATACAAAATTAAAGAGATGTATTTAATAGTAATCTCACCACTAACAGCTAACAAATATAATTACAATAATTCTTTGAAACAATGCAATGCAATAAAACACTGGATGTGTGTGTTTTAGTCCTTTAGTGTTTCTATAAAGGAAATTACAAAGAAAATTTTATATGGCTTATGGTTCTGCAGACTGTACAAGAAGCATAGTGCCATCATCTGTTGCTGATGAAGGTCTTACACTGCTTTCACTCATGGTAGAAGCTGAAGGTGAGCCAGCATGTAAAGATAACATTGTAAGAGAGAGGGAGAAAGGCAGTGGGGAGAGAAGTGCCAGGCTCTTTTTAACAATAAATTCTTATAAAATTAATTAGAATAAGAATTTTATACTGTGAGGAGGACACCAAGCTCTTCATGAGTAATATACTCTCATGACCCAAATACTTCCTACTAGTCTTCACTTCCAACACTGGAGAGCAAATTTCAACATGTGATTTGGAGGGGATAAATATCTAAACAATATCAATGTGGTATTACTAAAGATTTTTTATATATTGATTTATTCAATCCCTGTTATAAACCTGTGAGGCATGGACTCAAGTTTTACAGCCCCCATTTCACAGAAGAGAAACTAAGTCACAGAAAGGATAATGTGACTTGCTTCAAATCACATAGCTACTAAGTGATGGTGAGGCTTCATTCTCCAACACCTTGGCCTTAGATCAGTGAATGTTATCACTATTCTCTATTGCCAGCCATTGGTTTTTATAGCACATAGATCATGGACATTAAGGAAGCAAATAGTCCACATCCACTGGATATGGACTCATGTGTCAAATATTACAGACTGTATTAGTCCATTCATGCTACTGATAGACATACCTGAGACTGGGCAATTTATGTAAGAAAGAGGTTTAATAGACTTACAGTTACACATGGCTGGGGAAGACTCATCATCATGGTAGAAGGCAAAGAGGATCAAGTCATGTCTTACATGGATGGCAGCAGGCAAAGAGAGAGGACTTGTGCAGTGAACTCCCATTTTTAAAACCATCAGATCTCATGAGACTTACTCACTATCATGAGAACGGCATGAGAAAGACCTGCCTCCATGATTCAATTACCTCCCACCAGATCCCTCCAATGACATGTGGGAACTGTGGAAGTTACAATTCAAGATGAGATTTAGGTGGCAACACAGCCAAACCTCATCATTCTGCCAGTGGCTCCTCCCAAATCTCACATCCTCACATTTCAAAACCAATCATACTTTCCTTACAGTCCTGCAAAGTCTTAACTCATTTCAGTATTAACTCAAAAGTCCACAGTCCAGTCTCATTCGAGACAAGGCAAGTCCCTTCTGCCTATGAGCGTGTAAAATCAAAAGCAAGTTACTTACTTCCTAGATACAATAGGATTATAGGCATTACGTAAATACAGCCATTCCAAATGGAATACATTGGCCAAAACAAAGGAGTTACAGGCCCCATGCAAGTCTGAAAATCATCAGGGCAGTCAAATCTTAAAGCCCCAAAATAACCTTCTTTGATTCCATGTCTCACAACCAAGTCACCCTGCTGCAAGAGGTGTGTTTCCATGGCCTTGAGCAGCTCTGCCCTTGTGGCTTTGCAGAGTACACCCTCCCTCCTGGCTGCTTTCACAGGCTGGCATTGAGTATCTGTGGCTTTTCCAGGCACACAGTGCAAGCTGTCAGTGAATGTATCATTCTGGGGTCTGGAGGATGGTGGCCCTCTTCTCACAGCTCAACTAGGCAGTGCCCTAGGAGGGACTCTGTGTGGGGACTCTGACCCCACATTTCCCTTCTACACTGCCCTAGCAGAAGTTCTCCACGAGGGCCCCATCCCTGTAGCAAACTTCTGGGCATTCAGGTGTTTCTACACATCCTCTGAAATCTAGGCAGAGGTTCCCAAACCTCAGTTCTTGACTTCTGTGCATCCACAGGCTCAACACCACATGGAAGCTGCTAAGGCTTGGGGCTTCCACCTTGCAAAACAACAGCCTGAGCTGTACCTGGGTCCTGTTTAGTCACGGCCAAAGCAGCTGGGACCCAGGGCACCAAGACCGTTGATGGCACACAGCAAAAGGACCCTGGGCCCAGCCCACAAAACCATTTTTTTATCCTAAATCTTCAGGCCTGTGATGGGAGGGGCTGCCACAAAGGCCTCTGACATGCCCTGGAGACATTTTCCCCATTGTGCTGATTAACATTTAGCCCCTCGTTACTCATGCAGGTTTCTGCAGCTAGCTCGAATTTCTCCTCAGAAAATGGGATTTTCTTTCCTATCATATTGTCAGATTGCTAATTCTTCAAACTTTTATGCTCTGTTTCCCTTTTAAAACTGAATGCCTTTAACAGCACCAAAGTAACCTCTATAATGCTTTGCTGCTTAGAAATTTCTTCCACCAGACACCCTACATCATCTCTCTCAAGTTCAAAGTTCCACAAATCTCTAGGGCAGGGGCAAACTGCTGCCAGCCTCTTTGCTAAAATGTAACAAGAGTCACTTTTGCTCCAGTTCTCAAGTTTCTCACTTCCATTTGAGACCACCTCAGCCTGGATTTAATTGTCCATATCATTATTAGCATTTTGGTCAAAGACACTCAACAAGTCTCTAGGGAGTTCCAAACTTTCCCACATTTTCTGTCTTTTTCTGAGCCCTCCAAACTGTTCCAACCTCTGCGTGTTACCCAGTTCCAAAACTGCTTCCACATTTTCGGGTATTTTTTTCAGCAGCATCCCACTCCTGGTACCAATGTGTTGTATTACTCCATTTTTACATGCTAATAAAGACATACCCAAGACTGGGTAATTTACAAAAGAAATGGATTTATTAGACTTAAAGTTCCACGTGGCTGGGGAAGCCTCACAATCATGGTGTATAGCAAGGAGGAGCAAGTCATGTCTTATATGAATGGCAGCAGGCAAGAGAGAGAGCTTGTACAGGGAAACTCCCATTTTTAAAACCATCAGATCTCATGAGACTTATTCACTATCACAAGAACAGCACAGGAAAGACCTGCCCCCATCATTCTATTACCTCCCCCTTGTCCCATGACACATGGAAATTGTGAGAGTATAATTCAAGATGAGATTTGGGTGGGGATACAGTCAAACTCTATCATAGATGCTATGCAAGTGACAAATTTCAACATAATCTGAAAATATCTAGCATTTTAATATTTTGATATTGTCTAACAAATTAACTAGTTGTCAGAAAACAAATACAAAATGAATTTGTTAATGTGAGAAAAATTATTTCCTGGAAATAAGTTCAGTAGAAAACATAATGATACTATTACAGTTATATTGGATACTCAATTGTCTTACTTCCATCAATTCAATACTTTCCCACATAAAGTACTTTCAAATAATGTCATGATCAATACTGATTGAAATTCAAGTTGAAGAAAATAGGATTTTTATGTAATTTATTAAGCACTCTCTAATACATCTCATGATAAAAATCATCAGGCAACTAGGTACAAAATTAACAAGTTCACTTTTGAAGCTGATGCCTGGGAATTTTATCCAAATGAGTGGTAGCCTTATTTCTCTCCATTTCTTTAGAATGCCATTGCAATAGAGCTACCCATGTATCTTTTTTTTTTTTAATTCAGATAATATCAATTCCATCATTTCCATGAAGTGATTCAAATAGAAGATACAACATTTAAATAAACATCTAAGCTAAAACTGTAGTTTGAATAGTCTTTGATTCTCCAATTGCAATACACTTTAATAGAATCTATTAAATAGTTGTTTCATGAGGAATACCTATACAGTTATTCTATAAAGACATAAAGACAACAGTTTCTAAAATTTCTGCACAAGAACATAGCAAAAGAATTTGGATTAATTTGGATGATCCAATTCTCTGCCCCAAGTACATATTCAGTATTACTAGGGAACAGAAAAGTGGAGGTTCTTAATTATATTTTTATAGTATCTTATAACAAGAAATAATCTTAGAAATTTTCTAGCTGTGGCAGAAATTATTTTTTAATAGTTGTGGCAGAATGAAAATTATTAAGTTGCTGTTTGTATAGCCCAATTTCATTTCCTCTTGGCTACACAGTAAACTACATGTCACAAGCTCCCTATGGCCCTTGCATGTGACTGAATTCTAATGAGTAGATTTCAGATGAATGTTATGTGTTCTATTTCCTCGCCTGGTCCACATAAATATATCCCATGCCTAATGTCTATACCTTCTACCTATTACAGCTTATGGGAATAGAGAAGTCACTCTGTAGGTGACATCCTGAGGATCGAACCCAGTAGCACACAACAGCCTATTATTAAATATTTGGGGATGTTGTGAGTGAGTCAGTCATTAAACTGTTGAGACCTTGAAAGTGACCATGGTAGAAGTACTGATCTAGAGAAATCAGCAAATGCTACCCATTAAAGCTTTTTGTCATTTCTTTTTTTGGGGGGTGGGGTGGGGAGTGGGGAATGTACTAGATTTACTAGGTTTACTAGAATACCTCTATCACTAGAATGGTTTCCTAATTCACCTGTGGAAGGTGACAGAGCCAAAATCTCGGAGAAATTTGAGTCTGATTCACTACTTGAAAAAAAATAGTAATTAGCTGACCAGTAACAACTACTATAGACTGCTGTGTAGGAAGATATAGAGTGCCAAGGTTTGCTCAGGATGGTCTTTGGGCCCATTTTCCCTGTGAAATTAATATATTCTCTTTCACTTGAAAAAATGTTATTTGAATGATGGTCACTCCAGCAAGATAAAAACATAAAACATGTCTTGTATTAACCCACTCAGGTTGGAGGTTCATTAGTGACATTCTCTGTAATATGTTTGCTAACATGTTAATTCAATCCCTTAATTTTACAATAAGGAAACTGATATTTGATATTCATAACAATTTTTTTAAGAAAAATAGCTGATACATACCCCATGTCACATATGTATAAAATAAGGCATAGGAAGTAAAGCAATTTGCCAAATTAATAGTCACAGAGAATTTAAGGTTGCTATTTCTAAATTTTCAAATATCTATTGCACACAGTATGTGATATAGGTACCATGGTACCATTTTTTTTAGGAAAATATATATTTCAGTTTGTATTTTCTCAGCACACACCAACCAGAGAAAGGATAAGATGGTCCATGTGTATCGTGAATTGCCATACAAAGTTTATTTAACATGGTTCTTGTGTCTCCTGGAGGCATTTTGTTTCTCAGTCTAAACTGCAGCTGCTGCTTCACAATTTTAATAAATTAAAGCCACCTGGCTTCACATCAAATCCAATGTCTTAACTTTTTTGTTTGTTTGTTTGTTTTGCCTCTAGCAAGTGTAATATAGAGAGGCTTATGACTGGAATAAATAGTGCTTTATCTAAAATCAATCAGAATTATAGTTATATTGACTCTGGTCATGCAAACTTGTGTCTGCATACACACATACACAACCCATACCATGCCCCCTCATAAAAGTCTCTGGATCAGAGAGGCTTGTCGACACTGGTTAAATAACAGAGTTTCTATTGTCCATATCTTTTTAACTTTTAATTTCAAGGGTATATAGTCAGATTTGTTACATAAGTAAACCTGTGTCCCGGGGTTTGTTGTAAAGATTATTTCAGCACCTAAGTATTAAGCCTAGTACCCATTAGTTACTTTTCCTGATCCTCTTCCTCATCCCGCCCTTCACCCTCTGAAAGGCCCCATTGTATGTTGCTCCCATCCATGTGTCCATTTGTTCTCATCATTTAGCTCCCACTTATAAGAAAGAACATGTGGTATTTGGTTTTCTGTTCCTATGTTAGTTTGCTAAGGATAATGGCCTGCAACTCCACCCATGTCCCTAAAAAGGACATGATCTCATTCTTTTGTATGGCTGCATAGTATTCCACGGTGTCTATGTACCACATTTTCTTCATCAAGTCTGATATGATTTGGCTGTGTCCCCACCCAAATCTCATCTTGAATTGTAGCTCCCATAATCTCTACATGTCATGGAAGGGAGCTGGTGGGAGGTAATTAAATCATAGGGGTGGGTTTTTCCCATGCTGTTCTCATGATAGTGAATAAGTCTCATGATATCTGATGGTTTTATAAAGGGAAGTTCACCTGCACATGCTATCTTGCCTGCCACCATGTATGATGTGCCCTTGCTCCTGCTTCACCTTCTGCCATGGTGAAGGTGCCTTTATAAATTACCCAGTCTCAGGTATGTCTTTATTAGCAGTGTGGGGATGGACTAATATGCAGTCTATCATTGATGGGCATTTAGGTTGATTCCGTGTCTTTGCTATTGTGAATAGTGCTGCAATGAACATATGTGTACATGTGTCTTTTAATAGAATGATTTAATTTGTTTGGGTATATTCACCTTAATTTCTGGATGATTTCTACTAGCTGTTTATGTCCAGATTCCTCTGTCTTAATGTCAACATCTCTGATCCATTCAGTCAAAATCCTTAGCAATCTGTTTTCTTTACACACCTTTCAATTGTTGTTAATATTTATGATTAATGTATGCTCTTCATGTTAAATAATTTTGTCCTCACAGGAAACTTATAAAGCAGGTGTGATCAGTATTCCCATAAATGAAGAAACTAAGGTTTAGAGAGGTTACGTAAAGTTCCCATAGGTAGTAAGAGGCAGAATTCAGATTTAAATGTACACTGATACGTTTATAAATCCCACTGTCTTGGTTGCTCTACTAATCTCTCCCCAGATACTCTTTCCTGGTCTCCCATAGTTCCTCAATAGTTATCCTTTGCTCTTATCAAAGTGTAACCTACTTCATGTCTCTTTCTACTGTCACATCTTTGCTCATACCCATCTTTACCTCCATAATTTTTCCTTTTCCTGTCTACTTGAGTCTTAATCTTCAACACTCAATTCAAGTTCCACATTGCCCTCAAGCTTCCTTATTGATTATTTCAATAGTCCCTTATTTGTCTCAAATCTGCAAGCATGAGAGCCAGAGAGAATTTGAATTAGTAGTGCTGAGTCACAAATGCAAACAGCAAAATGTAATCACCCAGGCTAAATATCCTGTTGACAAGTTTTATTTGGTCTGCACAGTCATTTTGCGTTTGTTTCCATTTTTAATTTAAAATTGTTTCCAAAACTTAAAATGTCTTCAACTTAAAAGAAAAATATAGGCCAAGCACGGTGGCTCATGTCTGTTATTCTAGCACTTTGGGAGGCCAAGGAAGGAGCTCAGGAGTTCGAGTCCAGCTTGGGCCACATGGTGATACCCCCTCTCTACTAAAAATATAAAACATTATCTGGGCATGTTGGCACATGCTTGTAATCCCAGCTACTCAGGAGGCTGAGGCAGGGGAACTGGTTGAGCCCAGGAGGGAGTGGTTGCAGTGAGCCAAGACTGGGCCACTGCATTTTTAGCTGGCACAACAGAGTAAGACTCTCTCTCAAAAAAAAAAAAAAAAAAAACACATATTTTTTTCAGATGAAGAAACAAAGGCACAGAGAGATTTGTTTTGCTTACAAGAACACAGTTGACTTAGTGTAAGGGAGACCTAGATGTCTACACTCTGAATCTGGTGTCCCTTCACCAAATTCTACTTATATGAAGCTCTGCTATTTCTTTTAAGCTATATATAAAACAGGTATGTCTTAATTAGGTTTTATGATCAGTGGCAGATATTTTTAAGTATCATACTTTTTGTTTGTATTTACACATCAATTAAAGTAGTACTTGATAAATATCTCATTGAATCTTCTGCTAACTGAAGCAAAATCAGAACCAATTTCTTCCTGCTGACAAAGAGGAAGAAAGACAAATAAATTAGTTTTACCCAGCAGTTGATAGTCGCACTGTGTTGCCTGCCCTGGAAAGTGCTCCATTAATCCCATCCTGAGGCTGTGTCCTACCACAGGGCCCGCGTCAGCCATCCTGCTCTCCCAGGTAATTGCATGGGACGCAGAAAGGACAGAAGCTCTGTGAGGTTAGATCACTTTAAGTAAAGGTCCCCAAATTAAAATGTATTCAAGGCAGATAGACCCAATTTAAGCTGATTTCCTCTGGAATAGGCCCAATATTAAAAAGAAAATAACATATCAGAATAAAAAATGACCCATTAAATAAGTTTTTGACTTAAGAAGAACCAACAATATAAAAAGTTCTAAAGTTGTATCTCCTCAATTTATTCATCATTTCTTTCTCTTTACATAAGACAAAGAAAAATGGGCCTACAGTAATCTATTAGGCATTAACAGGAAGTTCTAATTTGCTTGTCCACTAGACAGCATAGGTTGTCTGTGTTTGTCTAATGTGTTGCTATAAAGAAATATTTGAGGCTGGATAATTTATAGAGAAATAGTGTGTTTTATTGGTTCACAGTTCTGCAGGCTGTACAGAAATGTGGTGCTGGTATCTGTTTCAGGTGTAGGCCTCAGGAAGCTTACCATCATGGCAAAAGGCAAAAGCAGAGCAGATGGCCGGTCGCGGTGGCTCACGCCTGTAATCCCAGCACTTTGGGAG